>NC_073231.2:146279000-146957000 GCF_029281585.2 Gorilla gorilla gorilla | reverse complement strand
CACCCAAAAGAGCTGCAGGCATCTCATACACCCAAAAGAGCTGCAGACATCACACACACCCAAAAGAGCTGCAGGCATCTCTCACACCCAAAAGAGCTGCAGGCATCTCTCACACCCAAAAGAGCTGCAGTCATCACACACACCCAAAAGAGCTGCGGGCATCACACACACCCAAAAGAGCTGCAGGCATCTCACACACACCCAAAAGAGCTGCAGTCATCACACACACCCAAAAGAGCTGCAGGCATCACACACACCCAAAAGAGCTGCAGGCATCTCTCACACCCAAAAGAGCTGCAGTCATCACACACACCCAAAAGAGCTGCAGGCATCTCTCACACCCAAAAGAGCTGCAGGCATCACACACACCCAAAAGAGCTGCAGGCATCTCTCACAGCCAGAAGAGCTGCAGGCATCACACACACCCAAAAGAGCTGCAGTCATCACACACACCCAAAACAGCTTCAGTCATCACACACACCCAAAAGAGCTGCAGTCATCACACACACCCAAAAGAGCTGCAGGCATCTCACACCCCAAAGAGCTGCAGGCATCTCACACCCAACAGAGCTGCAGGCATCACACACACCCAAAAGAGCTGCAGGCATCACACACACCCAAAAGAGCTGCAGGCATCACACACACCCAAAAGAGCTGCAGGCATCACACACACCCGAAAGAGCTGCAGGCATCACACACACCCAAAAGAGCTGTAGGCATCACACACACACGAAAGAGCTGTAGGCATCACACACACCCGAAAGAGCTGCAGGCATCTCTCACACCCAGAAGAGCTGCAGGCATCACACACACCCAAAAGAGCTGCAGGCATCTCACACCCAGAAGACCTGCAGGCATCTCATACCCGAAAGAGCTGCAGGCATCTCATACACCCAAAAGAGCTGCAGACATCACACACACCCAAAAGAGCTGCAGGCATCTCTCACACTCAAAAGAGCTGCAGGCATCTCATACACCCAAAAGAGCTGCAGACATCACACACACCCAAAAGAGCTGCAGGCATCTCTCACACTCAAAAGAGCTGCAGGCATCACACACACTCAAAAGAGCTGCAGGCATCTCACACCCAAAAGAGTTGCAGGCATCTCTCACACCCAAAAGAGCTGAAACTGGTCTTCAGATACTTGTACATGAACATCCATAGCAGCATTATTTATGATGGCCACGATGTGGAAACTACCCGAGTTTCCATCAACAGAAAAATGAACACTTGAAATCGGGTATCGCCATACAGTGGGGTTGTAGTCAGCCCTGTGAAGGAATGAAGGGCTGACTCACGCTACAACGTGGGTGAACCTGGAAAACATCATGGCCAGTGAAAGAAGCCAGCCACAAATGCCCGCACCTTGCATGCCTCAATTTATATGAGACGTCCAGGATAGACAGAGCGAAGAGATAGAAAGTAGATTGGGGGTTGCCAGAAGCTAGTGGGAAGGAGGAGTGAGAGGTGACTGCTGGCGGGCTTGGGGTCCCCTTCTGGGGTGATGGAGCTGTCTTGGAACCGGATAGAGGTGGCGGTAGAAGTTAGTGAGTGCAGTAAGTGCTACTGAACTGTGTAGGTCAAAATGGTTGATGGTGAATTTTGTTATGTGAACTCTTCCCCAGTTGAATAAAACACTGAGTTTTCCTTTTAAAAAAAACTCTGAGTGGTGCTGTAAGGCCTCGCTTCTCAAAGTGAGGTCTGAGGACCAGCAGTGTCTCATTAGCCCAAGCCGGTCAAAAATGCAGAACCCCAGGTTCCACCCAACCTCCCCTGCCGTGGTCGTGTGGACACACCCTCCAGTCTGAGAGGCTGTTTAGCAGGGCACGGCCCAAGAGGAAGGGCTGTGCTAGATCCATCTTGGGGGTCCCAGCTCCCCATGTATCCCTCCTCAAAAGCTCACACCCTGACTCCTGCAGGCTACACTGGGGAGACCCTGCTCCTCCCACATCCCCTCACTCCTGCAGCCGCGGTCACAGCTGATTGGACCAGGGGTGGTGTCTGACTGGGGTCCCTGGAACCTGCGCTGGGTGTCCTGGCTCATCAAGGTGGGCTCCGTCTCTCTCTGGGATCTGGCCCAGGAGACCCCTGGGAAGCTGGGCTGGGAGCAAAGGAGAAGAGCTGCTGCTCAAGGGGAGGAGCCACTGCTGGGGGCCAGGGCCCTACGGGCACCTCCAGCCACTCACTCGTCCCTCCTGCAGCCTTAGGTTCAACAAAGTATGGACAGTGTCTGGAAACAGGATTGGATGAAAGGGCTGATCTAATGTGAATAGACAGCAGGGAAACCCAGTGGGGCCTGTCCATCAGGATTCCTCCCAGAAGGGCATGGGGCAGGACCCTCTCTACAATGGGGGTCTTAGGACCTACAGTCAAATGAGGTAGTCAGATCATTTCTTTAGGGCCAGTTTTTACACAGAAAGGCAGAGAGAAAGTTTGCATCGTATTTTTAGGTTTTATAGCTGCCTTTGGGAGAAAGGGGTTCGGGATTCCAGGACCTGCCTTGGGGAAGAGGGATTCTAGTCTCTGGTTGGCCTTGTGGGAGAATGAGTCTGAGACAGGAGGGCAGGAAAAGGTCAGAGAAAAACTTCTTTTTTTTTTTTTTTTGAGACAGGATCTCCCTCTGTCACCCAGGCTGGAGTGCAATGGTGCAATCAGGGCTCACTGTAGCCTCGACCTCCTGGGCTCAAGCAATCCTCCCAACTCAGCCTTCCGAGTAGCTGGGACCACAGGCACACCACCATGCCTGGCTCATTTCTTTTATTATCATTTTTTATAGAGATGGGGGCCTCACTATGTTGCCCAGGCTGGGCTCCAACTCCTGACCTCAAGTGATTCTTCCACCTCAGCCTCCCAAAATGCTGGGATAACAGGTGTGAGCCACCACACTCAGCCAACTTTAGCTTTTGAGGCTGCTTCTGAGTCCCTCATTTTGGGGTATTGTTTTCTGAGCTCCAACAAAGGTCAACCTCCCAAGGCCCCTGGGGCTACAGGAGATGAGGGGCCCTGAGTGGGGTGGAGGTGGACAGGCTCAGGGCCAGGCTGACTCGGCTCGCACAGGGGCTCTGTATCACCCTAGGCTGGGCACCTTTCTGGCCTCCGCAGCCTCACCTGAATGATGGGCAGAAAGAGGCCAACCTCGCAGGGAATTGGGAACACGAGCAACCTCCACGGGGACGGTCCTCAACACAGCAGGGCCTGCAAGGGAGCCACTGCCCCAGTCCTGGCAGCACCTGCCATGGAGCCCTGGGGGTGGATCCTGCTGTTATCGGCGCTTCTCTCCAGAGGCTCAGCAGGAAGTGGGGAGGTTAAACCCCCACAAGGAGTCAGGGCCGCTATGCCAAGAGGCCTCCACTGCCACGGCCACGCTCCCCGGGCCAGGACCCTGGGGCCTCACAACAGCCAAAAACCAGCACCCAGAGGGAATCAGCGAAGAGGCCGGGCACCTGTGTTCCATCCCCTCTCTCGCTGGGCCTTGGCCCCACATCCACCGCCATGCACTCCCTGAGGTTGGAGCTGTGTCTTTCATCCCCATCCCCAGGACCAGCCCAGGGGAGGTGCCAGTAGGACTCAGGAAGACAGTGCAGAGCTCCCTGAAAAATCAGGAACAGATGATCCTCGGCACAGCGAACACAAGCTCAACTCAATGGTGAATAAGCTCCAAGTCGCTCAGTGTCACCCTGTGTACTTGAAAGCATTTGATTCTCTTATGCCGCACTGAATACAGCCTTGGCCAGGTTAGGCGGGAGAGGGAGGAAGCAAGATTAGGAAAGACTTCACCGAGGAGTCACTGTTTGGCTGGGGTCTTGAAGGTTGAATAGGGGTTTTCCAGGGGATGAAAGTAGAGAGAGGGGGACAGGCATGGTGGCTCACGCCTGTAATCCCAGCACTTTGGGAGGCCAAGTTGGGAGGATTACTGAGTCCAGGAGTTCAAGGCCAGTCTGGGCAACATGGTGGAACCCTGTCTTTACAAAAAAAGAAGAAAAGAAACTACAAAAATCAGCCAGGCGTGGTGGCATACACCTATAGTTCCAGCTACTCAGGACGCTGAGGTGGGAGAATCAATTGAAACTGAGAGGTCAAGGCTACAGCGGGCTGTGATGGCACCCTGCACTGCAGCCTGGGTGACAGAGAAAGATCCTATCTCAACTATAACAACAAAACAAACCAAAAAACAAAAACAAGAAAATAAAGAGAGGCAACTTCAGAAGAAAGAAAAGCCTGTCAGCTCATTCTCCAAAATGCGGTCTGGAGCGGCCCAGCAGCCTCCATCTCACCCGGGTCTCAGGGTCTCCGGCCTCCCCGAGGCCCCGCGGCATCACATTAACAATGCCCGGGTGATGCGTGTACACGTGGAGGTTTGGGAGGCACTGACCGATCAGTTATTCAGCAAATACTTTCAGGGAGTGCCTGTCAGGCCCCAGGTGAGGCACTGAGGGCCCAGACAGGAGCAGGCTCCGGACGCTGCAGGGGCCCAGCCTGATGGGGAAGGGGGCAGGGCTGCCCCGAGAGGGCATATGCTTCTCTAGGTCTCCAAAGGGGAGTTGGTGTCCACGGAAGAGGGTCAGGTTGAGGACACTCTAGGTGCCTGGCAGAGGCATGTGGGTGGGCAAGCCTGGTTTACTTGGGGACCTGCAAATGGCTGGCCTGGAGGGGGATGACATGAGGACAGGGTGGGCTGGGACATGCTGGGGGTGCAGGACTCTGCCACCCAAAGGGCATGTGGACCCAAGCCCGGAGGAGAACTCTGCTGCTCAGCAGTGACGGCCTGGCAGCTGTGCAGACACAGGTGAGGTCCTGCCAGGGGTGCTCTTGGCCACCTCTGAGCCACTTGCGCTGCAGGGACAGCTCCTGGCACACCAATAACTTCACCCCAGCACCGAGTCTCGGCCTCTCCAGCTGAGGGTTGACTTAGTGACGTCTCAGGAGCTGGCTCAGCCTAGCCCCGGGCAGCACCAATGTCCAGGGCCTCAGGCCCCCAGAGGCAGCCTCAACCAGTGAGGGATAGAAACCCCAGAAGCACCCAAGGGGTCCTCAGAGGATCCCGAGGGGTGACCTTGGTGATGTTCATTTCTGTCACTCACAACTTAAGGAGATCTGCACGAGAAACCGGCTGCCACCTCCAAGCTGTGCCCAGCAAGGGGGTGGAGGAGCCTTGCCCGGTGAGTTCTGCCAGCCTGGTGCCTTTTCAGGAAGGGGCATGGGGAGGAGCAGTGGCACCGGGCGGAAGCCTGGGCCAGCTCTGCCCACCGAGCGCTGAGCCTGGACAGGGCTGCCGGCTTTGCTCCCAGGCCGCTTTTCTTTCCCCCTCCCCGGCCCTAACTCCTGCACCCACCAGGAGCACTGAAGGGGCCTGGCTGGTGAACATGTCCCAGGAAAAGCATGGAAAAGAAGGCAGGAGGAAACTTTAGCCTCAGAGCCTGCACCAGCAGGGCTTATATTGAGCAGCCCTCATAGCAACCCTCAGAGTGGGGAGAACAGTCCTCATTTCTGAGATAAGAACACTGAGGCCCAGGGAAGGGACACAACCTGCCCTGGTCCGAAACCTGGTTCCTCCAGCTTCACGGCGGGAGCTGAGCTACTGCCCCGAAATGTTTACAGCCAGGGTCGTGGTGACTGCGAGAACTGGAAGCTGTCCCATCACCTAACAGTGGGTGTGGTTGGGGAGTGAGTGAAAGGCACGGGAATCCATCAGTGGCTCCGGGGTAAGGACACGACCCCTGCCGTGCTGGAAAACCCGTGCGCCAAAGAACTGGATGGGGAAAAGTGGGCCCTGAACCCAGTTTCACCCCAATGCGGCCGTTCACAGGGACACGGATGGGTCATCAGAATAACACGGCCATGAGTGTTCCATCCCAGCGCCCGGGGCACTGTCCCCATGCGCTGCCCCTGGATGTCCAGCTCCCCAAACCAGGCTTGGGTCTCCCCAGAAATAGCCTTGCCCCATCTCACTCTTTCACTCATCTCCCCTGTGAAATGTGCCTGTTTTGAGTCCTGTTCATGGGGACAGCTCTGATAGTCATGAAAATCCCAATAGGCATGCTATAGTGCTTCTTCTTCTTATTATTATTATTATTTGAGATGGAGTGTCACTCTGTCGCCCAGGCTGGAGTACAGTGGTGCGATCTCCGGTCACTGCAACCTCTGCCTCCCGGGTTCAAGCAATTCTCGTGCCTCAGCCTCCCAAGTAGCTGTGATTACAGGCGCCCGCCACCATGCCCAGTTAATTTTTGTATTTTTAGTAGAGAGTGTTTCACCATGTTGGCCAGGCTGGTCTCGAAATCTTGACCTCAGGTGATCTGCCGCCTCAGCCTCCAAAAGTGCTGGGATTACAGGCATGAGACACCACACCAGGCCAGTAGTGCTTCATTTTTATCATGCACCTGCAGACTCGTTATAAGCTCACTTGACCCTAATAAAAACCCTGTGATGGGCAAGGCAGAGGCTGCCCATCTTAGCCTGGGTTCCCCAGAAGCCCACTGTGAGTCAGGATCCCAGATGCAAGCTGTTTATCTGGGAAGTGATCCCCGGGAGCAGTGGGAGGGCAGTGGGGAAGGGCACGGAGAAGGGGGAAGCCACAGGGGTGTGTGTTCATGATACAATGACCATCTGCCTGCTTTGCCCAGACCAGAGAGTTTTCTGGGATGTGGGACTTTGGATGCTAAAACTGAGACCCTCCTAGACAAGCCAGGGCGGTTAGTCTCCCTGGTTCGTGGGCAGAGCTGTCCTGTGAGGAGCTGGCCTCTGTCTGCTGGGGCTCTCAGGCAGATGCTGCAGAGCTGGCCTCAGAGCTGCCCCCCACAAGGAGTGAGGTAGCTGGGGTGTTTATCCTCCGTGACCCGGGGCCACATGAAGAGTGGCTCCTGGGCGCAGCTCCCTGGCACGTGCACTCTGTCCTCCAGGGGCTGCTGGAGAGCATTCCTCCGGCCAGAGACAGCCCTCAGGCAGAACCACGAGGGTGGCACAAGAGGGGATCATAAATGTCAAGTGGGCGTTGTGGGAGGGGGCATCTGTCATTCTTGCTTCTTCATGGTCTCCATTGAACAGGCAGGGAAACAAGCTGTGAGAGCTCAGTCATGGAACTGGGCCGGGGCTCCAAAACCCTCACCCTGACACTATTCTGGGCTACTTACAAATACTTTTGTTACAGTCATTTTGTCAAATCTATTATAATTTAATTTCCTCTCCAATATCCAGATCATGTTTTTTTCTCCTTTTTAAAATATGATTACAGTGAATAAACACCTTGATGACAATGATTCATTTCCCAAGTCGCTCTGTGAGGAGAGTCTGCCCGACACTCCTGGTCTCATGCCAGTATCCATGCTCCCCTTCCTCTCTGTGAACAGAACCCTTCTATTACTGCGGATGGCAACATGCTCAGCGAAACCAATGACATTTTCCAGCCTCCCTGAAAAACAGGAATGAGCAAGCTGCCACTGGTGACGCCTCCAGGAAAGTTCTTGTGCACTACACTCTTCCTTCTTTCTCTTTCCTGCTCCCTGGAGTTGAGATGTGATGGCTGGATCTTCAGCAGCCAATCTGTACCACAAGGTGATAAGGATGGCAGAATAGAAAAAGAGAAGGTGCCTGAGTCTCTGGTGACCATGGAACTCTCCTAGCCGTAAACTATGTAGTTCCAGATTTTTTAATGTGAGAGAAACCAGCTTTTATGTTGTTTGAGGTTTTCTGTTATATGTTGTCTACTCTAATCCTAGTGGCTGCAGAAGGCATAACTCTTATCTCTATCTTATAAAATTTGACATTAAGCACCTACTATGGGCCAGGCTCCAAGCTGAGCTATTTACATATACAGTGTGATCTTGGGGGAAAAAAAAAAAAGAAATAAGGGTCTCTGCCCCTGGTTCCTGGCATATAGCTCCTGAAACCCTTGTAATCTCGGGACTCTAAGAGTGCCTTTTGTGTGCTTATGAGACAGCTAATGCCTTGGGACTCCTGGATCACCTCAGGATGGGGCACTGGTTGAGGGCGGATCACCTGAGATCAGGAGTTCGAGACCAGCCTGGCCAACATGGTGAAACCCCCTCTCTACTAAAAATACAAAAATTAGCTGTGTGCGGTGGCGCGTGCCTGTAATCCCAGGAACTCAGGAGGCTGAGGCAGGAGAATCACTTGAACTCGGCAGGTAGAGGTTGCAGTGAACCGAGATTGCACCACTGCACTCCAGCCTGGGTGACAGAGCGAGACTCCGTCTCAAAAAAAAAAGAAGCAACCAAGCGTGTCCAACCTCACGGCTCAGGACAGCTTTGAATGCAACCCAACACAAAGTAAATCCAACAAAGTAAATTTTTAAACTTTCTTAAAATATTATGAGATTTATTTTGTGACTTTTTTTTTTTTTTTTAGCTCATAAACTATCATTTGTGTTAGTGTATTTTATGTGTGGCCCAAGACAATTTTTCTTCTTCCAGTGTGGCCCAGGGAAGCCAAAAGATTGGGCACCCCTGGAGTAGACAGTTGGGTCTTTCAGCCCCAATCCCGCTTCTCTGGGGAGTGAAGTGGGGGCAGAAGGCTGTGTTGATCACTGATGGCCAATGATGTAATCAGTCATGCCTACTTAAGGAAGCCCCTCAAAACCTCAAAAGGACAGGGTTCAGGGAGCCCCCAGATAGCTGAACACATGCAGGTGCCGGGAGGTGGTGCTGGGAGGGCCTGGGAGCTCCGCGCCCCTCCCCGTGCCTGCCCCGCGCGTCTCCTCCACCTGCTGTGCGTCCACACCTTCATCACAGCCTGTGTCATAAATGGGTAAACGCAGCTCAGCGTGTCCCTGAGTTCTGTGAGCCGCTCCAGCAATCCATCAAACCCGAGGAGGGGGTCGTGGGAACCCTGATTCATTGCAGGTCGGTCAAAAGCACAGGCCACACCTAAGGCTTGCGACTGGCATCAGAAGTGGAGGCTGTCATGTGAGACTGAGCCCTCCAGGTGGATGGTGTTGGAATTGAATTAAATGAGAGGACACCTGTTGGTGTCAGCTAGGGAGAAGAATTGCTTGCTGGTGGACAGAAATCCCCACACACATTTTGATGAAGTATTCCGTGCCGAGTGGTAAACGATGTGTCTGAGAGTAGGAAAAAACCTGTTCGTTTTTTAATTTCAGATGCTGTCTTATTAATTCTCACAGCAGCTCTGGGGGTAGGTTTCATCATCCCATTTTCTTTTTTTTTTTTTTTTTTTCGCTCTGTTGCCCAGGCTGGAGGGCAGTGGTGCGATCTCGGCTCACTGCAAGCTCCGCCTCCTGGGTTCACGCCATTCTCCTGCCTCAGCCTCCCGAGTAGCTGGGACTACAGGCGCCCGCCACCACACCCAGCTAATTTTTTGTATTTTTAGTAGAGACGGGGTTTCACCGTGTTAGCCAGGATGGTCTCGATCTCCTGACCTCGTGATCCACCCGCCTCGGCCTCCCAAAGTGCTGGGATTACAGGCGTGAGCCACGGCGCCCGGCCTCATCATCCCATTTTCTAGGGGAGGAGGCTGAGGTCAGGGAGGTAACATGGCTTGCCCGAGTCAGTAGCCAGGCCAGAATAGAAGGCCTCCTGACTCTGGTGTCCTTCCTGTCCTGGCCCAGCCACTCCAAAGGAGAAGAAGCTAGTGAAGGAAATGTTCTCTGCAATGGGACAGTGAGGAACAATTTGGGAGTAAGCAGGGCTTTCTGGCTCCCCTAAAGCTGCAGTGCCAGAACCTGTCTGTTCACAATGTCAACCAATCACCTGTTAAACGTTTAAACACTTAAACCCTCGGGGACTCAGTTTTCTCGTCTGTAAAGTGGGTGGGGTGGGGGTGAGCTGCTGTCAGCCACTGAGACACCCCCAGCTCACCTCTGGGATTCTAGCAGTGTCCTCTCACCTGCTTTGTTTTTAAAACAATCCCGTTAAAAAGTGGGCGAAGGATCCAAATAGACAAATAGACATCTCTCAAAAGAAGACACACAATGACCAACAGGTATATGAAAGAATGCTCAACATCACTATCATCAGGGAAATGCAAATCAAAACTGCAGTGTGATATCATCTCACCCCAGCCAGAATGGCTGTTGTTAAAAAGGCAAAAAGTAACAGATGCTGGCAAGGATGTGGAGAGAAAGGGACTCATCCACTGGTTGGTGGGAACATAAATTACTACAGCCATTATGGAAAACAGTAAGGAGATTTCTCAAAAAACTGAAAGTAGAACTACAAACCATCCAGCAATCCCACTACCAGGTATTTAAAGGAAAGAAAATCCATCTATTAAAGGGATGCTTGCACCCGCATAAACATTAACTATAGCACTATTCACAACAGCAAAGATACGGACTCAACCGGAGTGTCACCAACAGATGAAAGGATAAAGAAAGGGCGGTATATTTACACAATGGAATATTATCCAGCCATAAAATGAGAATAAAATCCTGTCATTTGCAGCAACGTGGATGGAACTGGAGGTCATTGTGTTAAGTGAAATAAGCCAGGCACAGAAAGACAAATGTGGCACGTTCTCACTCATACATGGGAGCCAAAAAAAGTGGATCTCATGAAGGTGGAGAGTAGAATGTTGGTTAACAGAGGCTGGGAAGGGAAAGGAGGGTGGGGGAATGAAGAGAGGTTGGCTAACGGTACAAACATACAGTTAGATAGGAGGAATAAGTTCTAACGTTGGATAGCAGAGTAGGGTGACTCTAGTTAACAACTACTGTATATTTCAAAATAGCTGGAAGAGAAGACTTGAAGTGTATCCAACACATACAAATGATGCATACTCAATGCTGGGCGCCAGTGGCTCATGCCTGTAATCCCAGCACTTTGAGATGCTGAGGTGGGTGGATCACTTGAGGTCAGGAGTTCGAGACCAGCCTGGCCAGCATGGCAAAACCCCCTTCTCTACAAAAAATACAAAGGGCATGATGGCAGGCACCTGTAATCCCAGCTACTCAGGAGGCAGAGGCAGGTGAGGCTCTTGAACCCAGGAGGCCGAGGCTGCAATGAGCCAAGATTGCACCATTGCATTCCAGCCTGGGAGACAGAGTGAGACTCCATCTCAAAAATAACAACAAAAAAAGGCCGAGTGCGGTGGTTCACGCCTGTAATCCCAGCACTTTGGGAGGCTGAGGCAGGTGGATCACGAGGTCAGGAGATCCAGACCATCCTGGCTAACATGGTGAAACCCCATCTCTACTAAAAATACAAAAAATTAGCCGGGCGTGGTGGTGGGCGCCTGTAGTCCCAGCTACTCGAGAGGCTGAGGCAGGAGAATGGTGTGAACCCGGGAGGCGGAGCTTGCAGTGAGCTGAGATCGGGCCACTGCACTCCAACCTGGGCGACAGAGAGAGACTCCTTCTAAAAAATAAAAAATAAAAATAAAAATAAAAAATTCCCTTTCCTCCCCAACAAGGAGGGCAACATCAGAAGCGCTACCTGAGCCCCTGTACAGGCTGGGAGGGAAATATTTCTGTAGTTTGAGAACCTTCTGGATCAGGCAGGAGCCCTGTGGAAGCGAAAGAGGAAGCGTCCTTCTGTTTTACCTCCCTCTGGTGGCGTCACACTTCCTTGCTTTGTGCATAACTTGCAGGCCGGCGGCCCACCCGTCCCCTGGGAGCACCTGGCTGGCTCAGAGGTCTCTGCAAAGCAGCGCAGAGCAGGCTTTGGTCGCTCCCCCAGAAGCAGGAGCCACTCCTCTGGAGCCCGTGGTGCTCTCACAAGCGTGTCTTTAGTCCGGCCGCCCTTGGCAACGGCGGCACAGAGGTCAGCCATCAGTGGCCAGCACATCCCACGGGGTGTTCCTCGGTGCAGTAGAATCAGGGGTGGCTGCAGCCAGGTCTCGGAGTCCTCCGAGAGGGCAGGGAATTCCAGAAGGCACAGGTTCCAGCCCCAGTGCCTGGTTTGAGAACAGTGTCTTAAACAATAGAATTCTTTGTTTCAAAGAACGTTTTAGGCAAATCCAAGTGAAGCTGGGTGGGCGTGGGAGCTCAACCTTCCATGTCCCCTCTTCCTGCCCCTGGGACTTATAGAGGAACTCAGGGCCTTGGGAACTTGGGGCTCCCAGGTCTGGCGCAGTGGGGCCTCCCTCCAGTCTCTCTTGAAACGGTTGATGGTAGCCACAAGGGTCATGAGAGTGGCAGTTCCCAGGATGTTCCGCTACATACTCCACACCCGTCCTCTGGTTCACTCTGTCCAGGGTGCCCTGGGATGCAGGCTGACCATGTCACCCACCCCTCTGGCCTCTGCCCCTACCTGTGGGGTTTACAGAACTCAGTGGAGTGGCATAGATGCTGCAGGTGCTCAGAAAGGACACATGAGAGAAAGCTCTTAGGACAACGCAGGGGCTTAATAATGACATGCTCAAACGAGGGTCCCATCTACCCTGGGAGTAAGGACATCTGAGTTCTGGTCTGGCTCTGTCCATAACTAGCCTGGAACCCCCACCCCAGGGCCTCAGTCTCCCCACCAGTGAAATAAGAGCCTGAGCATGGGGCTCTGCGGGCCCTCCCGGCGCTGACACTGCAGCTCCGCCACTGTCAGACGCAGCTGGCTGGGCCAAGTAGCACCCTGGGGCCGGGAAGGGCTGCTTCTGCCCTCCGTGTGGCTGTGGGCAAGGCACTTCCCTCCCAGCCCCAGGTTCCTCCTCAGTCTGGGGAGGGTGTGATCATGTGGTCAGACACCATCAGGCCTGGGACTATCCCGCATCCTGGCTCTGGCCACAGCCAGGGTCACAGGGCCTCTTGAGAGAAGGAGCTCCAGCTGGGACAGCAGGCAGGTCTGCAGGAAGGCCCAAGGTCAGGCTGTGAGACCCAGGGTAAGGCTGGGCAGGAAGCAGACTCCTGTGAGGACCCCAGGCAGTGGCCATGCTGGCCTCTCACAGAACTAACACCTAAGGGCAGGAGGGAGCGTCTGCAAAGCTCAGATCCTCCAGGGAGTTTCAGGCTTTTCTCCATTTCTAATCTGTGTGTGGTTCTCGGATCCAGCAGTTCTCAGCTGGGGGAAATTTTGGGCCAGGTGCGGTGGCTCACACCTGTAATCACAGTGCTTTGGGAGGCCAAGGCAGGCTGATCACTTGAGGTCAGGAGTTCAAGAGCAGCCTGGCCAACATGGTGAAACCCCGTCACTACTAAAAATACAAAAATTAGCTGGGCATGGTGGCAGGGGCCTGTAATCCCAGCTACTCAGGAGGCTGAAGCAGGAGAATTGCTTGAACCCTAGGGGCAGAGGTTGCAGTGAGCCGAGATCACATGACTGCACTCCAGCCTGGGCAAGAATGAGACTCCATCTCAAAAAAAAAAAAAAAAAAAATCAACTGGGGGAAATTTTGTTCCCAGGGAATATTTGGCAATTTCTCGAAATGCTTTTGATTGTCACAACTGTTGGGGGTTTGAGGGTGCCACTGGCATCAAATGCGTGGAGGACAGGGATGCTGCTCAGCACCCTGCAGTGCACGGGACGGCCCCTCACCAAAGAATGATCCCCAAATGTCAGTGTCAAGGTTGTGAAACCCTGGTCTACACCAAATCCCGTCCACTCTCCAAAGCCCTGCTCCAATTCCACCTCCTCCAGGAAGACATCCCTGGTCCCCAGTGAGTCGTTAGTGACTCCATTGGCCTTGAATCAGGTTTTCTGATATTCTCGTTATTTGTGGTAGCAGCACAGCTCTCATTTCTCACCTTCTCACGCAGCCTCAGAGAAACATACAAAACATGTGTGCACCTTAGTGATTATCATAAAGTAAATTCTTTTGAACCGCCTTCCAGGCCAAGAAAGAGACCTTTGTTGCCCCTGAGTCCCCTGAGGTACAATAACAGCCCTGCCTGCCGTTAAGCAACCACTGTCCTAACTTTTAGGGAAACAGCCTCATTGTGGGTTTTGTTTTACAGGCTTATCACCCAACCATCCTTCTCTAGATAATGTAGTTTAATCTTGACGTTGTAGACAATTTTTTTTTTGAGACTGCGTCTCACTTTGTCAGCCAGGCTGAAGTGCAGTAGCGCAATCTCAGCTCACTAAAACCTCCACCTCCCGGGTTCAAGCAATTCTCCTGCCTCAGCCTCCCAAGTAGCTAGGATTACAGGTGCACACCACCACGCCTGGCTAATTTTTGTATTTTTAGTAGATATGGGGTTTCACCATGTTGACCAGGCTGGTCATAAACTCCTGACCTCAAGTGATCCACCCCACCTTGGCCTCCCAAAGTGCTGGGATTACAGGTGTGAGCCACCGCGCCCAGCCTTGTAGACATTTTTGATGTGCCTTTTGATAAGTCTCTAGTCACCTGCAGGCTGCGCCTCCCTCCCTGTCTTTTCTTCGCCCTGTTTCCTGCAGCCCGCATTGTGTTGCTTCAGGTTCACTCTGCTGTTTGACACCCTCCTCTGTTCTCTACGTTCTCTGCAAATTGGCAGCTGGGTCCAGAAGCTCCATCAGGCTCCTGTTCAGTCCCTTGGCGAGTCCAAAGGTTGCCTTGTGTTCCCACTGCAGGGCACGGGAAGGCCAGCTTGTCTCTCCTTTGGTGACCTCAGTAGTTCTTGATGCTCCAGGCCCAGGCCCATTAATTCATCAGGGGCTGCAAAATGATGCAATTCTGACTCTAATGTTCCTGTTTTAGTTATTCTGTGGCACCCTCTTAGAAAGAGATGCTTCTTCTCACCTGCTGCTGGCTACCCAGTGGCACAGTTCAAATAAGAAATGCGGCTGGGCCAGCCGTAGTGGCTCATGCCTGTAATCCCAACCCTTTGGGAGCCGAGGCAGGTGAATCACCTAAGGTCAGGAGTTCAAGAGCAGCCTGGCCAATATGGCGAAACCCTGTCTCTACTAAAAATACAAAAATCAGCCAGGCATGATAGCATGCACCTCTAGTCTCAGCTACTCAGGAGGCTGAGGCATGAGGATCACTTGAACTGGGGAGGTGGAGGTTGCAGTGAGCTGAGATTGTGCCACTGCGCTCCAGTCTGGACGACAGAACAAAACTCCATTTCAAAAAAAAGAAAAAAGAAATGCACCTTCTCTTCTTTACCAGTTTTGGGAGAGTGACTTAGTTCCCTCTCACCTTCCACCATGGAACAATCAGGTTTTCTTGTTTAATAACACTACAAACACTTGGATTTAAACATATTTGAGGTCGCACGGGTGGCTCCCGCCTGTAATCCCAGCACTGTGGGAGGCCGAGGCGGGCAGATCACCTGAGGTCAGGAGTTCGAGACCAGCCTGGACAAAATGGTGAAACCTTGTCTCTACTAAAAATACAAAAAAATTAATTAGGCATGGTGGTGCACACCTATAATCCCAGCTGCTTGGGAGGCTGACGCAGGAGAATTGCTTGAACCCAGGAGGCAAAGGTTGCGGTGACCCAAGATCGTGCCACTGGACTCCAGCCTGGGCGAAAGAGCAAGACTCCGTCTCAAAATAAATAAATAAATAAGCAAACAAACATTTGAAAGCTTCAATCAATGGCAATGACTATCCTTTTCCAAGCTCAAATGGTCTGATCTTTGCCCAGTGGATGCCTCTTAAGTTGGCGGCAGAAGCCTTGGAGGTGGCCCTGGTGGCTTTGACGGTTTTGTGCTATGCAATGTGTCAGGGTGGCCCCCACTCATCTTGCATATTTCCTGCTCCAGACCTAGAATCAGCCATTGCTCCAAAAAGCCCTGGTTTCTTGCTGTAGGAGTTTGTATTTCAAGACCACAGTGTGGATTCTAGGGATGCTCATTGCTACTGGGTTGGTCTTTTTTTTCCTTTAAGACCTTTACAGTGGACAGAGCTAGGAAATATACCAACATTTTTTTAAAACATAAAAGGGCCTCATGAGTTCAAACTAATATTTCCAATTAGAATTCAGGACTAGAGTTTTTACTTAAACCCTACTATATTACATTTGCCATCTCCTTTCTTCCACACTTAGAATTCTGCTTCTCAGGAAAATGAATGTACACTGTCTCTCACAGTTGTTTATTTGCTCTTTTCCACTTTACACACTCAATGGTCCTAGAATAACAATAGCAAAATCCTAATGACAACCACCACTACTGCTACTAATACTCTACCAGCATTACTGAAAACAATTACATTGTTCTCATATGCTCTCCCCATTCTCCACCCAGTTTCCTTATCCCATCTATATCTACATGGTCAGAAAATGTAGCCATCACATGCAAAACATACGGTCCTAATAAGGGAAAAGGAGTGAGGCTGGCAAAAAAAAAAAAAGTCAGATAAGCTATAAGTCTGCCTTTCTTCTTGATCCAGAACACATAGCCCTCCTGCACAAATAACTCACAACCTTCCCACACCTGACTTATCACCAGACCCTTGGCTGATAGAAAAATGCAAGTTAGCTCGCTGCAACCTTGGTGTTAGCGATACTTCACATGGCCCACTCCAGCACACAGCACAAGCACCGTCCTATAAAATCCCCAGCAAGCCTTTGTCTCCTGGCAGTCAGCTCCTCTCTTGCTGATCTGCCCATTGCACCCTTGCAACGTCTTTCTTTCTCTCTTTCTTTCTCTCTGTCTCTCTTTCTCTCTTTCTGTTTCTCTCCTTCTCTCCTTCTTTCCTTCTTTCTTTCAACAGAGTCTCACTGTCACCCAGGCTGGAGTGCAACAGTGCGATCTCGGATCACTGCAACATCCACCTCCCAGGTTCAAGTGATTCTTCTGCCTCAACCTCCTGAGTAGATGAGACTACAGGCATGCACCACCATACCTGGCTAATTTTTTGTATTTTTAGTAGAGATGGGGTTTCACCATGTTGCTCAAGCCGGTCTCAAACTCCTGACCTCAGGTAATCTGCCCACCTTGGCCTCCTAAAGTGCTAGGATTACAGGTGTGAGCCACTGCATCCTACCTTTCATACTTCAATAAATCTGCCTTTCTTTACCTACAACTGTCTTGGTAAATTCCTTTACTTCCAGTGACACTGGCCCCAAGTAGTCGCTATCCAAGACACTATACTCTCCTTTTCAGCCTTGGTTTAGCCTTGGTTCCTTATCTAGTGCTTCTGTTGAGGACTCTCTTGGTTGCCTGAAGGTCATTCTCTGATAGGCTCCTTGGGCCCCTCAGGCGCTGAGAACATTATTTCCTGAGTCCTTTGGGGCTGCTTTTTGTTTGTGCCTTTTATACTCGAAAGTCTGTTTTGCTGGGTGCATAG
The DNA here is from genome assembly GCF_029281585.2 of Gorilla gorilla gorilla. Lineage (NCBI taxonomy): Eukaryota > Metazoa > Chordata > Mammalia > Primates > Hominidae > Gorilla > Gorilla gorilla. The sequence continues at coordinate 146,939,879 of NC_073231.2, read as the reverse complement.
TACTTGGCTCGCATTTTCTCTCGAATATTTTCAGTACAGTATGTTTCTCCTCTCTCTTCTGGCAGAGCGTGTTGTGGTTGAAAAGTCGCGCGACAATCTCATTTTTATTTTAGTATAAGTCCCTCGCTCTTTTAACCTGGACTCCAGGATTTTTTTTTTTTTTTTTTTTTTAGATTGGTAATTTTACTAGAACATGTTTTGATGTTGGTTACCCTGGGTCTGTCTTCTCAAACACATGGTGTACTCTTTCAATATGTAGTTCCAATCTTTTTGTTTTAGGGAAGTTTTCTGAAGGTACAGATGTTTGTATTTATTCTGTTCTTTTCCTAGGGTCATCTCATGGGAAGAGATGTTAGTCTTGTCAAATGTTTTGTCACTGCCTAACTTGGGACCTCACTGTTCCTAGACGTCACCTCCTGCTGCCCCTGGCTCAGGGAAGGCAGCTTAGTCTCTCGGCAGAGCAGGCCACAGCCCCCAACACCCAGGCCAGCCCCCCAGCCAGCTGCTCCTGCAGCCAGACACCTCATCGTCCAACCACTGCCTGCGTCTGTGGGTCTACCTCACCCCCATCTGACATCCACAGGGCAGCCAGAGCCCCCAGGTCTCCCACCATGGTAAGAACACACCCAGCCCTAGAGGGGCAGGCAAGGCTCCCTGGGAGCACACCCTTGTCTCTATCTTCTTGTCTCCATCTTCCTCTCGTCTCCGTCTTCCTCTCATCTCCGTCTTCCTCTTGTCTTCTGGTCAGGTCAGTGCTGTTGCCGCGAGCGGGTTGAGGCTCTTGAGATGTGAACCACTGTGGGTTTCCCCCGGACTTCCTGCTACCCACAACCCTTCCCCCATCTGGGGTGAGTGGCCTGGGAAAGGGGTGGCAGAGTGATTCAGGAAGAACAGAGGGGCTGAAATCGAGGCAGCAGCAGAAACCCAGGCTCTGGCCATGCCCTGCCTGCCACCCAAGCCCACAGGGAGGGCGATACGAGGACAGACAGAGAGCCGGCCCCACCTCACTTCAGGCCAAGTCCCTTTCCAGGGTGGGGTGGGAATGATAGAAGCTCAGAAAAGTTTGGGGGAACTGAAAGAGAGGGGACTGGAAAGCCCTTTCCTTCACCTTCACTCCAGCCCGAGGCAGCCTCCCAGGCACACACATCTAGAGTGGCAGAGCGCATGTTCCCAGGGGCCCGAGAGTGTGCAGCTTTGGGCGGACCCACAGGGGCCTGTCTGTTAGACACAGGGCCCACAGCCATTTCCTGCATGGCGTGACGCCCAGAGACAGACGGAACTGGGGCCACCCGAGCAGGTGTCAACACGCAGGGTCAGAGGCCCCAGCTCCATGCCAACCCCACAGCCTGGACTAGGACAGACTCCCAGGACAAGAGGAGGCCCCAGAGGAACTGAGAATAAGCTGGATAGTTAGGAACAAGCTGGCCACGACCCACATCACATTCAGCCCTAGAGCCACGTGCAGCATCGGGTACGGAGTGGGAGCTGATCAATGCTTTCAGAACTGGAAATCCCAAGTCATGTGAACAGAAGAATAGGTGCACTCTGTTTGACTAGTCAGGAAGCCAAAGAACTTGCCCAGTCATCCAGCAAGAACGTGGGGACGCTGGGGTCTGAGCCGGGGATTCTCTGAGGCCTGAGCCCAGCCCACCACCCACCCATCACGAGCCATGCTGAGTGCTAAGTTGGCCCCAGCCTGGCTCCTGGCTGGTCTGGGCAGGCCACCAAGGCCCTGAGGCTGCAAGAAGGTATCTGGCTAATCCCCAGGGAGGGCACTCATCTGGGAGGGAGGCCTGGGCATCTCACGGAGCCAGGGGGTAGAATTGAGGCCTGAGCAAAGACTATGCGGCTCAGCTTTGGAGTGTCTTCAGGAGAGAAGGATGCACCCCCTGCCGCAGAGCAGACCCTCCCAGCCCATCCACCCCACATGTACCCAGAAGAGGAGGAGCTTCTCAAACCTGTTCCCCAGGGCGGGGCCCTAGCTGTCCACCCCCCTGGCCTGAGCCAGGTTTGATTCCCTGCTACTTAGGAGGGGAGGGGTCCCGAGGCACCTAGGCCCCTCCCACTCTGAATGCAAGTGCAGTGGCTGCCAGAAGCCACTCATCCATTCACCAATTCCAGTTGTGCCCCTGCTATATGTCAGGCACTGTTCCGGGTGAAGAGGGCGGCGGAGAGCGCGCTGGCAAGCTGGCCTCATGGAGCTGGCATTCTAGTGAGGGAGTCAGACACCAAGTGAGAGGTGACATTGAGAACACAGCTAAATTGACACAGTGCCAGGTATTGTTCTAAGTGTTTTGTTCATGTCACTTAATTGTCACAGCACCCATGACATAGATATATTGCTGTCTCCACTTGCAGATGGGGAGGCCGAGACACAGAAGAGTGAACCTGAGGAGTCCGCGGCCAGAGTCCATGTTAAATACGTGAAACGGAGAGGGTATCAGATGTGGGAGTGCAGAGCAGACAAGGAAAGCAGTAGCAGGAGAGAAGCGCATGTGTCTCTGTGCGCACGTGTGTGTGTACATGCATGTATCTGTGTGTACAGGTGTGTGTGTGTGTGCATGTGTATGGGTGTACATGTGTATATCTGCATGTACCTGTGTGCAAGCATGTGTGTACTGTATGTGTGTATGCGTAGGTTGTGTGCATGTGTGTCTGTCTGCATGTATGCATATGTGCGTCTATGAGAGGGTGCATGTGTGGCTATGTGTGTATATCTGTGTGTGTGTCTGTGTGGGCCTTGCGGGAGGTTGGTCACCATTTCTTCAGTCTTGTGGGTATACTGCTCTCTGGAGGGGGCTCTCCCGGGCACTTGAGGTGGGCTCTGTGTCTCCATTATGTGATGTGACCAGGGCCACAGAAACCAGGCTCCCTGTGCCCACGCCCACCCACTCCAGACCTGGAGAAGGGAGGTGGCATGCACAAGGGTGCACACGGCTAGAAGCCTTACCAAGCAGATGGATGCAGAGATGGCTCATTCATTCATTCTCCTAGACAACGTGGCAGGCAATGCACTGAGTTCTGAGGAAGGACCAGGGGAAGGAACCATATTGCTGGGGACACGTTCAAATCCCAGCTCTGCCACTGCAGCTGAGAACCGAAGGACTGCAGGCCTCCCTTGGAAAGTTGCTCTAGGGATGGGGAGCCGTCAGGCTGTGAAGCACACACCCACCCACCTCCTGCTACCACACAACCTCACGCCCCCTTTCCTGACTTCTTTTCACCCCTTCTGGGCCTGACAGGCTCAGTCCTGTCACTCCTGCCCTCCAAAGTCCAGGGGAGCTTTGTCCATAGGGCCGACTGCTCTCCCCACATTCACCCCTGCTGGGGCTGGAGAACTGGGGCTGTCTGCTAGAAAAGGCAGGCCCTGTGTTCTATAGAGGCACTGGGCCACAGAGGCAGGAGTGGGCTTGAGAAACGGTGCTCCTCACACAGGCAAAGATGGGAAGGCCCCAGGATGGGGCACTGGGGCCCACAGAGGGACTGTGACCTCACAGGTGGCCATGCCTGAGACTTGCCCTAGCAGCTGGGTGTCTGCTCCTGACAGGATATGGGGTTGCGCCTGGACAGAGTTGACGAGAAGAGATTTGCAATGTGGAAACATCCTCCCTTGCCCCAAGTATAAATAAGACACATGGAAGAGGTGCCCGGAGGCACACTGCGTTGAACGCAGACACCACCAGTGTAGACAGCCACACTGTGACGCGTTGTTGAATGGGGTGAATAGATGAAACCTCAGGTCCCAGGTCCCTCCATCTCTGTATGGATTTGTTTTGCTACTGCCGTTCCCCAGGGACCCCCAGTGCCTGGCACACAGCAGGTGCCTGATACATACATGCCAAACGAATAAGGAAATGGGCAAATGAGAAGGTGTGATGGGAAGGACTCATGCTGCCAGGTGGCAGGGAGGTTCTGGGTGACTTTTTTTTCTTTTTTTCTGATTTTTAAATGGCTTTGTAATAACTACAGTATATATAACTTCTAATATGAGAAAAAAGTTATTTCAGTGTTTTGAAATAACCACACAGCAGGGGTAGCCACAGGGACATGAAGGGGCCTTTGGCCAGAAGCAGCCCTGTGACTCCCTCACAGTCACAGTGACCAATGTGGCATCCACACATGGCTGCGACATGGACATGGCCCAGGAACCACTGGCGCCGAGGGCTGGGCTGGGACTTTCTTTCCTTTTCTCAGTTCCTCCATGTCTGTCATGTTCCTGGGTGAACAATCATATTCAGGAAGGAAGGCGGGGTGGGGGTGCCCCCTGTGCAGGGGGAGTCAGCCACGGAGGTGGGGGTCGGGGCCGTGAGGCTGTGAGGGCTCCAGAGCCCGGGCTGCTCACTTCACTTCTTGGGGCCCCCATTTTCCCACCTGTAAAATGGGGTGCTGACGCAGACCCCTGGTGGTTATGAGAAGTGGCTGCTGCGGGCTCGACACCACTGTGTGCCTGGGAGGCCTCTTTCCTTCCCTTTCCCTGCCCTGCTGCTCACAGGGTTGAGCAAGACTGCTTATGCTGGTTTGCTGTCCCCAATCTCAGAACCCACAATGGCTGCACATGACAAGGCTGGTTCCCACCCCACTCATCACTGAGCACCACAGCCCTGCTGCTGGGCTGCGGGCACCTCGCCCCTCTGTAACATGGGATCAGTAGTGCCCATCTCTTGAGCCCCTTGAGATGAGTGGCTATGCTCAGAGGACCCTCTGGCCCCAGCCCCACCCTCCCTCGTGGGGACCTGCACTTTCTCTGGCAGCTTCCTCTACTGCGCCTGGCCACAAATATGATCTTGATAAATAACTCATCTTCATCTTACTGGAAGGGCTGAGGGCGGAGATCTAGTTTACAACATGGTCCTCACAGTGTCAGACTCTAGTACACTTCAAAAAACAATTGTTGGATGGATGCACCAAAAGGTAGACAGGTGGATGCAGGTGGGTGAACTGGAGGATGAAGGATGGGTGAGTGGCTGGGTGTGAGTTTAAGTCACCTCCTTACAGCTTGCTAATGGCAGAACTGGCAAGGGTCCCACTTCAAGTCCAGACACTCAACCACTTCTCTGAAAGAAATCTGTGCTGCCTTTCACTCACACGCAACAACACATCTGCATTCACTGGAGCTGCACGTCAGGGACCCCCACAATCGTACCCCTCTCCTGATTCCTCCCCTGGGATCCACCCCAGGAGGTTCCAGCACCTCCGATCTAGGCACATGTTTAATTTCTCCCTCCAGACATTGGCAAGGTCAGTGTCACGGACCTGGAGCACGTGGCATCACACAGAGCTTCACTCAAAGAGCCCCACGTTGGTTTAATGTTCTGCTGTCACCATCATGGAATTATCAATAATTTCTTTTTTAACATATCCATATCGTGAAACAGATGATTTTATCTTTAAACTCGTGTTTTGTAAGTGAAGTCCAATGGGACAGCGTCAGGGTGTGTGAGCAGAGGAGACCTGCGTAATCCAAGTGTCCGGGTCCTTGCCGCCCTGTCCACATTCAGCGTTCACCGTGTCCTATGAGCACAGAATTCTGGTGGGGCTGACGTGCCTGGGACGTCTGAGATCCGGGCTCCTACGGGGTGTTGGCAGAATGCACGAGCCCCAAAGGTGACAGCGGGTTTAGATTTGTGCAGCCTTTCCATTGTCCTCTAAGATCGAAATACACGTGCCTGTACGAACTGTGCGCTACCCATGTGCCATGTGGCGCGTTAGTGCACAAGTGAGACGCTTTGCGCCTAAGACGGCATCACACCATAAAATGATGAGCCGAACAATTCATGCGAATGACTCGACTGCTTGTTTTTCCTTTACTTAGAATGACATTAATTACCAAACTTAAAGAACCACGGCAAGTCAGAAGGAAGGAAGGGAATGGGAGGAGCCGGTGCTGAGCCCCTCAGGCCGAGTCTGGGCCCTCCCGGGGCCGCAGGAGGACCACTGGTGTCACCGCACTTTCGCAGAAAGACCCCTGGTGGTGTCCACGGGCATTCCTGTGTTGGCTCCTTCATTCATTCAGCCAGTCACCCGCAGCACGCACCGTCCACCTTCAGCGTGGCCTGGGACAGGACACCGAGGGCTTCCAGGTAGGGATCAAGCTGGGGAGGGCACTGCAGGTCACAACGGCAGGTGAAGGCGAGGAGGAGACACAGCCGGGCCCACGAACGGGGTGAGAAGAGCTTCCTGTCACTAGCAGGGACAGTGCAAGGGGGACACTGCGAACAGGAGGTCCCTTCTCTTCCCGTGCCTCAGGGTCCCCAGAAGGAAGCTAAGTGCCTGGCTCCGGCTCTGAAGTCCCGGGGTCCGGCTCACCTTCCCAGCAGCAGGGAACTCCGCGGAGAGGGCGCGCGCCCCCTAGCGGGCCCGGGGAAGAAGCCGGGCCGGTCCCAGCCTCCGCTCCCTTGAATACACCTCTCCGCCAGCCTCTCTGGGGAGGGGAGGATGCCTAGCAGGCCGTGGTCTCAGCTGAAGCTTCAGGAGGGAGCTAAGCCTGACCCTGTAGGGGACTCTGCAGGGTGAGCTTGTGGCAGCAGGGCTTTCCTTACCCCCACTGCTAGTGGTTGGCTGAGGGCTGCCCTGGGAGATCTGAATTCCCAGCTACTTCTGACTCTGCATGTATAGACAAAGCAGAATCTGGTAGTCCAAGATCAGTCCTTCAAATAAAAGCTTCAGGCTCCAGCCCTCTAGAGGAAGCACACCCAGGTCAGGGGAAGGATGCACACCCGCCCACACGGTCTCTGTGCACAGGTGCACAACTGGGGCTCAGTAAGGAGAATGCACACGGGACTTGCTTGCCTGTGTACAAACTGTCGCTGGACACACTGGGAGTCTGGCATCAGTGGCTGCCTCTGGGGAGGCCCCAGGAAGCTGGGCAAGTCACTCTTCTGTACTCTTTTTAACTCTGCACGACAGATAACTTCTACCTACTCAAAAAATGTTATCACATTAAAAGCCAATCTTGCCACATTCATGGATCAGAAGGCTTACTAGTGTTACAATGGCAATAACTCAACAAATCGACATATGGATTCTGTGGAGTCAAAATCTATCAAAACCTCCCCTGACAATCTTGGCAGAAATTGACAAGCTGAAACTGAAGTTCATACAGAAATACAAGGGAACCATAATAACCAAAACAATCCTGAAAAAAGAATAAAATTAGAGAAGTCACACTGCTTCATTTCAAAACATACTACAAAGCTATGGTAATCAAGATTGTGTGGTACTAGCGTAAAGATAGATGAATGGAATAGAATTGAAAGTCTAGAATAAGCCCTTACATTTATGGTCAGTTGATATTTGACAGGGTGTCAAGACAATTCAGTTGGGGGTGGGGAGAAATGGTCTTTTTAACAAATGGTGCTGGGACAGCTAAATATCCACATATAAATGGATGAAGTTGGACTGCTCCCTTACACCACTGTGAAACCAATATATGGGATTTCATCCACGGTTCCTGACTTGTAACCCCCATAGCCCTTGCTATAATCTTTCGTTATAACGTTGGGGCACTTTAGGCCTCAGGAGCAGGCTGCAGAAAGCAGAATCTCTCTGACCTCCTTCTGTTTTCCTTTTATATGCCCAAGGCAGGACTCTAATCAGATTGTGGGCCAAAAGACCCTCATTTAGCCAGGTGCGGTGGCTCATGCCTGTAATCCCAGCACTTTGGGAGGCCGAGGTAAGTGGATCATCTGAGCTCAGGAGTTCAAGAGCAGCCTGGCCAACATGGTGAAACCCTGTCTCTACTAAAAATACAAAACTTAGCCAGGCATGGTGGCAGGTGCCTGTATTCCCAGCTACTCGGGAGGCTGAGGCAGGAGAATTGCTTGAACCCAGGAGGCAAAGGTTGCAGTGAGCCGAGATCATGCCATTGTACTCCAGCCTGGGCAACAGAGACTCCATCTCAAAAAAAAAAACAAAAACAAAAACAAAAAAAACCAGACCGGGGCGCAGTGGCTCATGCCTGTAATCCCAGCACTTTGGGAGGCTGAGGCAGGTGGATCACGAGGTCAGGAGATCGAGACCATCCTGGCTAACATGGTAAAACCCTGTCTCTACTAAAAAATACCAAAAAAATTAACCAGATGTGGTGGCGGGCACCTGTAGTCCCAGCTACTCCGGAGGCTGAGGCAGGAGAATGGCGTGAACCCGGGAGGCGGAGCTTGCAGTGAGCCGAGATCACACCACTGCACTCCAGCCTGGGCGACAGAGTAAGACTCCGTCTAAACACACACACATACACACAACCTCATTCCAGAAAGGGTCCTGCCCCATACTCTGGAGGAAGGAATGCTACACAGAGGAGCCAAGAGAGGTCAGAACAGACAGGCCTTGCTGGGTTCAAATCATGTTCTTTTTGTCCAGTCACATTCCTACATGGTTGTTGATCGTGCCTATGTGAAGAAGCCTCCATAAACCCCCAAAAGGATGGGTTCGGGGCTTCCAGATGGCTGAACAGGTCCCTGGAGGGTGGTGCACCCAGGGAGGATGTGGAAGCCCCTCACCTCTTCCCCATGCCTTACTTGAGGCATCTTTTTTTTTTTTTTTTTTTTTTTTTGAGACAGGCTCTATTGCCTAGGCTGGAATGCAGTGGTGTGACCACAGCTCACTGTAGCCTTGACCTCCTGGGATCAAGCAATCCTCTCACTTCAGCCTCTAGAATAGCTGGAACTATAGGTGGACATCACCACATCAGGCTAATTTTTTACTTTCTGTAGACATGGGGTATTGCGATGTTGCCCAGGTTGGTATCAAACTCCTGGCCTCAAGTGATCCTCCCGTCTCAGCCTCCCAAAATGCTGGGATTCCAGGCGGGAGCCACCACACCCGGCCAGAGCATCTCTTCATCTGTATCCTTTGTAGTTTCCTTTATAACAAACCAATAAATGTAAGTAAATGTTTTCCTGAGTTCTGTGAGCAGCTCCAGTAACTTAAGCAAACCCAAAGAGGGGGTTGTGAGTGACCCAACCAGAAGCCGGTCAGTGAGAAGTTCCCAAGGCCCAGGCTTGTGACTAGTGTCTGAAGCAGGGGGGAGTTTTGGAGACTGAGCCCCCACCCTGTAGGATCTGATGCTGTTTCCAGGTAGTGCCATAATTGAAGAAGAGGACCCCCAGCTGGTGTTTGCTACAGAATTGATTGCTCGCTTACTGGGGAGGAGAAACCCCCACATATTTTGGGGTCAAAGAAGTCTTCTGTGTTGATTATTGTAGTTTTGGTGTGAGAGCAGAAGAAAAGCACATTTGAAAGGTTATTTTAAACAATCATATACAAAAATTAGCTAAATGTGGATCAAAGACCTAAACATAAGAGCTAAAACTATAAAATTCTTAGAAGAAAATACAGGAGTAAATAAATCATCACCGGTCAGACACGGTGCATGGTGGCTCACGCCTATATCCTAGCTCCTAGGGAGGCAGAGGCAGGAGGATAGTTTGAGCTCAGGAATTCAAGACCAGCCTGGGCAATATAGCAAGACCCCATTCTCTTTTTTTAAATTTTCTATTTTTTGAGACAGACTCTCACTCTGTCGCCCAGGCTGTAGTGCAGTGGCGTGATCTCGCCTCACTGCAACCCTTGGCTCCTGGGCTCAAGCGATTCTCCTGCCTCAGTCTCCCAAGTAGCTGGGATTACAGGCACCTGCCACCATGCCCGGCTAATTTTTGTATTTTTAGTAGAGACAGGGTTTCGCCATGTTGGCCAGGCTGCTCTCCAACTCCTGACCTCAGGTGATCCACCCGCCCATAAGCCACCAGGCCCAGCCAAGACCCCATCCTTGATTTAAAAAATAATAAAAGTAGCCGGGTGCGGTGGCTCACACCTATAATCCCAACACTTTGGGAGGCCAAGGCAGGCAGATCACCTGTGGTCAGGAGTTTGAGACCAGCCTGACAAACATGGAGAAACCCCATCTCTATTAAAAACACAAAATTAGCCAGGCACGGTGGCGCATGCCTGTAATCCCAGGTACTTGGGAGGCTGAGGCAGGAGAATCACTTGAACCTGGGAGGCAGAGGTTGCAGTGAGCCAAGATCACGCCACTGCACTCCAGCCTCGGCAACAAGAGCAAAACTCCATCTCAAAAATGAAAAAAAAAATTTTTTTAAGTAAAAATAAATAAATACAATTCATCATGACCTTGGATTAGGAATGGTTTCCTAGCTATGACATCAAAAGCACAGGCAACAAGAGGGGAAAGAATAGATAAGATAGGTGGCTTTCATTAAAAGTAAAAACTATTGTTCTTCAGAGGATTCATTAAAAGAAGTGAAAAGACGAACCACCGAATGGGAAAGAATATTTGCAAATCCATATCTGAGAAAGGATGTGAATCCAGAACATATAAAGAACTCTTACCACCTAAAAATGAAAAGGCCAATAATCCAATTCAAAAATGGGCCAAGGATGGAAAAAGACATTCATCTCTTCAAAGAAGATACACAAACAGCAAACAGCACATGAAAAGACGTTCAGCATTATTGGCCATCAGAGAAAGGCAACCAAAACTAAAATGAGAGGCCACTTGTTTCAGTCTGTTTAGGCCACGGGGTGGCTTAAACAACAGAAATTTATTTCTTTACTGTTCTGGAGCCTGGCAATCCTGAGATCAAGGTCCCATCAGGGTTGGTTTCTCACGAAGCCTCTCTTCCAGGCTTACAGACAGCTGCCTTCTCACTATGTCCTCACATGATAAGAGAAAGAGAGAAAAATCTGGCATCTCTTCCTCCTCTTCTAAGGATGCCAGTCCTCTCGGATCAGGGCCCCACTCTCCTGACCTCCTTTACTTTTCATTACCCCCTTAAGGTCCTGTCTCCAAATACAGTCACTTTGGGGACTACGGTTTCAACACATGAATTTTGGGGAACACAATTCAGTCGATAACACGGCTCACACCCACTAGCTCGCTTACTCAAAAACACAATGACAAGTATCGTAGAGGGTATGGAGGAATCGGAACCCTTGGACCTGCTGGTGGGAATGTGAAACGGCACGGCCCCTTTGGAAAACAGTCTGGTAAGTTCCTCAGTCAAACGCAGGGTTTCCATATGACCTAGCAATTCCACACACAGGCTTAAGAGAATTAAAAACATGTCAACACAACACACACGTACACAGATGCCCACAGCAGCATTGTTCATAACAGCCAAAGTGTGGGAACAGCCCAAATGCCTGTCAACTCATGAACGGATCCACACAATGGAACACTCTCTAGCAGTAGGGAGGAAGTACTGACACACGCTACACAGCCTCCAGTGGAGGGACCGGGAAAACACACCGAGTGAAAGAAGCCAGACACAAAGGGCACACTTTGCATGATTCCATTTACATGAAATGGTCCAGAGAAGGCAAGTCATAGAGACAGAAAATAGATCCATGGTTGTTTAGGGTTGAGGATGATGGGGGAATTGGGAGGTTACTGCTTTTTTTTTTTTTTTTTGAGGTGATGAAAATGTCCTGGCCAGGTGTGGTGGCTCACGCCTGTAGTCCCAGTGCTTTGGGAGGCCAGGCTGGGCGGATCACCTGAGGTCAGGAGTTCAAGACCAGCCTTGCCAACACAGTGAAACCTCGTCTGAAACCCTGTCTCTACTAAAAATACGAAAATTAGCCGGGCATGGTGGGGGGCACCTGTAATCGCAGCTAATTGGGAGGCTGAGACAGGAGAATCGCTTGAACTCGGGAGGCTGAGGTTGCAGTGAGCCAAGATCGCACCATTGCACTCCAGCCTGGGTAACGAAAGTGAAACTCCATCTCAAAAAAAAAAAAAAAAAAAAAAAAGAAAAATGTTCTAAAATTGATCATGGTGATGGTTGCACAAATCTGTGAATATACTAAAAATCAATGTACACTTTAAATAGGTGAATTGGATAGTATATGAATTCTGTCTCAATAAAGCTCTTCCAAAACAAACCAAAACGTAACAAAACCAATCTTGGGAGGAGGGTTTAATTCAGCTGCAGGCTGTGAGGATGGCTGGAGCTGGGCTCAAATCTCAGCTCTCCACTAACCACCTGTGCCCCCTGGAGCTGACTGCTTCACTTTGTGAACGTGGGTTTTCTCCTCTGTGACCTGGAGCCAGTAACATCGCCAGCTCCGGGGCTGTCAGAGGGGTTAAGGCAGATGAGGCAAGAGACTGTCTCACAAGAAGGCTGCCCCCAATCCGGGCTCAACCCTGGGGCTGTGGAGTGCTGTAAGACCTCTCCAGCCTCCTAGCTGACGCCCCACCCCCCAAAACACCTGACACAGGATGCAGGTCCCAGGGTCTTTGGGACCCTCTGTGACCACCCCACTTACGTCTCCAGCCCCTGCACTCACCAGCTTCCCAAATGTGAGTAAGTCTCCCCAACTTCCTCGACTTTACTGTTGTAGGTGGAATTGCGGCCCCCCAAAGATATGCTCAAGCCTGAAGCCCCAGTACCTGTGGATGGGACCTTACTGGGAAACAGGGTCTTTGCAGACGTCATTCAGTTAAGAAGAGGCCATGCTGGATTAGGGTGGGCCCCAAACCCAGTGGCTGGGGTCCTTATAAGAAGAGGGAAGTCTGGAAAGAGAGACGCAGGAGAAAGCCAGGTGAGGATGGAGGCAGAGATTGGAGTCATGTGTCTACGGAGCCAAGGAAGGCCAAGTATGGTTGGCAACCACCAGAAACTAGGAAGAGGCAGGGAAGGATCCTGCCCTGGAGACTTCAGAGAGAGCATGGCCCTGCCCACACCTGGATTTTAGACTTCCAGCCTCCAGAACCACGAGAGAATAAACTCCTGGTGTTCTAAGCCGCCCAGCTTGTGGTGCTTGGTCATGCAGCCCTGGGAGACAAATTCACTGACCTGTTCCCGCCGTGTCCGGAATTGGTGGGTTCTTCGTCTCACTGACTTCAAAAATGAAGCCGCAGACCCTCGCGGTGTGTTACAGTTCTTAAAGTTGGCGTGTCTGGAGTTTGTTCCTTCTGATGTTCGGATGTGTTCAGAGTTTCTTCCTTCTGGTGGGTTCGCGGTCTCGCTGGCTCAGGAGTGAAGCTGCAGACCTTCGCAGTGAGTGTTACAGCTCCTAAGGTGGCGCGTCTGGAGTTGCTCGTTTCTCCTGGTGGGTTCATGGTCTCGCTGGCTTCAGGAGTGAAGGTGCAGACTTTCACAGTGAGTGTTACAGCTCATAAAGGCAGTGTGGACCCAAAGAGTGAGCAGCAGCAAGATTTATTGCAAAGAGCGAAAGAACAATGCTTCCACAGCGCCCAACTGGACCCGAGCAGGTTGCCACTGCTAGCTCTGGCAGCCTGCTTTTATTCTCTTATCTGGCCCCACCCACATCCTGCTGATTGGTCCATTTTACAGAGAGACAAGTGTTCTGTTTTGACAGGGTGCTGATTGGAGCATTTACAATCCCTGAGCTAGACACAAAGGTTCTCCACTTCCCCACTAGATTAGCTAGATACAGAGTGTCGACTGGTGCATTCACAAACCCTGAGCTAGACACAGGGTGCTGATTGGTGTGTTTACAAACCTTGAGCTAGATACAGAGTGCTGATTGGTGTATTTACAATCCCTTAGCTAGACATAAAGGTTCTCCAAGTCCCCACCAGAGTAACTAGATACAGAGTGCCAATTGGTGCATTCACAAACCTTGAGCTAGACACAGGGTGCTGATTGGTGTATTTACAATCCCCTAGCTAGACATAAAGATTCTTCAAGTCCCCACCAGACTCAGGAGCCCAGCTGGCTTCACCCAGTGGATCCCGCACCGGGGCCGCAGGTGGAGCTGCCTTCCAGTCCCGTGCCCTGCACCGGCACTCCTCAGCCCTTGGGCAGTGGATGGGACTGGGTGCTGTGGAACAGGGGGCGGCACTCGTCAGGGAGGCTCGGGCCGCACAGGAGCCCACCGCAGTGGGGAGGCTCAGACATGGCAGGCTGCAGGTCCCCAGCCCTGCCCCACGGGAGGCAGTATAGGCCGACAAGAAGTCGAGCACAGCAGCTGCTGGCCCAGGTGCTAAGCCCCTTACTGCCCAGGGCCGGCCGGCCACTCCGAGTGCGGGGCCCGCCGAGCCCACGCCCACCCGGAACTCACGCTGGCCCGCAAGCACCACGTGCAGCCCTGGTTCCCGCCAGCGCCTCTCCCTCCACACCTCCCCACAAGCTGAGGGAGGCGGCTCTGGCCTTGGCCAGCCCAGAAAGGGGCTCCCACAGTGCAGTGGCGGGCTGAAGGGCTCATCAAGCGCGGCCAGAGTGAGCGCCAAGGCCGAGGAGGCGCCGAGAGCGAGCGAGGGCTGTGAGGGCTGCTAGCACGCTGTCACCTCTCACCACCACAACGCCACTACCATTCACCTTCCCCTGTCCCAGTACTGCCCCATTCTTCCAGGTCCATGTCAAAAGCCTTCTCTTCCTCCAGGAAGCCTTCCCCAGGTGTCCTCCTTCCTCCTCCCCCTCCCATTGCCACCTCTGCAAGAGTCTGCTCCTGCCCCCAGCATCCCATAGCACCCTGTACCCGACTATAAAATGTATCACATTCTGCTCTAACGTGAAATATGCCAGGTGACCTTCTTGAAGGGGTTCCAAAGATGCTTCCTTCCTGGAAGGAAAGGGGTTTTGAAGGATGAGTAAGAGTTTGCCAATTGGCCAAAAGTTTGATGGCTTTGTCCCGGTCAGTGAGTTTATTTATTTACTTATGTATGTATTCATTCAATAAGTATTTGTTGAGTAACTTTTGCACTGACTTGTTCCTCAGAATGTGGCCCCTGGGGGCAGGATAGCACCTCATGGATCTCTGGCCACACCCCTAACCACCATGCTTACCCCTCCCGCCCAAGAGCTCCTGGCAGCTCTGGGTCAGCCTCAGCCTGAATTTATGCTTAGCCAAGGTTTGTGAATCAAGGGTGTTTTCTAAGTGTGTGTGGCAGGAGGAAGAGGACAGAGGGCCTCCTGGGTTAGAGAAAATGGAGGTCCCTCTGTGTTGAAAAGCACACGGGCTGGTCAGACAGTCCCGATTCCAAATCCTGGCTCTGCTCCTTTCCAGCCGCGTGGCCTGGCAAGGTCTAAGGCCTGCTGCTTCTGTGCAATGGGGACGCGGGAGGCATCCCCGCTGGGTCTTGGGGCCCCTCCCGCAGTAACTAGTGCTGGCCAGCAGGGGGCGCCGTCGACACCGCCACCCCCCCACCCCCCCCCCCACCCCTTCCCCCCACCCCCCGCCCACCTTCCTCGGGGCACGGGCCGGGCTGAATTCCAGGCGGCGTTAGAGCCAGTGCCTCTCTGCCCACAGGCCCCCAGCAAAGCTCCGAGAGGCTAGTGGCCGGCCAAGAAGGAGGAAGGAGGGTGGTGAGGCCTGCAGGGGCCAGATCACGGGAGCCGCTGGTGGTCTGAACGCAGGGGAGCCACGGGGTCTGGTGTGCGTCTCGAACTTTCTTTTAGGCGGTGGAGTGGAGAGGGGCCTGATGGGGCAGGAAGGCCTGTGAGGAGGCCAGCGCCATCTCCAGGGGCAGCCCCAGAAGGCTCAGGACTCCAGGCTGCTGCGGCCAGGCTCCTCAGCCCGGCCTTTCTCAGTGGCCAGCGACAGAAACCCGCACAGGGCTATGAGGTGGGAGGACCCAAGGCCTGCCATGCAGCTGCCTGGAGGATGCTGGAACCAGGGCTGGGAGAGCTGTGGGACTCCTGTCTGGCTCTCCTGTGTGCTCTTCTCAGCCTCGTGGCCTCCTTCCTCTCTCCTGCAGATGGTCTCTCTCCATGGGTAGTAAGCGTGGCCCCTGACAGCTCCCAAGCCTTGTGTAAAAGTCTCAGGGAGGGAAGTCAGGGGCCCCTCTCAGGCAGATACCCACCCCAGATCATTAGTCTGTGCCTGGGGACAGTCAGGCAGCAGCATGGAGTGCCTGGGAGCCATCTGGATGGGGCAGGGATACACAGCTGCCAGAAGAAAGGAGCCACATCAGACCTCTGCAGCCAGCAGACCCCGGCCGTCCCGGCCTCGCGGACACCTGCTTTCCAAATATGGACTTCCCCTAGTTTACACAAAGGTCTGTGCGATGGCCCAGACAGCTGGACGAGTCAGGCCCAGGCACACATTTCCCAGCGTGAGCCCACGTGTCTTCCCGAAGACCCAGTGCAGGAGGGCTTGGAGGCATCCTGAAGATCTAGGTTCAAGTCCTGGCTCTGTCACTAAGGTAGACTAAAGATGGCCACACATTCTTTAGCATCCTTTCGTTGAGAGGCAGGACCTGTGTCTGCTTGGCAAACAACATATGGCAGCAGTGATGTACTTCTGGACCTGGGCTTGGAGAGAAGGGCAGTTCCAGTCTCTAGGCCGCTTGCTCTTGAAATCCGGCTGCTGCAGTGTGAGGAAACCCAGGAAGGCGCCTCCAGCCCACAGAGAGATCCCAGCACATAGCCTCAGAGAGCTCCCAACACACAGCCTCAGAGAGCTCCCAGCACACCGCCGGCTCCAGCCAGCAGGCCAAGGGGGTGGCCCCGCTCCGAGGTGGCTACCTCGGCTCATGGAGTTGCCCTAGCAGATGCCACAGAGCGCAGCCACACTATCCTCGCCAAGTCCTCCCCAATCTACAGATTTTGGAACAAAACAAAGTGATTTATGAAATGCTTTAAGTGACTGAGTTTGTTACACAATCAGTACTAGAACCCTTATCATGAAAATGACCCTGGGCAAAATAGTCAAGTTCTGTGAAACATGTTTCCTCACGCAAAAGTGGACGGAGTCTCTGCCTTACAGGATTCCAGCACAGGGAAAGCACCGAACACAGCACAGAATGGCTGTGTGGGGAGTGGCCCGCCATTTATCAGTGGCTACACTTGAGGGTGGACTCTCAAGGACGGGGACAGCCCCCATCCACCTCTGTGTCCCCAGCACGCAGTAGCTGAGAGGAGTTGAAACAAATGGCCCTGGATTGTGTTTCTTTGGGAGCCCCCACTTCTGAGTCCCCTCCTCTGGGGATCCCAGTCCCCCACCTGCCTGGCCTGTGCCCCACTCACTCTCTCCCAGATGGGCTACACAGCTGCCAGCATGCATGCCAGCTCGGAGTGCCCTGCGGGAGCTGCACATCAGCTCAGCCTCCGTGCACCAAGGCTTTTCAAGGGGGCCGGGTGCCCACCTGGTGCCTGCACCCTGCTAATTGGCCTCCCTACCTGGCATGTGCCCTGCCCCTCCCTGCGTGGCCTAACCCCCTGGGGCTGCAGGCAGGAGCTGGGGGTTTATGACCAGATGAAGGCTTTGGGGTTCAGTGTTGTCCAGCCTGGTCCCTCAGGCTTCGGGGGAGGCAGGGATCCCATCAGGGAGCCGTGATCAGTCAGCACCCAGCCCAGCTCCATTTCTCAACTTGATGCAGGAAGTCAGTTGGGAGGTTTACAGAAGCCTGAATCAATTTTCTTCTCAAGGTAAAGCGCGCGCGCGCGCACACACACACACACACACACACACACACACACACACACACACACACACACACACTCCGCTGGGGAAGGCAGGCAGGCAGGAAGAAGCCAGACAAAGAATAAATAATGGTACTTTGTAATCCAAGCCACAAGCAGATGGCCGGGGAAGGCCAGGAGTTCTCTGCACAAGGCCCCTGCCCCAATACAGCGCGACCCTTGCCAAGGTCACAGCCTGGGAGGGTCAGAACAGAGAGTAGACGCCCAGATGTCAGAGTAAGGGGGCCCCCTTACTGGGCCCAGGATGAGGCCTGCTCTGACTGTAATCTCTCTGAATCTCTTATGATTAAGACAGAAACACACAGTTTGTTACACTGTAACCACGCAGAGAGTAGATGCCCAGATGTTAGAGTAAGGGGGCCCCCTTACTGGGCCCAGGATGAGGCCTGCTCTGCCTGTAATCTTTCTGAATCTCTTATGATCGAGACAGAGACACACAGTTTGTTACACTGTAACCATGCCCTTTCCCGGGGCTGAGGCAGCCTCACGTGCCAGCTGGGGCCAGGTAGGCTGCAGGAGTTGGGGAGAGCCTTGGTGTCAGGGAAAGCAGGGCAGGAGGGTGAAGGGGATCAGAACAAGCAGTCTCAGTGTGGGGCCAGCACCTGCAGGGGCCCAGAGGTCACTGTGAAAGGACACTCGGGCTGCAGGCAGGCAGGGCTGTTTTTAACCCCGTGCCTTTCCTGCTGTGTGTCCTTCGGGAAGTCACTCACCCTCTCTGTACTACAGTAGCCTGGCCTGTGAAATGGGCCACAGCTGCTCCTCACAGGGGCATGGGTGACTGTGTGTGCACCTAACTGCCCGAGGGCTTCCCCCCTAGTCACCACCCTGCCTCAGGGTTCTTAAGCTTGCCTGGACTGCAGGGGGAGGGGGCTCCCCTCTGGACCCCCCTGTGGACTCAGGCCCAGGCCTTGCTCGCCGGGGCTTTTTTCCAGTTGTGTCTGTCATGATCCCAGCAGGAAACAGATAACACGCACCAACGATCCTCAGGCAGGTCTTCAGCAGAAGGGCCATTGACAGGTCTGAGAGCTGGGTTAAGAGAACCAACAAGGGAGGTAGCACCCCAGAAACAAAGACCACCCAAGGTCACCCAGGCAGTCAACCGGGAGTCTGCGTGGGACTGCACTTGATGTGTCACACCTGTAACTCCGGCACTTGAGAGGCCGAAGCAGGAGAATCGCTTGAGCCCAGGAGTTTGAGACCAGCCTGGCCAACACGGTGAAACTCTTGTCTCTGCAAAAAATACAAAAATTAGCTGGGCATGGTGGTGCGTGCCTGTAGTCCCAGCTACCCAGGAGGCTGAGGTGGGAAGATCACTTGAGCCCAGGAGGCTGACACTACAGTGAGCCATGATCACACCATTGCACTCCAGCCTGGGGAACAGAGTGAGACCTTGTCTAAAAAAAAAAAAAAAAAAAAAAATGCAGCGATCAACAGATGCTTTTCACATAACAATTTTTTCTAAAATTGTTGAGGAAACACCCTGGCTGGCTGGGCATCCACTCACACACCACAGCCGTAGCGTGCAGGGAGGGCCCTCTAGTAATGACTTCCGGGCTGGCTATAAAAAATAAGTGTGGGCCGGGCGCGGTGGCTCACGCCTGTAATCCCAGCACTTTGGGAGTCCGAGGTGGGCGGATCACGAAGTCAGGAGATTGAGACCATCCTGGCTAACACGGTGAACCACCATCTCTACTAAAAATACAAAAAATTAGCTGGGTATGGTGGCGGACGCCTGTAGTCCCAGCTACTCAGGGGGCTGAGGCGGGAGAATGGCATGAACCCGGGAGGTGGAGCTTGCAGTGAGCTGAGATCGCGCCACTGCACTCCAGCCTGGGCGAGAGAGTGAGACTCTGTCTCAAAAAAAAAAAAAAAAAAGAAAAGAAAAGAAATAAGAAATAAGTGTAGCCAGGTGTGTAGAAGAGCCCAGCACGGTCTGGCAGGAGGCACTCAGCAGATGTACTCAACACGGAGCCACCCAGGGCCTTGCACACAGCAGGTGCTTACTATGTGCAGATAAAATGAATGGGCAGATTCATCACTGAGGGGCAAAGGAGAGAGAAAGGTGGTGCTATGGACTGAATTATGTCCACCCTAAATGCAGATGCTGGAGCCCGGACCTCCGGTGTGACTGTGCTTGGAGTAAGGAAGTCATTATGGTTGAATGAGTCCCGGGGGTAGGGCCCTGCTCTGATAGGATTCACGTTCTTATAGAAAGAGAGCCCCTGGCCAGGCACCGTGGCTCACGCCTGAAATCCCAGCACTTTGGGAGGCTGAGGCAGGATCACCTGAAGTCAAGAGTTCGAGACCAACCTGGCCAACATGGCGAAACCCCATCTCTACTAAAAATATAGAAATTAGCGGGGCGTGGTGGCCCACGCCTGTACTCCCAGATACTTGGGAGGCTGAGGAGGGAGGATCACTTGAACCAAGGAGGTGGAGGTTGCAGTGAGCTGAGATTTTGCCACTGCACTCCAGCCTAGGCAACAGAGTAAGACTGTGTCTCAAAAAAAAAAAAAAAAAGAGAGAGCCCCTCACCCTCCGCCAAGTGAGGACACAGTGAGAAGGTGGCCAACTGCAAGCCAAGAAGCGGGTCCTCACAGAATCAGCGGCACCTTGGTTTTAGACTCCTGGCCTCCAGGTCAGGGAGGAATAAATTTCTGTTGCTTTAGCTGTCCAGTCTGTGGGATTTTGCTGTGGCAGCCTGATCTGACATAGGTGAGAAGGCCATGGCGGAAGAGCCAAGGACAGGTGCATATTCTTTTCCTTATGTTGTTTGTACAAATGACCACAGAGCTGGTGGCAGAAGTGCCTCACATCTACTCTCTTATAGTTCTGCAGGTCAGGGGTCTGAAATCAGCTCCACTGGCCAAAATCAATGTGTCGTCAAGGCCTCCTCCAGAAGCTCCAGGGGAACATCTGTTTCTTCAGCTCTTCCACCTTCTAGAGTTGCATCCCTTTCATTTCTTGGCTCCTGGCCCCTTCTTCCATCCTAAAGTCAGCAGGGTAGCCTCTTGCCTCAGTGGCCTCAATGCCCTCTTCTGTTTCAAGTCTCCCTTTACTTCCCTCTTTTTTTTTTTTTTTTTTTTTTTGAGACAGAGTCTTGCTCTGTCACCCTGGCTGGAGTGCAGTGGTGCGTTCTCAGCTCGCTGCCACCTCCACCTCCTGGGTTCAAGTGATTCCCCTGCCTCAGCCTCTGGAGTAGCTGGAATTACAGGTGTGTGCCACCATGCCCAGCTAATTTTTGTATTTTTAGTAGAGATGGGTTTTTGCCATGTTGGCCAGGCTGGTCTGGAACTCCTGACCACTGCACCTGGCCAGTCAGCTCTTTTTGAAAGCTCTCAAACACAGAAGGGCTGATTACAGCAGAGCATTATGGAACAATGTGGCCTGACTCCCTTCTGAGGAGATCTCCATCCAGCTCCTGGCTTCCTGCTCTGGCACATAGGCTGGGGGTCCAGCATGTGGAAGTCCTAGGTTCTTTTGTGTCACAGGTTTCAGTAGCGGAGAAGGCACTGGGTCAGGTTGGCCTCCTCACCAGACCCTAGGGGTGGAAACTGATTCCCATCATCAAGGCAAGAAAACCGGAGAGATTACAGAAGGCATTTTAACACATCTGCAGAATTAAACAGACAAAATAGACAAGAAGGAAATGAAGGAATTGACTGATAGAATCATGTCGCTGTTTAGTGGGGAATTGTTCTTACATCTATCAATTAGCTGCAAACATGTCTTATATACTCGACCAAAACAAAAACTTGGCCAGATTTTAAAAAGCAGAGATTTTACAGAACATTTCTCTGATCATTGTCTAATAACATTAGGAATTAAAAAAAAAAAAAGATGACCAACAGCCTAACAACTTGGAAATTAAGAAACATTCTGGCCAGGCAAGGTGGCTCATGCTTGTAATTCCAGTACTTTGTGGGGCTGAGGCAGGAGGATTGCTTGAGGCCAGTTGTTTGAGACCAGCCCAGGCAGCATGGTGGGACTGTCTCTGCAAAATAATTTTAAAAATTTAGCCAGGTATGGTGGTGCATACCTGAAGTCCCAGCTACTCAGGCAGTGGGGGGTGGTTGAGGCGGGAGGATTACTTGAGCCCAGGAGTTGGCGACTAGCCTGGGCAACATAGTGAGACCCCGTCTCAAACAGCAACAATGACAACGAGGCTTCTGAGGCTGCATATTCAGGCTCAGTGGAAAAACTGCTGTAGCTCTTCACAGATGACAGCCATAGACCAAAGAGTGGCGGTCCCGTGGCCATGTGTACACTGCAGTAAGCTGAATAATCAATAACAATAAATAATCATACTAGATATCATGGCCCCCAGAGATACCCAGGTCCGCATCCCTGAAACCTGTGGAGGTTACCTTAGAAGGCAAAAGGCTTTGCAGATGGGATTAAGTTAGGGACCCTGAGATGGAGAGATTACCCTGGAGTATCTGGATGGGCCCTAAGTGCAGTCATGAATGTGAGTATAAGGGAAGTCGCCCGGTCGCAGTGTTTCATGTCTGTAATCTCAGCACTTTGGGAGGCTGAGGTGTGCAGATCACTTGAGTCCCAGTGTTCAAGACCAGCATAGCGAGACCTTGTCTCTGGAAAAGTATATACATGTATAAAACTTTGCTGGGCATGGTAGCATGCACCTGTAGTCCTAGCTACTTGGGAGGCTGAGGTGGGAGGATCACCTGAGCTTGGGGAGGTCAAGGCTGCAGTGAACCTTGATCACGTCACTGCACTTCAGCGTGGGTGACAGAGTAAGACCCTGTCTCAAAAAAAAAAAAAAAAGGTGGAGGGGGAAAGGAGCTGACTGCCCTTGGGGACTAGGGGCACTGGGACCACTGGAAGGGAGAGTGGCAGGTAAAGTCATAGACCCGAGCCTATCCAGAGTCCACGGCCTGGGCACAGCATCTGCCACGTGGATGCCACGGACACACGGGTCTCCCCAGGACAACTACAGTAATAACAGCTGTACCGTGGTCTTCGCATGTAAGAGTTGAGAAGACAAGCAGAAAGAGATGAAATAAAGTGCCCAAAACCAGCACTGCCAGAAGAGCTGGGACCCACACCCAATCCTGGCTGTGTGACCTGGGACAAATTGCTGAACCTCCCTGTGTTCTGGTTTCCTGATCCATAAGATGGGCTTACTAATGGTGCCTGCTATGGTCTGAATGTGTCTGCCCAAATTCTTATGTTGCAATGCCATAGCATTAACAGGTGGGGCCTTTGGGAGGTGATTAGGTCATGAGGGTGGAGCCCTTGAGAATGGGATTAGTGACCTTATATGAGAGGCACAAGGGAGCCGTTCATGCCTTTTTCCCTTCTGTTCCACCATAGGAGGACAGTGTTCCACTAGGAGGACAGTGTTCATCTTCCTAGAAAAGATGCAGCAACAGGGCTCCATCTTGAAGCAGAGAAAACAGTCCTCACCAGACACAAATCTGCCGGCACCATGAGTTTGGATATCCCAGCCTCCAGAACTGTAAGAAATAAATTTCTATGGTTTATAAATCACCCAGGCTGTGGCATTTTGTTATAGCAGCACAGATCAAGACAGCGGCCTCCTCAGAGGGTGGCTGCAAGGGTTAAATGCGAGATAATTCCTGTAAAGCACTTAGGACAACAGCATCCACAGTTACCTCCGCAGGTTTATGTCCCCTCCATCCCGTTCCCCAGGAAGGAGCACACAGCGGCCCAGAGCCCAACCTAGGGCACACAGAGTTCTGGGCACGCCTGGGCCCCTGTCTCTCAACACCCCCCTTAATCCAGGCCACTGTGGCCTCTTGCCCAGTGAAGTGGTGGGGGATGCCCTGCTCCTCCTCCCCCAGGGACAGAGAGGTCAGTCAGAGGCCTCCCATCTCCAGACCCAACAGGCCAAACCCTCAGGAGCTGTCGGCATAGCCAGGAGCCCTGGAACCCCTAATTCCCTGAGAGAAAGGACCCCCCAACTCTGACCTGGCCCTTTCCTGCAGGATATCGCCAAGAGACCCAAGAGGCTGCAGCCCAGGCTGCTGGGGACAAGGTTTTTCCAAATCCACTTCTGGATCTAGGGGCTGACAAAGCACATCCATTGTTCTGATTTTATTTATATTCAACATGTGCTGAGAATGAATTGTTCTCAACAATATGGGGTAAAGGAAATGTCCGATTTCTGAAAGCCTCCTTTACAAAGCTGATGGGAAATTCAGTGCAGTCATTCCAGGACCCCTGCTTCCCCCAGTGACCCCTCAGGGCCCAGTTGTGCCCACATGGGCAACTGCAGTTCCTCAGCTCCTGGGCTGGGCCCAGGCACCCTTGCAGGATCCTGGCCGCAGTGAGGAACCAGGTGCCAGGGTCCACATCCTGAGGGTCATCTGCCACCTGCCAGGCACCTGAGGCAGGCACTGGGCCCACAGCTCTGCCTCCCTCCCGAGCCAGTGAGGAGCTCTCAGAACTTCCCTCTGTCCCGCCTGCCCCACTCCAGAGTGAACCCCTTTAAGGTCCGAGTACTTCCCCCTCCTTCCTGTGGATGGGGAGACAAGGGGCTAATACCAGCTGGTTTTTGTCTTCCTAAGATACAAATCCACAGGTACAAGTCCCTTTTGTGTTTAAAATACAAAAGAAGAAAAGAGAGCAAAAGTAAAGATCAGGCATTGAGCGCTTTGGATGTTTGAAGTCTAGAAGTAGGAGCAGCTGGGAGATAGTAGTTATCGTAGTGTTAGTCAGGGTCCTACAGAGACCGACCAATAGGAGATGGATGGATGAATGGATGGACAGACGGATGGAAAGACAGACAGACAGACGGACAGATGGATAGATGGATGATGGATTGATAGATGATTGATTGATTCATTGATTAATGGCTAGACGGATGGATGGATGGATGGAAATATAGAGAGGTATGAGGGGATTTTTGAGGGGAGCTGGCACACTCCGTCGTGGAGGCTGAGAAGTCCCACCGCAATTGCCTCCACAAGCTGGAGAACTCTGCTGGCAGCAGAGTTCAGTCCAAGTCTGAAAGGCTCAGAACACAGGAAGCCAACGCTGTAACTCTCAGTCCAAGACCAAAGGCCTGAGAAGCCATGGAACCACTGGTACAAGTCTTAGAGCCTGGAATTCTGATATCCAAGGGCAGAAGGAGAGAGTCCCAGCCCCAGGAGGGAGAGAGGCATTCACTCTTTTTCTCCTTTTTTGTGCTGTCTGGGCCCCCAGTCAACTGGATGGTGCCTACACTCACTGGGGACGGATCTTCCCTACTCGGTCTCCTCTGGAAGCAGCTGCACAGACACACCCAGGAGCCACTCTTCACCAATTCTCTAGATGCTCCTCAATCCAGTTCTGTTGATGCCTACGATTAACCCTCATAGTCCACATGTGCTGGGCCTGCTATCTCTCCCCAGCTGGTGGGGGCCTGACTAGGCCGGGGATGGGTCCAGCTAAGTAGCCTGCGGGAAGTCTGGGGAAGGGACTGGCATGAGGTCTGAGGACACATGCCCCAAGTTAGCAACCCAGAGGGGTCAAGTTCAAGGCTCAGGCAGAAAGTTCAAAACCAGGTTGATGGGCCAGGTGCGGTGGCTCACGCCTGTAATCCCAGCACTTTGGGAGGCTGAGGCAGGAGGATCACTTGAGGTTAGGAGTTTGAGACCAGCCTGGCCAACATAGTGAAACACCATCTCTACTAAAAATACAAAAGTTAGCTGGGTGCAATGGCACATGCCTGTAATCCCAGCTGCTCAGGAGGCTAAGGCAGAAGAATCCCTTGAACCCAAGAGGTGAAGGTTGCAGTGAGCCGAGATCACACCACTGCACTCCAGCTTGGGTAACAGAATGAGATTCCGTCTCAAAATAAAAAACAAAACAAAAAAAAACCAACCAACAAACAAAAAACCCAGGTTGACGGAATATGGAAGATAGATGCCGGGCAGGGAGCAGGGACCCCCGACAGGCTGGGGCTAGGATACCAGCAAGCTGAGGAGAGTGGCTTGGAGACCCTGCCCACACAGAGATGGATGCCACTGCAGGTTGGCAGGGGTCTGGTGGGACCTCCCTTCCGCCCTGTGCCCTAGTTGGCCAGCCAGGCCCTGTTTGCCACACATTTCCCAGGGCTGGATTCTGGTACCACCCTTCCCTGCCTTATCATATGGTCCCCACTCAAGTCCCATCTGGGTTCTGGCCATAATCCCAAAAGACATAATCCCAAACACTATAATTCCAAATGTTAAAATCCTAACAGAGTAAAATCTCTAAAATCTAAAATCCACAAAGTCACAATCCCAAAAGATCAAAAATCCTGAAAATATAATTCTGGAAAAAAATAATTTTTCAAAGTTATTTTAAAAATTTATTTACATTTTTAACAGGAGATTTACATGAGAAACATAAAAACATGACAACACTTCATAGGCCATTTTATACAACGAAATAGGCAAAAATGACATACATATATTTGCAAGCATAAACAGGTACGCTAGCAACAATCATGAGGGTATGACAGTTATGAGCAGACAAAAAAGTGAAATGTATAAGCACACATCACTGTGGCTGGTAATTAAGCATGGCTGGTAATTGTGTGCACCCAGCTTTATAACTGCGGTCATCTGAAATACCCTGATGGACAACCTAAGTCTTTGACAAGATCTATCAAAAACCATGATGGGGCTGGGCGCAGTGGCTCACACACACCTGTAATCCCAGCACTTTGGGAGGCCGAGGCAGGCAGATCATTTGAGGTCAGGAGTTCGAGACCAGCCTGACCAACAAAATACAAAAATTAGCTGGGCATGGTGGCGGGCACCTGTAATCTCAGCTTCTCGTGAGGCTGAGGCAGGAAATTCGCTTGAACCCGGGAGGCAGAGGTTGCAGTGAGCGAGATCACGCCATCACACTCCAGCCTGGGTGACAGAGTAAGACTCTGTCTCAAAAAAATAAAAAGAAAAATTTTTAAAACCATGATGGGTCATGACAGCCTAGGCAGTCACCCAAAGAGCCGAGCTCTGAAGAAATTTTACCTTTCACACGTACAGTCATACGTAAAGTGCGCCTGTTGGTTTACTGAGGAAGTTTCGATGTTTTTCCATACATGTCCAATGCTTACACACACAGTCAGCATGTGGTAATGCAGCTCCATGGAGTCAAATTTCTAATGTCCAAGGCAGCAGAGGAGAAGTCCCAGCTGTCAGAAAGAGACCAATTCGGGCCAGGCACAGTGGTTCAGGCCTGTAATCCCAGCACTTTGGGAGGTTGAGGCAGGAGGATCACTCGAGGTCAGGAGTTCAAGACCAGTCTGGCTAACAGGGCAAAATCCCATTTCTACTGAAAAAAAAAATGCAAAAATTAGCTGGGCATGGTGGCGGGCACCTGTAATCCCAGCTACTCAGGAGGCTGAGGCAGGAGAATCGCTTGAACCTGGGAGGCGGAGGTCACAGACAGCCAAGATCATGCCACTGCACTCCAGCCTGGGCAAAAGAGCGAGACTCCATCTCAAACAAACAAACAAACAAAAAAAGAGACAATTTGCCTTCTTACTTTGTTCTCTCAGGCCCCTGGCCAATTACATGGTGCCCACCAACAGTGAGGGGAGAGCTTCCCCACCTAATCCACCTAGACTCACTCACCAACCACTTCTGGAAGCACCTTCACAGAAACACCCAAATTTCTTTTTTTTTTTTCTTTTGAGACAGGGTCTCACTCTGTTGCCCAGACAGTAGCACGATCCCAGCTCACTGCAGCGTTTGACTTCCTGAGCTCAAATGATCCTTCCTCCTCAGCCTTGACCTCCTGGGCTGAAATGATCCTTCCTTCTCAGCCTCCCAAGTAGCTGGGACCACAGGTGTGCATCATTATGCCAGGCTAATTTTTGTATTTTTTAATTTTTTTATTTTTATTTTTTAGAGATGGGGTTTCACCATGTTGTCTAGGCTGGTCTCAAACTCCTAAACTCCACTGATTTGCCCACTTCAGCCTCTCAAAGTGCTGGGATCATGGGCATGTGCCACCGTACCTGGCCCACGCCCAAATTCCTTAATCCAGCCAAGTCAACACCTAAAATTAAGTCCGCAAATCCACCCATTGTCAACTCGGCACCCATACACGTCTCCTTAAACCATGCTATTTCCAAATAAAGACAATAACAAGGCACTAGCTCGCCTAACCTGATGCAGTGAACATGGTGCAACTATCTTGCGTACAACCGAAAACGCACGAATCCTTTCCTCAGAATTTGGCTTTCAAGATTTCAACATTCAAGATTTTAATCTCTTGGAATTGTGATTTGGGGGATTTAGACTTTGGAGATTTTGACCTTTTGGGGTTTCAGTGTTTGGGATCATGGCAACGGGATTGTGTCTTTGGGATTATGATCAGCACCTGTCCCATCCACCTGAGTCGGTCCCTTGGAACCAGCTGGAACTGGACTTGCTGCATCCCCATTTGGGGGAATCATGACAGAGCCCACCAGCCTATCGTTTGTCCTCTCCCACCCATCATCCATCCACCTACTCCTCCATGAAATCTAACCCAGCAACTTTTGTCCTTGGTCATAATCCTTTATTCTTACTGTGTTGCCCAGATGTAAATTGGTTCAAAAAGTACAACTTGCCCACTCACTCCTGTATCCATCTACCACCCACCTGCCCACCTATCCAGCCACCCACCCACTTGTCTGCCTATGTATTCACCATTCCTCCTCTACCTATCTATCCACAATGATCCCCTCCCCCATCTGTCTATCTACCTATTCGCCTGTCCATCCTCCCTACCCGCCTATCCACCCACCTATTCACTTATCCACCCAGCCAGAGATCCATGATCCCTCCACTTCCCCATCCAACTATCCATTATCACCACCCATCCTTCCATCCTCTCTCCATCCAGTCATCCCTCCATCCATCCCACCATCCCCCCACCTACCTTGCCAGCAATCTCATTCCTTCTTTCATCAAAAGCCCTGAGCAGCTACTGTGTGGTGAACCTTGTTCCTAGGGGCTAGTGATATATAGAGATAATTAAGAAGCCTACACTCAACAGCAGGGAAGAGGAAACTCACATACATGAGCCATGGCGGTGCAGTGTGGCGACAGCATGAATGAATAGGCAGATGTCCAGGCTGCAGTGGCCGAGAGGAGGCACCAGCCTCTTTTTGTGGGGACACTGGGAATGTTTCTCAGATGATGGCACATTTGGGCTTCAACTGATGCACGGGTGGGCATGCCCCAGGGAGTGAGGGGGACAAGCAGGTGCAAAGGTGCACAGGTGTGACAGTTTCCTAGCTGGGAAGATGTTCTCAGCTGGAAGGTGTGAGCGGCAGCTGCAGAGGGATTGGGCTGGGCAGGTAGGTTAAGGTCAGACTGCAAAGGACTATGAACTTGGCCATGAGGGTCTAGTCAGCTCCTGGGAAGCAGCCAGACCCATGGAACTACTGAGACTACACCTTACCCCAGCGGCCCTCCTCCTCCCATCACTGCCCTGCCATGCCTCCCTCTGCCTGTCTGCACTAGCCTCTCACCCAGCCCCTGTCCTGTCCTGGCCTCCACCTCCGCTTCTCGACTCCCCCAATACCAACCACTTGGAGCCCCTGATATTCCCCAAAGTCTGCCTCACCTTGTCTTCCCACGTGCTGTCCCACATCCTGGGGCACACGCCTTTGCTCTTGTTCTGAACCAAACTCCTTGACACCCACCGTAAATGACACCTCTGTCCCCTCCCCACCCTCAAGGGCAGTGGGCATTCCCACCCCACCCATCCAACTTGCCTGTATCTTGAACAGACCTCCACTGTCATTTTATCACCAGTGTCTGTCAAAGGGCCTGTGTCTCCTGATGGGTTGGAGACCCTGGAGGCAGGAACAGGGCCTTGTCCACCTCTGTAAACCTGGTGTTTAACTTGGTTCCCAGTATACAGCAGGTGCTCAATAGGTGCATGTTATGTAAAGTGAACAAATGAATGATGGAAAATAACTTTCAGCCTTGTAACCTGGAAGGCCTTACGTTAGCCTTAGCCGATTGTGAAATCTGAGCCCCCGAGGCCGTCAGAGTCCACTTGTGAGTGAGGATCCCTGGGAGGAAAACAACTGGGAACATTAGACTAAACAGGCAAATTAAAAACAAAACAAAATATTCTACATAAAATGGAGCCGTCACAGGTCAGAATCACCCTTTGAGCTCCCAAGGTTTGACCCAAGAAAACAATGCTTGGAATTGCGGTCAGGTAGGTTTAAAATCTGTTTGCTGTGTATCAGCTGCGTGACCCTGGCAAGCCACTTGGCTTCTCTGAACTCAGTCTCCCCATCCGTCAAGTGGGTCCAAAAAAGAAGCATGAGGCCCTGCTGTGTGGCCCCAGGTATATGCACCAGGCCCACCCTGCCCTGTCTAGCTGGCATGCAGACCGGTGCCAGGGCCCCTTCCCAGCTTCCCTGAAAGTCCACAGGCCTTCCCAGGCCTGCAGTTTAAATGAGGCCCCCTCGGTTTTCTCTCTACTTGGCGCAGAAGGGCACCGTCTATCAAGCACTTCCCTCGTGACAGGCACAGAGCCAACGTTCCCGTTTGATTCTTCTCATCTCCATAAGGGATGCAATGATGCCATCCACAGGGGACAGGGACACCCGGAGCGGTGAACGCACTGCTGAGGTCACTCGGTCAGTAACTGGTGGAGACTTAGACACGAGGTGTCTGACTCCAGAGCCCCTGGCGGCCCAGAACCAAGATCTTGGCTGACTTTGGAACCACCGAGAGCTGCACAAACGCCGACGCCTGGGACCCCCAGATTCGATTTCACGGCCCGGGCTGCTGCCTTGACTGGGATTTTCCACACTCCATGGGTGATGGGCAGTGGGAGGGACGCTGCCCTCTGTCGTCTCTGCACACAGACCTCTGGTGGTGGGGGTGAGTCCTGTGCATCGTTCTGTCTGTCTACAAGTTCCACGTCCACTCTGTCCCCTGCTGCCCACCGACTGGGTCAGGGACCCTTTGTAGGATCCTTGGAACCCTCCACTTTCACTTAAGGCTGGTCCGGCTTCCCCCTGAGGCTGCCCAAGAAGGCCTTAGGATGGGTTGATGTTGTCCCCCCCATGTCCACTCAGGACCCCAGAATGGGACCTTATTTGGAAATGGAGATTTTGTAGACGTAGTGAGTTAAGAAGAGGCCATGCTGGATGAGAGCGGGTCCTAATCCAATGGCTGGTGTGCTCCTAAGCAGCAGCGAGGACGCAGAAACACGCAGGGAAGGCCACGTGCAGACCGGGGCAGAGACCAGAGGGAGGCAGCCACGAGCCCAGCAGTGCATGGAGCTGGAAGAGGCAAAGAAGCTTCCCCCAGAGACTTCAGAGGGGGCAGGGCCCTGCTGGCACCTTCATCTCAGATTTCCGGCGTCCAGGGCTGCAAGAGATAAATTCTGTTGTTTCAAGCCGGTTTGTGGCAGTTTCTTAATGACAACCCTGGGAAACAAATATGGGGCTCATCCCATTTCCTGCTCTGGTGGAGTTCTAGAAACAGCAAAAGCCCTGGAGCTTTGGGGGTGCGCTTGTGCAGGGGCGGCTGTGAGGGCCTGCTGCCCAGCCCTCCAGCTTCAGGGGCTACGGGACCCAGCTGCCATCCTGCCTCCCACGGGGGCTCCTGGCTGGAAACTGAGTGCAGTGGGGCCACCGAGGCAGGCCCGGTCCTGAGAGGTGCAGGCCGACTCTGAGGGGCCACTTAGGCTCAAGGACTCCTGATGGCCTTGCCAAACCTTCTGGACTCGGGGCCACCCAGGATGCTCCTGCAGCCCCCTCCCTCCCCCTAAAAATGTTTCCGAGGAGCTAACCACTATGGGTCTGGCCCCTTGGGACTCCTCCCAGCCACCGCCCC
Organism: Gorilla gorilla gorilla; assembly: GCF_029281585.2. Taxonomy (NCBI): domain Eukaryota; kingdom Metazoa; phylum Chordata; class Mammalia; order Primates; family Hominidae; genus Gorilla; species Gorilla gorilla. The sequence goes on along the minus strand of NC_073231.2, from coordinate 146,908,660 downwards.
ACCCGTATGGCCATCCCCACAAAACAGATGCCCAAACTGAGGCTCGGAGAGGGGAATCGACTCGCCCAGGGCCACAGAGCTGCCCTCCACCCCCAGCCCGCCCCCACCATCAGACCAGCAGTTCTCAGAGGCCTGTTGCCATGGTGCTGGAGGGAGGAGCAGATTCCTGAGCTACATCCAAAAATACACACCAGCTCCTTCCTCCCTCCTGACTTCCCTTCTCCCAACCAATGTCAAAGCCTCCTTTTGTGCAGCCTGAGGTCCAGGGCCGCTTCCTCCCAAAGCAGCCAAGGAGCAACCAGCTGGGGGAGCCCCGACTTCCTGGGCTAATGGCTCCAGACCCCGCAGGGGCCCCTCACCACCCACCGACGAGAAACCACTGGTGGTTCCCAGAGCAGGCAGGTTTTTTCCTGCCTCTGTGCCTTCTCACATGCAGTTCCTTCAACCAGAATGCCCTTCCTCATCCTTCCGGTCCCAGCTCCAGCTTCGAGTCCACTGGGAAACCTTCCCGGAGGCTCTGCACCTACCTCCAGCACAGCCATTTTCTTGTTGTACCATGGGGTTGTTGGCAGGCCTGATGCTCTCGTTGGGATGTGAGGAAGGAAGGGGGAGAAAGAGGGAGCTGATGAGATGTAAGTCCCCGCGGTTATCCTTCCACATTCACACAGATCCCAGGCATGCTGGTCCTTCTCATCGTTGCACCCACATCTCCAGGCACAGATCTCAGCCCTTTGCAGCCTAGCAGGTTCCTGACCAATGACGGGCTCCTTCCTGGGGGGTCCCAGCTCACTCAGCTCTGTTCTCCAAGGGTCCAGAGTGGGTGCTTGGGGAATGCGTGGAGTGAATGAATGAACACCAGGCTCTCTCCAGGCTAAGGGGCTTTTCTGAGGCATGCATTCACCCAGACCTCTCCAGGACTCCGCATGGGAAGACCCACCTCAAAGCCTGCATCACAGGGTGGGCTTGAGGTGGAAGAGGGAACGAAGCAGGAATATTTACCAAGGTCCTGAGCTGCGTATGCACAGCCTGTTCCTCAGTCAGCCCTCATGACCACCCTGGCAGCAAGGCTGAAGAGTAACAAGTAAGAGACTGATGAAGAGACTGCAGGTCAGAGAGGTTAAGTCACTGGCAACAGTCAGACTCTGCTGCTGTGGAGCCGACCTGACTGGTGCTGGCCACCCGGGCATAGAGGAAGGGGCACAGACAGCTCTGAGAGGGGCCTGGGGCTGAAGGACACATAAGATCTCAGCCACAGGTCACTGAGAGCTGCCAGTGGTGGCCCCAGCTCAAGTGGTGGGAGAAACCGGTCAGACCTGTCAGGTTCCCAAAACTTTCCACTAAAAACCAGTCTCCCCGGCAGAGGTTACCTCTGAAACAGAAGGGGACTGTGGGTGGAGAGTGGAGAACTGGCAGCTTTTACTTTGCACAATTCCATAACGATTTGAATTTTTACCAAGAGCACAGATTATATATATTTTTTTAATAAAAAGAAAATTAACATCTGACTACCCGAGCTCTCCACCTTCTCTGGAGCCTTTGGCCCTCGAGGGCAGGTGTGGCAAAGACACAGTGATTCTGTCTTCCACCTGCCCTCAACCAATCTGCACTTCCTACTAGCTAGGCCCCGCACCCAAAGTTGCAGTTTGGTTATTTATTCAATTGCTCATTCACTCCTTCACTACTCTGTGCCAGACCTTGCTCTGGGTACTATACAGGGAGTCAGGCCCCTGCCCTCGAAAAGTTGCCAGTCTAGTAGGGAGTCAGACATGAGAACCACACAGCACAAAACAAAGTGGAAAGCACTGAAAATGAATGTGAGGTAGGAGTGTGGCTGTGGGAGCAATCAGGGAGGGCTGCACAGAGGAGGTGACCTTTGAGTAGTGCCTTGGAATGTGAATAGGAGTTTGCCACAAGGAAAGTTGCTGGGGAGAAGATGTTCTGGACAGCAAGGAGAATGTGAGCAAAAATGTGGGTGTGACCCAGGCATCAGGAGTTTAGGGCAAATGGAACATGGGGTGTGGGGTCTGGGATTGGGGCAAGGGATCAGGCTGGAGATGAAGATGCAACCCAAAATCTCAAGGTACCTGAATGACCAACAAAGGACTTGGAGTTTTTCCTCTGGGCCAATGACTTTGAACTTGCTTGCTGAGGCAGGGCTTTTGGTTTTGGGTTCTGATCCAGTAGGCCAGGGTGGGACTGACACCCACACTCTGGAAAAGCTCCCCAGCAGATTCTCATGGCAGGGTGTCAACTGCTGCAGTTGGGACTGTTAAAAATGCAAAAGCAGGAAGTGACAGGGTCCAGCTGTAGCCTCGGTGTGAGGACACAGTGCCCCAGTCCTGGAGGGCCACCGTGGGGCTGAGCTAGGGTGGGACTGGTCTGGGGTAGGGCTGTGGGGCAGAGAGAAGGGGGTGGGCTTGGAAATATGGTGGAAGTGAACATGGCGGGGACCCCCAATGTCTGGTTGGGGACAAGGCAGGGACAGGTGACTGAGGCAAAGGTCCTCGTGCCCAGCACTGAGCCCTTGGCCCTCCCACGGGGCAGCTCAAAGGAGCCACTAATGACCCCAGGCCACTGTCCCTAGAAGTATTGCTTCAGAACACCTTTTGCTGGGTGGCTGCAGGATGGAGGTCTCCTCCTGTGGGGAGCAGCTCGCCTCATGAGCTCCCCGGTCCCTGCACATTTCTGGTTAGGAGGGGCCACAGGAGCCGCTCCCGTAGGAGATTTGGAGGGAGGGGGTGAAAGTGGCAGCAGCAGTTTGTCGCTCATACATGTCCCTGCTGATCTGCCTGCCGCCTCCCTGGCGTGAGGCAGTGGCAGGCCACAACTGGCCCACCTTTCCCTTGTCCCATTCTTGTGCCAGGTGTGTTTAGCTGTGTGACAGAGGCCAGGCTCAAGCAGGGCGCCCACACCACCCAGGTCACTGGCAGACACGGGTTTCAGCCTACGCCGCTGGCTCCAGCTCATACCTGTGGTTCCGGCTTGTTCTCCCTCTCGCCCATGTGTCCTCCCTCGTCCCTCCCTGCCTACCTGTCCTGTGGACCCAGAGCTTCAGCGAGACTCAGGATGGCAGCTATCTAGGGACCACAGGCTGCCCCCACCACCGATCACGTGCATATTCAGACACCCATTCCATGGGGTCTGCTTCTCGGTTTGAGTCCTGACCTGTGGCCTCTCCCGCCTCCACAAAGCATAGCTGAAGTCCCTGACCCGGTCAGGGGGCACAGTTGGAGACCTCCTTCCTACCCCAACGCATATGACATGCACACAGTGAGCTGTGGGAAGGTAAACAGAAGCTCGGCTTGGTATTTCCTGGCTCACCAAGTAATGAACATCGCCACTGGTGGAGTCCCTGTTGGGGTCCTCGGAGCACCCCCTAACTGCCCTACCATGAGGTGGTAAACAGCTATATCTTCAGAAGGGTAAACCGAGGCTCACAAAAGTGAGCTGCCTGAGGCCACAGGGATGAGGGACAGAGCTGGGAGTTAAACCCAGGTCATCGGACTTCAAGACGCTCTGCTTCAGACCACACAGCCAGCTCTCTGGAGCGCCAGTGGGGGGCTCATTCTCCCCAGGCCCCTTACTCATCCACTCAACATACCTTCCTGTGCCTGGCCCTGCTGCACGGGCTGCGGGGGGATAATGCAAAAGTGCTGAGTCATGCCTGGCCCTGCTGCAGGGCGTGGGGTGGGGGGGGCGATGCAAAAGTGCTGAGTCGTGTTTTGGGGTGTCTGTCTCCAAAGGCAGCAACGAAGGTGTACCCTGAGCTCCTCGGCTCCAACCCCTGCCTACGTCTTTCCTTCCCTCTGTGTGGCCTGGGCGGGAACGGCAAGTCTGGGCATGAGGCAGCCCCAGGTTCACATCTAGGCCACCCCACTGACGGGTGGGGTCTCGGGCAGATGCGTACTTCTCGGCCTCAGTTGAGGAGAGGACCACCCCCCTCAAAAGATCGGTGAAGATCCTGAGTGTGGGGCTCTGGGCACAAGGCGGGGCACAGAACTGGGGCCTGAAAGAAGCCCACTCCCTTCCCGCAGTCCAGGCACCCTCTGCCTCAACCTACTGGAGCCAGCTTACCGGGGATTTTCCACACCTGCTGGCCTTGTCTGCTACCAATTAGGAAGCAAGGTAATTACACGGTGATTGCAGACGCGTGCTTCCACTTCTTAATGAGCTGTGAGTGCTCAGGCAGAAAGGGCAGCAAGGGCTCCATTCTCTGAGACTCGAGGGCTGGGCAAGCTGCAGGGCCCTGAGGGCCAAGCTGGAGCAGCAGCTTTCAAGCTCTCCAATCCCGTTGGTGGCTGAATACATTCTACAAACAATGCCTTCTATGGACACCCAGCATCAAAACAGGTGAAACCTGGGCTACCTTGGTGGAAGGGGAGTGTGGAAGGGGGGCTGGCAGAAGAGTCCAGAGTCCCATTTGCCCCAAGAAATGGGGTCTGGGGTGGTCTTGGCAGTGCACTCAGGGTAATCAGAACAGAGGGGGACCTCGAGGGAGAGGGGCCCAGCAGCCACTCTTCACCAATTGGCATTGGCATGGAAGGATTTCATTATCTTCTTTTTTTTTTTTGAGACGGAGTCTCACTCTGTCACCAGGGCTGGAGTGCAGTGGTGCAATCTCAGCTCACTGAAACCTCCGCCTCCCGGGTTCAAGCGATTCTCCTGCCTCAGCCTCCCGAGTAGCTGGGATTACAGGCGCCCGCCACTATACCCAGCAAAATTTTTTTTTTTTTTTTGTATTTTTAGTAGAGACAGAGTTTCACCATGTTGGCCAGTCTGGTCTCGAACTCCTGACCTCGTAATTCGCCCGCCTCGGCCTCCCAAAATGCTGGGATTACAGACGTGAGCCATCGCACCTGGCCAGGATTTCATTATCTTAAGAACTGTATGTTCACACCAGTGTGGCTGGGCCAGTTAACTCAGCTTTCACAGCAAGAAGTCAGTCTATAAAAATCAAAGTAGAAATGAATCCTTGAAAAAAGTCATAATGACTTCAACCTGTTAATGTTTTAACAGTTTCTTTTCTTAAACTTAGAGGAATGTTTTTGGGACACTATGTCTCATATAGAAGAAATATTTATGTGAATCCAATAACTCCATTGACTTCCCTTTTACTTCCTTCTGTTAAATTCAAGTAAAATTAAATTTAAAATAGTATCCAAAATCTGGCCAGGCACAGTGGCTCGGGCCTGTAATCCCAGCACTTTGGGAGGCAGGGATGGGTGAATCACCTGAGGTCAGGATTTCGAGACCATCCTGGCCAACATGGTAAAACCCTGTCTCTACTGAAAATACAAAAACTAGCCGGGTGTGGTGGTGTGCACCTGTAGTCCCAGCTACCCGGGAGGCTAAGGCAGGATAATCACTTGAACCTGGGAAGTGGAGGGTGCAGTGAGCCAAGATCACACCACTGCACTCCAGCCTGGGCAACAGAGCGAGGCTCTGTCTCAAAAAAAAAAAAAAATAGTATCCAAAATCTGATCCTTCTGGTTTTGTAAAAGTATTTCTGCCCATCTGTTCCTTCATCCATCCTGTTTGTGTATTTGCAGATAGAGTTGTCCAAAATAATGTTCACCAAATATTAATGGTTATCTCTGGCTGGTGGGATTTGGGTTTTTTTTTAACTTCTAACTTTGGGATTTTCAGCATGTTTTGATTTCATTATATGTAATGAATAGGTATCACTTTTATTCTTGAAAATTTTAATTTTTATGGACTATTTTTGGCTTGAGTTAAAAAATTATGGCCAGGAGCAGTGGCTCACATCTGTAATCCCAGCACTTTGGGAGGCCGAGGTGGGCGGATCACGAGGTCAGGAGATCGAGACCATCGTGGCTAACACGGTGAAACCCCGTCTCTACTAAAAATACAAAAAAAAAAAAAAAAAATTAGCCGGATGTGGCAGCAGGTGCCTGTAGTCCCAGCTACCCGGGAGGCTGAGGCAGGAGAATGGCGTGAACCTGGGAGGCGGAGCTTGCAGTGAGCCAAGATCATACCACTGCACTCCAGCCTGGGTGACAGAGCGAGACTCCATCTCAAAATAATAATAATAATAATAATAATAATAATAATAATAATGATTTTTTAAAACAACAAATTCTGATAATTTTTCTTATGGAGAACTACTGGAAGAAAACATATTAAGACTGTTGACCAGAATTGATTCTGGAAGTATTGAAGTGATGGATGTTTGCTATTTCTTATTTTTACTTTTTTTTTGGTCTTTTTAACATTTATAAAAGCAAGAAAAAACAATTTTACTTTTAAAATAAGGGGAAAAATAAATCATGGAGATTGTGAAACAAAACCAGCTGACATAACAGCTTGGTGATGAATTATTCATTCAACAAATATTTATTAAACAACTTGATGTCAGGTTCCAATGTTCACTGTCATTTTACGGCTTTAGGTTTTTGGTTACCACACTCTAAAGCTTTATTTTCTCTTTTCTTGTATATTTTCCCTGCAATTATCATATGTTGCCATTAGATGACAGTAAGCATATCAGTACATATTCTGGGACATGCATGCTTTGGCTGGTGTCTCCGCTAAGACTTTCAGTGAAGCCACCTGTTACAGATTTATGAGTTCTCATTGATAACACATGCTTTTGTTGTTATACCATCTAACAATGTTTTCTTTTTAACTTGGGAACATTATAATTCATAACATAATCATGGCTGCTCAACTCTTGTCTTCCTCAAATAAATGCTTCAGACACAAGTCAAACCCGTGATACAACAAACAAACGCACTGCGTCTGCACAGAGGCAGAATGGCCAAAGACAAAACACCTCGGCTTTGGAAGTGGGTAGATCTCAGTTCAAATCCTGGCTCTGTCACTCACTTCCTTCATCATCTGAATCAAACTTCTTCACCTCTTTTGGCCTCAGTATCATTTATCTGCTGGGGACTTAATGGTGCCCACACTGCAGGATTGTTTTAAGATTGTCGTGAAATGGTATAGGTAAATAAATCAGGAAATAGCAGTTCTTACGATTCCTGTTGCCATTTTCACCTAGAAAATGCCTAGACATTCTTGAAGACCCATGTCTTAGTCCACTGGGGCTGCTGTAACAAAAATACCACAGACTGGGTGGCTGAAACAATGATTTATTTCTCTCAGTTCTGGAGGCTGGGAAGTCCAAGGTCAAGGTGCCAGTGGATCCAGTGTCTGGTGACAGCTGACTTCCTAGTGCGAAGGTGGCAGAAGCCAGGATCATCTCTCCTGTGTCTCTTCTTATAAGGACACTAATCCCATTCATGAAAGCTCTTCCCTCTTCTAAAGGCCCCACCTTCTAAAATCATCACATTGGGATTAGGATTTCAACATAGGAATTTTGGGGGTCCACACATTCAGTCCATAGCAAGCCAGCTCAAATAGCTCCTCCTCAGTGAAGCCTCCATTCACGTTCCTAGCAAAAGTTAGTTGCTGACTCCTCTGTCCTGTATTATACTCCTTAACCTATTAGACTGTCAGTGTTTGCTTTATATCTTTTGAGGCTGTGTTATCAGGTGAATGCAAATTTGGGGTTTTATATCTTACTGTTAGAATGACCATTTTTTTCTTTTGAAATATCTCTTTATCTCCTAAGGTCAATTTTGTCTGATAATAGTTTACACCAGTTCCCTCCTTTCTTTCTTCTTTCTCTGTGTGTGTGTGTGCACATGCATATATGCACATATGTATGTGTGCGTGTATGTTTGCATGCATAGTGTATTTTATTCATCCTTTTACATTCAATTTTTCTGTATCCTTATACTTCAGATGCATCTCTTGAAAATAGCAAATAGTTGGGGTGGTGGTGTTTTTTTTTAAACCAGCCTGGCAGGCCAGGCACGGTGGCTCAAACCGGTAATCCCAGCACTTTGGGAGGCCAAGGCATATGGATCACATGAGGTCAGGAGTTCGAGAAAAACCTGGCCAACATGGCAAAACCCTGTCTCTACTACAAATAAAAGAAAATAGCTGGGCATGGTGGCATGCACCTGTAATTCCAGCTACTTGGGAGGCTGAGGCAGGAGAATTGCTTGAACCTGGGAGGCAGAGGTTGCAGTGAGCCCAGATAGCACCACTGTACTCAAGCCTGGGTGACAGATTGAGACTCCATCGCAAAAAAAGTGAAAAAGCCTGGAAATCTTTGTCTTTTTACTGGTTCATTTACATTTAATGCAATTACTGATATTTTTGGGTTTAAATTTACCATATTGCTATTTGTTTTCTATTTGTCTTGCAGAGTCTTGCTCTGTCACCCAGGCTGGAATGCAGTGGTGCGATCTCAACTTACTGCAATCTCCGCCTTCCGGGTTCAAGCGATTTTCCTGCCTCAGCCTCCCAAGTAGCTGGGACCACAGGTGCATGCCAGCATGCCCAGCTAATTTTTTGTATTTTTAGTAGAGACGGGTTCATCGTATTAGCAAGGATGGTCTCGATCTTCTGACCTTGTGATCTGCCTGCCTCGGCCTCCCAAAGTGGTGGGATTACAGGCGTGAACCACCGTGCCTGTCCTCTACATTCCTTTTTTTCCCCTTTCTTGCCCTTTTACTTGGTTATTTAAACATCTTTTGTTATTCTATGTCTCCCTTTATCAGATTAGTTATGCATCCTATTATTTATCTTTTAATGGTTATTCTAGGAGTTACAACATGCACCTTGAGTTTTAAGACATTACCATAACTTTTTAAAATCATTTATCACTTCCCAGATAAGAATGTTGAAATTTAACTCCATGCACCCCTTTCCTAACTTTTGTACTGTTGTTAATTCTTTTTATTCCATGTATGTTTTAAATCCCGTAAGATGTTACTTTCATTGTTAGAAACAGTTAATATTCACTCAGTTTTATCTATATATTTACTTTTTTGGACACTATTTCTTTTAGCATTATTACTTTCATCTGGGATAATTTTCCTTCTGCCTGACAAACTATCTTTAGTGTTTCTTCTAATGTGGACCTGCTGGTGACAAATCCTGACAGCTTTGGTTTATCTGAAAATATCCTTATTTCTTGTTCATTTTCAACTGCATTTTAGCTTAGTTTAGAATTCTAGATTTGCAGTCGTTTTCTTTTTAAGAGATGGGGTCTCACTCTGTCTCCCAGGTGGGAGTGCAGTGGCATGATCATAGCTTACAGCAGACTCAAACTCCTGGGCTCAATCCATCTCCCAGCCTCAGCCTCCCAAGTAGCTGGGTCTGCAGTTATGTACCACCACACCCATACTCCCATCCTTTTTTTTTTTTTTTTTTTTTGGAGCGAGATGGGGTCTTGCTATATTGTCCAGGCTATGGCAGTGGCTTTCTTTCAGCACTTTGAAGATACCCTACCATTATTTTCCATCTCCATGATCTCTTCTGAGAAGTCAGCTCTTGGTTCTATTATTGCTTCGTTTAAAATCTTCTTCGCTAGCTGTTTTGAAGACTTTCTCTTTGACTTCATTTTTCACTAGTTTGGCAATGACATGCTTCACTGTGACCTTCTTTTTTTTTTTTTTTTTGAGACGGAGTCTCGCTATGTCGCCCAGGCTGGAGTGCAGTGGCACGATCTCGGCTCACTGCAAGCTCCACCTCCCAGGTTCACACCATTCTCCTGCCTCAGCCTCCCAAGTAGCTAAGACTACAGGCATCCGCCACCACGCCCGGCTAATTTTTTGTATTTTTAGTGGAGACGGGGTTTCACCATGTTAGCCAGGATGGTCTCGTATCTCCCAACCTCATGATCCGCCCACCTCGGCCTCCCAAAGTGCTGGGATTACAGGCGTGAGCCACCCACTGTGACCTTCTTTATATCCACCTTGTTTGAAATTAAGAGTTTCTTTCATTTGTGGCCTGATGTCTTGTTAATTTGGAAATGCTCAGCCTCAGACATTATTTCTTTCTTTCTTTCTTTTAGAGACAGAGTCTCACTCTGTTGCTCAGTCTGGAGTACAGTGGCACCCTCATAGCTCACTGCAGCCTGGAACTCCTGGACTCAAGTGATCTTCTGACTACGGCCTCCAAAGTAGCTGGGACTATGGGACTACAGGCACATGCCACTGCACCTAGCTAATTAAAAAAAAAAAATTAACAGAGGCAGCTCTCTTAAAAGAGAGCCTTGTTGTCCAGGCTTGTCTTGAACTCCTGGCTTCAAGCAATCCTCCTGCCTCAGCCTCCCAAAATCCTGGGATTATAGGCGTGAGCCACCATGGCCAGCCACAGCCATTATTTCTTCAAATATTGGTTCTGGCTTACTCTCTCCTTTTCTTCTGGGACTGTAATTGACATATGTTAAACTTTTTCACAATGCTTCATATTTCCCTCATGTTTTTGTCTATATTTTTCATCCTATTTATTCTTCCCATGCTTCAGTGTGAACATTTCCGCTCACCTAGATTCTACTTCATTAATCCTCTTTTCTACTGTGCCTAATCTGTTGTTAAATCCGTATATTGAGCTATTGGTTTTAGTTGTTATATTTTTTAGTTCTACAACTTCTATTTGGTTCGGTTTTTTTTTTTGTTTTTTTTGAGGCAGTCTCACTCTTGTCGCCCAGGCTGGAGTACAGTGGCGTGATCTCGGCTCACTGCAACCTCTGCCTCCCGGGCTCAAGTGATTCTTCTGCCTCAGCCTCCTGAGTAGCTGGGATTACAGGTGCCTGCCACCACACCCGGTTAATTTTTGTACTTTTAGTAGAGATGGGGTTTCTCCACGTTGGCCAGGCTGGTCTCGAACTCCTGACCTCAGGTAATCCGCCTGCCTCGGCCTCCCAAAGTGCTGGGATTACAGGCATGAGCCACCGTGTCCGGCCTACTTGGTTCTTTTTATAAGTTCCAGTTTTTGAAAACTCTCCATCTTGATATCTATATGTTAAACATTAATCACAGTATTTTCAAATCCAATATTGTGGGTTATTTTTCATTGTCTGGGTTTGGTTTGGTTTTTTCCTCTTGCTTTTCTTTCATTGGCTCTGTTTGATGATATGCCTGGTAATTTTCTTTCTTTCTTTCTTTCTTTTTTTGAGACGGAGTCTCGCTCTCTCACCCACACTTGAGTGCAGTGGCGTGATCTCGGCTCACTGCAACCTCCACCTCCAGAGTTCAAGCAATTCTCTGCCTCAGCCTCCCAAGTAGCTGTGATTATAGGTGCCTGCCATCGCGCCTGGCTAATTTTTGTATTTTTAGTACGGACAGGGTTTCACCATCTTGGCCAGGCTGGTCTTAAACTCCTGGTCTCATGATCCACCCACCTCGGCCTCCAAAAGTGCTGGGATTACAGGCGTGAGCTACCGTCCCCGGCCTATGCCTGGTAATTTTCTATTGAACATCAGATTCTGTCTTTAAAAAAATCACAGAAGCTCTGGAGGATTTTATCTTCCCACAGAAATGGTTTAATTTTCTTCTGGCTGGCAGTTAGAGTTAGGAGAGATTACTTGGTGTAAACTAGGAAATGAGAGAAACTGAGGCTGAATTTCAGACTTTGTGAGGATTGACCTTAATCCTAGGGCATAGTTTATGTTTATTTTGAGGTTGGACACATATACCTCATGATTTGGAGGCACAATGTATGTTCACCGTGATGATAAGAGAACCAAGCATGTGTGATAAGAACACAGATCACAAGATTAAATCTGGCAGGGGAATCCAGGAAGGCTTACTGGAGGAGGTACCCATAAACTGGCCTTTGTGCCAGTTAGGATTTTAGTCTGCTACATGTATCAGCAACGCATCCTAGTGGCTTAACCATTAAGGATTCATCTTTCTTGTGAAACAAGAAGCCTGGGCTGGAGCAGCCATTTGAGATACAGTGTTTACAGGAGTCTCCAAAGAAAACCAGGGCTGTTTACAGGCCGATCTTCCTTCAATAGCTCTGAACTTCCATTTTTTCCCCATGGCATCTTGAGACTACTGAAACTTCAGCTTATTCTCTCAGCAACCACTTTTTTGGGGGGGGGTTTTGGCCTCTTCCTTGTGAGCACCTCAGGATTCAGCAAACATCATGAGGGCAATAGCTGCATAGGATGCCAGGCTCTCTCCTCCTTTTGAGACGGAGTCTCGCTCTGTCACCCAGGCTGGAGTGCAGTGGCATGATCTCGGCTCACTGCAACCTCCGCCTCTCGGGTTCAAGCAATTCCCTGCCTCAGCCTCTTGAGTAGCTGGGACTACAGGCACCCGCCACCACACCCAGCTAATTTTTGTAGTTTTAGTAGAGACGGGGTTTCACTATGTTGGCCAGGCTGGTCTCGAACTCCCGACCTCAGGTGATCCAACCGCCTCGGCCTCCCGAAGTGCTGGGATTACAGGTGTGAGCCACTGCACCCAGCCTGCTCTCTCCTCTTTAGTCTCCTTTTCTCAGAGTTCTTCAACCCCAGGAGCCTTAGGAGCCATGAACTCCAGTGGTTGTCTCTCCAGCTCTAGGAAGCTGCAGAAGCTGCGATGCTCCACATTGGAACACACCCTGAGGTGGAAAGCGATGGAGAAGGTCTGTCTGACTTTATCATGTTCCCCTTTCTAGGGTCTTGACCCCTCCAATTGCAATTTACGCTACAAAGCTCTCCGATCAATTTTTCTTTCTTTCTTTCTTTCTTTTTTGAGATGGAGTCTCGCCTTGTTGCCCAGGCTGAAGTGCAGAGGTACAATCTCAGCTCACTGCAACCTCCACTTCCCTAGTTCAAGTGATTCTCCTGCCTCAGTCTCTTGAGTAGCTGGGATTACAGGCGTCTGCCACGACGCCTGGCTAATTTTTTATATTTTTAGTAGAGACGGGGTTTCACCATGTTGACCAGGCTGGTCTTGAACGCCTGACCTCAGGCGATCCACCCGCCTCGGCCTCCCCGAGTGCTGGGATTACAAGCGTGAGCCACCATGCCCGGCCACCAATCAATTTCATTTTGCAATGTTTCCAGGCTTCATAGTTGTCTTCTGCATGACAGTTGGCTTGCTATGAGCTACTCCAGCATAGCTGGCAGCAGAAATTACAACACAATGTTATAAATGCCTGTGCACCCGACTGGACGTCAGTGCCTCAAGGACAGGGACTGAGTTCCCTTCCCTTGGTATGGACATTGCTGCCACCAGGAAGGCTCTTCTCATCTCAAGTCTGGCTTAGGCACCCTGGTCTGCACCTGCAGCTCCACACGGTGTCCCTCACTATAACACACTTTCCACTAACTGCCATTGCTCTTCTACCAGTCAGCCTTCCTTCCGAACACGGGCAACCTGAGGGCAGGCAGGAGCTGTGAGCAAATGCATGCTGAGCGAAGGCCGACTCGGGGCTTTACTCAGCACCAACTCCCCCAGTTCCTGAAGACCACAGGCTACTGAAAGCAAAAAGAAGCAAGCATCAGGGCAGAGAGGGCATTGAGTAACGAGAGAACCACACCAGCCTTTTAGATCCTTATAAATGACTCTCGGAAACGTCTCAGGACATCCTGGCCGGCACCCACTGGCTGCTCCAGCTTCGACAAAGCTACTCAGGAATGCCCAGGCTTAAGGGGCTCACTAGCCTCAAGTGCAAGAGGGAGAGCTGGCAAGCTTGTGCCTGTGTGTCCAGCCTCCACGTGGGCCTGCACAGACACAGGCAGGGAGCGCCTTTAGAGGACACCGTGGATGTGCCGCCTGGGGACAATGGGGCCTTCTGCATCTGCAATACCCTGGTAATAGGTAACATGTACTTAGCACTTTGTCACTCACTCTGCTCAAGTAATCTCATTGGCATCTCCTGGGTGTTGGCAAAATGATTCTCTCTGAGTTACACATAGGAGAATGAGGCCCAGAGAGTGTCATGACTGGCCACATATAAATTGGTAGAGCTGGGTTGGACCTAGGCAGCCTGACTCCAAGCCCGTAGGCATGGCTACCAGGTTTTGCCACCTCCTAGTGTGCCTGCAGAAAAGGTTCTGAAGTCCTCCTACCTGTGGGGCTGCATTTCTGAAAATGTCAGCTCTTGGTTTATGGCTCTGAGCCACCCCTGCTAACAGCCCCCTCACTGATCTCTTTGCTGCCAGCTCCCTGCCCCTCAATTTCCGCCATACTGCCGCTGGAATCTCACCAAGCCACTCCTCGGTGTGGTCAGGGGCTCTCAACATGGAATCAGCCTGAGCTGCTGCTTCTTTTTCTTTGAGACAAGATCTCACTCTGTTTCCCAAGCTGGAATACAGTGGCGCGATCTCAGCTCACTACAACCTCCGCCTCCTAGGCTCAAGCGATCCTCCTGCCTCGGCCTCCTCAGTATCTGGGACCACAGGCGCATGCTACTATGCCAGGCTATTTTTCTTTTTTTGTATTTTGGTAGAGATGAGGTTTCATTATGGTGCCCAGGCCGGTCTCAAACTCCTGAACTCAAGCAATCTACCCACCTTGGCTTCCCAAAGTTCTGGGATTACAATCTGAGTTTTCTCTGTTGTTGTTGTTATTGTTTTTTGAGACAGAGTTTTGCTCTTGCTGCCCAGGCTGGAGTGCAGTGGCACAATCTTGGCTCACCACAACTTCCGCCTCCCGAGTTCAGGTGATTCTCCTGCTTCAGTCTCGTGAGTACCTGGGATTACAGGCATGCACCACCACGCCCAGCTAATTTTGTATTTTTAGTAGAGACGGGGTTTCTCCATGTTGGTCAGGCTGGTCGCGAACTCCCAACCTCAGGTAATCCACCTGCCTCGGCCTCCCAAAGTGCTGGGATTACAGGCGTGAGCCACTGTGCCCGGCCACAATCTGAGCTTCTTAAGGCCTTCACGATCAAGCTCATTATTTATCCCCCATTATAATCACCACCTCCTCATGGCAACACACACATGCATGCCTGCACACCCTCATACACCTATGTGTATGCACACATAGACACGTGTGTGCATACGTGACTACGTGTTGTGTGTGCACATGTATATGTGCAGGTGGGCACGTGTGCACACACAACCATACACAGAAATGTTACATCCCTCTGACCAGAGTGAACCACCTCCTGTTTCCATGGAGCCTGCACTTCCCCACCCACTGCCTCGCTGTGGGCTCTCCCCGCACCTGTTGCCTGCTGGGTTCCTACCCAGCTAAAAAGATGAGGCAGACACCGCCCAGTGCCCTCCCAATATCCTTACTAAGCTCTGACTTTGTTCTGCCATGCTCAGGTCAAAAATCTCTTTTGCAGTAAGGAGTGGCCTTGGGGCCTAGCTCAAAAGCCTACCAACTCAGCCAATGTGAGCCTGGCTGACTTTTTGCTTTTCAACCCTTACCCTTTCCTCCTTCCCTCCTGGGCTGTAAACCCAAAGCCTAGAAATAGAGCTGCCATGTTGCAGCATGAGGACGAGCACCACGCTCTACAGAGGGTAGAGTGGGAAGCTGGAAGGAGCCGCATCCTTCACAGCCTTCTCGAGTGGCTGCTGCGGCCCTGGACTGCCTCCCTCCAGGCTTCTTGCTTTGTGAGAACAGTAAGTCTCTAATGGGCAAGCCGCTATGGATAGTTGCTGGCATATGTAGCTGGCTGAAATCCTAATTGGCACAAAGACCAGTTCACAGGACACCTCCCCCAGTAAGCCTTCCTGGATTCCCCTGCCAGATTTATCTGGTGCTCTGTATCCTTATCACACATGGTGAATTATGTCATCATCGCAGTTAATGTACATTGTGACTCCAGATCATTAGATTCACCTGTCCTTCACTCACAATCAAATGTAAATTTCCTAGGGCAGGTCCATCTCACTTGCCCAGCTATCCCACATACGTCTTAGCCTAGTGCCTGCCAAAGAGACATCTTGGCAGATGTCTTGGCAGACATTGAAGACAGAACAGAGGCATCACTCATGGAGCCCGGGTTCACGTCCTGGCCACCATGACCCAGCTCTGTGATGCTGAGTTACCTGTGTAAGCTGCTGTTTCTCCATCTATAAAACTACAACCATTCATCTCCTAGGTATTGCAATGTTCAAATGAGTTCATCCATATGAATAAGATTTGGAGACAGAAAAGCTGCTCTGTACAAAATGGAAATTATCATCAACGTCACTGTCTGGTAAGGGCTGCTGAATCAGAGCCTTGTCATTCACTTAGGACCACAAATAGCAACACATACACACACACACGATACACACACACAAACCACACACACAGGCATGGACAAATCTCTTAAGCCAAAGCAACTTGAACTTCCCTTGGAGGCCACCCAAACCAACCTTAACCACAAGATAGTTCAAGCTTGATGACATGGTGCTGATTTGAGAACTAGTTGGACTTCTATATGTTGTTTTCTTTGGACCACATGTGGTGTCATCACTGTATATTTTAGCATGTGGAGTCCCTGCTCCCTCACACTGAGACACAGGGGAGGCCTTTATATGGCTTCACAAGTGAGAGAGCTGGACATAAAAAAAATCCTTCCAGCCAGGCACGGTGGCTCACCCCTGTAATCCCAGCACTTTGGGAGGCTGAGGCGGGTGGATCACGAGGTCAAGAGTTGGAGACCAGCTTGGCCAACATGGTGAAACCCAGTCTCTACTAAAAATACAAAAATTAGCGGGCATGGTGGTGGGCGCCTGTAATCCCAGCTACCGGGAGGCTGAGGCAAGAGAATTGCTTGAACCTGGGAGGAGGAGGTTGCAGCGAGCTGAGATTGAGCCACTGCACTCCAGCCTGGGAGACAGAGCGAGACCCAGTCTCAGAACAGAACAAAAAACAAAAGAAAACAAAAACCCTTCCAACCAAGGCTGTCTAACTTGAGGTTTGGAGAGACACCCTGGCCCCTCCTAGTGCCTGCAGCAAGCAGAAGGGCCCTACTCCAGGCCTGCAACCGGGCCTGGCAGGGGCAAGAAAACCCAGCCTGGCTCAGGGCTGGCTCGAGGTAGGCAACCAGGGCGCTGAACCCAGGGTCAGAGGGTCCCAGGCCTCTCTCCCTCATGGTTCAGAAACAGTATCCAGGTTGCTCGTTCATTCAGCAGACATTGCATGAGCACCAACTGGGTGCCAGGCCCTGGGCTCGGCTCGGGGAGCACAGACTAGGGAAGGAATAGAAAAGAGACAAACATCTGCTGGGCACCCTCCTTGGGCCGTGCACTGTATTGGATAATTTCAAGAATTTCAGGCCGGGCGTGGTGGCTCACGCCTGTAATCCCAGCACTTTGGGAGGCCGAGGCGAGCAGATCACAAGGTCAGGAGATTGAGACCATCCTGGTTAACACAATGAAACCCTGTCTCTACTAAAAATACAAAAATTTAGCCCGGCGTGGTGGTGGGCGACTGTAGTCCCAGCTACTTGGGAGGCTGAGGCAGGAGAATGGCGTGAACCCGGGAAGCAGAGCTTGCAGTGAGCCAAGATCACGCCACTGCAATCCAGCCTGGGCGACAGAGAGAGACTCCGTCTCAAAAACACAAAAACAAACAAAAAAATTTCATTCAATTCCTGCACTGTAATCCCAGCTACTCGGGAGGCTACCCTTTGAGGCATTTGCTTATTTTAAATAGGTGTGAACAACTTTACCGGCTTAAGATACAAATAACATCGATTTTAAATATTAAAATTACTCTTACTGGAGCCTCCCAGATCAGCAGGAAGGCCACCCTATCTCTCTCTTTCTCTTTCTCTGTTTCTCTCTCTCTTCCCTTCCTTCCTGCCTTCCTCTCTCTCTCACTTTCCCTCCTTCTTGCCTCCTGTTTAGAGAGACGAGAAGCTCAGAGCGGCCTTTTTGTGGGCCTGGGTTTCACCTGCCAATGCTCTGCCACACACCTACCATATGGTCGGGTGCCACCCTTGCTCAGAGGTGTGATCCTGCACATCTGGCCTGGCAGCAGCTTCTTGTGAATGCGGTTGGGGGTTGGGCAAAGAAGGTCATCCCCAGGGCCACAGCCATACCACAGGGCTGGGCTCGCTCCCTTTAACAATGAGGGTTAGCATGAGGCCCCGCACAGACCACAGTTACTCTTCAGGGCATGTAACTCAGCACCATACACCTTGCCAGGGTGAGTAGGAGTCAGACCCCACCTCTCTCCACATCCACTTTGTTCCTCTCATGCCCCGACCTGCTCATTAGCAGGAAATCCAACATGTCCATCTTAGGGGCTCTGCCCTCCTTGACTGTCACAGAACAAACAACAGATGCTGTGTTCTAGGGGCCAGTTCCCATTTGGGTCTGAATTTCCCAACAGCAAATGCACAGAGAGACACCTGGGGTGTTCCTATTACTCCCAATAAAAAAGAGAAAATGGGACTAAGAGGGATGAAGTGACCTGGATAAGCCACACGGCTGGGAAGCAGCAAGACCAAGAAGCAAGCCTGGGTCTGCCAGACTCCAAGTGGGGACTCTCTCCTACTTCACTGCTGTCCCAGTGTGGGGTCCCACCTATCAGAGCTGAGACAAGAGACAACTACTACTTCGTCTTGGAGATGACACTAGTACTGTCAGGACAGTGGGAAGGTGTGACAGGGACAGGGGGGAGAGAAGTAAAGGGTGCCCTAATGTGCAGGTGATCTCTGTGGACAACAGGGGACAACCAGGGCTCAAACCCACAGGCACTCAGGGAGTGTAGACTACACCTAGAATGGCCTCACTGAGGGCCGAGGGAGCTGGGGCATTTATCCACCAACTTCTGTCCCTCACTGGTTGAGGGCGCTTCTGGGGGAGTGTGAACCGCTCAGGACTTCCTGCATGCCCTGCCCCAGGGCCTGCCAGCTTCTGCAGCTAGAAAAGGCCTCAGGTGGCCGGGCGCAGTGGCTGACACCTGTAATCCCAGCACTTTGGGAGCCCAAGGCAGGCGGATCACCTGAGGTCAGGCGTTTGAGACCAGCCCGACCAATATGACGAAACCCCATCTCTATTAAAAGTACAAAAAATTAGCCGGGCGTGGTGGCATGTGCCTGTAGTCCCAGCTACTCGGGAGGCTGAGACAGGGGAATCGCTTGAACTCAGGAAGCGGAGGTTGCAGTGAGCCGAGATTGCGCCATTGCACTCCAGCCTGGGCAACAAGAGCGAAACTCCGTCTCAAAAAAAAAGAAAAGGCCCCAGGCAGAGACAACCCTGCAATAACCTCCTAATTGCCTTCCATCGGGGTACAGGAAGGGCCAAGCAGTGGGAAATCCAGGAGCAGACACTGGTGTTGGGCATGAGAGTGGCGTGATTCAGGAAGATGTGCACAGGCAGCTGCTAGCCAGGCACAGGGCTGGCCATAGAGCAAGACTCTTTAGGGGACGGCAAGGGGGCAACCTGGGGGCAAAACTCCAGGCTCAGAGAGGATTTGAGGGATCTCGGTGGAGCCAGCTGGATGGCAGGAGTAGGGAGGGCTGTGTTTTTTCCTGGCCAGGAGACCCGGTGGGTGGGGTGCATTGGAGCAGAGAAGGATGGGCTGTGGGGCCTTGACCAAGCCGAGCACAGATCATGTCCCAAGGGCAGAGCCAGGAGAGTCCAGGGCAAGTCCTGAGTGCTAGGATGAGACCCCATATTGGTTAAGACATTTCTCCAAAGAAGATGTGCGAGTGGCCAAAAAACACAAAAAAGATGCTCAGCATCATTGGTCATCAGGGAAATGCAAACCAAATCCACAGTGAGATGCCATGTCACGCCCATTAGGAAGGCTACCATCAAAGGAGAAAAGCGAGTGCTGGCGAGGATGTAGGGAAACTGGAATCTCTGCCAGGCCAAGTGGCTCACGCCTGTAATTCCAGAACCTTGGGAGGCCGAGGTGGGTAGATCCCTTGAGCTGAGGAGTTCAAGACCAGCCTGGGCAACATGGTGAGACCCCATCTCTACTAAAAATACAAAAAAGATAGCTGGCCGTAGTGATGCACACCTGTGGTCCCAGCTACTCAGGAGGCTGAGTTGAGAGGCCTGCTTGAGCCTCGGAGGTCGAGGCTGCAGTGAGCTGTGATTGCACCACTGCACTTGAGCCTGGGTGACAGAGCGAGACCCTGTCTCAAAAAAGAGAAAGAAATTAGAATCTTTGTGCACTGTTGCAGGGAATGGCAGGTGGTGTGGCTGCTGTGGAAAACAGTACGGTGGTTCCTCAAAAACTCAAAATAGAACTACCATATGATCCAGCAACCCCACTTCTTGGTTCATATCCCACAAAACTGAAAAAGGGACTCTCACAGATACTTGCACACCCATGTTCATGGCGGCATAATTCACAATAGTGCAAAGGTGGAAGCAACCCAGGTTTCCATCTACAGATGAATGGATCAACAAAATGTAGAATATATCAAACAAAACATGATTCAGCCTTAAAAAGGATGAAAATTCTGTCCACGCTACTACATGAATGAACCTTGAGGACATTATGCTTTTGAATTAAGCCAGCTAGGAAAGGACAGATGCTGTATGAGTCCACTCACATGAGGTGCCTGGAGGAGTCACATTCTTGGAGACAGAAAGCAGAACAGTGGGTGCCAGGGACTGTGGAGAGGAAGGAAGGGGAGTTAGTGTTTAAAAGGGGGATGGAGTTTCAGTTTGGGAAGATGAAATCGCTCTGGAAATGGATGGTGGCGATGTGCATACAACACCAGGAATGTACTTAATGCCCCTGAAATGTACACCTAAAAATGATGAAGATGGTAAATTTTACGTTACACATATTTTACCACAGTTAAAACAACAACTATAATTGTTTTATTATTTTTCACAATCCCTGTGGGTGATGAGTTTGGGAAGGGCTTGGTTGGGGATTCTGGTTGGTTCTGGATGGTTCTGGGTGGTTTTGGCTTGAGGTCTTTCATCACACTCTTATCTCCTTGAAGGCAGGAACCAAGTCATAGTTATCTAACTGACTAACTGGCTCTTCCAGCCTGGGGGGCCTCTGGGAGCACTCAGACCCTGGACAGCCAGGCAGCAGAGGGGTTCAGGAGCCCAAGGCCCACTGCCAAGAAGGAAGTGCCAAACAATAGCCCCCAAGAGGCCTGCCACTCTCACAGCCAGATTTGCACTTCCAGGGACAAAGGAGATTTCCTCTGTAGGAAATGATACCTGAGGGAGGGCTTCCTGCGGGAGCAAGCCAAGAAGGGGCTGGGGAGGAGGAGAGCAGCGGGGAAGTGAGCTCTGGATACTCACGTCCCTGGTTCTGGGCACAAAGCCAGCCCACAGGCCACTAAGGGCCTGGCATATTCTACATGAGTCAGGCTCTGAGCCTGGAGGTCAGCGGCCAGGGGATTAGGGTCATGAAAACACTCCTTTAAACCCTGGCTCCCCGTGTACCCGCTGTGTGACATACAGCCCTCTCTGTAAAAGGGGGACAATGATGAATTCAGTGTTCACTGGGCATCTAGGCTCTGAGGATAGAATTGCAAGACCCAGACCCAGGCTTGTCCTCAGGTACTTCACTGCCTTCCTAGGGAAAACCAACAAAAATAAACAAGCAGAGGCAAATAAAAATAAAACACCATGAAATCCGAGTGTGGGGTATTTGAAGGTGTTGATTCATCTCACCCCCTCACCTCTGCAATTGGAATTAATTAGGAAACAGAATCAGCAGGTGGTAAGGGCTGAAGTGTCAGCTCCGTGCTGGAAATGTGAAGCTGCTGGAGTTGTTCTGACTCATAACCAGATGGGCTCTTGCTCCTTCCTCCTGAATTAAACATAACCATCCCAGAAAGGGGCCGAGCAGGCCCAAACAGGGGCGGCGCCCACTAGGGGAGAGCTGGCCTCGGGGAGCCATCCCAAGGGCCACAGGCAGGCTGGGCTTCCCGGACTCCTCAGAATCCCTCTCCCCAGGGAGTGACGGGGAGGGACCAGTGCTGTTCTGCCCCCACCCAGTGGAGTCAGCCTGCCTCCAAGGAAACCCGAGGAGGGGGCAGAGGCGTCCCTGTGGCAGTAACAAGTGTCCTGAAGGACCCAAATAGAGGCTGAGATCTAGAGTGACAGGCTAGGGCAGGTGGTAACCAAGCCAGGAATGGGACGAGATGGCAGAACCAGCACGTGGGTGGGTTTCTGGGTGTGTGTGTGTGGAGGGGTCTTTTCCAGAAAGATGGACTGCCAAGTGCACAGACACAGGAGGAGACCCTGGTGAAGTCCCGGCCCAGAGCGCGTCTCCATCGCGAGGGGCCTCAGGAAAGGGCGCCTTCCCAGCCGCTTCCCCGTCGCCCTCTGCTTGGAGCTTGGAGCCAGGCCAAGGGGGAGGCCAGGAAGAGGAGTGCAGGGGAAACGGGGAGAAGGGGGGAAGACTGAGAACTACTTACTCAGGACCAGTCAGAGGGAGGGAGGGGAAGATGAAGGCTGGAAGCAGAGGGGCAAACGGTGGAGGCTCCACAGGTGGGGGTGAAGCTGGGGTGGAAGATGCGCCTGTCCCCAGGAGCTCTTGGTCTTGCTGCCAACTGACTGGGTGTAGTCGGTGGCTCACTCCGGGAATCCCAGCACTTTGGGAGGCTGACGCAAGTGGGTCACAGGAGGTCAGGAGTTCGAGACAGCCTGGTCATCACGGCCCCATCTCTACAAAAAAATACAAAAATTAACTGGGCACGATGGTGCACACCTGTAGTCCCAGCCACTTAGGAGGCTGAGGCACGAGAATCATTTGAACCTGCGAGGTGGGCAACAGAGCAAGGCTCTTTCTCAAAAAAAAAGAAGAAGAAGAAGAAAAAAGAGGGACAGACAGCCCTGAGCACGGGTAGCTGTGGAGTGGTGGGTGGGCTCCTTATAGGGCCCTCCCATCTCTGCAGTTGCAGAGCAGCCAGCTGTCCTCCCAGGTGAGGTGGGGTCCGACCATTGTCCCCATGTGTAACAGTCTGAATTGTGTCCCCCAGGAGATCTGTTCAAGTCCTAACCCCTTGGTTCCTGTAAATGTGACCTTATTTGGAAAAAGGTCTTTGCAGATGCAAGTGAAGGATCTTGAGCTGACATCATCCTGGCTTTAGGGTGAGCCTTAAATCCAATGATCGGTGTCCATATAAGAAGTGGGAAGACAGAGAGGGAAAGCCATGTGAAGGTGGAGGCAGGACAAGCCAAGGAATGCCAGGAGCCACCAGGAGCCACCAGAAGCAGGAAGAAGTGGGGAGGATCCTGCCCCAGAGCCTTTGGCGGCAGCAGCCCTGCCGGCACCTGGACATTTGGCCTCCAGAACTGGAAGAATAAATTTCTGTTGTTTGAAGACACCCTGTTGGTGGTCATTTGTTACAAGAGCTTTGAAAACAAATATACCACAATAGCCCTTCCACGGTCCTGCAAGCCTGCAAGCAGGTGACAGAAACGCAGGTCTCCTTGGCACCCCCATCCCATGGAGCTTGGCCGGCCATGGGGGCAGCATGTGGGAGGAGGCAAGGCAAACATGTTCTAAAGGTGGCGCTCACCCTGGCTGGGCTGGGGGCTGATGAAGTTTCAGCCTGTGCTCCTAAGACAGCCGAGGCTCTCCCGGGCCCGGAGACCTGCAGACCTCAAGGGGAAGCAATCTCAGCGAAAGTGCCGCCTGCGGTCCGCGGTCAGGCAAGGAGGAAGTGGGTGAGCGCGGCAGGAGCTCAAGGCCGGGACATGGGGGTGTGCCCAGCAAAGCGAACAGCAAAGGTGAATTTGCCGGGATGCTGATAAAGCTTACGTTTCTGCGCCCCCTCTAAAGCCCTGTACCTGCTTTTGTAGTTTTTTCTGGAAGGGGATGCCCCTCAATTGTATCAGCATCGGGTCCCACAAACCCTGGATCCCTCCCTGCTAACACCAGGGCCACAAGAGCACATTGCGCATGCAGAGCCAATCGTGTTGATGTTTTCTCAGGTTTTCTGTTGTCTGACCATCCAGCCAACCAGTTTTTTTATGCAGTCGTTCATCCGGCCCTCTACACAGCCAACCAACCTCCATGATTGAGTCTCTGCCACGGGACATACTCCCTGCTCTCAAGAGACTCATGCTTCAAGGCAGGTGAAAGGGGGCATAAATAAAAAGCAATTAAACTGGCTCTGCCATGAGGAGTAGGGGGCAAGAGGTGAGCTGAAGGGAAGAACAGTGGAGGGAATGATGCCTCAATCTGGAGGTCAGAACCGCCCTACCACGGAGATGACCTGAGTTTTGAAGGATGCATAGAAGGCACCATCAGACAAGAGGGAGGGCAGCTCAGGCAGGGGAACAGCAGGGGCAAAGGTGTGGGGCAGCACTGGGCACTTGGGGACTCACTGTGACTCAGCCTGTGACTCAGCCCTCCTGTGGCACCAGGGCTGCTGGATGGAAAGGGAAGAGCAGGGAAGGCCAGAGCCAGGCAGTGGGGAGCGAGGGCAGGAGGGGAGATGGGAAAGAGGGCCTCACAGAGTGTGCTGGTTTCCTGTGGCTGCCGTAACAAAGCACCATACGCATGGGGGCTGAAAACAGCAGAAATGTATTGTTTTAGAGTTCTGGAGACTGAAGTCTGAAATCAAGGTGTTGCAGGGCCAGGCTCTAAGGGCAGAACCTTCCTGCCTCTTCCAGCTTCTGGTGTCAATCTTCAGCGTTCCTTGGCTTTCAGCTGCCCCACTCCAATCTCTGCCTCCGATGTGGTGTTCCTCTGGGTCTCTCGTACCTCTTCTTATAAAGACAGTCAGATAAGTTTAGGCCCCCCTAATTGAGCCTAACGTGATTGCATCTACAAAGACCCTATTTCCAAATAAGGTCCTATTCACAGTTACTGGGAGCTGGAGCTTCAACAGATCTTTTGGGAAGACACAATTCAACTCACGACAGGGAGGAAGAATTGCGAGGACTTGCTACTGATGTGATGCCGTGGAGTGAGCAGAAAGGTGAGGAGTTCCTGGGTTTAGGAGGAAGTTGGGATCCACACATGCTGGCGTGGATGGCCCTGGTCAGGAGCTGAGGCCTCTAAGATGAGCTGGGCATGGTCAGTGGCTTACAGGAGCTCCTGGTCAAGCAGGGAGGCAGGAAGGAGCCCAGCCCTGCCAGGCACAGAGATGAGCATGTCTTGGGGACACAGGGCAGGGGCAGAAGTGGCCTGAGGGGGCAGCGCAGGCCCCAGAGAAGTACCTGTAGACTCGAGCCAAAAATGCCGTCATCATCTCTGACTGATGGCTCCCGGGTGTGCCCATCCAGCCTGGC
Organism: Gorilla gorilla gorilla; assembly: GCF_029281585.2. Taxonomy (NCBI): domain Eukaryota; kingdom Metazoa; phylum Chordata; class Mammalia; order Primates; family Hominidae; genus Gorilla; species Gorilla gorilla. The sequence goes on along the minus strand of NC_073231.2, from coordinate 146,883,720 downwards.
CTCTCCTGAGCACCTGGCTCCCGTGTGTATCCACCAGCTCAGTCCTCTCTGTCCCGTCAAGCTCCGCACACCCTCAGCCAAATCCACCAGCCTCGCTTTCCAAAACAGCTCTTCCTGTCCTCCACCCTGGCCTCTTCAAGCAGGGCCCTCCCCGAAGTCCCTCGACCTGCCCTTGAGGGTGGCCTTCCCACAACTCCCCCAGCCTCCTCCTCCACCTAAGCCTTACTTTCACTTGTTCCCAGGGTCACCCAAAGCTTCCAAGGATTTAGGCAGCAAGTAAAAGAAAACAATCCTTGGGCTGGGCGCGGTGGCTCACGCCTGTAATCCCAGCACTTTTGGAGGCCGAGGCGGGTGGATCACGAGGTCAGGAGATCGAGACCATCCTGGCTAACATGGTGAAACCCCATCTCTACTAAAAATACAAAAAAATTAGCCGGGCGTCGTGGCGGGCGCCTGTAGTCCCAGCTACTCTGGAGGCTGAGGCAGGAGAACGGCGTGAACCCGGGAGGCGGAGCTTGCAGTGAGTCAAGATCACACTGCACCCCAGCCTGGGTGACAGAGCAAGACTCCATCTCAAAAAAAAAAAAAAGAAAACAATCCTTCCCAGCCAGTCTGCCTCTGCCCGGCCTCCAGCAAGCTCCAAGCTGTTGCGTGTTTTCTCAACTTTCTTTAAAACAAAGGTATAGTTATCCTTTGATATCTGTGGGGGGATTGATTCCAGGACCCCCACAGATACTAAAATCCAAGGATGTTCAAGTTGCTTACATAAATTGGAGTATTACTTGCATACAACCTATGCACATTCTCCCGTACACTTTAAATCATCTCTAGATTACTTATAATACCTAATATAATGAAAATGCTATGTACATAGTTGTTATACTGTATTTTGAAATTGCGTATTATTTTTATTGTTGTATTGTTATTTTTCATTGTGGATTTTTTCCCCCAAATATTTTCAATCCACAGTTGGTAGAACCCAACCCACAGATCCTCGCAGATATTGAGGGCCAACACTAATCGCTGTACCTCCTCCTAAGTTTGTTACAAAGAGTAAGTGAGAAAATACATATGAAGGACTTGGCACAGTTCCTACCAGATGTTATCACTGTTATTATAAGAACAAAAGGAGACCCATGGAAACTCAAGACCCAGAGGGTTAAATTTATTGGGGCCTTTGATGGAACTATTCACAAATCTTTGGCCGGATGTAGTGGATCATTCCTATAATCCCACAAGTTTGGGATACAAAAGCAGGAGGACGGCTTGAGCTCAGGAGTTTGAGGCCGGGCAACATGCCAAAACCCTGTCTCTACAAAAAATTAAAAATTAGCCGGGCATGATAGTGCATGCCTATAGTCCCAGCTACTAGGGAGGCTGAGGCAGGAGGATGGCTTGAGCCCAGGAGGTCGAGGCTGCAGTGAGCCGTGTTTGCACCACTGCACTCCAGCCTGGGTGACAGGGGAAGACCCTGTCTCAAAAAAAGCAAAAAATATATATATATACACACAATGTTTTGCCTTGGGGAAAGTAAACTTCTAAAAGATTGTTGGACTTGAAAATGGAAGCATAGATATAAACTAACTGGGCCGTTTTTCCTATGGAGAGCTCCTCCCCTACGGACAGTCTAAATTTCCTATTACTGAAATCTACCATGCCCACTCACTCAAACCTAGTCCCCCTTTTTTCTTCATTGTGTCATCATCTCAGTCACATTGGGGCAGAAAAATGCACACTTTAAAGGGATTTCACATGTGCCCAATGTTTATTCTTATGTCACTTAAATGTCACCTCTGCTATGTACAAAAGCCTGGTTGAGATGAGCACTTAGAACGGGCAACATTTGGAGGGTTTGGCCTCACAGATGGTCGACTCTCTGGGTTGGCAAATTCCAGTCTGGCTTTCTTTGCTGTTGTCACGGAGTTGCTGTTGCCATGGCATTTGTGTGTGTGAGGGAGACGATCCTGCATCTCGTCAGCTTCTGGAACACTCACCCAGAGCCTCAGAACAAGGTGGTGGGAAGACTGTCTGCAGAGAGAATAAAGGAGCGTGGGAAGGAGTCGTTCTGGGCTCTTGCACCCTGTGTTAATAGCAGCTGGGGAAGAGGAAGGGGTGCCTCTGTCATCTCTAAACCAGAAGAGATGGATTGAGGCATTGTGCAAATGTGGACAAGGGTGATGGCAAGGCATGCTGGGGTCTCAGCAGCACAGGCCAGTGAGGCAGGGGATGTCAGATGGAGGGCCTTCTACTGGCTTTGTGCCTGCCCCTCCCCTGCGTCAGCCAGCTCCCCATTCAACAGCCCAGGTCACATTTTGAAAAGATCAATTGCATCATTCCACTGTTCAGAACGCTTCGGTGGCCTCCAGTCACCCTCAAAATAGAATCTGAGCTCCCTTCTTGGCCTACAGAGCACCACATGATCTGAACTCCATTTATGAGCTTTCCTTGATTCTTTCCTCTGGCTTCCCTCATGGCCCTCCACCGCGGTGGAGCTTCCTTCTGCTGTCCCTCACATTTGGCAGGTTCATTTCCTCCTCAGGGCCTTTGCACGGGCAGTTTCTTTCTGGAAGGCTATTTGTTCAGGTTTTCACAGGAGGGCTTCTCCTTGTCATTCAGATCTCAGGTCCAATGTCACCTATCAGAGAGCGCCTCACCCCATGTGAAATGCACAAGTACAGATCACTCCTCAGACCCACTGCATTTTCTTCATGTCACTCAGAGCTATGATCTGTTACTTGTTTGTTGCCTGTCTTTCCTAATAGAACAAAAGCCCAGTGAGGGCAGAGGTTTGCCTGTTTCCCAAGAACCTAAATCAGTGTATGGCACATAGAGAAGCCAGCATTTGTTGATGGATTCTGAATGAATAAGTGACCAGCAGCATTGGAACCCATGGTCTCCTCTCCTCAAAGCCAGTGCCCTTAACCCTGGAATAAACGAGGTACAAGGCCTGGGAAGGTACTTCTCAGCCCCCTGAGGAGGGGCAGACAATACCACAGAAGTCCTCAGCCACAGACACCATTCCAAGGAGACTGTATTTCTAAGGATCGGTTCTTTGATGGTTAGTTGGTTAAAATCATCACACTGTGTCAAATGAAAAGAGACTGATCTAGAATCCTGCTATGGTCTGAATGTGTCCCCCCGAAAGCATGTGTTGGAAACTTAATCCTCGAGGCACCAGTTTGGGGAGGTGGGGCCTAATGGGAGGTGTTTCGGTTACAAGGGCTCTATTCTCATTAATAGATCAATGCCAGATCTAAAAGGACTTGAGGCTGTGAGTTCCATCTCTTGTTCTCTCTCACCCTCTTGCCTTCCACCATGGGGTGATACAAGAATGCCCTCGACAGATGCTAGCACTTTGATACTGGATTTCCCACCCTCCAAAGCTGAAAAATAAATTTCTTTCCTTTATAAATTATGCAGTCTGTGGTATTCTGTTATAGCCACATAAAATGGATTATGACAAATCCTGATCTTGTTCTTGACAGTAGATCCCAAATTGTAAGCTTCTCCCCGTAACAGACCATCAGATGGTCTGTTATTCCTGAGATCTGATCCTTGTCATTCAGATCTCAGGTCCAATGTCACCATCCCCATCGCCTCCTCATTATATGCCCAGCAAATGTGTAACTTGGTGCCTGACTGCACCTGCTCCTGTTCCCCTGTCACGCTTCTCCACTGCCCAGACTTTGGAGCTTAGGTTCTGGCCATGTCTTATGTCAACACTAGGCTGCCTGGACCCTGGAGAGCTGGGGCATCCTGTAGACAGAACCCCAAATCTATAGAAGCTGGTCTGTTTACACTGGGGGTGCTCAAACAAGGGCTGGGATCTAGGAAGCTGTACTTTAACATGCAGCCCAGATGCCTCATTCAGGTGAGCAAAACTGCCACCGCCCCAAGCAGCACTACTCACCTGCTGGCCACAGAAAAGCTTAGAAAGTGGGATGGGGTTCCAAGCAGAGGACCAGCTTCCCAGAAACTGATAACGGAAAACAGAAAGTACAAAACCATGCCAGGGGAGGAGAGGGTGGAGGTGTCTGCTCAGATCCAAGGATTGGATGCGGAGTGGAAAATTCCAGAAAAGGGGAGATGAGGTGGCAGAAAGGGTGGGGCAAGGAAGGAAGAGAGGGTCCAGGATGGAGCTGTCTGTACTGGATAGGAGTGTCTCAGCTAAAGCTATGCACCAGGAAGACGTAAATTCTCATGCTTAGAGGTGTACCCATTTCTTCCATGCCTCCGGTTTACCAGCTGCCATGCTAATTCCTTCACCTGTGTCGTCTCATTCAACCCTTGCATCACTGCTGAGAGATCAGTGTTATTGCTAATCCTATCTACAAGACAGGAAAACTGAAGAGCAGAGGGTAAACAATATGTCTAAGGGTTCCAAAGGGAGTAAATGTGAGAGTCAAGATTCCACTCCACGTCCATCCGATTTACAAATTCATGCAATTCACAGGTTTTCTTCTCACTCCCCATCCCAACAAATAATGCCACCAGGAGACAAGAATGAACAAGACTAGATTCCCACCTTCAAGGAATCATGGATCCAGCACTGGTGGCAGGGCACATACCCAGAAATATAGAGGACATGTGAGATTGCAGGGGCAGGACAGTGTCCAGCCTGGGCTGCGCCCTTCAGCTTCCAAGACAAAGTGCCCGTGAGGCAGATGAAGTCCACGTGCAGGTTGCTCAGGGACCGCCTCCACTCCACGGGTGCTCAGATCAAGGCCGCAGATGGCTGATTTACTCGAACAGCCTGCTGGGCTTTGCAATCTGGCTTCCCCAACGTTGTGCTCGGTTCTAGAAACTGCAGCCCGCAGACAGCAAGGTCACTTGGCTCATGGATGCGCTGCCCCAGCTGGACCTTGTATCCCTGGGCCGTGGGCTGTGAGACAGGGAGAGGGGCGGCGGCTCAGGGCAGCGAGCCTTGGTGGTGGCGTCACCACAGAGACAGTGGGGGATGCCCGGGGCAGCAGGGGTGACCTGCAGAAGGGACAGAGTGGCTCCCGGGCAATCCTCGGCCCCACCACGCCAGACTCACAGGTGCTTGGCTGTCTCATGACGTGAGCAGCTTGCCCTGGCTTTGAGGGGAATCTGAAGAGCCTGACCCTGCAGCTTTCTTTTGAACCTCCCGGGTTCAAGCGATTCTCCTGCCTCCGCCTCCCGAGTAGCTGGGATTACAAGTGCACACCACCACGCCCAGCTAATTTTTTTTTTTTTGGTAGAGACAAGGTTTCGCCATTTGAGCCAGGCTGGCCTTGAACTCCTGATCTCAGGTGATCCACCCACCTCGGCCTCCTAAAGTGCTGGGATAGAGGCATGAGCCACCGTGCCAGCCTGGAGCTTTCTTTTTAAATACAGAACAGAAAATCTTGGCTGGAGGCCCTTTACTGCTGAGCTTGCATATTTATCTGTGTGTAAATCAAACCCAACAAGACCACCAGTGAAGTGTAACTGTGACATCTGACGTGAAGGAAGGACGCACTTTCCATCAACCGCTCATGCCTCCTTGTTCTTGTTGCCTCCACATGATGCGGATGACTACACAGGTCACTGGAGCTGCCATTTAATTTGCGAGGAAAACATTAACTCCACCTTTTTACTTTTCAGCTCTAAAAGACAAGCATTTATATCCCGATTCAGATCGGATGTGTTAAAGTCTCTTCCTGGTCTCAGAATTCATTTCTTTGTTTCTCAGAGATCACAGTTATGGCCTTTCTATGTGCAGCGTTCTGTGCAAAGTGCTGGGAAGCATTTAAATGAAGGGAAAGCAAGGAATGCTTGGATGACCTCATCATCAAATATTAATAGCAATCATGTAATGAGTTCCTATTAGGCATCATCTTTATTTCATGTAATCCTCTTAAGAACCTTATAGTAACATGCATTTGGCTGCAGATAACAGAAAACCCAACCCTCTGGCTTAACCAAGAGGAGATCATTTCTTACCTAACAAGTTCCCCAGAGATCAGCATTCCAGGACTGGTGTAGTGACTCAACAACCCTGTGAGAGACCGGACCCAGATTCTTACTGCCTTTCCATTCTGCCATCTGTGGTGTGCTGGCTTTTGTTATCATGTTGGTTGCTTTGAGGTCACAAGATGACAACTCCATCTCCAACCCCAGCTTCATCTGATAAATAAGAACAATGTCCGCAGGCACCACTAGCAGCAAAGAGATTTTGGAGGAGCATGTCAGGTGGGCACATTACCATCCCAACACAAAATTAGGATGTGTTGGTAGTGAAGAAGGGGAGAATGGACCCTGGGAGAGAAACCAGCAGTTTCAGCCGAACTATACGATGGATATGATCTTCCTCTTACAAATAAAGCTCAGTGGCTGGGGGCGGTGGCTCACGCCTGTAATCCCAGCACTTTGGAGGCCAAGGCAGGCGGATCACAAGGTCAGGAGTTCGAGACCAGCCTGGCCAATATGGTGAAACCCCGTCATTACTAAAAATACAAAAATTAGCTGGGTGTGGTGGTGGGTGCCTATAGTCCCAGCTGCTCCGAAGGCTGAGGCAGAAGAATCTCTTGAACCTGGGAGGCGGAGGTTGCAGTGAACTGAGATCGGGCTACTGCACTCCAGCCTGAGCCACAGAGCGAGACTCCATCTAAAAAAAAAAAAAAAAATGAACCTCAGTGAGATTAAGTTACTTGCCTGAGTCCCATAACCAACAAGAGAATGAACCAGAACTTGAAAGTGTATTTGAATGATTCCAGAACCCATGCTCTTTGCACTGTGAATTTGGGTAACAAACACATAAAACACAGGCCGGGCATGGTGGCTCATGCCTGTAATCCCAGCACTTTGGAAGCCGAGGCAGGCAGATCACGAAGTCAGGAGATCGAGACCAGACTGGCTAACATGGTGAAACCCCGTCTCTGCTAAAAATACAAAAATTAGCTGGGCGTGGTGGCACGTGCCTGTAGTCCTAGCTACTCGGGAGGCTGAGGCAGGAGAATTGCTTGAACTCGGGAGGCAGAGGTTGCAGTGGGCCAAGATGGCGCCACTACACTCCAGCCTGGGTGACAGAGTGAGACTCCATCTTAAAAAAAAGAACAAACAACAACAACAAAAAAAGCCATAGAATTTTTCAAGGCCAGGCACAGTGGCTCACACCTGCAATCCCAACACTTCAGGAGGCTGAGGCAGGAGGATAGCTTGAGTCCAGGAGTTCAAGACCAGCCTGGACAATATAGTGAGACCTCGTCTCTAAAAATAATAACAATAATAACATTAAATTAAAACAAAATTAGAATTATTTGTAGGATAGAGGTGCTTATTGGGTCCCCTGTGTTGCCAGGATCAGGGCCAGGACTGGGACACAGGACAGCTAAGAGACTCCTGGCAAGGATCAGCTAGGATCACTTATATGTCAATAATTTTGGTCTTATTATCACATATGAATTTTTGTGTCCATATGTTATAGTGCAATCCAACATTGTAAAAAAATTTCTAGCCGGCCGTGGTGGCTCACGCCTGTAATCCCAGTACTTTGGGAGGCTGAGGCGGGCAGATCACGAGGTCAAGAGATTGCGATCATCCTGGCTAACACAGTGAAACCCTGTCTCTACTAAAAAATAGAAAAAATTAGCTGGGTGTGGTGGCGGGCACCTGTAGTCCTGGCTACTCGGGAGGCTGAGGCAGGAGAATGGCATGAACGCAGGAGGCGGAGCTTGCAGTGAGCCGAGATCGTGCCACTGCACTCCAGCCTGGGCAACAGAGCGAGACTCCATCTCAAAAAAAAAAAAATTTTCTAGTCACTTTCTACTACTGTCTTGAAGCTACTCTAAATGGTGTCCAGGAAATAAATATTACTGATTTAAGACTGTGCCTCTAATAAATGAATGAATATATATTTAACAACCTGCCTGCAATACTGGCCTCACAGAATTTTACATAGCTGGCTCATTCTCGTCATTCTGGGCTTTGCTCAAAAGTTATCTTTTCAGAGGCCTTTCCTGACCTCCACTGAGTCCCTCACCATTACAAGGTTCTATTTTGTTTTCTTATAGCACGTTGTAGTGTCTGAAATGATCTACACACTCTCCATTAGTATGTATGTAACACGTATGTATCTCCACAACTAGCTCAGTTCCTGGATCATTGTAGGCACTAATAATATTGGATGCATAAATTAATGAATTGATATGTTCTCAAATCATGGTAGGGTTTCAGAGCAGGTCAGTTGCAGAGAGATTTGCCCACTCCTTTGTGACCCCAGGAAAGTCACCTAGCACAATGCCCTAACCTAGTCTGTAAAATGAGCATAGTGATAATTATCCAGAGACGGTAGCTTGAAAGCATCTACAGAGTCCTGTCACCGGGCTCAGCCAGCCCATTCTTCCTTTACTGGGAGAAGCCGAGTCAGCTGAGCCATGGTATTGCTTCACTCTGGGGGTACCACACAGTTCCCAGCAATGGTGGAGCATCTGAAGGCACCAAGATGGGCAGTGAGGTTGACAGGGGCCATGGGATGGAATCAGTGAGGGGCTTGCCTGGGGGAGAGGGGCTGGGAGGTGAGTTGGGGCTAGGTCTCCCCCACCCGTTCCCTGTCCTCCCTCCTGGCCTTGTCTCCCTCTGCTGCTCTGTGCTTACTGGGTCCCCCGTGTTGCCAGGATCTGGGCCAGGACTGAGACACAGGAGAGCTAGGAGACTCCTGGCAAGGACAGGAAGCATGGTAGAGGCCCTGGGCCTGGCTCATCCTGGGCTGTCTTGCCCCCTGTGGGCAGCAGGCCTTCTTTGATTCAGTGCCTTGTGGTGACTCAGCGTCTCTCCATCTCCCCCCAGAGCTCCTGCTGCCATCAGCCAGCTCAGAGCTTAGGCTTACTCACAACTGGGTTTCCAACACCTCCTGCTTACTCAGGGTTTCCTCTCACTTACTCATAACCTTATCTCGCCCATGGCCGTCCTGGCTCCTGCTGCCTCAGGGCTTGCTTTCTGTGTTTCCTTTTAGCTCCAGCTCCCACCACCAACTCTGGATTCTTTCCACATCTCCCAGTCCCAGTGAATGAGACAGATCAGCTGGCCAGTCGTCCTGGCTTGGGCAGCTTCTCAGGTGCAGCCAGGTCGACAGCATGACCAGCCCACGAGCTCATCTCTGAGGGTGAGCTGCTCACTCCACTTTGGTGGGGTCTGGGGCCATCTGCTTGAGGAACACCTAAGATAGTTTCCCTTGGAAGGGAAGGCATTTGCGGGCAGCACCATGGATGTGTCTGGTACATCCCCTCTAACCTGCCTGATGCTCTAATCAACACCTTGATCTCCCACAAGCACCCCTTGCCTGCCCAGCCTCTCAGCACCTTTGCCCATTTGCCACCTTCTGCCTGGAGTGCGCTGCTGCTCTGCCATCCCAGCTCAGGTGCCACCTCCTCAGTGGGGTCCTCCCAGACCACCACAGTCAAATGGCACCTTTCCCTTCTTAGGGCCACTACATCCCTTTGTCCTGCTTCTTTGGGAGTATCTCATGACACTTTGACTTGTAATCATTTGTGTAATGGTCCCCCAAAGATGTCTGCACCCTAATCCTTCTGCCCTGTGAATATGTGTCCTTACGTGGCAAAAGGGACTTTGCAGATGTGATTAAATTATGGATCTTGAGATGGGAATATCACCCCAGAATATCTAGTGGGCCCAATATAACCAAATGGGTTTTTTGGTTTCTTTTTATTTGTTTGTTTTTGAGACGGAGTCTTGCTCTGTCACCCAGGCTGGAGTGCAGTGGCGCGATCTTGGCTCACTGCAAGCTCTGCCTCCCGGGTTCACGCCATTCTCCTGCCTCAGCCTCTGGAGTAGCTGGGACTACAGGCGCCCGCCACTATGCCTGGCTAATTTTTTTTTTGTATATTTAGTAGAGATGGGGTTTCACTATATTAGCCAGGATAGTCTTGATCTCCTGACCTCATGATCCACCCGCCTCGGCCTCCCAAAGTGCTGGGATTACAGGCGTGAAACACTGCGCCCAGCCTGGTTTTTGTTTTTTATTGAGACAAGAGTCTTGCTCTGTTGCCCAGGCTGGAGTGCAGTGGCGCAATTTTGGCTCACTGGAACCTCCGCCACCTCATGCCTCAGCCTCCTGAGTAGCTGGGACTACAGGTGCCCACCACCACACCAGGCTAATTTTTTTGTATTTTTAGTAGAGACGAGGTTTCACCATGTCGGCCAGGCTGGTCTCGAACTCCTGACCTCAGGTGATCCACCCACCTCGGCCTCCCAAAGTACTGAAATTACAGGTGTGAACCACCACTCACGGCCTCAAAAGGGTTCTTCCAAGAGGGAGGCAAGAAGGTCAGAGTCAGAAAAGGAGGTGCAGTGACATGCAGAGGTTGGAGTGATTCATTCTGAAGGTGGAAGAAGGAGCCACGAGCCAAGGAATGTGGGCAACCTCTAGGAGCTGGGGAAAGCAAGGCAATAGATTCTCGCCTGGAGCCTCTGGAAGGAACACAGCCCAGGCAACACCTTGATTTTAGCCCATGAGACCCATATTGGACTTCTGGCCTCCAGAACTGTAAGACGAGGAATTTGAGTTGTTTTAAGCCTCTGAGTTTGTGGTAATTTGTTACAGCAGCAATGGGAAACATACAATTAGCTTATGTAGAATTGTTCCTATACTAGAATATTGGCTTCTTCAAGGAAGGGGCTGTGTCTTATACATCTTTGCACATCTTTGTACACATTTTAAAAATATCTACTGATCACATTATTCTGTTAGCTATTAACTGTATCAACCATTCATTCAGCACCCTTTTTCTACCTTGCTCTGAGCTTCTCCCACTAGAACAGTGTTGGGAGGAAACATTTTCTAGAGGACGGGAAAACATCTTCCCTGGACCATCAGCATCAGTCCATCCCTCCATACCTTTTGGAGTGTGTGTGTGTGTGTCTGTGTGTGTATGTGTGTATGTGTTTAGGGACAGGATCTCTGTCACCCAGGCTGGAATACAATGGCACAATTATAGCTCACTGCAGCCTCAAACTCCTGGACTCAAGCAATCCACCCATGTCAGCCTCCCAAAGCACTGGCACGAGCCACCACACCTGGCCCATATTTTTATGATAGCATAAAACAATTCTTTTTACCATACAATTCTCATGTATTGTAAGGAAATGTTATAAAATTTCAAGGAATATCTTGCTTCAAGCAAGTCATTTTGGCCTCCATTTCAGGCCACCGGATAAGGTTTGAGAACTAGCCAAAAGATAAGATCTAAACTTTTGCGGCTTGCGTGCCAAGGCCATGCAATCTAAACCTGTCCCCTCCAGAGTGGCCTTCCCTGCCACAAAGCCTCTGCACTTGGCCTGTCCAATGCCAGGATTCTACCAACATCAAAACAGTTCCATGTTAGCAAATGTTTTCCCTCCAGCCTAGGGAGACTTTTCCAGCCCTGGCCCAGCCCTGCTCCTTCTGAAAGATTCGGCACAGTTGCCATATCCCCTAGGAAATGCCCTCCTGCACGCAGAGGTCAATGGATGGTGGCTCCAAGCAGAGGGTGACAATGTTGATGGTTTGAGCTATACCATCTCTATGCCAAACTGTTGCCCCATGGAGAAGCAAGAGGCCTCAGGAGAGCTGTCCCCTTCTGCTGTGGACAGTACCAAGCAGAGTTTAAGGTTGTGGCTTCTCAATATTGTCCCAGCCACATGGAGCCAGCTACAAAATTTGTGGAACTCAATGCAAAGCAAAAATGTGGCACTCCTTGGCTGGGCGCAGTGGCTCACACCTGTAATCCCAGCACTTTGGGAGGCTAAGGCAGGCAGATCACTTGAGATCAGGAGTTCAAGACCAGCCTGGCCAACACGGCAAAATCCCATCTCTACCAAAAATACAAAAATTAGCTGGGTGTGGTGGTGGGTGCCTGTAATCCCAGCTACTCAGGTGGCTGAGGCAGGAGAACTGCTTGAATCCGGGAGATGGATTCAGTGAGCTGAGATCACACCCCTGCACTCCAGCCTGGGAGACAGAGTGAGATCCTGTCTCAAAATAAAAAGGAAGTGTGACACTCCAGTAGGAGGGGGAAAGGGGAAAAATGGAAACTATCTCCCCTTGCATGGTCATCACCCCAACCCATGGTGAAGGACAACCCCCAAAAGATGCACCCTCAGTACCCAGACATGTTTGGTACCTGGCTTAGAGGTAGGTGCCATGCTGCTGCCAGCCAAGGATGGGGACAGCCACTGCGGTGCCCCACCCCAGACACTGTGGTAGGCAGTGTTGCCACCACTACAGGTGAGCATAGGAAGAATGAGCTGGGCATGCCCAGGGCAACGGGACTAACACAGGGAGACAGGGAGGGAAGGGGCGGGGCCATGTGTGAGCTGAGGCTCCAAGCCCCAGTGTGTGCTCCATTTTCTTATCAGACTTTGCTTACACAACACAGATTCAAGAAAACAATTATTAAGAATTTCAAGTTGGTGACTGCAGAGGGTTAACCCCCAATCACAGGTCCCCCTTCTGAACATGAGGCCTTCTGTGACTGCAGTGGTCACATGCTCCGGAAGCCAGTCCTACAGGCACACTCTGCTCCATCTGCCAGACACAGCAGCCTGGGCCTGGCCGCCCACTTCCCGCAGACGTGGCCCTGCCCATCCGTCAGGATGGCAGCTGTGGGTCAGGCCCCGGCCAGTCTCCAGCAGTGCTCACAATAGTCTCCGGGACGGCTTGTCCAGCACATTCTGGGCGGCCAGCATTTTCTTGGGCCATAATGGCCCCAAGAAAACAACCGAGAAGTCCAGGCCCTTGTCAGAAATACTTCTTTTTTTTTTTTGTCTGTTTGTTTTTTTCCTGAGAGGGAGTCTCACTCTGTTGCCCAGGCTAGAGTACAGTGGCGTCTTCTTGGCTCACTGCAACCTCTGCCTCCTGGGTTCAAGTGATTCTCATGCGTCAGCCTCCCAAGTAGCGGGGATTACAGACATGCGCCACCACGCCCAGCTAATTTTTGTATTTTTAGTAGAGATGGGGTTTCACCATGTTGGCCAGGCTGGTCTCGAACTCCTGACCTCCAGTGATCTGCTTGCCTTGGCCTCCCAAAGTGCTGAGATGACAGGCATGAGACACCGAGCCCGACCAGAAATACTTCTCTTATCCCCTACCCCATCGGCCTGATGCCATGCCACCCCACACACCAGCTCCCCAGCTGCACCCTTCACACTGACAAGAATCTCAACAGAGAGCTGTTCACGTGCCCGCAGGCCCCCTCCCCAGATGGAGAAACCAGTTCAGAGCTTCAAGGCGACACAGCTGGAGAGAGGGTGAGCTGGGCCACAGCCTGAGCTGGAGCCGTCAGACCTGAAAAGCTGTGCTGCTATCGGGCCCTTCCCCCGTCTCAGCATTTGCAAGGCCAGGCCCAGCTTCCTTCCTGGATGAGCTGTTGCTATTTTCCCCCCTGCCATATGTACCTGTTCACTGAATTTACATTAACTATTCAAGAGCAAAACGAGCACGTGCTTCTGAATAGCTAGCACATCTCCATGTGCCTAAGACTGCCCTTCCGACACAGTTTCCTGTAAGGCAGGCAGCAGTCCTGGGCCCACTGCTCAGCCTTTGCCTCCCTGTCTTTGGTTAGTAGCTACATTTCCCCCCTTTCCTCTTTTGGTATGTTTCCCTGTGCTTATTAGATTTCTTTGCAGTGGCTCATGTATTTTGATGTCCAGTTAGTAATTTCTGCCTCCAGGAGGGCTGACCAGTACGGAGCCGCCCCCACACTCCCTGCAGCCTCTCAGGCCTTACCCGTCCTGCCGGTGGTCACCCTGATCTGCACTGATGGGAGGGCCAGACGAGCCCCAGAGCTCCAGGAAGCACAAACTCCTTATCTATTTCCTCCCAGCCATTGTTTTGTCTTAAAATAGGAGTACAACACTAATATATTTTGCAGGCCGGCGTGCTTGGTGGATGGAGTAAATGTTACGGAATGCACTGACAGGGGCCACGGGAGGGCTGCAGTAGTGGGAAAGACAGGGACTTCGGAGCTGTGTTACCTGGGTTCCAAACCTGGCTCTGCACCTATCAGCTGTGGGCTCCTGGGCCAGTTACCCAATCTGGGCCTCAGTGTTCTCATCTGTAAAATGGAAGTAACAGGAGTAACTACCTCATAGGGTTGTTGGGAAGTTTAAATGGGTTAAGACTGGCAAAGCAATCACAATGGGGCCTGGCACATAGAAGTGTTATACAAGCGTTTGCTAGATAATTGACACTTTCCTCCTTCCCTTTTGCGATCTGGACCAAATGAGAAGGAAATTGGAGATCTGAAGATCAGCTTTATCACCGTTTGGGCTGAATTTGAGAAGAAGGCTTGACTCACAGCCACACTCATACACCCCCATAAGAATTCAGCATGCCTCCTGCTGCAGGCTTGCTGGGGACTGTTGTGGAAGCTCCCTGTGTCCCCCTCACCCTCCACCAAGGCTGGCAACCTGAGGACAGGGCAGGCTAGTAAGGGAAAGAGCCGATGGGGCTGAGCATGCCCAGTGCTGACGCCCAGTCTCAGGGTTCCCGGATCAGACAAGCTGCTCCCCCAAAAAGATGGCACAGGAGAGGTCAGAGCAATGCTCCCCTTCGCTCAGACTTGGGGGTTTGGGAACAGTCGGGGAGCATTCCCATCTACCGAGGACTACTAACGATGGTCACGTATCAAACACCCGCTGTGAATGGCACACATGGGGCTTGTTGCTCTTCATAACAGTTTTACCAGGAAGCACCGCCCTTCTAATTCTTCAGATAAAGCCATCAAGACTCACAAAAGTTAGGTGACTTGCCCAAGGTCACACACAAGGAAACGGCAGAGCTAAGATGGCTGTCTGATTCTTTTTTTTTTTTTTTTCCAGAGGGAGTCTCATTCTGCTGCCCAGGCCCACCCCCTCCTGGGTTCAAGCGATTCTCCTGCCTCAGCCTCCCAAATAGCTGGGATTACAGGCATGCGCCACAACGCCTGGCTAATTTTTGTATTTTTAGTAGAGACGGGGTTTCGCCATGTTGTCCAGGCTGGTCTCAAACCCCTGACCTCAGGTGATCGACCCGCCTTGGCCTCCAAAGGTGCTGGGATTACAGGCGTGAGCCATGGCACCCTGCCAGCTGCCTGGAGTTCTAAGATGTGTGCTCTCCCCCACCCCACCCTGACCCCGGTTCCACGTGAGTAAAGTGCAGATTCACCATCGTTCTGGGCAGAGAAAGCAGAGTTTGGTAACAGGCAGTGAGTACTGTCCCTTTCCTGTGGGACAGAAAATGCTCTGGGCATTGACGCTCTGTCCAGGATGGAGACACGACGTGGTGAAGGTGGTGGCGCACACCCACCGTCTCTTCTCTTAAATGTGTCCCAGCAGCGGCTGGGGAGCGGGTGTCCTCACAGGGCTACACATGTGCTTCTAAGGGGGCGTGGCAGATGACAGAGACAGAGACCCTACCACTGAGCCCCGCGGGCCCAGGCTCCCAGGTTCTGCCTCTGAGACCCAGGCATGACATGGCGTGACTGTCGCTGTCCTAAGGGGAGTACCAGAAAGAGCACGAACAGAGAGTAAGGACCTCTGGAATCTCTCAGGGACACGTCGTGACTCACCAGGTGGACAGGCTCAGGGCAGGCACGCCGAGCAGTAGGGCCAGCACACAGAAGGCCTGAGAGGAGGGTTCAGTCATGTGATTTGGGTGCATGCAACAGAAACGAACTCTGGCTGACTTTAGCTCAAAAGGGATGCCTTGGACAGATGTAGATAGGTTAGCTCTCACAGTGACAGGGAGGGCCAAGAACTAGGCTTCAGGTAGCCCAGGAACTAGGGCAGCCCTGCGTGGGTGGCCTTTGCCTGGTGGGCCTGGCTTCTTCACCTTTTCGGAGGTGATGAGGAGCCACCGAGGGTCTGAACAGGAGTTTGTGCTCTTGGAGCATGGCTTGTGGGGAGCAAGAGGCCATTGTGGGAAACTATTACCATAACACCCAACAGAAGGGAAGAAAGCCTGAGCTAGAACAGCACCGATAAAGAAGGAGATCATGGGGGGATGGGCTAGAAAAGATTGAGGAGGTAGAATGGACAGGGACTGGTAGCTGATTGGAAGAAGGGAATGGGGGCAGAGAGAAGAGCTGGGGGAGGTTCTGGGTGGGGGTACAGGTTCCAGGAGCAGGAGCAGCCTGGTGGAAGAGGGGAGGCCTTCTCTTTGGGGTATGTTGAGCATGTTGAGCTTGAGACACCAGCTGGACCTCTGGGTCTGGAACTCTGGGCAGAGATGTGGCCCAAGGTCCAGATTTGGGAGCCATCAGGGCAGGGTGACCAAGGAGACTGCCTGAGAATCATCAGAAGTGCAGGAAGCCCAGAAGAAGGAGAGAAAAGCTGGGCCTGGGGCCACGCCCTCATCACTCCCTGCCCCTCGAGGCCCGGCACCTCCGCAGTCCTGACCCCTGAAGCGCACTCTGTGGTCTGCACAGGCCTCTGGGCTCTGCTGGCACCTGGTGAATGCTCTACTGGAGCCTAAGTGACCTCTGCGTCTTTGCTCTTCCAGGGCACGCAGCCTAGCACTCAGCCTATAGTAGGTGCTCAGTGAATACCTGTACCTGGACTTAATAGGAGGGAGACAGCAGGGTGCAGTAGGTGCTATCTGTATGCCAGAACTCATGCATCTTCAGGGATGACCTGGAGGGCGGTGTCCACAGCTGGGCACGCTTTCTGCCTCCCAAACCTTTAAGGCAAACAACTATGTTTATTTGAACAAGAAACCTCGACTTGGCATATCTGTGAACAGAAAGGGAATATAGGCTGACACATCCCTTCCAGCTCTCAAATCCTATGTTCTTTTGAGAAATACAAACAAATCCACACAATTCAGTACAGGCCACCCACTCCCACCAAAGGAGGATCCCAAGGGTGATGAGTACACAGCGTTCTGGCTGGGTTTGAGATCAAGTTCTTGCCTTACAACCCCTCATTCACCGGCACCTTGTGCCTGCCATGATCCTAACTCAGCATCCTTTGATCCCAACACCCTTGTCAAGGGTGCCTTGGCCAGGCCTGCTTCTCACAGAATGATTTGGGGCTCTGGTCTCATCTACATGAAATCTCAGCTGGTTCGTAACACCAAGTGCCTTGCAATTTGTTTGTCTTCAAAATCTGCTGGCTACTATAAGTCACTCTGTTGGAGGCAGGGAATTTTCCCAAAGTGTTGTTTTAAAACAGGCAAAATGATTTATTTGCTGAGCACCCACTGCCAGCTTTGCACTTCGTGTGCAAACAAGGCTTCATCCTTGCCCATGGAGAGAGCTGTCGGTGGGGACTGCTAATGGCCTGTCACAGGCTAAATGTCACCCTTTTGTGAATTCATAGTTGACAGACCAGGAAAGTGAGGCTGAAGAGGGCAAACCGGCTTATGACTCCCGGCTCTGTATTCTTGTATTCTTTCCTCCAAGGCAAAGAAAAGCCTGCATTGGCTTTTCACCAAAAACCAGAGAGCTGCTGCTTTTCCTGTCTCTGAGGCATAGATTGCATTTCCACCCCACTGAGTCACCTGGGTTTTTTCCCGGTGGAGATGGCAATTACCAACCATGGCAAACCCAGAGTTACTAGGCCCCTGGTGGAGGTGGTTCTGGGCTGCAAACAAGTCTCAATTTTAGAAAGCTTAAGTCCTTCTTACCCTAAAGAGTTTACAGGTTAGGCAAGTCAAGAAATATAAAACAGCCGGGTGCAGCAGCTCACGCCTGTAATCCCAGCGCTTTGGGAGGCTGAGGCGGAAGGATCACTTGAGGCCAGGAGTTTGATACCAGCCTGGCCAACATAGTGAAACCCTGTCTCTACTAAAAAATACAAAAAAAAATTAGCTGGGCATGGTGGCGGTACCAGTAGTCTCAGTTACTCAGGAGGCTGAGGCATGAGAATCTCTTGAACCTGGGAGGCGGAGGTTGCAGTAAGCTGAGATCATGCCAGTCACTCCACAAACACTGAATTCAGAATGTGGTAATCTACATTCTTAGCCGGGTTCTGCCCAGATCTCCTGCGTTCCCCACGTGCCTCTGTGCTGATTTGCTGAATGCCACAAGTGAGTCATTTACCTTGCTATGCCTCAGTTTCCAACTTAGTGTGATCATACTGGTTAGAAACACTGTAAGAAAGACTAGATATCATCTGCAGAGTGTTACTGTCTTTGGGGGGTTGGGTGCCAGGCATGTCATGCTAGGTGCAAGTGACAGTTAAGAAAAATAAAAACATTCCCTGCGTTTAGGAACGCCCAGGGTAGAACCTGGGGGTGGGGAGGGGGCAAGAGAATAATTAAAACAAAGGATGACAGAGCTAGACATGGGGACTCTTTGGGAGCATAGAGCACAGCATTGCACCCAGACTGGGGAACCTGAGCTGGGGGCTTCCTGGAGGAAGTGACAACTGAGCAGAGTTGAGAAAGATGGGTGAGGAGGGCAGGCCAGGCCTAGGAATGGGCCAAGGGCCTTTGTTGCAGCAGGAGCAGCTTGAGCAGAGGCAGAAGAGCTGAGATGGGTGGGAGATGACTTTGAGGGGTGGAGCTGAGAGTTTATGGGGGCCGGAGGAGGCGGCTAAAGCAGTGGGTAGAGGCCAGATTCAGAAGGGCCTCAGGGACCAGGGGAGTGGGCACTGGCACCCGCATGGGCTGCTGCTGAATGAGGGTTGAGTCGGTTCCAACCTGGCAATGGGAGCATGGGGACAGGATAGAGGGAGCCGAGCTAAGGAGCAATCGTTGATGGTTTCAGACCTGCCTGCGAAAAACTGCAGGGATGCTGGATCCAGCGCGAGATCATCCACACTCTTAGTTGGATTCTGCCTAGAACTCCAGTGCCCACACGGCTCTGGTGTTTATTTGCTGGATGCTACAATTGAGTCACTTGCCTTGCTTCATTCAGTCTCCCTCTTTGGGTGACCATCCTGGTTACCAACACTGTTGACAAATGATATGGTTTGGATCTGTGTCCCCATCCAAATCTCATATTGAAATGTAATCCCCAATGCTGGAGGTGGGGCCTGGTGGGAGGTGACTAGATCATGGGGGCGGTTTCTAATGGCTTAGCACTATTCCCTAGTGCTATCTCCTGATTGAGTTCTCAGGAGATCTAGTTGTTTAAAGTTGTGTAGCATCTCCCCCCACCCTTGCTCCTGCTCCAGGCATGTAAGACGGCCTGCTTCCCCTTTGCCTTCCACCCTGACTGTAAGTTTCCTGAGGCCTCTCCAGAAGCAGAAGCCACTTTGCTTCCTTACAGCCTGCAGAATCGGTGTCTCTTTATAGCAATGCGAGAATGGCCTCATACAACAAGGATGCTGTGGGAGCTAGGCGATGTGTCTGCAGAGTGTTAGGGTGTTCAGGGGAGTGGGTGCAGACTTTTCCCCTGTCATTTATTGGTAGCTCTGGTGCTCATGAACTCCTCCCAGCCCTGCTGCTAAACTGTATGCAGTGCTTGTGGGTTGTCACACAGATTAATTATCTGGTGAAGGTTATAAACGACCACTTGCTTTAGCTAGATAACTTTCAAGAAAAGGGCTTAATCACTGTCACAGTTAAATGCAATAGCATAAAGCTGGAGAAGATGAGAAGGAAAATTGCTCAAGCTAAAGAAAAAATGACATTTCAGAAGAAGCAGAAGTAGAGATGAAGACCAATTGTAATTTAAAGTGACAACAAGCCAGATGACATAATTGCTGGCTTCTGGGTTGTTTCATGTTAGGAGGCAGTACACACCAAGCCAGACAAGAGAACCTAGGGCAGGGGACAAAAGGTTTGACCCTAGGCAGTCTCTTAACCTTGCTGTGCCTCAGTTTTCTAATCTATAAAATGAAATAATAATAACATCTAATACGTAAGTGACAATGAGAGAATGTGAACTCACATGCCTGAGATCTAATAGGTGCTCAAAGACTGTAGTCATGATCATTGAGATTCATGGCAGAGGAAACAAAAAGTAGGCACAGAATTAATCAGTGCTTAGAATGAATTTCATTTTGCTGGTCTAAGGTGGAGCTTTGTTTTAAATGGCCCTGTCTTATTTGTTTCCAAATCATGACAGTGTCATCTTATCAAATGAGATGGCATGTGGACAGACAATGGTATGCTTATAAATTAACAACAGGCTCTTGGTAGGGGGGAATCCTGATTTATGGTGTTTGTCAGTTTCCATAGTGTAAATATTTCCACCATGACCAATTTCAGGCTATCAATGTGACGTTACTGAATGCAGAGTTGGGAAGAAGGAGGCATAGTAGCTCATTATTACACAGTTTTATTCCCACCATATAGATAACAATAGACAAGAGCATAGGTAAGAGTACTTGTAGTAAAATAATTAGGGAGTGCCGAGTTGTAAATATTTTTTACCTTCTTTTTTTTTCTGAGACAGAGTCTCTCTCCGTTGCCCAGGCCCAGGCTGGAGTGCAGTGGCGCAACCTCAGCTCACTGCAACCCCCGCCTCCTGCGTTCAAGAGATTCTCCTGCCTCAGCCTCCGAAGTAGTTGTGATTACAGGCACCCGCCACCATGCCCAGCTAATTTTTGTATTTTTGATAGAGATGGGGTTTCACCATGTTGGCCAAGCTGGTCTCAAACTCCTGACCTCAAGTGATCCGCCTGCCTCGGCCTCCCAAAGTGCTAGGATTACAGGCGTGAGCCACCACGCCTGGCCTCCTTTGTTTTTAATAGAATTTATTGTTTAAAAATGTCGGTGTTTAACAGTCGGGTCTCATGAGTCACCATAGCTAGCTCCGACACTCACCGCTTCATGCAGAGTACCTGGTGTGGAGGGCGGTACACAGTCAGAGCTCAATGTATGTCCATCCCTTTTCTCCAGCTCTGACATCATCTCACCGGCTATGAGGTGGGAGAAAAAGAGAGAAGAGGGGAACGACAGTGGAAGAAAATGCAAGAGGAACCATGGTAAGATGGAGCATGAGCTCGGTCTGGAAGGTTCTGGACCCTTCAGAGATGGAGAATTTCTATAAAATGAACTAAAGTGTGGATCCATGGGGGATGCTTGTCTTTTGTGGCTGCCTTACACCAACGCTCTTCCACCAGTATGAGACTCCCAGGGAGCGGACAGGACTCTTCCTCCCACTATAGAAACCCAGCAAGGATTCTCCTGCTCTCTCCTGGCAGCCAGGGCATGGAACTACACCAGCCGATTGAATGCACCTAGGTGGAAGTTTCATTCTTGAGCAGTGATGGGAAGATAAGATCACTGGAAGAAGAGATTCCTGGCCGGGCGTGGTGACTCATGCCTGTAATCTCAGCACTTTGGGAGGCCGAGGCAGGCGGATCACTTGAGGTCAGGAATTCGAGACCAGTCTGACCAACATGATGAAGCCCCGTCTCTACTAAAAATACAAAAATTAGCTGGGGGTGGTGGTGCATGGCCTGTAGTCCCTGCTACTCAGTAGGCTGAGGCAGGAGAATCGCTTGAACCCGGGAGGTGGAGGTTGCACATGCCTGTAGTCCCTGCTACTCGGGAGGCTGAGGCAGGAGAATCGCTTGAATCTGGGAAATGGAGGTTGCAGTGAGCTGAGATCACATCACTGCACTCTAGCCTGGGTGACAGAGTGAGCCTCTGTCTCAAAAAAAAAAAAAAAAAAAGACCAGATTCCAGGTGGTATATGTGGCAGGGCAGGGGTTCTTCTGGAAGGCCCCCAATCTCCTGCTCCTCAGTTTCCCTTTGACTCACTGAGTACCCCCTGGCATCCTTCTGTGGCAGATCCTCCTGGGTGTTTCCTCAATTTCATTCTCTCCAATTTCTTTTTTTCTAATTTGTGATTTGCTGGCTAAAAGACTTCATTTCCCATCCTCTCTTAAAGCTGGTGTGGCCGTGTGAGCGGCTTCCTGCTTAAGGAATGTATACAAGAGCATTAGGTAGAGCCTTCGGGAAAGTGCCATTTGGCTCCTCCTTCTTCTTCCTTCCTGCTGCATGGAACGTGGAAGCAATGGCTGGAGCTCTAGCAGCTATCCTAGATCTTGAGATGATCTTGAGAATGGAAGTCATGTTTGGTGGAGCCAAAACACAGAGTCTGGGGCTCTGATACACTTATGGAGCCTCCAGATCAGTTCTCTTCTTTCTGCCTCTGAGTTTTGTGTGACAGAATTAACCCCTGTATTTTCCCTATTGTAGTTGGGACTCTTAACCACAGCTGAAGCTAATCCTAGTGATACACCTTCCAGTAAACCTCTTCTTGGGTTGGTTTCTGTAGCTAGCAGCCTTACTGACTCACATTCCATTTGTTCTCTCCTCCACAATCTCAAGCCCCACATTCTGGCAGGCCAAGTCTGGCCTGCCTTGTTAATGACCCAGCCAAGCCTGCCCTCCTCCCCAAAGGACATGTCATCTCACACTCCTGTGTCTCTACACATGCTGTGCCTTCTGCCAGGGATGTCCTTCCCTGACCTTGTCTACTTTTAACACTCAATGCAAACATCACCTCTGCAGCAACATGGCTTGGACGGCTCTGTGTCATAATTCCCCACCAGACTGTGAGCAACCTGGGATTTAGCACGCTGCGCAGCGATTCCTGGGGCTCAATGCATGTGGCTTGAATGAGGGAATGAACATTGTAGTCATGGGAGGCGATCTCAAGTGTTATAACTAGATCCATCAATCTCTTGCCCAGGCCTGCTGCCTACCTGGCTGTTTTCACGCATGGAAGAGATTTCTGTGCGTCACTGCGGCTCATTTCCTGCCATGAGGCACTGCTGTCCCTCATCCGTTCCAAACACTGGTCCGATTTTGAATGGATGATGTGAGGCTTGAAGGTGTTTGGGACATTAACAATGTCCCTAAAAGCAACAGAATAAAGTAATGGATTATTACTCAAAGCAAAATAAATAAGTATCCATCCCTACTGATATAAATGACTGAACAAATCAACAAATATGGGAGGAGACAAATCTCTTATGCAGAAGAATCCCAAATTATTTATGTG
Source organism: Gorilla gorilla gorilla (assembly GCF_029281585.2). Taxonomy (NCBI): domain Eukaryota; kingdom Metazoa; phylum Chordata; class Mammalia; order Primates; family Hominidae; genus Gorilla; species Gorilla gorilla. Next base: position 146,860,834 of record NC_073231.2, on the reverse strand, counting down.
GATACCCCGCCCTCATGGTGGGGGAGCATCACTCTTCATTCTTGAAGTATGGCTGCACATAGTGGCTTCTTTCCAAAGTGTACAGTTTTCAAGGGAGGGTGAGGAGGGTCACTATAAGTTGGAGAAACCTGACAGACACTACTTAGTGAACAAGGTCAACACCAACAGTCACAATTCAGGTCGATAGTATGTGCCCTCGATAAGATATGAGAATAATGGCATTTACCTCGGTGGTCCTCCTCCTGATAACCTATAATTCCAGACTTTCAATGGAAAAAATCAGACAGATTCCAATGGTGGCTCATCCTACAATAACATCCAACCAGTAGTCCTTGACACTGTCAAAAAAAAAAAAACAAGAAAATTCTGCTGGGTGCAGTAGCATGCACCTGTAGTCCTAGCTACTTGAGAGGCTGAAGTGAGTGGATCCCTTGAGCCCAGGATTTCAAGGCTAGCCTAGGCCAGGTGCAGTGGCTCACGCCTGTAATCCCAACACTTTGGGAGGCCAAAGCGGGCAGATCACCTGAGGTCAGGAGTTCCAGACCAGCCTGACTAACATGGTGAAACCCTATCTCTACTAAAATTACAAAAATGAGCTGGGTGTGGTGGTGCACACCTGTAGCTACTCAGGAGGCTGAGGCATGAGAATCGCTTGAACCCGGGAGGCGGAGGTTACAGTGAGCCACGATCACACCACTGCACTCCAGCCTGGGTGACAGAGTGAGACTGTTTCAAAAAAAAAAAAAGCTAGCCTAAGCAACATAGCAAGACCTCATCTCTCTCTCTCTTTTTTTTTTTTTTTTTTTTTTTTTTTTTTGAGACAGAGTCTCATTCTTGTCCAGGTTGGAGTGCGGTGGTGAGATCTCGGCTCACTGCAACCTCCACCTCTCAGGTTCAAGCGATTCTCCTGCCTCAGCCTCCCGAGTAGCTGGAATTACAGGTGTGTGCCACCATGTCCAGCTAATTTTTGTATTTTTAGTAGAGATGGGGTTTCACTATGTTGCCCAGGCTGGTCTTGAACTCCTGACCTCAGGTGATCCACCTGCCTTGTCCTCCCAAAGTGCTGGGATTACAGGTGTGAGCCACCGTGCTGGGCCTCATCTCTTAAATATATAAATAAAACGAGGAAATTCTGAGAAGTGGTCAACACCAAGAAGAGACTTAGGAGACACGATGATTGAATCTCATATGGTGTCCTGGATGGGATCCTGGGACCGAAAAAATACATTTGGTAAAAATGAAGGAAATACGAATTAATTATTGACTTTTGTTAATAATAATGTATCAATATTTGTTAATTAATTGTAACAAATGTATTTTACTAATGTAAGATGTTAATAATAGGGGAAATTGGTGTGGAGTATATGGGATCTCTGTACCATCATCTTGATTTTTGTGTAAATCTAAAACTTTTCTGAAAAGTTCTATTAAAAAGAAAAAATAATGTTCTCAAGACATTTGGGAGAGAAACAACAATAATAACACCTATTATTAATTGGGGAGCCCATAACTTCATATATGTTGCCAATTATCCTTTTTTATTTTTATTTTTTTCATTTTAACTGTTGTACAATATTTACCTCAGTCAATGATCTTCAGCAACTCTATGGGTAGGTGTCTCTATCCGTCAGGGTCATTTGTTAGCAATACAGGTAAACTCTGGCCAATTTCAAGATAACCAGAAAGGGGAGGACACAGCACAATCCTAGAACTGAGGGACAGCAGCCAGGCAGCCGGGCCAGCTCTGCAGGAGCCATGCTGGTGCTCATGCAGGAGCTTGGGAGCACTGTCTCACGGAAATGCCTTCATTCTGGTTGCCTTTTCTCTCTGAGACTCCGGAGTGGCATTTCTGGGAGAAAGTCAATGGCCCAGGAAGCTGGGTACCATCCTTGCCAACATCTCAAGTTGGGCCCACCCTTAGCCACCCTACCGGGCCCATGAAATGTAGGTGAGGCATGTTCCTGAGGGAAAAGCGGGGTTCTATTACCAGAATAATGAGGCGAGGGGGGATCTCCAGTATCCCTTCTCTTTCTACTGGCAACAAGCCCCCTTCCACTTCATGTCCCTGTGTTTTGGGTTGACTCTACCTCCAGTTTCAGGCCAGGCGTAGAACCCGAGCCCGGCCAATCAAAGCCAAGGAGACTTTGGCTTCAGTTGCTGGAAAAGGTGCAGGCTTTTCTATACGGGAGGGACAGGATGGAAACTGTGTGGATGGGGACATTCTGTCATCACAAGGGGAGAGCTATGTGAGACTTGAATGTAAGGCTAAGAGATGGAGTGAAAGTCCTCAACAGATATGCCTCGGTCAGCCTGACTCTGACTCTGAAGTTTCAAGAGTGAGTCAGTTCCCTTTTTTTTTTTGTAAAAATGTATGATTCAATGATTTGTAGTATATTTAGAGTTATGCAACCATCACCATTATCTCATTTAGCATGATATTCACGTTGCACATGGCAGTTGAAGGATATTTTGAAACATTCAACCATTGTCTTTGGATTTGCGTACTGTATATGCAAAAGTTGTGTATATTATATGCAGATATACAGATTTTGTACATGCAAAAGTTGTGTACATTATATACAGGTAGAAGTAACATGTGAAGAATGACACCAATTCTTGATATTGCTGACTAGAAAAATATTAAATATGAGAATGCAAATAATTTTGTTAAAATTTAAGCAAGATTTAATTATAATTTTGACATTAAATTTAAAAATTTCAACTATATTTAAATTTGATATAAAATTCATATATTTTGATATAAAATTAATATATTTGATATTAATTAATTATAGTTTGTACTTAACTTTTCATTTAATAGAAGATTTGGAATAGAAATACAGCCATAGAAGCAAACAGTTGTTTTGTAAACATATATGAAAATACTAATTTTTTATTGTTCACGTTGCCCTTATGTATACTATTTTGGTGAAAGCATATTCAAATATGTACATTTTGAACAGAATCAAGCCTTTTTTATTTTTTATGGTTTTTGTGTGTGTGTGTGTGTGTGTGTGTGACAGAGTCTCGCTCTGTCGCCCAGGCTGGAGTTCAGTGGCGCAACCTTGGCTCACTGCAAGCTCCGCCTCCCAGGTTCATGCCATTCTCCTGCCTCAGCCTCCCGAGTGGCTGGGACTACAGGCGCCCGCCACCACGCCCGGCTAATTTTTTGTATTTTTAGTACAGACTGGGTTTCACCGTGTTAGCCAGGATGGTCTTGATTGCCTGACCTTGTGATCCGCCCACCTCGGCCTCCCAAAGTGCTGGGATTACAGGCGTGAGACGTCGCACCCGGCTATTTTTTACGTTTTTAACTTTTTTCTTGAGATACGGCCTCACTTTGTTGTCCAGGCTGGAGTGTGGTGGTGCAATCTTTGCTCACTGCAGCCTCAACCTCCTGGGCTCAAGCAATTCTCCCACCTCAGCCCCCCCGAGGAGCTGAGACTACAGGCATGTGCCACTATGTCATGCTAATTTTTGTATTTTTTGTAGAGACAGGGTTTTGCCATGTTGCCCAGACTGGTCTGGAACTCCTGAGCTCAATCGATCCGCCCTCCTCGACCTCCCAAAGTGCTGAAGATCACAGGCGTGAGCCACTGCACCTGGCCCAAGTCTTTTGTTAATCTTTCATTTATTTATTTTTTATTATTTTTTGAGATGGAGTTTCCCTCTTGTTGCCCAGGCTGGAGTGCAATGGTGCGATCTCGGCTCACCACAACCTCCGCCTCCCGGATTCAAATGATTCTCCTGACTCAGCCTCCCAAGTAGCTGGGATTACAGGCATGTGCCACCATGCCCGCCTGGCTAATTATGTATTTTTACTAGAGATGGGGTTTCTCCATATTGGTCAGGCTGGTCTCGAACTCCCAACTTCAGGTGATCTGCCTGCCTTGGCCTCCCAAAGTGCTGGGATTCCAGGCATGAGCCACAGCCCCCGGCCTTGTTAATCTTTTGAATTAATGCTGCCCACAGTTTGTTGCATGGAACTACAGCTGCTCTGCACACTGTTATCAACTCACAGCGGGAGAAGTACAGAGATTAAGAGTTTTAGAAACCTTCAATGCAATTTGACAGAGTTGTTTTGAATCTAATAACAAAAATTGGCTCATGCCTGAAATCCCAGCACTTTGGGAGGCCGAAGTGGGAGAATCACTTGAGCCCAGGAGTTTGAGACTAGCCTGGGCAACAGAGCGAGACTCCATCTCTACAAAAAACAGAAAAAAAATTGGCTGAGTGTGGTGGCACATGCTGGTGTCCCAGCTAATCAGGAGGCCAGGGCAAGAGGATTGCTTGAGCCCAGGAGGTCAAGGCTGCAGTGAGCCATGATCATACCATTGCATTGCAGCCTGGGAAACAGGGCGAGACCCTGTCTCAAAAAAAAAAAAAAAAATTTAGGCTTGTGTTTAGTATGTCTTTACTATTTATTTATTTATTTCTCTGAGACAGGGTCTCTCTCTGTCGCCCAGGCTGGAGTGCAGTGGCGTGATCCTGGCTCACTGCAACCTCTGCCTTCTGGGTTCAAGTGATTCTCCTGCCTCAGCCTCCTGAGTAGCTGGGACTACGGGTGCATGCCACCACGCCCAGCTAATTTTTGTATTTTTGGTAGAGACGGAATTTCGCCATGTTGTCCAGGCTGGTCTCGAACTCCTGACCTCAGGTGATACACCCACCTTGGCCTCCCAAAGTGCTGGGATTACATGCATGAGCCACTGCACCTGGCCAGTATTTACTTTTTTAATTCTTCATTTCTAATTTTTAATTACATTTTACAAGAGTATGAGTCCACACAACATGAAAAGAAAGAACTGCTCCACACTACAGACAGTTTGAGAAGCATTGCTTTAGATCATTGAGAATTAGTACAAGTTAGGTGGGGTCTGGTGGCTCACACCTGTAATCCCACCACTTGGAGAGGCCGAGGTGAGACGATGGCTTGCGCTCAAGAGTTCGAGACTAGCCTGGACAATATGGCAAAACCCCATCTCTACAAAAGATACAAACACACACCTGTAGCCCCAGCTACTCGGGAGGCTGAGGTGGGAGGATCACTTGAGCCCAGGAGGCAGAGGCTGCAGTGAGCTGAGATTGTGCCACTGCACTCCAGCCTGGATGACAGAGTGAGATCCCATCTCCAAAACAAACAAACAAACAACCCCGAAAATACAAAAATGGAGCTCAGAAAAAACAAACAAACAAAAAACAAAGCTGAGAAGAAAGAAATGGGAACTCTTCTGAGTGGCAGTCTGTTTAAATTTTACAAACTGGAAACAATGGAAGCCTTCTGTTGAACAAAATTCCAACACAATTTGCAAGATTTGCAAAGAGGACATTTCTTTAATGAGGAGTTAATACTAACCAAAACAATAAAAAAGATCAAGAAAGGGAATTTTAGGCTGGGCATGGTGGCTCACACCTGTAATCCTAGCACTTTGGGAGGCAGAGGCGGGCGGATCACCTAAAGTCAGGAGTTAGAGACCAGCCTGGACAACAATGATGAGACTCCATCTCTACTAAAATAGTACAAAAATTAGCTGGGCATGGTCTTGCATGCCTGTAATCCCAGCTACTTGGGAGGCTGAGGAGACATGAGAATCACTTGAACCCGGGAGGCAGAGGTTGCAATAGGCCAAAATTGCGCCCCTGCACTCCAGCCTGGGCAACAGAGCGAGACTCTGTCTCAAAAAAAAAAAAAAAGAAAAAGAAAGGGAATTTTATCAGTTCCATGACTGGAATCGGTTTGATGGCATCCCTGCAACTGCATGGTCTTTATAAAGTGAAGAATTTATGGCAGGGAGAAGCCGTGTGGGCCTCACCTAGACTCTCTTCCTAGTAGCCCTCAGGGCAGGCACGAAGACACAAGCCTGTTCCAGCAGGTGCTGTGGTGCTGTGAGCACCGTTTCAGAGCCAGACAAGCTGGTTTGAATCCTGACTCTGCCCCTTACTTGCTGGGTAGACTGGAGCTGGATAGCCATCACTTTGTGGACTCAATTTACCCATCTGTAAAACATGCTTAGTAATACTTATCTAAGGCAGTCGTGAAACGTAAAGGAGATAATGAATGATTTGGGGCAGAATTACCCAGAAAATGTGAACATTTTTTCCCTCTAAAGGCTGTTGTAGGGACAGTAGCAGGTACAGAGTACTCGTTAGCTCTGGATGAACTGTGATTGGAGCCTTTGCTACCAGGTCCAGAACAAAGGGGTATCTCAGGTCAGGAGGGTGGGGGATTGTCCCTGGCCTGGACCTGCTGAGCCTTGTGGAGGGGAGGATTTTCCTTCACACACAGTGTTTTGAAGGAGGGGATGTGGGGGTGCGAGTGGGCTTCAGGCCCAGGCCAGGGAGCAGTATCCCTGGGACAGATCCCCACAGTGAGGTCCTGCTCTAGGCAGCTCAGCCTCCAGATAGGGCTTGCTCACTTCCACTCGGGGGAACTTGTGGGCACTGAGTATGGGTGAGACCTAGAAGAGGCCCTGTTACTGCCTCTTGTGCCACAGAGCCCTGGAACACCCTGGTGGGGTAAAGTGGGGGAGATCTATGTGAGCAGGAGGGGCTGGGATGCTCTCCCAACCTAGGAAGAGTTGTTCCCACATCCCCACAGGAGATGGGCACCCACTGCGGGACCCCTCTTCCCCCTATCTCTGCATTCCTACATTACGTGTCTATGGAAAGTGAAATTTCAACTTGTAGTAAAACCTGCGTAGAGGCCAGGTGTGGTGGCTCACGCCTGTAATCCCAGCACTTTGGGAGGCTGAGGCGGGAGGATTATTTGAGGTCAGGAGTTCAAGACCAGCCTGGCCAACATAGTGAAACCCTGTCTCTACTAAAATTACAAAAATTAGCCAGGCGTGGTGGCGGGCACATGTAATCCCAGCTACTTGAGAGGCTGAGGCATGAGAATCGCTTGAACCCAGGAGGCAGAGATTGCAGTGAGCTGAGATTGTGCCACTGCATACCAGCCTGGGCAATAGAATGAGACTCAGTCTCAAAAAAAACAAAAACAAAAACAAAAAACAAAAAACCTCCATAGCCTAATTATCCTGTGAGCCCAGAATGTTCCTGAATAGTGACCACGGATTTGTTTTGCTCACTCCTGGGCAAGCTGTAAGTGGTGACTGTGTGGCCTCAGCAGAGGGCAAGGGCCCATTTGACTTTATACGGGACAGAATTTGGAGGTGAGAATCTGTCTTCAGCCCCCTCCTCTACCCCTGCTTTCCTTCTGGATGTCTTCCCTAGGGGCATCCCCTGCCCCTGCCTTCTGCTTTTCCACTTTACAGAGGAGGAAGCTGAGACTCTGGGAGGTTGAGCAGCCTGCTTGGGGCCATGGGGTTGTCACATGGGGAGCTGGGATTGGAGGCCAGGTCTGTCAGACCCTTTCTCCATTCCGCCACTCTCCAGATTCTTGAGGCCCAGCAAGCCCTGGCGATGTAAGAGGCCCATAGCTCCCAGAAGCACATCTTACTGGATCAAAAAGTACCCCAGACACCTGTCCCCTGGGTCTCACTTTCTCTCATCTCAGCTTCTCCAGGCAGATCTGCAGGGTGGTCAGCTGTGATGTGGGCAGGAACCTGGGCTTCAGTGTCTCTTCAGTGATATCAGCTTCCACGCCTCCATGACTATGCATCCACCCCGGCCTTAATGTGTGTTTCTGCTTCTCCAGCATGAGTGAGCCCCTCCGGGGAGGGAGCCCTTAGCCGACCAGGGAGGTAGGGGGCTTTTCAAGGGGGAACTGCTCCCAGGCTCACTGCAGCTGCTCTGTCAACACACAGGAAGCTCTTCCTGAAAGCTTCCCACGCAAGGTCAGCGCTCAGCCCATCTGGCACAGTGCAGGAAGGGGAGAAGCCAAATTGTGTTCTCCGTTTTGTTTTGTTTTGTTTTTGTATGGGATATGAGTGCATCAGAGACTGCGCTGGGGAGAGGAAGGAGCACAGGCTTTGCAGTTGGACAGATGCAGCCTTGAATTCCAGCCCTGCTATCTGACTCATTGCTGCTGCTGCTGCTTCTTTTTTTTTTTTTTTTCTGAGCAGTAGTTTTCTTTTCCTTTTTTTTTTTTTTTTTTTTTTTTTGAGATGGAGTCTTGCTTCTTCGCCCAGGCTGGAGTGCAATGGCCCAACCTCAGCTCACTGTAACCTCCGCCTCCTGGGTTCGAGCAATTCTCCTGCCTCAGCCTCCCAAGTAGCTGGGATTACAGGCACGTTCCAGCACACCCAGCTAATTTTTGTATTTTTAGTAGAGACAGGGTTTCACTGTGGTTGGCCAGGCTGGTATCGAACTCCTGACCTCAAGTGATCCGCCCGCCTCGGCCTCCCAAAGTGCTGGGATTATAGGCGTGAGACACTGCGCCCAGCCGTCTGAGCAGTAGTTTTCAAATTTATAAAATGGAGGTGCCGATAATAGCGTCTATATCACAGGGTTGCTATGAGGTCTAGAGACAGTGTATACAGGTTCTGACCCACAGAGACTGAGAGAAGTCAGCCTTCCTTGACTCTGTGCTCTGGTGGTCCTTTGCATACCCCTCCATCATCATGCAAATTATTAGTAATCCATAAAGCAATGCTATAGTCAATCAATAACACTTATATATGCTAAGCACCCTGCTGTTTTATGAGAATGGTTTGTTTCCTCTACAACCTAATTTTTTTTTTTTGAGATGGAGTCTTGCTCTGTCACCCAGGCTGGAGTGCAGCGGCGCCATCTCCACCCACTGCAAGCTCCGCCTCCCGGGTTCACGCCATTCTCCTGCCTCAGCCTCCTGAATAACCGGGACTACAGGCGCCCGCCACCACGCTGGCTAATTTTTTTGTATTTTTAGTAGAGACGGGGTTTCACCTTGTTAGCCAGGATGGTCTCAATCTCCTGACCTCATGATCCACCCGCCTTGGCCTCCCACAGTGCTGGGATTACAGGTGTGAGCCACCGCGCCCGGCCTCTCTACAACCTAATTCTAATGTACATCCTTTAGAGCCTCCATTTCACAGATGAGAAATTGAGGCTCAGAGACATTATACAACCTTCACAGGTTTATTGGTGAATGGTTAAACTTAAGCCTGGGTCTGTGCCAATGTTCATCTTACTCCTAAACCTGAGTTCTCAGGCACCACAAAGTGTGCCCAAGAGGTAAGATAAGCCACTGTTTCCTAGGTTTGTCCCTTTTCCCGTTTGTATCTCTGTTTGCCCTTCTCCTTTGCATCACTTCTTCCCGCCCTTTTCTGATTTTCTTCTTTTACTAAGCATAATAATAACCAAAGCTGCCCTTCAAGAACGTCAATTTCAAATGTATTGTGGCAGAGTCCAGGAAACAATATTGTGTAACACACTACCCTAAAACCTAAAGGCTTAAAACCACATGTATTTTATTGGCTCACAATTCTGTGGTTTGGCAATTTGGGTTGGATTCAGCTGGGCAGTTCTTCCATCAGTCTCTCCAGGTCTTGTGTAGCTGCAGTGGGCTGAATGCTTCACAGGCGCTGGATGGTCTAGTAGAGCTCACATGTCTGGAGGTGGCACCTTGTTGGCCAGGGTGCCTCAGTTCTCTTCCACACGGCCTCCTCGTGAGGCTAGCTTGGGCTTACGGGGGAAAATGAAAGCAGCATGGCCTCTTGAGGCGTAGGCTTGGAATTTGTACAATGTCACTTGTGACACATCCCATTGGTCAAAGCAAGTTACAAGATCCATCCACATTCAAGGGGTGAATAAATTCCACCTCTTCTTGGGAAAAGTGTCAAAGAATTGATGGCCATTTTTAGTCTACTATGCTAAGTGCAGCCCCTTCCCCCAAAGTTATCCTTAATGCAGTCCCTTTGTGCCTCCACTCTCCTCTTTTAATTCCCATGCTCTTCTTATCCTTTTAATAATAAGCTCTCACTTCACATCACCCAAAGCTTCGTTCATTCACTTGACAAATACTTACTGTGTGCCAGGACCTATTAGTGAACAAAACAAAGCCCGTGCTCTAATGAATCTAAGATTCTAGTGGAGAGAGCGGACAATCAAGAAATAAACAAGAACACAGTGTTGGGCTATGGTGAACAATAGGTGCTTTGGAGAACAACAGAGCAGACTAAGTGCGGACTGTGTGTGAGGATAGCAGGGCAGTGGGTGGTTCCTATTATATGGAGTGGTCGGCTGTATCAATGAGGTGATATATAAGCAGGGTATTGAACGAAGTGAGGAGCAAGAAGTTCCAGGCAGAGCAAATAGCACGCGCAAAGGCCTGAGGCTGGCATGGAGAGGCAATTCCTTACAATTTTATATGTAGTAAAAAGTAACAAAACCCAGAAAAACACCAACCTTAATACATCTCATTAAAGAACAATACAACCCAAACATTTAAATATGGTAAAATCTTGATAAGCAAAAGCTTTTTATTTTACTTCATTTTTACTTTTATAGCTCCTAATGCAATGACGTGTGTCACCTCTCTGGGCTTCAGGGTGTTCACCTTTCAAAAGGCCTCGGTGCCTGTCTGTCCGCTTCCTGGCTTGTGGTTAGCATCAAAATGACACCATAAAAATGAAAGTTGCATCCTTGAGGGTTCTTCTGGTTTCATTTCCGACCACAAGGTTGCCAGAGTGACTTTTTTTTTTTTTTTTTAAATAACACAAATCAGTTATCACTTCCTGCTTAATGCCCTCCAAAGGTTCCCTGTTGCCTAAAGAATAAACTCCAGGCACCTAAGCAAGCCCCGCGCAGCCGTCTGCATTTTTCAATCTCTCCAACCTCGCCTTTTGCTATTTCCCCCACCCCACCTACGGCACGTTCCAGTCATAACCAACTAGCTCCTCGCTGAAACTGGCTCACACCGCGGAAGCCCGGGTCGGTTTCGGGGCGAGCCTTCCCTCCTTTTCCTGGAGCCCGTCTCAGGTCTGTAGCCCTCGGGAGGGATTGCGGGGCTCGTTCCCTGCTGGCGTTCATTTAGGTAACCTGTCTACCTCCAGTGGACTTCTAAGTCCCTTTCATGATTTTTCATCTTCCAAAATCAAATAATGGCCCAGCCCAACTTAGCTATAATGCCATGAAAAGAATCTCTGAGCCTCAGTTTCCTTATCTGCAAAAAGGGCCCAGGAACCGCTCGTTAGGGTCGGTGTGGTGCCTGGAGAGTGCACTGCAAGGCCCAGGGCCCGCAGCTGGTGCGCGACAGCGGGCGTCCAACTCTGGGGGCGGGGCCGCAGGGCCGGTCAGGAGGGAGGTTCTCCAGAGGGGACCCCTTCGGGATTTGGGGGCAGGGAAGGAGATGGGGAGGGCTTTCCCGAAGTCCGTCTAATCCCGCTGGCGGAGAGCGCGGCAGGTGGGACCCCAGGATGTCCGCTCGGCGGGGCGACCCCGGCCACCCCAGAGACCAGGGCTTTCCCCGTCCGGCCGCCACGCCCGCGCGCAGCCTCGGGCCACCCCGAAACCCCGGCCCGGCCAGTACAGGACAAATTACGGGAGCGGAGCCTAGCGGCGCGCTGGGCATGCGCGGGGGCGGCGCGCATGCCCAGTCTCCCCGAGAGGCGGCAACTCCGGACTGAGACCGGGTCGGGCGTGCGCTGCCGAGAGAGGGCGCGCGCCTCAGCCGGCTGCCGCGCACGCGCGCGGGCCCGCGCCGACGCAGCACGGCCTCGAGGGCGCGAGCCCGCGCCGCCGCCGCCGCCGGTCCCGGACCACTGTGAGCTCGCGGCGTGAGGCGTGGGAGGGAGCGCGGCTGCTGTCGCCCAGCGCCGCCCCGTCGTCGTCTGCCTTCGCTTCGCGGCGCCGAGCCGCGGTCCGAGTGAGTGCGGGGCGCCGGGCGCGGGGCGCGGGGCGCGGGTCGGGGGCTGGGCGGGCTCCTTCTGTGCAGCGGTCGTGGGCTGGGCCGCGGCCCTGAGGGCGGAGGGCAGAGCGGGGCCGCCCAACCAGTCCCGGGGCGGATGCGGCGGAGACCGGCCCCTCCCGCGCCCCCGGCCCCGGTTCTGGGAGGAGGGGAGGCCGGTGGCCGTGAGGAGGTTGGGGGCCCTTGCGGAGGCCGAGGCTTAAGGAGGTCAGGGGGCGCGCTGGGAGGCGGGGGTTCGGGGCGCTGGGTGGTCGGGAGGCTTGGGGAAGACTGGGCGGCTGAGGGACGTGGGGAGGCCGGGAGGTCGAAGAGGTCGGGGGTTTTGGGGGCGCGCGGGGAGGCCAAGGGGTTCGGGGAAGACAGAAAGGCTGGGGGACGTGGGGAGTCTGGGAGACGTGAGGAGGATGGGGGGGGGGCGGCTTTCGAAAAGGCCGGGCGCGCGGAGAGGCCGAGGGGCCTGAGGAAGACGAGGAGGCCGGGGCTCTGGGGGCGCGGAGGGCGGACAGAGGCGCGGGGAGGACGGGCCGGCCTCCGCCGGAGCGGACCCACTGCCTGAAAAACAAAAGGGGAGAGGCAGGAGGAGGAAGAGGGAAATCGCGGGGACGCCGGCAGGGTTCGCCCGGACGCGAGAGGGAGGCTCGCGACGGCCCGACCTCCGTCCCCGGGCGCGGCCTCGCGGGCAGCCAAGGGTGGGCTCCGAGCGGCCTGCCGGTGCCCGAGCCCCAAGCCCGCCGTGTCCCCGAACGCAAACCCTCAAGTTTGGTAGAGCTCCGTGGGTTTCTTGGCGGGAGCCCTGGAGCCCTCACTGAAGTCCTCACTGGAGTCATTGTGCTTCCCAAGTTTTCTCCTCTTCTCCGCCCCCAGCCCCCGGCTCTGCCGCGGTGGCTTAGGCGCAACTGTTTGCCGAATTTCTCTCTGGGTTCCTTGTGTAGCGGCATCCTGTTCTTTCTTAGAAGGTGTTTGTGTGTGTGTGAATTGGTTTCATTTAATTGCAGAATTTTGTAGCTAAATTCAGTGAGGGTAAAGTTTCTTTCTTTTTTTTTTTCCGAGTCATTTCAACAGTGTCTCATTCTTGCATAGTTAGCCTGCAGCTGGGTTTTTGGCAATGAGACTAAGATAATAGTAATATTGTAGTAATTATGGGAACTGGTTATACATTCAAGCTGAAAGCTGAAGGCAGTGCAAGAGTTCGGGGATTTGTATTTAAGACTTAACCATCGCTAGGATTTTTACTTAGAATGTAAACGTTTTCATGGCTGGAAAAACAGACCAGTACTATTTGAAATGAAATACCACAGCCTCAACGTTAATATTTTATTTGGGAAACGGGTAATGAAAATGATGTCTTCGAGAGTTGAGCACTCCGTCCCATATTTGAAAACTTCTGAACAGTGTGATGCAAGCACACGGATGAACTAGTTACAAGACACATAAAAGTAAACTAGCATTCAACGTATTTTTGTTGGGGTACAGTATAGATAATATTTTCATCCAGTTATACTAGCCAATTAATTAGAAAAGCCCTATGATATTCAAACAAGGAACATTTTAAGGATGTTTGTGTCCCAGTATCTTTGTGTTTTGTATTTGTGGTTATCCTTGGAGGGGAAAAACAGGCTGAACCTACCATCACTTTGAACCTTCTTGTTTATTAAACTGCAGAAACAACAGGATCAATGTTGCAACGTTTTCCTTTAAAGAATTTCAGGTCACTATCAAATAATCTAGTTTAATAATGAACACAGGCACAGATTATTTAAAACACATGTTTCCTTTATAAGGGAGCCGGCAATCACCTAAGACTTCAGTGTAGACGCTGATTAGAAGGACCCATACATCATTCAGTGGTGATGCATCAAGAAGCAAGTCATTGGTTAAATAAAGACATGGAAATCAAAACTCCATGTTTATGGTTTGGGGCAAAGAATACTGGGGCAAACTCTGAGAGGAGATGGGACTTAAAAAGCCTTATTATTTGAGGCTGGAAGCCCATTGAAAGTGAATAATGTTAGATTAGGAGTGAAGTTCCATGAATCCAGCAGTGAAATTGTGAGGAGGCAGTGAGGATCATTAAAACGTTTTATACTAAAATGTTTTCTGAAAAGCGCCATGCTTCTTGATGGAAATTACATAACTTACTCCCTCAGTCCTCAAAATCATGTTCTCCAGCTAGTCAGATAACTGTTCTTTCTAGGGAGTTGGAGAAATTGTCTAAGAAAATCGTTTTTTTTTTTTTTTTTTTTTGAGACGGAGTCTCACCCTGTGGCCCAGGCTGGAGTGCAGTGGCGCAATCTCGGCTCACTGCAAGCTCCACTGCCCGGGTTCATGCCATTCTCCTGCTTCAGCCTCCCAAGTAGCTGGGACTACAGGCGCCCGCCACCATGCCCGGCTAATTTTTTGTATTTTTTAGTAGAGACGGGGTTTCGCCGTGTTAGCCAGGGTGGTCTCGATCTCCTGACCTCATGATCCTCCCACCTTGGCCTCCCAAAGTGCTGGGATTACAGGCGTGAGCCACTGCGCCCGACCTGAAGATCCTGTTGTTTTTAAAGGTAGCCTCCTTAAAAAAAAAAATGATTAGGTCCTGTAGATAAATTATTTATATTGTATTCTATAATGTAAAAAATAATTTTGAAAACTGTCCTTTCCTGAATGTTGATTTGAGTTAGAGAGGTAGGATCTTAGTTCATATCTCTAAAGGTTGTGGAAACCTTTTTCCCCTTGTATTTTATGATGTCTTAATTTTTAGAAAATAATTAAAATTATCTTGAGTTACAAAAGATGCATTTCCAAGTGTTTATAAGGTTTCAGTTTTGAAATTTAACATTTTCAGTTTAGGCATTCTAAACTGATGTAGATTTAGACCTAGATCAATTCTTGTTTTAAATTTCAGTAACATTAAAAGTTATACTGTTTGTATCATATTTGAAGTGAATTTTTCTTTTTTGCTAGTGAAAAACATCTGAGAAGTTTAGTTCCTGTAGTATAGGCATATCTTGGTCTGTTTCTAGACCACTGCGATAAAATGAGTCACACAAATTGGTTTCCCAGTGCATATAAAAGTTAGGTTTACACTGTAGTAAGTGTGCAGTAACATGTCTAAAAAAGCAATGTGCATTTCTTTTTTTTTTGAGACAAGGTCTTGTTCTGTCACCCAGGCTGGAGTGAAGTGGTGCAATCATAGCTCACTGCAACCTGGTCCTCCTGGGCTCAAGTGATCCTCCCACCTCAGCCTCCTGAGTAGCTGGCACTATACGTGCATACCACTACTCCCAGCTAATTTTTACATTTTTCGTAGAGATGGGGTCTCCCTATGTTGCACAAGTTGGTCTTGAACTCCTGGGCTCAAGTGGTCCTCCCACCTTGGCCTCCCAAAGTGCTGGGATTATGGGCATGAGTCACTGTGCCCAGCTAATGTACATGACCTAGTTAAATACTGTTGATCATCTGAGCCTTCAGCAAGTCATAATCTTTTTGCTGGTGGATGGTCTTCCCTCAATGGTGATGGCTGCTGACAAATCAGGGTGGTGGTTGCTGAAGGCTGAGATGTCAGGCAGTTTCTTAAAATAAGACAACAATTAGGTTTGCCACATCAGTTGGCTCGTTCTTTCATTAAAGATTTCTCCGGAGTCTGTGATGCTATTTGAAAGCATTTTATCCACAGTAGAACTTCTTTCAAAATTGGACTCAATACTCCTAAACACTGCCATTGCTTTATCAATAAGTGTATGCAATATTCTAGATCCTTTGTTGTCATTTCAACAATGTTCACAGCATCTTCACCAGGGGTAGATTCCATTTCAGGAAACCACTTTCTTCGCTCATCCCTAAGAAGGAAATCCTTATCCGTTCAAGTTTTATCATGAGATTGCAGCAATTCAGTCACATCTTCAGGTTCCACTTCTAATTCTAGTTCTCTTGCTATTTCTACCATATCTGCATTTACTTTCTCTACTGAAGTCGTGAATCCCTCAGAGTTATCCATGACGGTTGGAAGCAAGTTCTTCCAAACTCCTGTTCATAATGCTATTTTCACCTCCTCCGATGTATCATAAATGTTAATGGCATCTAGAATGGTGAATCCTTTCCAGCATGTTTTCGATGTATTTAGCCCAGATCTATCAGAGGAATCACTATCTATGGCAGCTATACCCTTACGAAATATATTTCTTTAAGACTTAAAAGTCAAAATGTCTTCTTAATCTATGGGCTGTAGAATGGATGTGGTGTTAACAAGCGTGAAAACCTCATTCATCTGCTTGTACATCTCTCTCAGAGCTCTTGGACAACAGGTACTTGGCTAATGAACAGTAATATTTTGATAGGAATCTTTTTCTGAGCAGTAGATCTCAACAGTGGGCTTAAAATATTCAGTAAAACATGCTGTAAACAGATATGCTATCATCCAGGCTTTGTTATTCCATTTGTAGAGCACAGGCAGAGTAGAATTAGCATCGATCTTAAGGACCCTGGGATTTTCAGAATGGGAAACGAGCATTGGCTTCAACTTGAGATCACCAGCTGCCTTAGCCCCTAACGAGAGTCAGCCCGTCCTTTGAAGTTTTAAAGCCAGGCATTGGCTTCATCTCTCTGGCTATGAAAGTCCTAGATGGCATCTTCCAGTAGAAGGTGGTTTCTTCATTTAAAATGTGTTTAGTGTAGCCACCTTCATCAGTGATGTTAGCTAGATCTTCTCGATAACTTGCTGCAGCTTCTCCACCAGCACTTGCTGCTTCATCTTGCACTTTTATGCTGTGGAGATGGCTTTTTTCCTTCCACCTCACGAACCAACCTCTGCTAGCTTCAGGCTTTCCTTCTGTAGCTACCTTACCTCAATTTATAGAACTGAAGAGGAGGAGCTTTCTCTGAATTAGGCCTTGTTAGACCTTGGGTCAAGGGAATGTTATGGCTGGCTTGATCTATCTGGACCACTAAAACTTTCTCCATATCAACAATAAGGCTGTTTTCTTTTCCTTTCTTGTTTTGTTTTGTTTTAAGAGACACAGTCTCACTCTGTCACCCAGTGGCGCGATCTTGGCTGACTGCAGCCTCCGCCTCACGGGTTGAAGTGATTGTCAGGTGTCGGCCTACTAAGTAGCTGGGATTACAGGTGTGAGCCACTGCACCCGGCTAAGGCTGTTTTACTTTCGTATCATTTGCGTGTTCACTGAAGTAGCACTTTTAATTTCCTTCAATAACTTTTCCTTTGCATTCACAACTTGGCTGTTTGGCACAAGAGGCCTCGCTTTTGGCCTATCTTTTTTATTTTATTTTATTTTATTTATTTATTTTGAGACAGAGTCTCGCTTTGTGCCCCAGGCTGGAGTGCAGTGATGCAATGTTGGCTCACTGAAACCTCTGCCTCCTGAGTAGCTGGGACTACAGGCATGCACCACCACGGCCAGCTACTTTTTTTTGTTTGTTTTTTTAGTAGAGACGGGGTTTTGCCGTGTTCCCCAGGCTGTTCTCAAACTCCTGAGCTCAGGCAATCCGCCCGCCTTGTCCCAAAGTGCTAGGATTACAGGCATCACCACTGTGCCCGGCCCTATCTTGGTTTTTGACGTTTTTTCTCACTAAGCGTAATCATTTCTAGCTTTCGATTTAAAGTGAGATAGGCAGGACTCTTCCTTTCACTTGAACACTTTGAGGCCATTATAGAGTTTCTTTTCTCTTTTTTTTGAGACGGAGTCTTGCTCTGTCGCCAGGCTGGAGTGCAGTGGTGCGATCTCGGCTCACTGCAACCTCTGCCTCCCAGGTTCAAGCGATTCGCCTGCGTCAGCCTCTGGAGTAGCTGGGACTACAGGCATGTGCCACCATGCCTGGCTAATTTTTTGTATTTTTAGTTGAGACAGGGATTCATCATCATGTTGGCCAGGATGGTCTTGATCTCCTTATCTTGTGATCCACCCACCTCGGCCTCCCAAAGTGCTGGGATTATAGGAGTGAGCCATGTGCCCATCCTTTTTTTTTTTTTTGAGACAGTTTCACTCTTGTTGCCCAGGATGGAGTGCAATGGCGAGATCTCAGCTCACCACAGCCTTTGCCTCCCAGTTCAAGCGATTCTCCTGACTCAACTTCCTGAGTAGCTGGGATTACAGGCATGTACCACCACACCAGGCTAATTTTGTATTTTTAGTAGAGATGGGGTTTCTCCATGTTGGTCAGGTTGGTCTTGAACTCCTGACCTCAGATGATCCTCCCACTTCGGCCCATTATAGAATTAGTAATTGTTCTAATTGCAGTATTCTTGTATCTCAGGGAATAGCAGGCCACAGGAGAGGGAGGAGAGCAGAAGAGACAGGGGCCCAGTAAGTGGAATAGTGGGAATGCACATGTTTATAGAGTAAATGTGTATCTCATGTGGGTACAGGTCATGGTCCCCCCAAAACAACTACAGTAGTAACATCGAAGACCACTGATCATAGGCCAGGTGCAGTGGTTCACACCTGTAATCCATTGTTTTGGGAGGATTGCTTGAGGCCAGGAGTTCAAGATCAGCCTGGGCAACATAGTGAGACCCTGCCTCTAAAAATAAAAAGAGATCCCTGTTCACAGATCACCACAACAGATGTAATAATAATAATGAGGAAGTTTGAAATATTGTGAGAATTACCAAAATGTAGCACAGAGACACAAAGTGAGCACATGCTGTTGAATAAATGGCACTGATGATTTGCTCGATGCAGGGTTGCTGCAAATCTTAAGTTTTTAAAAACTTTTTAGTAAATGCTGTTAATTGTAGCTTGATTTGCATAAATACTCTAATGAAATGGTTTATAGACAAAAGCAGGAAATAGTTGTTTTTGCCTTAGTGGCACTGTCCTCCCCCTTAGCAGTTGGAAGCCTCAGAGAAACACTAGTAGCATCACTACAAAGTTTACATGTTTTTAAGAACATGAAAGTATTTCCTTACAATGTTTAAGTAAATTTTATTTAATTGAAATCCTACCTGAATCTTACTGATATACATTTTCTTTACTATAAATTCATTTTTTTCAGAAACAGATAAATGACAAAAATCATACCTTTGGGTGGGGTGCGGTAGCTCACACCTGTAATTCCACCACTTTGGGAAGCCGAGGTGGACAGATCGCTTGAGCCCAGGAGTTTGTGACCAGCCTGGGCAATATGGCAAAACTTGGTCTCTACAAGAGATGCAAAAATTAGATGAATGTGGTGGCGTGTGCCTGTAGTCCCAGCTACTTGGGAAGCTGAGGTGGGAGGATCACTTGAGTCTGGGAGGTCGAGGCTGCAGTGAGCTGAGATTGCACCATTGCACTCCAGCCTGGGCGGCATAGTGAGATTCTGTCTCAGAAAAGAAAAAAAAGTCATGTTTGTGGGTTATCTGTGCCTAGGGTCTCTTTTTTGCCCTCATATTCTTATGAAAATTCCTGCATTTTGGGTTTGGATTCTGCTGTGAACTGTAGGTGCTTGTTGTGTCTGTGTCTCTCTTGACCAAAACACTGTATGTTTGTCTTTGTTGGTCCAATGAAAGAGCTTAACAGTTTTATGTGTTACATATTTTGTAGTGAAATGTGTGTTGTCTTGTGAGAATGTAAGCTCCACGAGGGCATAAACTTTGTTTTATACATTATTGAGTCACCAGTGTCTTACACAGTAATATTTATTGAATGAGTAAATGAAAGAACCTAGGTGTATTGATTATTGGAGAACTGTTACTTGCATCAGCCAGGTGTCTACTGTTTTGTTTGCCCTGGTAAAGAACGTCACTTAAAAATCACATAGGGGCCAGGCACAGTGGCGCATGCCTGTAATTCCAGCACTTTGGGAGGCAGAGGCCAGCGGATCATCTGAGCTCAGACTCACATAGGGCTTGATACCAGGGAAGAACTGGGAGCTATGTTTTTCACCTTTGTCTACTGTATTTAAAATTACTACTATCAGACTTGGGCCAGGAAAAAAATATTTCTCTGCTCTTTCATAATTTTGGAACTTTTTTTCTAGAAATCAATCTTGTAGGAATTGATTGGGACTCATCCTAAGTTCTGAAGACATGGAAAATTGTTTGAGGTGACACAAAATGATGGAAGTTTTGATTACTGGTCCAGAAGCTCTAATGTATCTTTTGCTAATCAACTGGATTAATTGGATGCTTTACAAAGGTTTAACATTATGCCCCTAAACCATTTAAAAGAACAAACATCTTCTTAATGTTGAAGTGTGAGTTATGCACTGTGCCACTCATCCTTGACCTTGTTCAGAGTCTTTTGCTGCTGTGCTGCTGTTCAGATAAAACATTTTGAAAGTGACAGTTCAAAATACATTCACTCAGGTAATGGAAGTCAACATTTGGGTACAGAATCTCTCCCTGAGATTTTGCAGTTTGCCTCTCAGTGAATTCCACCATGGTCTTGCTATAGTGTGAGGGGGTAACTCATTCACACTGTTCATGCACACGTTCCAGTAAGCTCCAGGGGCTTTCAGTGGTTTTCAGAGTAGTGACGGAATTGTAGCATCGCTATCATCTAGAAACTTGCTAGAAATGCAAGTGCTGAGGCCCCACCTCTGGCCTCTTGAATCAAACACTGAGGGTGGTGTTCAGCAAGCTTTTTTATTTTGTTTTGTTTTTGAGACGGAGTCTTGCTCTGTGGCGCAGGCTGGAGTGCAGTGGCACTTTCTCAGCTCACTACAACCTCTACCTCTAGGGTTCAAGCAATTCTCCTGCTTCTGCCTCCCAAGTAACTGGGACTACAGGGGTATGCCACCACGCCCAGCTAATTTTTGTATTTTTTTTTTTTTTCCGAGATGAAGTCTCACTCTGTTGCCCAGGCTGGAGGGCAGTGGCGCAGTCTCGGCTCACTGCAACCTCTGCCTCTCGGGTTCAAGCAGTTCTCCTGCCTCAGCCTCTTGAGTAGCTACGATTACAGGCGCACACCACCACACCCGGCCAATTTTTGTATTTTTGGTAGAGACGGGGTTTCACCATGTTGGCCAGGCTGGTCTCAAACTCCTGACCTCAGGTGATCTGCCCACCTCTGCCTCCCAAAGTGCTGAGATTATGGGCATGAGCCACTGTGCCTGGCCTATTATTTCATTTTTAATTTTTTTGTTTTTCTTTGAGACCGGGTCTTGCTGGAGTGCGTGATCACAGCTCACTACGGCTTCGACCTCCCAGCCTCAGGTGATCCTCCTGAGTAGCTGGGACTACAGGCACATGCCACTACGCCTAGCTAATTTTTGCGTACTTTGTAGAGATGGGTATTTACCATGTTGCCAGGGCTGGTCTTGAACTCCTGGGCTCAAGCAGTTCTCCCGCCTTGGCCTTCTGAAGTGTTGGGGTTACAGGCATGAGCCACCATGCCTGGCCTCGCAAGGTTTTTAAACTTGCCATCTTGGTGCTTTGATGCATGCTAACGTTTGTGAAGCACTGCTTTAGGGTGTTTTGAAAGAAATGCAAGTCATAGGAGGCAAAAATTAGTCTTAATTTGAGGTATGTGTATGTTGTCTTCTTGACCACTTAGATTTGCTAAGGAGATTGCCCTCACTTCAGGAATCTAAATATGTTTTTTAGGATTTTCAAAATCTTGGAAAGATCTCAAAACTGCTTTTGTTAGGGATTTTGAATGTTTTATGCTAACACTGATTAATTATTTTTAATCTTGGTTTGGAATTTGAATGAACAATTTTACATTGAAATAGCAGTTTGTATGGCTCCTGGACTTGTGGCTTTTGGCAAATATCAGGAGAGTATGTGTACATGTTGGTGCTTAAGGCACAAGCTCCCTGGTGGTTTTGTTTTGGTGCTGAAAAATTGGCTAGCATATAATAACAGGGTCAGGGTGATTGCCAAGTCTTGGGGTAAATAATGAAGCTGTATTGTGTGAATTGATTTTTATTCCTGGTGTTGAATTATTGCCTAAATTCAATACATTCTTTTGCCTTTTGCCCTTTTCTCCTAAGAAAAGGGTAAATAAAAATTAGGCAGTCCACAAGGATGAAGTTGGTGATGTCGCTTAAATCTGTTATATCTTATGCAGAATTAGACGCATAACTTGGCAGACAGAATGTTGTGAGCTCAGAGATGAGGATTCTGTATTATCTGTTAGGTATCTTTGAGTCCCCCACAGCTTGATCATAATATCATTATAGGTGGTCAGTAAATAACGTAAGGAGTGAAAAAGAGTCTCCCGTCCATTCTCTGGGTTTTCAGCGTGTTGATAATTGAGGAATATAGATATATGAAAGCCCTGTAAAGAGTTTCAGGAAAGATCAAATATCTGAAGGGAGGCAATTAGAAAGACTAAAATGACTTTATTGTATAGTCTTTGTTGTAAAGGGTATTTAAGTATATGAAAGTTAACAAGATAGAGAAGAAAAGTAGGGATAAACAAAATTAAAATAATGTAATCTAAAAACAATGAGAAGGATGTTTCCACATGAATTTCCTACTGTGCTCTTTCACTCAACTGTGCAGCTCAATGAAAGCAAAAATAATAGAAATGAGATGGTGGGAAAATCGACCTGGAACAATTTCTTCTTGAGACAATTTGTTGGCCTGGCATGTTGACTCATGCCTGTAACCCCAGCACTTTGGGAGGCCAGGGTGGGAGGATCACTTGAGCCCAGGAGTTTGAGACTAGCCTGGTCAACATGGTGAGATCTTGTCTCTCCCAAAGAATATAATAATAATAATTAGCCAGGTGTGGTGGTACATGCCTGTAGTCCCAGCTGTTCAGGAGGATGAGGTGGGAGGACTGCTTGTGCCTGGGAGGTCAAGTCTACAGTGAGCCGTGATCACACCACTACACTCCAACCTGGGTGACAGAGGGAGACCCTGTCTCAAAAAAAAAAAAAAAAAAATTGGTCAAGGAGAGTTAAAGTTATAACTTATAGTCAGTTATATTCTGCGATGACCATTAAATGTACTTTTAAGAGTGCTTGGCCCGTAGTAGCTTTTCAGGAAATGTTAGTAAATAAGTGATTCTTCTATTACTTGTCACTAAAAGGTTAGGCTCCAATCATTGACCATTTTCTCTGGTTACTTCAGCACTGTTTCCTCTTCTCTGCTCTTATAACCTGTCTCCCCTCTGCACCCCTTTTGATGGTTTCTATAGTGTACCGCCTTGTGGTTTTAAATACCCTTTTTCTGATTATAATGAGGTTGCTCTTTTTTTTTTTTTTTTTTTTTTTTTTTTGAGACGAAGAGTTTTGCTCTTGTTGCCCAGACTGGAGTGCACTGGTGCAACCTCGGCTCACCGCAACCTCCGCCTCCTGGGTTCAAGCGATTCTCCTGCCTCAACCTCCTGAGTAGCTGGGATTACAGGCATGCACCATCACACCCGGCTAATTTTGTATTTTTAGTAGAGATGAGGTTTCTGTATGTTGGTCAGGTTGGTCTCGAATTCCTGTCCTTAGGTGATCCACCCGCCTCGGCCTCCCAAAGTGCTGGGATTACAGGTGTGAGCCACCGTGCCCAGCCGAGGTTGCACTTTTTAAAATAAATTTGCTGGCCGTTTGCATTTACTGTTTTGCCAAGTGCCTGTATTTTTCTATTAGGTCTTTTTTTTTTTTTTTTTAAATTCATTAATTTGTAGCTTCTGTATATATTCAGAATCCAAGTCCTTTGTTGGTTTATATATCTTGCCACTGTCTCCTGCTTTGTGGCATGCGGTTTCACTGACTCTCAATAGTTTGTTTGTTTGTTTGTTTGTTTGTTTGAGATAGGATCTTGCTTTGTTTCCCAGGCTGGAGTGCAGTGGTGCAGTCATAGCTCGCTGCAGCCTCCTACTCTTGGGCTCAAGCAATCCTCCTCCCTCAGCCTCCTGAGTAGCTGGGAATACAGGTGTATCACCCTGCTGGCTAATTTTAAATTTTTTTTTTTTTTTTTTTAGAGACAGGGTCTTCCTATGTTGCCCAGGCTAGTCTCAAACTCCTGAGCTCAACCAGTCCTCCCGCCTTTGCTTCCCAAAGTGTTGGGATTACAAGTGTGAGCCGCTGTGCCCAGCCTCAAAAGTGTTTTTTGGATAAACAGAAGTTAAGTTTAATGTAGTCCAGTTTATCAGTCTTTTCCTTTATAGTTCCTCCTTTTTTTTGTCTTCCCCACCCTGAGGCTGTGAAGTAATTCCTCTGTTATTTTCTAAATGTTTAATAATTTTGCATTTTATCTTTAACTGTATAATTCACTTGGAATTGATTTTGGTGTATAGTATAAGGAAGGGATTAAATCAACTTCATTTTAATATGTGGACATCTAGTTATCCCAACACCATTTATTGAAAAGAGTATCTTTTTCCCTACTTCTCTGCAGTGCCACCTTTGTTGTAAATCACTTGTCTGTATACGTGTGTGTCTTTTTTTTTTTTTTTTTTTTTTTTTTTTTGGGATGGAGTCTTGCTCTGCCACCCAGGCTGGAGTGCAGTGGCACAATCTTGGCTCACTGCAAGCTCTGCCTCCCGGGTTCATGCCATTCTCCTGCCTCAGCCTCCCGAATAGCTGGGGCTACGGGCGCCCACCACCATGCCCTGCTATTTTTTTGTATTTTCAGTAGAGATGGAGTTTTACTGTGTTAGCCAGGATGGTCTCCATCTCCTGACCTTGTGATCCGCCTGCCTTGGCCTCCCAAAGTGCTGGGATTACAGGCATGAGCCACCATGCCCAGCCATGTGGGTGTCTTTTAGACTCTGTGTTTTTAGATTCTTTAACTCCACAAGCACTAAGCTGTCTAAGTTATTATAGCTTTATAATAAGTCTTATCTCATTGTGGAACCCTTCCTACTTGGCTCTTCTTCAAGAGTACCTTGGCTGTTCTTGACCTTTTGCAGATCAATATATGTTTTAGAATTACTTGTCAACTTCTAAAATAATTCTTCTAGATGTTGTTTGGGATTACATTGAAGGTCTACATCTATTCGTGGAGAACTGGATTATTATAGATCTCTGAATATTTTTGTACAAGGCTTTGTATGGGTGTAGACTTTCATATCTCTTGGGAATGGTTGGACTAGGACTGGAATGGCTGAATCATATGGTAGGTGTATGTTTAACTTTTTTTTTTTTTTTTTTTTTGAGACAGGGTCTCACTCTGTTGTCCAGGCTGGAGTGCAGTGGTGTGATCACTGCTCACTGCAGCCTCAACCTCCCAGGCTCAAGTGATCCTCTGACCTCAGTCACTGGAGTAGCTGGAACTACAGGCACTCACCATCACACATGGCTAATTAAAAAAACATTTTTGTAGAGACGAGGTCTAGTCATGTTTCGCAGGCTGGTGTCAAACTCCTGTGCTTAAGCAATCCTCCAGTCTTGGCATTCCAAAGTGCTGGGGTCATAGGAGTGAGCCACGTCACCTGGCCTGTTGAAATTCTTAAAGTGCCAAACTATCTTCTAGAGTTGTACCATTTTGCATTCCCACCAGCAGTGGATGAGAGTTCTGGTTGTTCTGCATCATTGGGGCAACACTCGTTATTGTCAGTCTTGTACATTTTAGCCATTTTAATTCAGTGTGTAATGGAATTTCATTGTGGTTTTAATTTGCGTTTCCCAAATGACTGATAGTGTTGAGCATCTTCTTATATGGTTATTTGCCATCCGCATATCTCTGTGTTTAAATCTGTTATGCATTTTAAAGTTGTTAGCTGGGCACCGTGGCTCACGCCTATAATCCCAGCACTTTGGGAGGCCGAGGCAGGTGGATCACTTAAGGTCAAGAGTTGGAGACCAGCCTGGCCAACATGACGAAACCCCATCTCTACTAAAAATACAAAAATTAGCTGGGCATGGTGGCGGACGCTTGTAATTCCAGCTACTCAGGAGGCTGAGACAGGAGAATTGCTTGAACCTGGGCGGCAGAGGTTGCAGTCAGCCGAGATTGTGTCACTGCACTCCAGTCTGGGAGACAGAATGAGACTCTGTCTTAGAAAATTTTAAAAAAAGGTGTTTTTTTCCTCCATTTTTTTGGGTTTTGAGAGTTCTCTATATATTCTTGATACAAATTGTTTATCAGATACATACTATATTTTTCTCCCAGGTTATGGCTGGCTTTTTCATTTTCTTAACAGTGGCTTGAAGAGCATAAATTATACGTTTTGATGATGTCCCATTTATGAGTTTGTTGCTTTACGGGTTGTGTTTTTGTGTATGTGTCATATTTAAGAGTTGCTTAATCCTAGGCCACAAAGGTTTTTCTGATTTTTTTCTCCTAGAAGTTTTAGATTTTACTTTTAGGTTTATGATTTAATTTTCATTTATGGTATAAGATTTGGATCCAGATGATTTGTAGGATTCTTTTGAGGCCTGGAATGAGGGTCGCTTCCTCCAGAGAACACTTACTTTTGCATCAGCCAGTGTGGGATCTCCTTAAACCGAATTCAAGGCTTGAGATTGTTTGGACCCGTCATAGCTCTAGTTCTGCTGGATAGTTGGTTCATTACTGGTTTACTCTCTGGAGGTATGTAGCCTTTTGGGTTCTTGCTTACTGTAGTGGGGTTTTGGGTTATATGTTTTGGAGGACCCAGTCTTTTATTCCTGTCTCCCCTCTCTGCACTGTCTTAAAAATGAAAGTCGAGACTTTTCAGAATTGGCAAGTGCACTGAGGGCAGAGGTAGTTTCTGTGCTTATCTCTTTGACTTCCTGGTTTCCCTTTAATTTTTGCCTGTTATTTATTTCTTGTCTTGTCAGGTTGTGGTTGCTTTTAAGATTATAAAAATATTCTGTCCATATTTTCTTTTAGTCTTTTTCAGAAGGAGGGTCGGACCAAATAACAGTGCTTGAAATTAAGAAGCCAAAACACATTCTTTTTTATTTCACTCCAGAGTCTAGACCTGAACCTGATATGGTCTGATATGGTAACCGCTAGCCACATGTGGCCAATTAAATTGAAATTAATTACAGTTAAGCGAAGTTGAAAGGCCCATTCCTCAGTTACACTAGTCCCATTTCAGGTGCTCATTAGCCACATGTGGCTAGTGGCTACTACATTGGGCAGCGCTGGTATAGAACATTTTCATCATTGCAGAAAGTTCTAGTGGATAGATATGGCTTGACTATCAAAACCTCATCAGGGACTTGCACTGGTACGTGGATCTGCGTTTGAAAACCACTAATATGGGTATCCTTGCTGTTTAAAGTTTGAATTTTTTGGAATCTGTATAGCTAGACAGATGATTGAGTTCATTTAATAGACTTACTGTGAAATCTATCCCTAAGGTACAGTGTAGATTCTTAGACTGATTTAGGTGGTGAAATGTGAATCTGTGGCACACTGAGTAGATAACTATTAAGTATTGATATTTTAACTTACAAATATGTCAGTTTTAACTGAGAAATTTTGTGAAAGCATTTATTATATGTTGATCTGTGTCTTAGACCCAGTGTCTCCCATTGCACCTGCCCTGCCATCCCTGCCCTTAGTCAGTCATAGTGCTGTGCAAAGTCGCAGGGCACTGTGGGGTTCTGGCGGGGGTGTCACAGCACCCACTCTTGCGGGAACAATAGGAATTAGCCAAGTGGGGAGGGGAAGGATGGGGGAAAAGGTTCTAGGGAGAAGAAAAGCATGGGCAAAAGCCTGGATGTTGATGAGAACCGTGTGGAGATTGGTTTGAAGCATCTTAAATTTGATTTCTAGTATCAAGAGAGGTAGCTGAAACCATAGATTTTTAAAAATGTCATGAGGCCAGGCACAGTGACTCAGTGCCTGTAATTCGAGCACTTTGGGAGGCCTGGGTGGGAAGATCACTTGAGTCTAGGAGTTTGAGACTAGCCTGGGGAACATAGTGAGACCTTGTCCCTACAAAAATGTAACAAAATTAGTTGGGCATGGTGGTGCATGCCTGTAGTCCCAGGTACTCAGGAGGCTGAGGTGGGAGTATTGCTTGAGCCCGGGAGGTTGAGGCTGCAGTGAGTTATGATCATGCCACTGCACTCTAGCCTGAGTGACAGACTGAAACCCGCATCTCACAAAAATAAAAAAATAAAAAAAGAAGATGAAAAGCTATGTCAGGATATTCTGTCCATTCACACAGTATTTCCTATTAACTGGTAATATAATGTTATTACAGTTGTGTTGGGATCTCTCATTCTAGTTCACAGAGTACCAATCTTTTGATTATGTGTCCACAGTTATTAGGGTCGGAGGACATGCCTGAAGTAGTCCCAGCTGTCCCTTTCTGCCAATTTAACCGTGCACTAGATTCATGCTTGGTAGTTCCTGGGCACATTTCGAGGAACTCGGGGGATGTTGAGTGGAGTCATTCCCTTATTGTCTATTACTCTAGGAGGAGGAAGGGTTCAGATAAGTCAGTAAGTTGAGCTGTGGTTTAGGCTCTGTACAAGAGGGGCGGTAAAGATGAAGGAGTGGGACTGAGGATGGGTGTGGAGGAAAGGTTAGGGCCACTCTTCATCGCCACCTGGGGTAGCTTGCCGGCACATGTTTACCTTTGGTTTGGGATCACAGCAAGCAGAAGAGATGAAAGCTCCCTTTAACCATTCTAGGATATGTATTTGAATTGGAGAAACTACCTCAAAATAGAGTGTGTGCAGGCACTACATGAAGGCTTCTCAGCGTTTAATGTGCATACATGCCACCCAGGGATCTCGTTACATTTTAAGTTCCAATTCAGTCTGTCTGGGAAGGGCTCAGACTTGCATTTTTCCTAAGTTCCCAGGTGATGCCAGGGCTGGTGGTCTGTGGACCATACTTGGAGTAGCAAGGCATTGGTTTTCAAAGTGTGGGTTGCAAGGTGGCACTGAGTCTTAGTTTGAAAGTTGAATAACCACTGTTGATTGCGGTAGTTAAGGGCATGGCGTTGGGGTCAGAATCCTGGCTCTATGATCTTGGGCTTGTTTGTTAAGTTTTCTAATCTCTATTTCCTTGTGTGGCATGTGATTGTACTACATGATCATGTAATGCTTAGTCTTTTTTTTTTTTTTTTTTTTTTTTTGAGACAGAGTCTTGCTGTGTTGCCCAGGCTGCCAGGCTGGAGTGGAGTGGCATGATCTCGGCTGACTGCAACCTCTGCCTCCCGGGTTCAAGCAATTGCCCTGCCTCAGCCTCCCGAATAGCTGGGATTACAGGCACATGCCACCACACCCGGCTGATATTTGTATTTTTAGTAGAGACGGGGTTTTACCGTCTTGGCCAGGCTGGTCTTGAACTCCTGACTTCAGGTGATCCACCCACCTTGGCCTCCCAAAGTGTTGGGATTACAGGCCTGAGCCACCGTGCCCGGCAGTGCTTGATCTTATTAAACACTTTATGAAAGGTAACAGTTATTAAAAGTAAATGTTTACATTAAAAGTTTGCCAGTTTTCAAAGTGCTCAGTCTTCCCTGCATCTTTGCTCAGTTTGTAAAATTGCACCTCCCTCCCTCCCTCCCTTCTTCTCTCCCTCCCTCCTTCCCTCCTTCCCTCCCTCCCTCCTTCCCTCCTTCCTCCTTTCCTTCCTTCCTTCCTTCCTTCCTTCCTTCCTTCCTTCCTTCCTTCCTTCCTTCCTTCACTTCCCTCTCTCTAGGACAGTGATGAACCAGCCTTCTTGTACTGGAGGAATACACCATCCGTCTTCATAAAGACTGGCAGGCACATGGACAAGTTTACCAGTTATAATGCCTTTCTTACACATTAAAGAAGTAGGTGTTTGTATTGGGGCTTCAACAAGGACTTGGAAAACTTTAAGATAATACAACTACATAGTATTCCTTTAGGTGAATATCCTTTCAGTTTCTCAGATCATTGATGAAAGCCTTAACAAAGGTTTTTTTTTTTTTTTGAGATGGAGTCTTACTCTGTTGCCCAGGCTGAAGTGCATGATCTTGGCTCACTGCAGCCTTCACCTCCTGGGTTCAAGCAATTCTCCTGCCTCAGCCTCCCGAGTAGCTGGGATTACAGGCACCTGTCACCATGTGTGGCTAATTTTTGCATTTTTAGTAGAGACAGGGTTTTGCTCTGTTGGCCAGGCTGGTCTCAAACTCCTGACCTCAGATGATCTGCCTGCCTCGGCCTCCCAAAGTGCTGGGATTGCAGGTGTGAGCCACCACACCCGGCCTAGATTTTAAAATAAGCATCTGTTTGTTTCTTTTTTTAGTTGCCACTAGTAAGGATGATGGAAAACTATATTTTGTACTAAGGATTTTGAAAGATAGAATTCTTTCAAGTGAGAATTCTGTGACTTTTCTGTTAAATGCGTATTTAATAACTAAAATTAAAATACAAAGCTTCAATCTGAAAACCTTGTAGAAGTTTTCAAACATATACAGAAACAATATTGTAATGAATTCCCTGTTTATTCATTACCGCTTTCAGCCATTGTTATTGTTTAATAAGTATTGTTAACTCTTTAAAGGTACTGGTTCATACTTTAAAGTTGTGAAGGCACTTGCTTTTGAAAACGTATGCTAACATTGGACAACTCCTGCTAAAATGTGACATAATTCATGATGCATTTCTTTAAAAAAGATAGGGAAGGAATTGAATACAGCTCTGCTGCTTTTCTAAGGTTCTTCTGTGAGTGGGTGATGCAGCTGACTGTCCTGTATCTTTCTTTCTTTCTTTTTTTTTTTTTGGAGATTGAGTCTTGCTCAGTTGCCCAGGCTGGAGTGCAGTGGTGCTATCTCGGCTCACTGCAACCTCTGCCTCCCGGGTTCAAGCGATTCTCCTGCCTCAGTCTCCTGAGTAGCTGGGATTACAGGCACCCGCCATCATGTCTGGCTGATTTCTGTATTTTTAGTAGAGATGGGGTTTCACCATGTTGGTCAGGCTGGTCTCGAACTCCTGACCTTGTGATCCGCCCGCCTTGGCCTCCCAAAGTGTTGGGATTACAGGCGGGAGCCTCCGCACCCAGCCCCTGTATCTATCTTAATGATGCAGTGTGTATCTCTCTTAATGATCCAATGTGTATCTTAATGATCGAGTGAGCTAAGCAAGGCGGTGGGGACTCTCCACAGACTTGGAGCCTTTAGTTGGAAGGTTCTTTTCTTAAAACTGTACTTGAATCAAAATAAACTGTAGCTTGCTATGCTTTGCTGTATTGGTTTAATGTTCCTGATAGCAGTACATGTCTGTTTTTAACTGAGTCATTTTTTTTTTTTATTGAGTTGGTGAAGCGTGGAGCTTTAATAGAGCAAGATTTATGAAAGAAATATGCTAATCTTTTTCAAAAAATGATTAAACTGAAGAAATACAAAAGAATATGTGTAAAATATAAGGTAGAGATAATCTCTACCTTCTTCAAGAATGCTCTGAGCTCTGAGAACCTGGAGGAAGGACACCCAAGTCAGCCTTGGTTAAGTCCCTAGTTATGCCCTAGGTCAGGGGCCAGCAAACTTTCTTTGTGAAGGGCTAGACAGTAAACATTCTAGGCTTTGCAGGCCACCTGTGACCACTCACAAGTACTCAGCTCTGCCGTACAGTGCTACAGCATCCATGGGCTGTATGTAAAGGAATGAGCTGGCTGTGTCTAGTAAAACTTTAGACACTGAAATCTGAATTTTCTATAATTTTCACATGCCGTGAAACATTATTGTTTTAGTTTCTTTAACCATATACGATGTAAAACCATTTTTAGCTCACAGGTTGTACAAAAACAAGTGGGGCCACATTGGCCTGTGGGTCATAGTTTGCTGTTCTCGTGTAGAGGGTGATAACAAAGCAAACTCCTAGGTACCTCCTGCCCAGCTTCAACAGTGGGATTTTCCCATGCCCTTGAAAGGCCAATGTGTGTTCCCTGATCACATACCCTTCCCTCCTGCCCCACAGGTTCTGTCCCGTCCCACTCCCACCCCTCACACCGGTGCCACTCTGTAAGTGAAGCCTTATGTCACCCCTCCTGAAGACATCCTTCCTTGGCCCCGCTCAGTGTTTCATTTCTTTTCAAGCCCTTTTCACCATCTGTTACTGTTTGTATTTTACTTACTTTTTAGTTTCTTTCTCTCTTGGTGGTGACATAAAGTCTGAGGGCAAAATGTTTCTCTGTTCCCTGTTGAATCCCTGATATTTAAAACAGTGGTCATTGAATGATATTGTTTTTTTCCATTTCTTTTTCTTTTCTTTTTTTTTTTCCAGAGCAGGAGTGGAAGTTTATTAAAAAGCTTTAGAGGCTGGGTGCGGTGGCTCATGCCTGTAATCCCAGCACTTTGGGAGGCCGAGGTGGGCGGATCACGAGGTCAAGAGTTCGAGACCAGCCTGGCCAACATAATGAAACCCCAGCTGTACTAAAGATACAAAACAAAAAAAAAAATTAGCTGGCCATGGTGGTGGATACCTGTAATCCTGGCTACTCAGGAGGCTGAGGCAGGAGAATCATTTGAACCTGGGAGGTGGAGGTTGCAGTGAGCCAAGATTGCACCACTGCACACCAACCCGGACAACAGTGTGAGACTGTCTCAAAAAAAAAAAAAAAAAAGCTTTAGAGCCAGAAAAGAGGAAAAGTAGACTTGGAAGAGTCCCAAGCAGGCGACTTGAAGGACAAATACCTGTTTTTGCCATTTCTTCGTGTTTTGTCTGTTTTGAACTTTATTTTATTTTTTATATTTTTGAGATGAAGTCTCACTCTGTCGCCCAGGCTGAAGTGCAGTGGCGTGACCTCAGCTCACTGCAACCTCCGCCTCCCGGGTTCACACCATTCTCTCGCCTCAGCCTCCCGAGTAGCTGGGACTACAGGCGCCCACCACCATGCCCGGCTAATTTTTTATATTTTTAGTAGAGACAGGGTTTCACCATGTTAGCCAGGATGGTCTCGATCTCCTGACCTCGTGATCCGATCCGCCTGCCTTGGCCTCCCAAAGTGCTGGGATTACAGGCGTGAGCCACTGTGCCCGGCCGAACTTTATACTAAGGGTATCATGCTATATGTCTTTATATGACTTGATTTTCTTTTTTCCTCCCATCCTGCACTCTGATTTTAAAACTTAGGTGCTGTATGATAGTTTTCATTCATTTTCACTGTTGTGTAATCTAGCCTACAATTGATGGGCATTTGGGTTGTTTGCAGTCTCTTGCTGTACTGCAAACACTGCCACACAAATGTGAACACTCTTATTGCTCATAGACATGGATGTGCATAGCCTATGTATCTAGGAGTGTGATTGCTGAGTTATAGGGCTGGCCAGTCTTCAACCTGACTAGTTACTGCCAAATTGCTTCCCAAAGTAGTTATACCAATTTATATCACCACTAATATAATGACTCCTTGTATTAGTTTGTTTTCATGCTACTGATAAAGACATATCCAAGACTGAATAATTTAGAAAGGAAAGAGATTTAATTGACTTACATTCCACATGGCTGGGGAGGCCCCACAATCGTGGTAGGAGGCAAGGAGGAGCAAAGTCACATTGTACATGGATGGCAGCAGTCAAGAGAGCTTGTATAAGGGAACTCCCCCTTATAAAACCATCAGATCTCATGAAACTTACTCACTATCACGAGAACATCATGGGAAAGAGCCCGCCTTATGATTCAGTTACCTCCCACCGGTCCCTGCCACAACACATAGGAATTGTGGGAGCTACAATTCAAGATGAGATTTGGGTGGGGACACAGCCAAACCGTATCACTCCTGTTGTTCCACATCCTTGTCTGTAGTTTATTTTGTTTGACTTTTTCAGTTTTGTCATTTTGGAGGTTGTGTCATATCTTATTGTGGCTTTAATTTGAACTTCCCTTATTAGTAATGATGTTGAGCCACTTTTAATATATTTGCTATCTGTTTTGTCTTCTGTGAAGGACTATTAAGTTTCTGGCCTTTTTTTTTTTTTAATTGACTTGTAGCTGTTCTTTCTATGTGTGGATTGCAGTCCTTTATCATTATGTGTTGTGAATATTTTCTTCCAGTTTGTGGTTTGTTTTTTTACCTGTGAGGTGTCTTGGAGCTAAAGTTCTTTTTTTTTTAATACTTTAAGGTTTAGGGTACATGTGCACAACGTGCAGGTTTGTTACATATGTATACATGTGCCATGTTGGTGTGCTGCACCCATTAACTTGTCATTTAACATTAAGTATATCTCCTAATGCTATCCCTCCCCCCTCACCCCACCCCACAACAGGCCCCGGTGTGTGATGTTCCCCTTCCTGTGTCCATGTGTTCTCATTGTTCAGTTCCCACCTATGAGTGAGAACATGGGGTGTTTGGTTTTTTGTCCTTGCGATAGTTTGCTGAGAATGATGGTTTCCAGCTTCATCCATGTCCCTACAAAGGACATGAACTCATCCTTTTTTATGGCTGCATAGTATTCCATGGTGTATATGTGCCACATGGCCTTAATCCAGTCTATCACTGATGGACATTTGGGTTGGTTCCAAGTCTTTGCTATTGTGAATAGTGCCGCAATAAACATACATGTGCATGTGTCTTTATAGCAGCATGATTTATAGTCCTTTGGGTATATACCCAGTAATGGGATGGCTGGGTCAAATGGTATTTCCAGTTCTAGATCCCTGAGGAATCACCACACTGACTTCCACAATGGTTGAACTAGTTTACAGTCCCACCAACAGTGTAAAAGTGTTCCTATTTCTCCACATCCTCTCCAGCACCTGTTGTTTCCTGACTTTTTAATGATCGCCATTCTAACTGGTGTGAGATGGTATCTCATTGTGGTTTTGGTTTGCATTTCTCTGATGGCCAGTGATGATGAGCATTTTTTCATGTGTCTCTTGGCTGCAAAAATGTCTTCTTTTGAGAAGTGTCTGTTCATATCCTTCGCCCACTTGTTGATGAGGTCGTTTGATTTTTTTCTTGTAAATTTTTTTGAATTCATTGTAGATTCTGGATATTAGCCCTTTGTCGGATGAGTAGATTGCAAAAATTTTCTCCCATTCTGTAGGTTGCCTGTTCACTCTGATGATAGTTTCTTTTGCTGTGCAGAAGCTCTTTAATTTAATTAGATCCCGTTTGTCTATTTTGGCTTTTGTTGCCATTGCTTTTGGTGTTTTAGACATGAAGTCCTTGCCCATGCCTATGTCCTGAATGGTATTGCCTAGGTTTTCTTCTAGGGTTTTGATGGTTTTAGGTCTAACATTTAAGTCTTTAATCCATGTTGAATTAATTTTTGTATAAGGTGTAAGGAAGGGATCCAGTTTCAGCTTTCTACATATGGCTAGCCAGTTTTCCCAGCACCATTTATTAAATAGGGAATCCTTTCCCCATTTCTTGTTTTTGTCAGTTTTGTCAAAGATCAGATAGTTGTAGATATGTGGCATTATTTCTGAGGGCTCTGTTCTGTTCCATTGGTCTATATCTCTGTTTTGGTACCAGTACCATGCTGTTTTGGTTACTGTAGGGAACTAAAGTTCTTAATTTTAATATCATAAGCTTTATTTCTTTTTTCCTTTATGATGAGTACTTTTTATTGTTTTGATTTGTTTAAGGAATCTCTCTTTATCCAAGGGCTAAGTTTTGATGTGAAGTATTTTTATTTAGTTCATAAAGCATTTATTATTATTATTTTGAGACAAAGTCTCATTCTGTCACTTAGGCTGGAGTCCAGTTGGACGATCACAGCTCACTGCAGTATTTTTTTTTTTTTTGGACAGTCTTGCTCTGTCGCCCAGGCTGGAGGGGAGTGGTGCTGTCTCGTCTCACTGCAACCTCCGCCTCCTGGGTGCAAGCAATTCTCTTGCCTCAGCCTCCTGAGTAGCTGGGACTACAGGTGTGCACCACCATGCCCAGCTATTTTTTGTATTTTTAGTAGAGACGGGGTTGGCCAGGATGGTCTCGATCTCCTGACCTCGTGATCTGCCCACTTTGGCCTCCCAAAGTGCTGTGATTACAGACGTGAGCTACCGCGCCCATGCTGCACACTGCAGTCTTGACCTCCCAGGTTCAAGCGATCCTCCTGCTTCAGCCTTCTGAGTTTCTGGGACTAGCAGGTGTACACATTACCACACCTGGCTAATTTTTAAATTTTCTTTAGAGATAGGGTCCCACTGTGTTGCCAAACTTGGTCTCTGGCTCCCGGGCTTAAGCAGTCTTCCCGCCTTGGCCTCCCAAAGTGCTGAAATTACAGGCAGGAGCCACCACACCTGGCCTATAAAGCATTTATTGTTCTATTTAATAAAGAAGTTTAATATTTAGACATATTTTGTAAATTCTGATTCCTTTGATGATTCATGATTTATTTTAAAGTGTTTGATAAATTACAAACAAATGAGCTTTTTTTCAGTGTATCTTGTGACATTTCTAGAATTGGATTGTAGTCAGAAAATGTGTTCTGTATGGTACCAATTCTTTGAAATTAATGTTGTCTTAAATAGACCTATATTGTAGTAGAATTTGGCTAAAATCTTGGTCTCAACTCAGAAACTTTTAGGTACCTAGCCACTTAAACTCCAGCTATGCCTAATTTATACCTTAGTTGTGAAAAAAAGATTAGACTAACAGATTATTAGACTTTTTAAAAAGTTAATAGAGTTTCTATTTTCTGCCTCTGGAAACACTTGTGTTGTTTTCTGGCTGAAGTTGAGGTGTTAATGTACATTATCAGCTTTTGGATTCTGTTCTACCCAAACTGAAGCTTAAAGACAAGTGACTGCCTCAACTGCCAGTTTGTTTTAGCTTAGCTGACAGGCAAGGAGTTCATGCTGTGACTGCAGCTGCTTTCCTTTCAGTGGCATTTGTTAATTAAGCTGTTTAATTTTGTGTTGCTTTCCCAAGGACTGATTCTTAAGGAAAAAAGAAAATTTTTAGCTTGTGGTTATTCTGGGACCTTTTAGCCTAGTGTTTATTTTGGGTGTCCATTTCATTTTTTCTCCCCAGAAAGTAGCATTAACTTGAAAATTATCATAGTTAAATAGTGGCTCAGAAATTAAATTTTATCTGTCTCCTGAATCTCAGGCATTAGTAATTGAAGTGTCTAGGTATTGTGATTTTTGTAGAGAGGTATTGTGTAAGTGTCTGGATATTGTAGTTGTGTAGTCTGTTTAAGAGAAAATGCATTTTATCTAAGAAACAAGACCCAACTTCAAGTATTGGCTCTGCCTTTAGTCATGTGACTTTTGGCAAGTTAGTTTCTGTGCTTCTCAGTGTCCTTATTTATAAAGTGTAGTTTTTATGGTCTTAGCCTTTGAGGTTATATGTGCAGTTACTGTGTAGAGTGGTATACAAATGTAAGGTGCTAATGTTGTTAATAGTATCTTTAACAGACATAAGTAGTGTTTTACTACTAAAGGCACAGGTCCTTTCCATTTAATGTGTTTTCACCAGTTCTTGAGCTGGTTCATTCAGTTAATTCATTTGTTCGCCATTTAAAAAATACTGTTTTGTGCCTGGTACGGTATTAAGCCCTGAAGTTATAGACTTGAGGGGGAGTGAGACTGATATAGTTCCCTGGCATGCAGCATGATGTGTGCAGTTGTCTCTTAGTGTGCTCTGACAATCTGGAGGGCAAGTCCCTCGTGATGCCCAACCTCAGGGGTCGGCAGACTTCCCCTCTTAAAGGCCGGAGAGTAGAAACTTCAGCCTTCGGGGGCCGCATGTACACATACAGCCTATCGCATTTCCTCTAATTTTTTCTTCCTTTCTTCCCCCTCCCCCCTCTCCTCAACGCTTTAATAATGTAAAAATCATTCTTAGTCCAGGAACCATATAAAAACTGGCTGTGGACTAGATGTGGTGACCTCTTTGTAAAGTGTTTTTCAGCGGAAGATGGGAAGTGGATTCCACTCATGTGCAAAGGCATGGAGGTGTGAGAGGCTGGGGTTTTGTGGAACTGAATATTTTTATCACATCTGGAGAAATAGGTTGGGTCGGGTAGAGAAGGATATGCAGTCGATACTGGGCAGGATCCAAGCAGTTTGCACTTGATTCTGATATAAATTTTTTACATCCTAGGGCAGCAAGAACAGATTTAGATGGTAGGAGGATGACTGGACTAGAGGCACAAGATCAGTAAGGAAGGTAGTAATCCACATTAGAAGGGGAAAAGTCACCCAACCTTTGTCATTAAGGAAATGGCTCACCTGCTGTTATTTAGTAAAGTGAGAGGGATAAAGTTCAGAGGTCGAATTTAGTAACATACAGTCTATTTAATAATAGACTATATGTTCTTTTAATTATGTTGTACATATAAATGAAGGACTTAAGGACACAACTGAGGAAATGGAGAGTAGGGATTGATGTGAAGCCTGTTTCTGAGTTCATCTACAGGCGTGACTAAGTAAGTGAAATGGCAAGGCTGAGAGAGAAGGAATCCAGCGTAATTCCAGGATGGCTTCCAGATTTTTTCTTTGGTGATGAGTTCATGAAGCTCTTTTTGCTCTTAATTTTTTTTTCCTGGAATATCTTAGTGATTGCTTTGATGAGGGAACATTGTCTCTTAGGTCCATGAACCCCTGAAATTCTAAGCAGAATTGTGTATGTATGTGAGCTGTTTTTCCCTGGGGAGAGAATTCTAGAGCTTTCATCACATTATCAGAAAGGGGTCCAACCAAAAGGAGGAACCACTTTTTGTTAGATTGTACACATCTGGTGTACTCTAAAGGTTTGTGTTGGCAAGGAAAACATCATCCCAATCACAGGATTTTTACTTTAAATGTAATGCATCTCAAACTGCCAAGTAAAATGCAAACACATGCAACTGTTTTCTAAGTTGAACTGTATCAACCAGCAATTGGAATGTTTTTCCCTAGTTTCTCCTCCTTTCCGAAAGACAGAATAAGACACATTTTTGGTACATAAAAAGCCAGCCGGAGACTGACAGGCATGGAATGCTTCAACATGCTATGAACATTATTAGAGAAAGCTAAAGTTTGTAGAGTATTAACGTATCTTAGTATTCATGTGGCTATGAGAGATGGTGTCACTTTTAGGTAGGATACACCAGTACCATAAATGAGTGTAGTTTCTTCAGTTGGATTAGAAATGTGTGAATAGTGAGTTGTAAGACAATCCCTAAATCGTGCTGTCATGGTGAGCCCTTAGTTGAGCAAAGCAGGAGAAGCAGGGCGGCTGCAGAGCAGTTGTTGAGATATGAGCATCAGGCAGATTCGTATTGTGTTCTGGAGTCTGCACTGGATTGGTTCATACTTGATGTCAGCATTATTACATGTAATTTAGGGATTACAGACTACAGATAATAGCAGTCCCTGCAGAGATTTGATGAACTTGGTAAGCTGCTTCATATGGAGCAGAGAGAACTTAAGAGAGTGAAAATGGGGCAATCTGTAAGAAAGTTTCTTCTTTCCTGTTGAGAAAAATTGTGACTTCTATTAAAGGCAAAGTGTGATGAGGCAAAGATATAAAAAATGATGGAATCTAGCAGGGGCATAGAAGTCAAAAGTGAAAACCTAGACTGGTTAAGATATCACTCTCAGAATTTCAGGCTGGGGCTAATTGTAATTCCAAGGTAGGAAAAAAGCTTTGAATCTACTTTGCCTAGGTCATGGCAAAGTTTAGGTGACAAGTTTTGTTTTCTGTTTGGAAAAAATAGTATTGGATCCTAAGGAATTGTCTTGAGAAATCAGATAGCAGAAATACCTTAGTTTAAGTGCATGTTGTCAACATGTGGGTTAATTTTAAACAGTACATGGTTGATTATGTGGTTGGCAAAGAGCTGATGTATTTGATTTACATCTATCCTATGAGTTTGCCTTTTTGACCATTTTATTGGAAAGCAAACTTTTCTGCTGTTTTTTTTTTTTTTTAACGTGTGTATGTGTGCCCCTTTTACTCTTTGCTTTAAGTAATCTAGAATTTTAGGGGTATATCTAAATTTAGGATCCAAAGCTTTTACTTTAGAGATGAGTAAATAACCCAGAAAAGTCAAATGACCATTTGATGGAGAATCATAGGTGAGCTTACTCTCCAGCCCCATCCAAAGGTCAAGCCTGGTGTTTGCTGTGGGTCAGGGTCCCCAGGTAAACAAAGACAGCTTTATCGGGCTTCCAAGAGCTTAAAGATTACCTCCCAGGATCTGGGCAAAGGGCCAAACTTTTCTTTGAGCAAGGTGGTTAATCCTTTATTGCATAAGCCCTAGCAAAGCAAATTATTATTTCTGTCATTACTAGGGAGTTCAAGAAATTATTATTGCTCCTAGATATAAGATATGTTGTAACCACATACAGTAACATTTACCACGAAACTGAGAAATTAGAATTTCTACACACAGGTGAGGATGTCTCCAGAAGTGTGTCATACTTGACATCTGTTCTAACATTTCTATCAGGGATTTGAATAAAGAACAGGAGTCACACTGGGAGACAGCTCATTTTTAGAATTTTAGATTTTTAAAATATTTTGACAGGTGGTAATGAAGTGGTAAAATCCATAGGGTGAAATTTGTCAGCAATAAATGTAAAATGGCAGACTTAGTTTAAAAGGAAAAGCAACTGAGAAAGCTAAAGCTGGACAAAACGTGTCTTAACTCTACCAGTGTGCGGAAGACCTGGGAATCTAGTAGACTAAAACAAGGATCGGTGAACTTTTTTGTAAAGGGGCAGATAATGAATATTTTAGGTTTTGCAGATGAATAGGCAAAACAAGAATATTATGTAGGTATTTAAATAATGAGAGAAAACAAATTTCCACAAATTTTCATTGACTGAATTCAAAATATAAAAACAGTAATTGAGGCTGGGCGCGGTGGCTCGTGCCTGTAATCCCAGCACTTTGGGAGGCGGAGGGAGGCAGATCACTTGAGGTCAGGAGTTAAAGACCAGCCTGGCCAACATGGTGAAACCCCGTTTCTGCTAAAAATACAGAAGCTCGCCAGGCGTGGTGGCGTGCGCCTGTAGTTGCAGCTACTCGGGAGGCCGAGGCAGGTGAATCACTTGAACCCAGGAGGTGGAGGTTGCAGTGAGCCGAGATCATGCCACTGTACTCCAGCCTGGGTGACAGAATGAGACTCCATCTAAAAAAAATTAACAATTATTTATTAATTAAAATAATAAAAACAATTGAGCATAATTAAAAAAATACAGGTCTAATGAGAGGAATGGATTTTTTTTTTTTAGGGGAGGAGGTGGATAACATTTGGCTAAATTAGAGTTTGAACTTAGTGTTCGCTATTATCAACATCAATTACAAGTGTTCATCCCTTAATGCTAATCTGCAAGGAGATTTTACATATTTTATCTTTGAAAAATGTCTTAATCCTGACAGGATACATTGAAATACTGATAGCAGTTCAGGAGCATATTCATTGCTTAGAAGGCATTTATAGAATTCTATTAGGTTCTCCTTGATAATTGCCTTCTAGCATGTCATTGCATTGCAGATTAATCACTTCCTATTGGTGGTTAGATGGAAGCACCTCAATTGCACAGTTAAATGGATTTTGAAATATGTAAATTTTCTTTGTACTTGCATCGGAGTTTGAAAAATGCTACTGGAATGTAGTTTGAACCCAGAAAATATATCCACTGCAAATTTGCACAGAATTGAAATCTTGCTTTTTGTTTTAACTTTCACATACGAGAAGTATATAAAGAAGCTTAATGCAACTTGTGATTCAAATGTTAGCTGTCATTGAAATGACTTTACTGCAGTATAAATTCCTCATATAAGTACTGTTTTCCTTTGTAAACTTAAATTGAATCCATTAAGAAACATCAAGTCTGTAGAAAAAATTGATTGCAGAGCTATTCAGTGTTTGGTAACAGTGTTAACTGAAGGAGGCTCTTTTAGAAAAATTTGAGTCTTGACTCTTAAGGTCATAAAGTTGCAATAAAACCTACCACTGTCCATTTAACTGCTGTGTGGTAGGACAAGTCAAGATACTCAGTTTCTATTTCTGACAAATTCAAGGAACTGACAATGGTTAAGTCTACAAGAGCTAATGAAGTTCACTGTGGATGCTACTGGTCCAATAACACCTGACAGATTTAAATACTTTCTACATAGTACTTGCTGATGAATAACCATAATACTTTCATAATTTTTGTAAATTTGTGCAGCAAATCATTTTTCTGCTCCCCATATATTTTTACTATCACCAGTTGTTATCATTGCATCTTAGTAGATTCCACTTCAGATTGTACTAAATTAGTGTTTTCTCAGCTTTGAAAATATTCTTATTTGTAGTTCCACACAGACTATTCTTAGAGACTAATTTTTTAGTTACTTCAAGATTGGCATTGACTCCTTGAATAAACAGTTGAGCAACGTCAACAACCAAGGAAAATCATTCAAAAATTATTTGCCTTGTTTTTGACTGACATTGATGTTGTTATCAGTATCCTCAACTCTTTGAGCAACTGTTCTTATTGAAAAGCTTATAGTCTTAAGCAAGTTTTTTTGTTTTTTGGTGTGTTTTTTTTTGACATATTTCTTTGTCAGTTGTAGTCAGACATGTTGTCTGTTGTAGTCAGACATGTTGTAGTCAGACAACTTAACATGGTTAAGTTATCCACATAAGATGGAGGGCCATTTAGGGTTTTGAGCAGAGAAGTGATGACATCTGATTGAGATTTGACTTCATCTGCAATCGGATTGAGATTTGACTTCATCTGCAATGTTGAGGATAGGCACCAGAGCAGCAAGGTTAGAAGCGGGGGACCTGTCAGGTGGCTGTTGAGTTCATTTGAGTGAATGGTGATGATGGCACAAGTCGTGGTGATGGTGGAGGATGTGGAGCAAAGTGGACAGTTTCTTGGCAGATTTGCCAGGAAGAGCTGACATTATTTGCTGACAAGGTTGAACATGGAGTGTGAGGAATAAAAGAGACAAGGATGACATCCATTGCTTTTTGGCCTGGACAACTGGAAGGAGAGAGTTGCCAAGAACTGACATAGAGAAGAGTGTGTAAAGAAGGTTTGGAGGAGAAAGATCAATATCTGAGCTTTGAAATGTCTCTTGGACATTTTTATTCGCTTAAGTGATGTTTCACTTCTCTGAGGATCTAGAAGCTGGTCCCCAGCATAGTGTATCCATGAGGATTTGCTCAGGAAAAGAGAAGCTGCTCTAGGCACTTTTTTAAATACACAGAATTATAGTCCTTCACTACCGTTGGAAGGGTTGGAGAATTGAAGGTCAAGGAAGCAGCTGTTTACAGTGTGTACTTCCCAGGAGCTCATCTGAGATGGGCAGAGGTCTCAGAATTGAAGCCTCTGCTGCTGTGGTTGAAGTGGATGGTTCTTGGAGTCTCTCCGAAGCTGCTGGGAATTCCTAGTAGGAGCTGCTCTATCTAGGTCTTAGTTTCAGAAGTAGGTGAGTTATTTTTTTCTCCTAGCACATCAACCTGCAGCTGCCTCCAGAGGGTAGTGTTCTCTTTTATCTTACCAGTCTTGCACGAGTTGCCCTTATTAGTTGACTCTAACCCTGAGTTGTAGCAGGAAGGGGTTTGCAGGAAATGTAGTTCTGGCTTCCCTATGTCACACAGGTGAATATAGAAGGTGGTAATGATGCAGAATTGACAACAGTCTAGCACAACAACCAGGCAACTGGATTTTCAAGTTGGGATTTTAGAAGAAATCTGAGCTACAGTTAGCATAAAGGTAGCTTTTAAAGTGAGCTTGCCTAGGAGGTGAGCATAAATAAGAGAAAGGACAGAGTCTTGG
The DNA here is from genome assembly GCF_029281585.2 of Gorilla gorilla gorilla. NCBI lineage: Eukaryota > Metazoa > Chordata > Mammalia > Primates > Hominidae > Gorilla > Gorilla gorilla. The sequence goes on along the minus strand of NC_073231.2, from coordinate 146,817,609 downwards.
GGAACTCTAGAATTAACAGGTTTGCAAGAAGAGGAAGAACAGCTGTAGAGACTGGAAAGAAACCACCTGTGAGGTAAGAAGAAACCCAGGAGAAGATGGTGTCCTGGAAAGCAAGAGAAGGGAAGCAGGAATAATTACCTGTCAGTTGCAGCTGACAGAGGAAGTAATATCTAAGTATTGACCATTGGATTTAGCAGTATTGAGGTCATTGGTAATCTTGGATAGAGAAGTTATGGTGGAGAGGTGAGATAAAGGGAAGATAATTAGTGATAGCAAGTATATTGTGTGTGTGCTTGTTTATAGGATTATTTGTATAATAGCTGTTTTAAAGTCTTTGTGAGATAATTCTGACCTTTGTGTCATCTCAGTATTGGCTTGTCTTGATTTTCTTTTTCTATGGGAATTGAGGTTTTCCTGGTTCCTCCTGTGCAGAGTAAGTTTGGATTGTATCCCCGACTTTTTGGATGTTATGTTAGGAGGAGACTCTGGGTCTTGTTTAAATATGCTGATTTGGTGGTGGTTTGAATTCTATTCCTCCCTCATCCACCTGCTACTGTTTACTTTTCAGAGTCCTCAAATAGCTTCTGCAGTTACTCTGTTCAGGCTTTCTAGTTGCTTTCAAGAGGAGTGACAGGGTGCAATGTGCTTATTTTTCCTTATCTAAACCTGAAGCTGTTCACTTTGCAAACTGCTTCTGTTACTCAGGTAATGGTCACCAGTTTCAGCTGGGCCATGATGCTCAAATGATTTTGCGTCCCTGATCAGTTACCTCTTGCAGCCCCCATGGGAGTTGCTGCTCGAATTATTTCTTGAATTTGGCTTATAGATAGATCCTTTTTTTGGTATCTGTTCCCATAGAGTTTCTTTTGGTGTTTTTCTCAGGTAGACAACATGGCCCTTACCATATATCATCATAGCCATTAGTTTTCTTAAGTATGATGGAAGAGTTGTCTTGTGTTGAATGTATTGACTATGCCTATTGATTAGTTTAAGTAGAATAATGTCTCTTTGACATTTTAAGCCTTTCACACAATATAATTTTGTGGGGATATTTTTTACAATGCAGAATAGAACGGTGAAGAGCACAAGCTGTAGACAGATTTTTGCTTTGCATTCATATCTGATCCTTGCTCCCTGTATGATGTTGAGCAAGCTCCTTAACCTCTCTAATCTGCTTTTTCTCTTCTGTTTAGTAGAGATTATTGTGAATTGTAACTCTTTTGTAAATGTGATATATAGTTCTTAGTGCTTGGCTAGTCATATAAATAATTAAAAACGATTTTTTTTTTAGGGCAGGATCAACTCGATGTTCGTAAGTACAGTTCCTAACAGTATAGTTATTTCTACTGTGGGAATTTAAGGGCTAATCTTCATCATTCCCTGATTTATATTGATCTAAAAACTGGAAAACAGTTTATATTCGTCATTTGCTATGCATACAAAATGGGCAAGTTATTACTGTTAATATTGGTTTTTTAAAATTCAGTAATTTTACAGCCTCTTTTCTTTTAGGGTATTGGTTTAGTCAGTAGCTTAGTACCAGGTAGATGGCAAACCGTGTACTAAGCATCAGTGCAGAGATAGTGAATGAGACACAGTATTCCCACCTTTGAGCAGTGCCAGGCTAGTATTAGAATATTTTTGGCTAAAAAATTATTTTGAAGCATAAAGAAGCTTTTGTTTGCTCTGGTGATTTTCATAACATATTCACATTCTTAATGTATTTTTGGTTTTTCAGAAAGTTACTTCTGGCCTGTGTTCTTTCAGAATATAGGTTGCAGCTTGTGTTAAGTGCAGGAACTATCGACAGACTGAGTTTAGAGGAAGGGAAAATCGGTATAAAGTGGTTGTGTATTTTGAACATTGGGGAGCTTCATAGATGAGTTAAATTGTTAGGATATGGATTAAGAAATGTTGGGTTAGGCCAGGCGCGGTGGCTCACGTCTGTAATCCCAGCACTTTGGGAGGCCGAGGCGGGCAGATCACGAGGTCAGGAGTTGGAGACCAGCCTGGCCAACATGGTGAAACCCTGTCTCTACTAAAAATACAAAATTAGCTGGGCGTGGTGGCAGGCCTCTGTAATCCTAGCCACTCGGGAGGCTGAGGCAGGAGAATTGCTTGAACCTGGGAGGTGGAGGTTGCAGTGAGCGGAGATTGCACCGCCGCACTCCAGCCTGGGTGACAGAGAGAGACTCCGTCTCAAAAAAAAAAAAAAAAAGAAAGAAAGAAATACTGGGTTTGAGCCTTATTTAGCACTTAGCATCAGACAGACATTTTCTTTTCCAGGGGCTCATCCTACTTGTTCAATTCCAGCCAGATAACTTATAATTTGTCAATATGTCATATTGAACATTACTCAGCTGTGGTAAGAACTTTCTGTCATGCTTGCTTTGGAAAGCCCAGATCATGTTTATTGTTTTAACAATATTATGTAGTTAATTTGGGAAGCAAGAATAGCAGCATGATTTTGAGTGCTGATAAACCAGTATTTGAATCCCTGGTCTCTCCCTTCTTTGCTGTGTGACCCTGGAAAACTTAGTAACTTCTTTAAGTCTGTTTCCTTGTATGTAAAGTGGAAACAATTATAGTAACCAGTTAGGGCTGTGAGGAGTAATGAGCTAATATAGACACTCCACACACATGAAGCTGCTATTGTTATGATCAGGATTGTTATTTGGAGGTAGTGAGAAAAGAATGATAGAAGGCTGGCCAAGTTGGATTGTGCATTGAAATGAGAACATTGAAAGCAAGGTGGTGAAAGGAAATATTCTACGTGATAATGAAGCACAGGTTTAGTGTGGTATGGAAAATTTTAGTTTGCAGGTTAAAAGGGAAAAGGGTTCAGAGCAGCCTAAGCATCTATTTATACCTATCTTAAAATACACTCATTCATGCACAAAGGGTAGGGAATATCCATCTTAAAATATCTTCAGAGTTGAGAATGTGGAGATAAACATGTATATCATTGTATAATAAGCCAACTTTAATTTTTCTGTATCCATCTGGAGAAAAAGAATTTAAGACTTTTAATTTTATAATTTGAGAAATAGCTACTTTATACTCTGAACTAGTTCAGATTTTTATACTTATATTTTATCAGTTTCATAGTTACAAATAGATTTCTGTTCTTAGTAAAGATGGATTAAATCATGGAATAAGAAGAGTTAGGATTCAACATGCATTAAGTTGTCTGTTGCTAAAACAGGATTCAACATGCATTAAGTTGCCTGTTGCTAAAACAGTAAGTGGGCAGTAAGCCTAGTGTTGATAGAATGGAGGCTTGTAACTTGCTTAAATTCTCCTTTAACTACATAGAATAAAACATAAAGCAAAAAGCGGTTATCAGAATGTGGCTGAGGTACTCAATGCCAGTGTATCCATTCATTTATTCATTAAGTCATTCATGCATCATATAAATGTTTATCGATAATCATGCGCTCTAGATGCTGTTTTAGATAATGGTGCATACTGTTGGGTATACAGTGGTGAACAAAAAGTAGATGTGGGGAGTAACTGGGATGGTTTGTCTTCACATTTAATGAAGAGAAGAAAACCAGTTCCAAGAGTGTCAGAATAATTCAACAAGTGATGTTTTTAGGTTTACACTCCTAATAGAAAGGAGGCAGGAAAGGCAGAGTGCATGGAAAGAAGAAATGCTTCCAACTGCAACCAACTGGAGCTTTTTTGACCTTTACTTTGGTTTTAATTAATAGTGCTTAAGTTGTTTACCTGGTGTTTAGGTCCTGAGGCTGCAGAGCTGAAAGAGGTTGTCACTGTCCCTAGAATCTTTCTCTTTTTGAGATGGAGTCTTGCTCTGTCACCCAGGCTGGAGTGCAGTGGCGCGTTCTTGGCTCAGTGCAACCCCTTTCTCCTGGATTCGAGTGATTCTCCTGTCTCAGCCTCCCGAGTAGCTGGGATTCCAGGTGTGTGCCACCATGCCTGGCTAATTTTTGTATTTTTAGTAGAGACGGGGTTTTGCCATGTTGGCCAGGCTGGTCTCGAACTCCTGATCTCAGGTGATCCACCCGCCCTAGCCTCCCAAAGTGCTGGAATTACAGGCGTGAGCCACCATGCCTGGCCTAGAATATTGTTGTTTACTTGGAGGAGGAAGAGACTGACAGAAAAGGCAAAATTTTAATGGCCTCTCTAGTAAGCTTCACCACAAGATTCCTTTGGGGTAGGGTCATGTCTCTGGTACCGTGCATGTCCAATACCTTGTGCAATGCATGGCTTGTGTCTGTCACTTAATAACCTATATTGAGTGAAGAAATGCTATGGAGTGCAGGAGAGGGGCATCTAATCTGGGGTGAGACGGAGCAGCCCCTACCACATGTACATCAAGTTGAGCAATGGGAAGATGATCTAGGTAGAAGGAGCAGCAGATGGCATAGAGATGTGAGAGAAAGTACAAGTTGCTCTGTAAACTGACAATAGTTTATAGTTTTGCCAGAGTGTAGGATTCATAAGAGACAGTGCTGAGAGACTTTAGACTAGAGAGTTAGACTTGGCTTGACAATTAAGGGTCAAATAAAGAGTTTGGATTTTGTTTTCTTTAAAAGTAATAGTGTTTTTTTCTAAACAATAGAAATCAGGTTTCCTAATGCCCAGGCTGACACTCTTCATATTACATGATGCATGCAATGTCAAAAAAGGATTATTAGGTCTTAGGTTCCATATCCATTCATGATAGCAGGACCATCAAAATTCTGTAAAGCCATTGGTGAATGTTCTGTCTTTTGGAGAGAAAGAGGATATAGGATAAATACCTTTTTTCTTGGGAGTAAAGAATTTGTAGTTGAAACTCATTAAGGGCAAGCAAGATCTGAGTGTCTTTGAATTTTTGTTCCTGGAATGATGCCAGGAATGTATAGCAGATCTCTGTACATGAATAAATGAAAAAACCTTTCTTTGCATTTGCATATACTGTTGCTAGCATTATACTTGGTTCTGAAAAGTAATAGTTAAATGAGAAATGGCCTCAGTGGCACATGCCTGTGATCCTAGCACTTTGGGAGGCGGAGAGAGGCCAAGACGGGTGGATCGCTTGAGTCCAGGAGTTTGAGACCAGCCTGGGTAATATAGTGAGACTCCCCTCTCTACCAAAAAAAAAAAAAAAAAAATTACCTGGGGCTGGGGGTGGTGCCCACCTGTGGTCCCAACTACTTGGGAGACCGATGTAGGAGAATCGCATGAGCCCGGGAGGTTGAGACTGCAGTGAGCTTGATCGCATTGCCACAATCCAGCCTGGATGACAGAGTAAGACCCTATTTCCAGAAAAAAAAAAAAAGAAAAGAAATTAGCTGGGCACGTGATGGTGTGGCTGAGGGAGGCTCAGGTGGGAGGATTGCTTGAGCTCAGGTGTCTGAGGCTACAGTGAGTTAGGCTCTCCTCACTGCACTCCAGCCTGGAAGATAGAGCAAGACCCTGTCTCTTAAAAAACAGGCAAATTATTGATTATAGTTAAGTGGGCTAAATCCTGTGGTAGAAACAGTCATGCATAGGGTAGTGCATCCACATCAGTCTTGGGTGGGAGGAGGGTCATGGAAGGCAGATTTTTGGTTGCACTTGAACTGAACTTTGAAGGATGATTAGGAGTAAGCTGGGTGGGGGAAGGGAAGAACCTTCCAGGCAGAAGGACTGGCATAAGTAAAGGCTTGTTTGTAAGAAATAACATGGCACATTAAGGGAAGTTGAGGTTGTTCAGTATGATCCTACCATAGAAAAGGAATGAGCAAGTGATGGAAAATGAGATAGGAAGCTAGTGGTTTGGTTATGTTCTTTCCTTCTCCCTCTTAACCCCCCTAACCCCCCTCAAGTTCTCCTCTTCCCTGTTCCCCCTGGAATATTCTATTTGGAATGGGATGATGAGAAATACTGTGAGGAGGAAGAGGTAAAGGCTTAGAAGGTATGCTTTGATGCCCCAGATAAATGTCAGCAGAATAGGGAACACAGTTGGAAAATTGCTTTTCAAAGCAAAGAATTTCTAATATCCCTCAAAGTAATGAGAGCTATTGAAGACTTTTGAGCGGTTGACATAATTTGTTTTAGGAAAGGTCACTCAGGTAGGTACTGGTGAAGAAGTTGAATTGAAGGGGGCACTGTAATAAAGAAAGTAGATCAGTTAGGAGGTTTTGTTTTGCTTTTGTTTTTGCAACACTGTAACTTGAACTAAATGGATGGCCATGGAATTGGAGAGCAGGGATCTTAGGGGTGAGAGATCAGTGAGGTGAAAGAGTTAGATTGGGCAACTGGTCATGGTTAAGGGCAGGATTTTTGGGGTCAGACACCTGAATTTGATTCTTAGCTTGGCCTTTTATTATTATGTGACTTTGGAAAATTAGATAACCTTCTAAATCTGAACTTCCGGAAATGTGTAACAGGAATAATTCCTTGAGAGGTTATTTTGAGGACTGAGTACTCCTAAAACTCTTAGCACAGAGTATAGCTCGTGGAAAGAATTAGTTAAGAGGAGATGCTATTATAAGCTGTTCATTGTTATAGGGTATATATTTATAGGAGGAAGAACATATATAGGCTGTATTAGAGGGAGAGGCAAGGCCTTAAGGTTCGTGCGTGTTGGTATCAGTGGTCTGTTACAGGGCTGAGGAAACTATAGCAGGTGGGCCAAATCTGCTTTTGTAAATATGTATTTATTGGGATGCATTCAAATTGTTTATATATTGTCTATGGCTGCTTTTGCACTGCAAAGGGAATGTACTTAACACAAAGAATAGGGTCCCCAGGAGAGCACTTAAAGGGCAAGCAGAGGAAGCCTAGGTAGGTTGGGTGGGGGGACCTACAAGGGCCAGGAAGTCTGTAGGATTGCCATGAGTGAGGATTGTCACTAATGCTGGGAAAGGAGAGTGGACATTCTGTGGTTTTTTTTTTTTTTTGTTATTTATTTTTTTTTTTTTTTTGAGGGAGTCTCGCTCTGTCACCCAGGCTGGAGTGCAGAGGCGTGATCTCAGCTCACTGCAAGCTCCGCCTCCCGGATTCACGCCATTCTCTGCCTCAGCCTCCCAAGTAGCTGGGAGTAGCCACCACACCCGGCTAATTTTTTGTATTTTTAGTAGGTTTCACTGTGTTAGCCAGGATGGTCTCGATCTCCTGACTTCATGATCTACACACCTCGGCCTCCCACAGTGCTGGGATTACAGGTGTGATGACTGTAGAGTATGCTCGAGCTGCGTGTCCTATACAGGAGGCCCCTCAGGCCCCTCACAGAGTATGTGTGTTTGTAATAGGCATAGTAGACTGATATAGCTTTTGGCATTGCTGGATGCTTGTACACAGTTTTCTTTAGCTCTTTACTATGGGACTGCTGTCTTCATTGCCACACAAAGCAGCAAGAATTTGTTGAAATGAGTAAAAATAACCACATAATTTTTTCCCTCCCTCCCTCCCTTCCTCCCTCCCTTCTTCCCTTCCTCTCTTCCTTTCTTCCTTCCTTTTTTTTTTTTTTAAATTTTGAGACAGAGTCTTGCTCTGTTGCCTAGGCAGTGGTGTGATCTCAGCTCACTACAACCTCCACCTCCTGGATTCAAGCGATTCCCCTGTCTCAGCCTCCTGAGTAGCTCCTGGCTAATTTTTGTAATTTTTTTAGTAGAGACGGGGTTTTGCCATGTTGGCCAGGCTGGTCTTGAACTCCTGGCCTCATGTGATCCACCTGTCTCTGCCTGGGATTACAGGCATGAGCCACCACACCAGGCCCAGATATTTTTGAGTTTAAAGATACTAACTCAATAAATTGCAAAAGAGGAGGCAGTTTTCCTAAAACACCACCACTCCAGTTGGGTTGTATGGTTGAAGGAATAAACCTCTAAATGAAATCTTTAAAAGAATTAAACCTATAAAAGAAACCTTTGCTTTCTTTTATCTAAAATTTCCTTACCAGGCTTAAATCATTGCCTTTTAAAAAATGTGTACTATAAGTACTTTTTGTTAGGTGAGCTCTCTAGTATTAACTTGGTGAGACTGATTTGTAGTATCAAATCTTTTTTTTTTTTTTTGAGATGGAGTCTGGCTCTGTTGCTCAGGCTGGAGTCCAGTGGCGCGACCTTGGCTCACTGCAAGCTCCACCTCCCAGGTTCATGCCATTCTCCTGCCTCAGCCTCCCAAGTAGCTGGGACTACAGGCACCCGCCACCACGCCCGGCTAATTTTTTTGTATTTTTAGTAGAGACAGGGTTTCACTGTGTTAGCCAGGACGGTCTCGATCTCCTGACCTCGTGATCCACTCTCCTCGGCCTCCAAAAGTGCTGGGATTACAGGTGTGAGCCACCACGCTCGGCCTGTAGTACCAAATCTTAAAGGAAACTTTGCATTTGGAATTTGAAGTTTTATCTGGAGATTTGGTATGGTTGCTGAGTTATTTTTAGGATTAGATACATTTCTTGGAAATAGCAAATGTAATAACAAATTGTGTGGCTATATAGTTGGCTGTTTGATACCATCCATAAGCTTAGCAAAGTGTGGTGTAGTTATTTGCCTGTCTTCGAGGGAAATAAATGTAAAAGGCATGGATAACTTGCTCACAGTGCCCAAACTTGCTCTAGTGATAGAACTAGGACTGGAATTCAGGTTTCTTGAATTTGATTTCAGATGTCTTTTCTATATATCTGCTGCTTTTCTGACTTTAAAGTACATTTCCAAGGAAAAGTGCTCTTTATCTATAAAGTACTTTTTTATTTTTGAGACAGAGTTTCGCTCTTGTTGCCCAGGCTGGATTGCAGTGGTGTGATCTCGGCTCACTGCAACCTCCGCCTCCCAGGTTCAAGTGATTCTCCTGCCTCAGCCTCCCGAGTGGCTGGGATTACAGGCATGCACCACCACGCCTGGCTAATTTTGTGTTTTTAGTAGCGACAGGGTTTTACCTTGTTGGTCGGGTTGGTCTTAACTCCTGACCTCAGGTGATCTGCCCACCTTGGCCTCCGAAAGTGCTGGGATTACAAGAGTGAGCCACCGCGCCCAGCCTATACGATACGTTAAAACACAAGATTTGTGAAGTGTTGATTCTGTATGTGGCAATGAACAATTTTGGTAGTTCACCTGATAGTCATTCACTATGAGATCATGCTTTCTTTACAGCCTGGTGTAAAACCATTGATGGATTCATCCTAGTTTATCTTGCCTTGATTACTTATTCTTTTTTTAAGGGTTAAAGTGGGCCAGCCGCGGTGGCTCATACCTGTAATCCCAACACTTTGGGAGGCTGAGGTGGGCGTATCATTTGAGATCAGGAATTTGAGACCAGCCTGGCCAACATGGTGAAACCCCGTCTCTACTAAAAATACAAAAATTAGCTGGATGTGGTGGTGCATGCCTGTAATCATGTAGCGCATGCCAGCTACTTGGGAGGCTGAGGCAGGAGAATTGCTTGAACCTGGGAGGTGGAGGTTGCAGTGAGCCGAGATCGTGCCATTGCGCTCCAGCCTGGGTGACAGAGTGACACTCCGTCTCAAAAAAAAAAAAAAAAAAAAAAAAAGTTTAAAATTGCATTTACAATGTGTTTTTTTCCTTCTAATACAATATATGTTCATTGTAGAACATTTAAAAAAATACTGTACACAAAAAATAATTGCTGGTAAATTGTATCTCTCAGGGATAACCACAGGTAGGTTTTTTTTGTTGTTGTTGGATTTTTTTTTTTCCTTTTTGAGACAGAGTCTCACTCTGTTTGCCCAGTGTGGAGTGCAGTGGTGTGACCAGGCTCATTGCAGCCTTGACCTCACAGGCTCAAGCAGATCCTCCCACCCCAGCCTTTCAAGTAGCGAGGACCAAAGGCATGTGCCACCATGCCCAGCTAATTTATTTTTTGTTGGAAAAGGAGGGTGGTGGGGGGCAGGCAAGGGGGAGTCTCTCTGTGTTGCCCAGGCTGGTCTTGAACTCCTGGGCTCAGGCTGTCCTCCCACTTTGGCCTCCCAAAGTGCTAGAATTACAGGCATGAGCCGCTATACGTGGGCCACAGGGAAGATTGTAAAAGATCCATTTAGGCCTTCTTTATCCCTTGGTGATAATTCATATATCTTTTTGAAAATCAAAAATGTAGATATAAGTATATAGATTATATATAAAAGTCCACCATTTCTGAGGGGAATGGATCACTCTTACACTACTTTTTTTTTTTTGAGACAGAGTCTTGCTGTGTCGCCCAGGCTGGAGTGCAGTGTCGCAATCTCCGCTCACTGCAAGCTCCGCCTCCTGGGTTCACGCCATTCTCTTGCCTCAGCCTCCCAAGTAGCTGGGACTACAGGCACCCGCCACCACGCGTGGCTAATTTTTTTTTTTTTTTTTTTTTTTTTGTATTTTTAGTAGAGACGGGGTTTCGCTGTGTTAGCCAGGATGGTCTCAATCTCCTGACCTCATGATCCACCCGCCTCGGCCTCCCAAAGTGCTGGGATTACAGGCGTGAGCCACTGCGCCCGGCCTACTTTTGTTTAAAAAATATATGTGTGTGTAACCACATTCAGCTAAAAAATGATTGCCAGCCTTTTGCTCCCTTTTCCATAATCTTGACTTCTGTGACAGTCATTTCCATTAAAAAAATAATTTTACTCCCTATTATGTGTCTTTAAACATTAGGATTAGCTTTTGTGTAGTTTTAAACTTTATAGGAATAGAATTACACTGTATATATTCTTTTGTGACAATTGATCTGTGACAAATTGACATTGTAGAGCAACAGGGAAGAGAGACTTTTTCAATAAATGGTGCTGGGTCATTTGAGTATCCATATAGGGAAAAATAATAATTTGCTTCACACAATAAAAAATAATTTCAAGTGGATTTATAGATATGAAAAGATTAAATAAAACTGGTATAACGGTGTTTAATAGAAATATATTGTGAGCCACATGTGATTTTAAAATTTTCTAGAAGCTAAATTTAGGAAAAACAGATAAATTAATATTTTATATTTAACCCAGTAATGCTCAAATACATTTTAATGTGCAAGTAATTTAAACATTATTAGTATATTTTATTTTGGGGGGCAAGGATACTATAGTTTTAGCAATTCAGTGTGTATTTTACACTTATGTCTCAGTTTGGCCTAGTTACATTTCAAGTGCTCCTTAGCACGTGACTAGTGGGTACTGTGTTGGAGAGCATAGTTTTGGAGGATAATGACGGATAACATCTTATTATCTCTGGACACAAAAAGCAACCATAAAAGAAAAATCGATGAGTTATGCTACATTAAAGTTAGGACATCATATTCCTCAAAAGACATTATTAGGCTTGGCATGGTGGCTTCTGTAATCCCAGCACTTTGGGAGGCCACAGCAGGAGGATTGCTTGAGTCTAGGAGTTCAAGACCAGCCTGGGTAACATAGTGGGACCCTGTCTCTACAAAAAATTTAAAAAAAGAAATTAGCTGTGTATGGTGGCACAGACCTGTTAGTCCCAGCTACTCAGGAAGCTGAGACAGGAGGATTGCTTGAGCCCAGTAGGTTGGTGCTGCAGTGAGGCATGATCACACCACTGTACTCTGGCCTGGGTGACAGAGTGAGACACTATCTCAAAAACAAAAAATTAGTAGGAGAGTGAAAGGCAAATTATAGAGTGGGAGAAGATATTGGTAAATCATAATTCTAACAGTTTGCATAAAAAATATGTAACATGTCAAGAAAAAGGTAGTTAACTCATTAGCAGGATGGACAAGAGACTTTGAACTGCTATTTCATGAGAGATAAATGAAATAAAATCTATCACTGTGGATTTGTCTTTTTCTTTTTGTAATTCTGTTTTTGATTTTTATATATGAGTTGCTTAACGACAGGAAATGCATTAGGTGATTTCATTGTACAAATGTCATAGAGTGTACTGAGCAAATTTAGATGGTAGCCTACTGCATGCCTGGGCTATATGGTATAGCCTATTGCTCCTAGGCTGCAAAATTGTACAGCATGTTACTGTACAGAATATTGTAGGCAGTTGTAACACAGTGGTAAGTGTGTGTGTATCTAAACATAGAAAAGGTACAATAAGAATATGATATAGAAGATTAAAAAATATACCTGTATAGGGCACTTACATGCATGAATGGAATGGAGCTTGCAGGACTGAAAGCTGCTCTGGGTGAGTCAGTGAGTGTGTGGTGAGTGAATGTGAAGGCCTAGATTATCACTGTACACTACTGTAGATTTTATAAACACTGTACACTTAGGCTATACACTAAGTTTATAAAAATATTTTTCTTCAGTAATAACCGTAGCTTACTATAACTTTATAAACTTTTAAATGTTTTTAAACTTTTGGCTATTTTGTAATAACACTTAGCTTACAACAGAGGCACATTGTACAGCAGTACAAAGTGAGCCCCCTCCTGGGCTCAAGTGATCCTCCCACCTCAGCTTCCCAAGTAGCTGAGACTACATGTGTGTGCCACCATGCCCAGCTAATTTTTTCTGTAGAGATAGGGTTTCACCATGTTGCCCAGGCTGGTGTCAAACTTCTAGACTCAAGCAATCCATCTGCCTCGGCCTCCCAAAGTGCCAAGATGATAGGAGCGAGGCACCGCACCTAGCCAGTATTTTCTTTATATCCATATTCTATGAGCTTTTCTGTATTTTTTTAAAATTTTAATTTATCATTTCATTTGTTTGTTTGTTTGTTTTTGTGATGGAGTTTTGCTCTTGTTGCCCAGGCTGGAGTGCAATGGCATGATCTCGGCTCACTGCAACCTCTGCCTTCTGGGTTCAAGCGATTCTCCTGCCTCAGCCTCTCAAGTAGCTGGGACTACAGGCATGTGTCACCATGCCCGGCTAATTTTATATTTTTAGTAGAGACAGAGTTTCTCCATGTTGGTCAGGCTGGCCTTGAACTTCTGACCTCAGGTGATCCACCCACAGCCTCCCAAAGTGCTGGGATTACAGGTGTGAGCCACGGTGCCCAGCCTAATTTATCGTTTTTAAACTTTTTTGTTAAAATGAAGACACAAATACACACATTAGGGTAGACCCACACAAGGTCAGGATCATCAATATCAATCTCTTCCACCTTTGTATCTTGTCCCACCGGAAAGTCTTTAGGGGCAATAACACACATGGAGCTGTTATCGCCTAGGTTAACAGTGCCTTCTGGAATACCTCCCGAAGGACCTGCTGAGCTGTTTTACAGTTGTTCTTTTTAAATAAGTAGAAGGTGTGTACTCTACAATGATAATTAAAAGTGCACAATAAATAAGCCAGTAACATAATTGTTTATCAAGTGTTAGGTACTGTACATAATCATATGTGCTAGACTTTTATACGACTGGCAGCACAGTAGGTCTGTTTTCCCCAGCTTCACTAAAACACGTGAGTAATGTGTTGTTTCCCCCAAGTGGCTTTTTTATTCCCTCCCCCCTTCCCCACCCTCCTGTGTTGTTCTCTGTCTTTTGTGTTACAGAATTTTCTCACATGTCTGGTATTAATTTCCTTGTGGTGAATAAAAAATTCTTTGGAAGCTTTAGCAAGTGGGTTCAGCCTTTTGACTCTGACTTTTGCATCAGGATATTCTGGATGGCCCATTTGTTGGGAAATCCCCAGCGTTGGCATCTTTAGATCTTTCTTCTTAGATGTATCAGGTTCCTGCAGGGTAAAGACCTGACTATCTGAAGTTTGAGAGGAAAGTGCATAGGGGGTAGTGGAGGAGCTGAAATGTGTGTTCAGTGACTAGATCGACCTCTGTTTTGTACAGTTGGGCAGGGTGACTTCTGTCTAAGGATGCTCTCCTTTTCCAGAGAGCCCCCAGTCTTCTGTCATGGTTGGGGAGTCCCACGAAGGCGTGGTGTTGAGGCTTTAGCTGCATCGTAGATAGTCTTCACCTAACCTCCATCATCCTTTATGCCTCCACCTTCTTTACCCCTTGTTCTGTCTGCATTTAGTGCTGCCAGTTCTGAACCTTCTCCCAACATGGCTGTGGAAATGGAATTGGTTCTTAGTGTTTTTGGCTGCTGGCTTGGTCTGGCTGCATTGGGCCTGCTGAGTCATTTGCTATGCTTCCAATCTTTTATAGTTCATTTCCCCCAAGTTTTTCTGTTTTCCTGTTTGTTCGGTTTCTATCTTCAGTGTTAGAGGCTTTTCTTATAGCTTCAAAAATTCAGTTACTTTTTCTTTCATTTCTCCCTGTCCTGTGGGTTTGGTTTTTAAATTTATCTTTTTAATATGTCTGTATTAGTTTGTTCTCACACTGCTAATAAAGACATACTTGGGACTGCGTAATTTATAAAGGAAAGAGGTTCAATTGACTTCACAGTCCCACATGGCTGGGGAGGCCTTACAATCATGGCAGAAAGCGAAGGGGAAGCAAGACACATCTTACACACGGCAGCAGGCAAGAGAGAGTGTGTGCAGGGGAACTCCCCTGTATAAAACCCTCAGATCTTGTGAGACTTATTCGCTATCATGAGAAGAACACGGGAAAGACCTGCCCCCATGATTCAGTTACCTCCCAGCAGGTCCCTCCCACAACACATGGGAATTATGGGAGCTACAATTCAAGATTTGAGTGGGGACACAGCCAAACCATATCTATGTCTTTTGTATAATTTTAGTGGAAGTGAAATAGATGTGTATATTCTGTTTGCCATCTTCCTCTGAATTTGTTAGCTAACTTTGTGTCAGATTAATTATGCCCGTTGATGTTTTAATGGTTCTTAGTTATTTCATGTATATTTCCTTCAACTAAAATATGGGTTTGAAGACAGGCCTTTTCCAAATTTGTTATTCTTCATTCAAGGTCCAGTACAGTATGTATGGTAAGCAGTGAAGAAGCTAACTGTAAGGTGGACAGTACAATAAAGCCTTGAAAAAAACTAGTGAAATAATGGTGGTTTTATTTATATATATATATATATCTCTCTCTTGTCTTTCAGGTTCTCTCTGACTGCAATGGAAAGAGGAAAGAGAAATTAGAAGTATTTTTTTAAATTGTCATTTGATTTCCTCAGAGTTATTGTGGCCTTCTGAACTGTGAGTATAATTCTCTTGCTATACTTGTGTCTTGAGATTTTTGGTTTTGTTTTTCTTTCACCTGTCTTAGTGTCTCTTTGACGTACAATAGAAATAAACAAAAGGTAGTTGATTTTGCAGGGTGGGTGAGGGAAGAAATATAAATTGTTTAGTGCCTATTATGTGTAGATACTTTATATATTTTTTTCTGAGACAGGTAGTATAATAATGGTTAATAATAACGTGCTTAGAATACTGTCTGGTACATTATAAACCCTCTAAGTTACAATTACTAATTGAATCCTCACAGTAACTTTATAAGCAAGGTTTACTGTTCTTCCCTATTTCACATTTGCATAAACCAAAATACAGAGAGGTTAAAGGATACTAAGTTATGGCCGGACACGGTGGCTCATGCTTGTAATCCCAGCACTTTGGGAGGCCGAGACGGGAGGATTGCTTGAGTTCAGGAGTTTTGAGACCAAGTGGCTGGGTGCGGTGGCTCACGCCTGTAATCACAGCACTTTGTGGGGTTGAGGCAGGCAGATCACTTGAGGTCAGGAGTTCGAGACCAGCCTGGCCAACATGGCAAAACCCCATCTCTGCTAAACAGACAAAAATTAGCCAGACGTGATGTTGCATCCAGCTGTTGTAATCCCAGCTACTCGGGAGGCTGAGGCAGGAGAATTCCTTGAACCTCCACAGGAGGAGGTGGAGGTTACAGTGAGCCGAGATCGTGCCACTGCACTCCAGCCTGGGTGACAGAGCAAGACCCTGTCTCAAAAAAAAAAAAAAAAAAAAAAAAAAATTCGGACCAGCCTGGGTAACAACAAGACCTTGTCTCTGAAAAAAAAAACAAAAAACAAAAATTGTCAGGTGTGGTGATGCATGCCTGGATCACGGGAATTTGAGGCTGCAGTGAGCCAGGATCGTTCCACTGTACTCCAGCCTGAGTGACAGAGCAAGAGTCCATCTCAAAAAAAAAGATTACTAAATTAGTAAATGGCAAAGCTGGGATTCAGATTCATTCTGGCTTCACAGTGTTGTGCTCTTGACTGGTAGAGCAGCTCCCTCCCCCCAGTCTGTGGTTTTGCTTTTTGTAGGTTCAGTTACCCAATGTTAGCTGCAGTTCGGAAATACTAAATAGAAGATTCCAGAAGTAAACAATTTATAAGTTTTAAATTGTGCGCCATTCTGAGCATCCTGATGAAATCTCATGCACTCTGATCTGTCCCACCCTGTCCCACCTGGGATGTGAATTGTCCCTTTGTCCAGCATATCCACCACACTGTGTATGCTGCCCGCCTATTAGTCACTTAGTAGCCATCTGAGTTAGGTCAGCTGTCAAGGAATGACAGTGCTTGTGTTCAAGTAACCCTTAGTTTATTTCATCGTGGCCCCCAAACGGAGGGGTAGTAGTGATGCTGGCGTATTGTTATAATTGTTCTATTTTATTATGTTATTCTTGTTAATCTCTTACAGTCCCTAATTTATAAATTAAACCTTATTGTAGGTATGTATGTATAGGAAAAACATAGTATATATAGCGCCAAGTACTGTCCCTAGTTTCAGGCATCTACTAGGGGGGACTAGGAGCATATCCCCTGCAGATAAGTGGGAATAGCTGTATCTTATTCTCATGGGTTCTAGATTCAGATATTGGTTTAGCTAGGTATATATTTCCTAACTCCTTAATTTTACTCAAATTATTTAACCTATTGAAAGCCATTTTTTTTTAATCTGACAAAGGGGATTATTATAGAATCTCCCTTTCGGGGTTATTACGAAGATGCTGTGAGATATGCGTAAGGTGTTCACTCAAAATTGTTAGCAATGATTATTTGGTGCCATTTTTCTCATTTTAATTAGCAGAAAACAGAGCCCTAGAGAGATTATATTACTTGTAATTTGTCTGTTTGTAACTCGTAGATCTTGGTGCATGTTTCACAGTTTAGAAATCATACAATTGAGGGTAATCCTACTTTGTCTTGTTTCCAAAGATTGCTCTTTCTTCTAAGTCTGGTGGTAAATTGAGGACATATAGGTTCATAGAGTATTTATAAATCTCTTTTGTGGGCATTTTGTTTATGTTGTTACAGTAAATATCTCATAAACTTGGACTTCATGGAGTCAGAATTCATGATAATTTATAGCTGTATTGAATTTGACTTTCGCAAGTGTTTTTGGAGTACGGGCCTAGGATTATTTTTTAATTTCCACATGAGTGTCAGTTCACGTCTTTCTTTGTTCTCTTTTCTCCCCCAAATCTATTTCTAGGTGTTAGTGAAGGGAAATTATGTCATACAGTTTCCATTTCTTTGCAAGGCCTAGGAGTCTGGGTCCTGTGTCCCCCTGTCCTTCACAGGCTAAGGGAGAGGAGCCTACTCTGTCCCTTGTGCTGTGCCAGATGTGATTATGTTACAGTGTGAGAAGGTCACAGCCCCTCTATTTGTGTCCCCCTATTTCCTTCCCCCTGTCCATATTGTACCTTTCTTCCTATAACAGTGCATTCTGTTTATTTGGGTGTGAGTCTGTGTGTGAGGGCAGTTTTGTTATTTCATCTCTGCTTAACCCGCAGTTAACTTTCACTAAATGCTGAATTAGGACTGTTTAACGCCTGTCACAAAATAAGTTCTCTTTTCTTAGTAGGTCTGAGCAAAAGAAAGAATACCAAATGTAACTTTTCAGCAACATTAGCTGTAAAAATATTTCCTCTTGGTATAGCAAAAGACAGTTTCATAGCAGAAATACAAAACTTACATTCTTAGTGTAATGTGCTGGGAAATGAAAGTCTAAAGAGAGGTGAGATGACAAACCAGCTATTTGTGACCCAAGAGCCAGCTCATTGGCTCATTGGAACTTAAAAAAAAAAAAAAATTTTTTTTTTTTTTTTTTTTTTTTTTAATTTTTCTTTGCAGATAGAGTCTTGCTCCATCACCCAGGCTGGAGTGCAGTGGTGTGATCATAGCTCACTGTAGCTTCTGAACTCCTGGGCTCAAATGATTCGTCCGTTTCAGTCTCCCAAGTAGCTGGAACTATAGGCACATGCTACCATGCGTGGCTAATTCAAAAAATTTTTTTGTAGAGATGAATCTTCCTTTGTTTCCCAAGCTGGTCTCAAACTCCTGGCTTCAAATGATTCTCCCACCTCAGCCTTCCAGAATGCTGGGATTATAGACGTAAGCCACCGCTTCTGGCCTCATTGGAACTTTTTAGCTGTAGGACAAAATCTACCCATCCTGGTTTGTCTTTTTAAAATCATTTGAAAATATATAAACCCCGGAAAATAACCTCATAACCAGTGTTCCTGTAACTCCCCCCCACCGCAAATTCTGGACAGATGGTCAGTCCATATGTGTAAGTCTGGCTTCCAATCCATTGAATTTCATGATGTAATGCTGAGATATAGGTCCCTTATTTCACAGAGTTCCCCTTCGTAAGTCCCTTGGGCCATTTGAGCTCCTGCAGTATGGATCTGGTTGCGAAGCAGCTAGCTTTGGCGGAGTTGGTTCTTGGTCCTTGCCTTGTTTTTAAGTGACACATTGGAAGACAGAAATTTGGGAAGGAGGTATTTTAGAACCAGAACTCTAGGCAAGCAAAGGAAAGTTTGGGAGGAATTGAGTTGCTGGGATATATATGGAGATAATTTTCAGGGTTAATGTGGCGTGGGAAGGTGGTGGACAGAAAGGAAGGCCTCCCTGAGACCCTTCTGCAAAATCCCATATTTGTGAATACAAGCATCTTTTATAGCATATGGGCACATGAGCACAGCTGAGATAGATTGGACTCTGAGGTTCTGGGAGTGTTGACTCAAAAAAAAATACATATTTTTTATTATTTATATTATTAGGTACCTCCTAATATGTAGTGGTCCCTCCATATCTGTGGGGGATTGGTTCCAGGATTCCCCCAAGATACCAAAATCTATGGAGCCTGTCTCTTATATAAAATAGTGTAATATTTGCATATAACCTATGTATGTCCTCTCATATACAGTTAACCCCTGAACAGTGCGGGGGTGAGGGGTGCCCATCCCCTTTGCAGTTGAAAATTTGTGTATAACTTTTGACTCCCCAAAACTTAACTACTAATAGTGTCACAGGATCTTTGGGGTGCCGCTTCACCAGCCAGAAATCACGGTGGCTGGTGGCGCCTTCTGCCTGAGTATTGCCCATGCCCACTGGGCTTGTTCGCCTACTCGGCTTGGCATGCTGTGCTTGGCTCACACTACAAGCCTGGATCCCACACCTGCCAAGGGCGAGCCAGGCGCAGAGCTGTGAGGGGTGTGTGGGTGTGTGAGCGTGTGGTCCAGCCACCTTGCACAGCCGGCTGCTGTAGCGGGGTGGGCAGCTCCAGGCACTGGCACAGGTGCCGGTTCTGTGCAAGGCTGCAGCTGGACCAGATGTACTGCATGCAGCCTCTGCTGTGGAAACCCGCATCTGGATGAGGGGAATGAGGTGGTGCCCGGAAGAGTGGAGATGCCAGGAACTGCAAAGCCCCAAAGAGGGTGTCATAGCCCTGGCTCAGGGATTCTCCTCTGCTCGTTGCTCGCAACATGGCAAGCCAGGAGGCCATGTTTCAGTCCTGTTTGTGTTATAGCTCTTTCAGTCCCTCCATTCGGCAGGTCTCGAGTTCTTATCCAGTGTCCAGGAAGAATGAGGTACATGGACAACTGGAGGGTGAGCAAGGTGGAGAGGGGCTTCATTGAGCAGCAGAACAGCTCTCAGGAGACCCAAAGTGGATAGCTCCTTTCCACAGGCAGGTCATCCCAATAAGTGTCCAGGTCTCAGCAGAGAGGAGACCTGCAGTGGGTAGCTCCTTTCCACAGGCAGGTTGTCCTGGTGAGTTGAAGAGACCCAAAGTGGGAAGCTCCTTCCTGCAGCTGGTAGTCCTAACATCTCTCTGAGTCTGGGGTTTTTATGGGCTCAGAAGGGAGGAAGTGCATACTGATTGGGCCATGGGCAGGCCCGGAAAAAGCACCATAAGTTCTCACTCCAGGCCGTAGACTCCACCTGTAACTGTTGGCCTGGCTCCCGGGCTTCAAGGCTGTCCCTGGCTTGAAGGTGGAATTTCATGGGGGACCTGCCCCTTTCTATCCAGGAGCCTTTCTGCCTTCTCCCACCATCAACAAGCCATCCATGGCACCTAGGCTGTTCATGACGAGGTGTGCCTGCAGGCCCACACTGAGCCACCCTCAGCTCCCCCTTGGCCTTCCTCCTGTGCTTGTCAGTGCCCAAAGTCTGGAGTGGGCCAGGGCGGCAGGGGGCTGGTGTGTCAGCACTGCCTCGAGCATGTGCATACTCGGCCAGGTTGTGACAGACTCAGTCTCAGCCACAACTTTGCTCTGCCCTGGAGTGGGCTGGGGAGAGGCCAGGAGCCTGTGAGGGCAGGAGGGCTTCCCAGACCCCTAAGAACGCAGGGATGCCCAGGTCCGGAGCCGAGGCTAGGAGGCTGCAGCTGTACCTGGGAATGTGGGGCTCCTGCCCCGCCAACTCAGTAGGGGGTTGGGATTTCCACCTGTTCCCACCTCCTGCTGGCCCCACTGCAGCCTGTGTCTTGGCAGCAGCCCCTCCAGACTGGCTTCCACTGCTATCAGTACTGTAGACTGGAAGCCTTATTGAGAATATAAACAGTTGCTTAACACGTTTTGTATATGTATTATATACTGTATTTTTACAACAGAGTAAACTAGAGAAAAAATGTTAAGAAAATCATAAGAAATATTAAGAAATATAGAAATATTAAGAAAATATACTTATTAAATGGAAGTGGATCTTCATAAACATCTTCATTCTCATTGTCTTCATGTTGAGTAGGCTGAGGAGGAGGAAGAAGAGGGGTTGGTCTTGCTGTCTTGGGTGGCAAAAGTGGAAGGGGAGGCAGGAGAGGCAGGTACACTCAGTATAACTATTATTGAAAAAAAATCCCCCTATACGTGGACCTGTACCATTCAAATCCATGTTGTTCAAGGGTCAACTGTACTTTAAATCATCTCTAGATTGCTTATAATGCCGAATACAATGTAAATCCTTTGCAAATAGTTGTTATACTGTATTATTTGGGGGATAATGACAAGACAAGCATCAGTACATGCTCGGTATAGATGCAGTCATTCATTTTTTTCCTCAAATATTTTAGATCCATGGTTGGTTGAATCTGGATGTGGAACCCGCTGACATGGATGGCTGACTGTATTGTATGTTAAACTTTATCATTTGTGACTTCTCTGTTTTAAATGACCTGTTGATTTTCTGATTTGGGATATAAAGGTTTAGCTTATTTATGTTATTCCCCATATCTCTTCCTGCATTACTTATTGTTAAATAGTTGATATGTGTATTTTTCTTTTAGAAGTCTTCTGTTGTAATTTTACCAATATCTTTCCTTTGCTTGGGTTATTGATTCATGTCAATATCTTGATTCCTTTTAAGATAAAGATAGTATTGCCCTAAATATTGACCCTTCCCCCCAGTTCCAGCATGTCTCCCTGTTCTGCCTCATATTTTATGTTTTTGTTATTTCTTTTATGTTGGGATTTTTACATTTGTATTTTATCTGCAACTACAAGTGTTCTGGGGACTGCTCATGGGTTGAACTCTAAAACTAGTTTATTATTTTTAATTTTAAGTTTTCTTGAGCTTTCCCAGCTTAGCTTTCTTTCAAGGCCAGTTTTTCTCTTTGTTTTCTCTGGTATTTATTTCTTTTTCATGAAGGTGGTATTCCCTGTATGTCTGATGATCCTTTATTGTCTGTAAGTGTATAGGGAAGCAGGACTAGCTACTTTTCGGAGTTAGATTTAGCCCCTGGTGGGAATTCAGAACTGAAGTACTTTGCTTCAGCATGCTTTTAGTCTGTGGGCCCCTAAATAACAAAATAAAGGAGAGTTTTACTGTAAGGATGCTAACACCTATACCAGAAACCTTTGCTTTATTTTCTAGAGAAATAGCCCCTTGGGATTTTTTAAAAAATATTATTATTATTATTATTATTATTATTTTTTGTCCGAGGGTAAATGCTGAGTTAGCCTGGGCACAACTAGTCAGTTAAACCCTGTTTTCACCCCTGGCTATTAACATCAGCCCTCACCAGTACCTCATGGCCAGGCCCAAAGCCTCATCAAGATTCACTTGAGTTTTGTCTCTGTTCTACACCTCACTGTGCGTGTAGCTCCTCTTTAATGGCTAGATATTTGTTGAATTCTCATCTTTTGGTGGCTCTTCCCTTCCTCTTATTTACCTTTAAAAAAAAAAACTTGCATACTTCAGTTTCATTGAAGTCTTCACAGGAATAAAACTCATTACTCCACCACCTTGAACTTGAAACCACTGAGGATTTTAGGAGGTGGGGTGGCATGTTGATCTGTAGGGTGAGGATTTTAAGTGATGGAGTGATATGTTGGTTTGCTGTGTGGCTAGTTAGATGAGCTCGAGTTCAGACTTTGGTGCTGCCACTTTTAGCTGTGGAACTTTGGTCAAAACATTTTATTTTTCTTATCCTCAGTTTCCTCATTTATTGAACAAATATTTATTGAGACATTGTTTGTAGCATGATGATGTGGGGACAGTTGAGGTAGTTCTTTTATAATGCCTTCTGTATTTCTCTAAAGTAGGATTTGAAGTCATCTCCTAAGAATGAGTGGAAAAAGCAATGCTGGGGTTGGAGATTTGATGATAGTGGAGGAGGTTTGAAATTGGGATAGTGAGGAGAGAGCCAAGCAGGGGTGGAGGAGGCTTGCCTAGGAGTGTTGTGGTTCAACTGAGATTGGTGACAGTTAAATTAGAATGTACCAATTTTTTTAGTTAATGATGTTTTGTCTGGTGCTGGCTCTCAGCAGTCCAGGTGTAGTCTGGTGTAAGTTGTCCTAATATTTGTATTGAATCATGAAATGGACTTTTTTCCAGGCTTGTTTATTGGAAGGACAGTGGGAGTTAGTAATATTGGTCAAAGATTGGTTTGAACTATGACTTTACAATTCAGGAAATGTTTGTTGAACTTTTACTAAGTGCTTGGCATGGTTCTAATTGCTTTAGATAGATGTATCAGTAGACCAAACAGAGTCTGTATAGTGTAGGGAAGCAGATAATAAAAAAAATAATAAGCAAATGAGTACATTATGTAATGTACTGGAAGGTGGGACGTGGGATGAGAAAAAAGTAATGCCATAGTATGAGTGAATTTGAGGTCTAAATAGGGTAGTCATAATAAGCCTCACTGCAAAAGTGAGATTTGAGCTAAATACAAAGGAGATGGGTGTATTCATGCGGGAAACCACAGGCTCCTGTCCGGTCTTCCATCTGCTTCCCAGAAGCAACGGAAATAATCTGTTTTAGGTGTTGATTTTAGCTTTTACATTCTTGTTTCCTAATAGTATTTGTATACTAGTCATTGCTCCGTCAATTTTAGAAAAAGTTATATACTGAACTCCTATCATGGTAGGTAGGGATTTTCTCTCTCTTATACGTGGTCTTTCCTCTCCCCCATCTTCCTCGTGTAGTTCTAGAACAGTTTTTGTTTAGATCCGTATTTTCGTTTTTAATTATTTTGACTTTTAAACATAACTCAGTATTGAGCCAATTAAAGTAGTATGGTTGCATTTCTTGTTCAGCTTTGTTTTTCTTGTTTTCTTGGACTGAAAATTGCAGTTGTCCCTCTTGTTTGCTTAATATTCTTAGGTCTGGCTAAGGTTTCCTACTCTGACAGCTCTGTAAGTAGGGCCTCTCAATTAGTTTCCATGCAGTCAAGTGTATTCATTTTGTCTTCACCCCCTAGACACACCCCTCCTGGAGCTTTCCTTCTCCTTTTCCCTGCTTCAGTCTAGAGAGGTTGCTCTCTAGACCTGCTGTAAATGGTACCAGGGTGGAGAAACCTGTGGTACTAGCAAAAATAAGGCGAGAACAGGTAAGACAGGTGAGTAGAAAATACTGATTGAAAAAACTGATGGAAAGGACAGAGGAGGAATGGAGATGATTTCTTCTTGGGGAATTGTGTTAAGGAGAAACTATAGTTGAGGAAGAGCATTCTAGGTAGTGAAAATGGTGCCAGAAAAAGCATGGAGATGGAAGTGATCTTTTATTTTTTGGTGACTTGAAAAGCCTGTGTTGTGTTACCTTCTTAGATTATATGTATATTAACTTATTGACTTTGCCCTGAAGAGCTTTTTAAAAAGTTTAAATGGGAATTGTGACAATCAGGCCCTGAAGAGCTTTAAAAAAGTTTAAATGGGAATTGTGACAATCAGAATGTTGAACATTGATATATTTTTTGTTTTGTTTTTTTGAGAAATAAAGGTCTCATTTTGTCACCCAGGCTGTAGTACAGTGAGTGGCATGTTCATAGCTTACTGTAATCTTAAACTCCTGGGTTCAAATGATCCTCCTGCCTCAACCTCCCAAGTAGCTGAGACCACAGGTGCACACCACTGTGCCTGGCTAATTTTTAAAATTTTTTGTGGAGGAAGGCTCCCACTATGCTGCCCAGGCTAATCTGAAACTCCTGGGCTCAAGTGATCCTCCTGCCTTGGCATCCCAGAGTGCTGGGATTACAGGCATGAGCCATAGTGTCCATCCTTGATGGTAAATTATTAATGTCCTAAAACCTGAACATAGGATATATCAGGAACACTTGAATTCAAGTGATAACCTTAAGCTGTTGATTTTATGTATTGATTTACGGAAAAATCTTTATACATTGGTTACAAAAACTTAATAATCTTGGCATCTAACTATCCAAGCCAATTCATCAGTGCAGGAATGAGTGCTGTAGTACCACTTCAGTTTTCAGGCAAGAACAAGATAAATGACAACAGGAAATTTAAGAAGCTGCTCCGTGTTTGGCCAAATTGGAGAGAGGGCAAGCAGGGAAGTTGGAAAAATGTCATTGAGGCATGTAAGCACAACTTTCATCTATATGGTGTAGCTATACACAGAAAATTAAGCCAACAATAATGAGATACTGAAAAACCAAAAGATGAGTTCCTTTCTAAAAGAAGCATTGCTCAGTTTGAAATGCTGAAGCAAAATGCTAAGAAATAAGGTTCACAAGTGGTCTTCATGATTGCAAACCCTAGAGTACTTTTTGTGTAAATGCATGGGACTTCTCATGCACGGTCAGGCCGCTATGTTCAGTGGGTGCGCTGTACACAAATATTACTTGCCGGCTGAAGCTTTGACTTTTTACTCAGTTTTGTGAAGAGCACATCCTTCTGGTCTTTATTTGCACTGTGATTCAGGAGTCGCGGCTGAAGGAAATAGTCATAAATCGTAATCGCTGTCATGTGTCAGTCATTGTGTTAATTCAAATCTTAATTCTTCACAGCAGCTCAGTAAGGTTTTGATTACTATTCTCATTTTACAGATGAGAAACTGGGCTTAGAGAAGTTAAGAAAACAGTCCAAGATTCCTCGTGGCAGTATCAAGTTCTCCATTTCCTTACAGTAAAGCTTAGCCCTTAAGGTTAACCACAGTGCACAATTGGGAGTCATACATTTAACAGAGAGAAGAATAGTGCCACCTACTGAATTGCCAGTGACCCTTTCCCCTCTAGTATTGTACTTCCTTTTAAAATGTATCATTCGTGTTAAAATGCAGTATTTCTGCAAAGCCTTGCAAATTTCTTAATCATCTGTGTTGCTGGCTTATACTGAGGGAAGAGTGTAGTTTCATAAAATACTCGTAAAAACAGGGAAAATTTTGATTTCCTGATTCTGAAAGTGGGCAGGCAACTTTGCATAGGATCTTACCTTCAGAGAAAGGAAGAGACGGGGATGAGTGTTTTTTCTTTCAATCCGTCTTTGCATATCATAGTGTTGTGAGTTGGGGTGGCAAGTAGGCAGTTTAGGTTTTTACCCAGTACTCATGAATTCCAAATGGTTTAACAAAATATACAAACACTTCAGCATTTTTTCTTTGATAAACTGTCTGATTAAAAAGGATAGGTGTCTCAATAAAAATTTCAATGAAAAAGTGGCCAAAAGATTTGGACAGACATTTCATCCATTTCATATGAATGAGAGTAAGCACACAAAAAGATGTTCCACATTAGTAGTCATTAGGAAATGTAAATTACAACCACATGAGATATCATTGCAACCCTATTAGAATGGCTGATGTTAAAAACCAAAAAGAAGGTGACAGTGCCACATGACAAGAATGTGAGACAGTTAGTACTCTCCTGCTTTGCTGGTGGAAGTGCAAAATGTTATGATTGCCAGAGAAATCAGTTTGGCACTTTCTTATGAAGTTGAACATAGACTTGTCACCCAGCCCAGCAGTCCTACTTCTAAATATTTACTCAAGAGAAATGAAAACATTTTCTTACAATGACCTCTATGTGAACATTTATAGCAGCTTTATTCGTAATCACTGGAGACAGCTCAAATATCCATCAGTTGGTAAATGGATAAACGGATTTTGGTACACCTATACAATGGAATCCTATACAGCAATAAAAAGGAACTAACTGCTGACGCACCTAACAAAATGGGCAGATCTTCAAAGCAGTCTACTAAGTGAAAACACAAAACTCCATATAACTATGATTTCATTTATATAACATTTTGGTAAGACAAATCTGTAAGAACAGAAATAAAATCAGTGGTTGCCTGGGGCGGAAGAGAGAATTGAGTACAAAAGAGCATGGGGGCACTTCTTGGGGTGATGGAAATAGTCTGTATCTTCAGCGTGGTGGTGGTTACACAGACCCACTTGTATTAGGCTGTTCTTGCGTTGGTATAAAGAAATACCCAAGACTGGGTAATTTGTAAAGAAAAGAGGTTTAATCGGCTCACTGTTCTGCGGGCTGTACAGGAAACATGGCACCGGCTTCCAGGGAGGCGTCGGAGAGCTTTTACTCATGATGGAAGGTGAAGTGGGAGCAGATGCGTCACATGGCGAGAGAGAACAAGAGAGAGAGTGGGAGGTGCCATACACTTTTAAACAACCAGATCTCACATGAACTCGCTTGTCACCAAGGGAATGGCACTAAGCCATTCATGAGGAATACGCCCCCGTGATCCAAACACCTCCTACCAGGCCGCACTTCCAACACTGGGGACTACATTGCAACATGAGATTTGGCTGGGAAACAGATCCAGTCCTTATCACCATCCACCTGATGTTTTTATTGTGCATGTTTTGCCTCAAGAAATAAAACTTTAAAGAGAAGAAAAAAGTGACTTATATGCAAACAGATATTATCCATATATTATTGAACACATATATGCACGCACACACACACACACACACACACGCACTCATTAGAGCTCAAATTTTCTTTCCAGCTGGATCAACATTTATTTGTCTGGATTAGGTACCACCAAAGTTGAAGTGAAGTAGATTTCAGTGTAGACACTGCTTTTGAAAACACAGTCTTGGAGTCCTTGATTCATTTATGTAATCTGATTTATTTGTGGCCTAAAGGCTTTATATTTGTCTTTGTATAATGAGATTGTATATTATAAAGGTCATATAATTAGCAGAAATAAAAGATGTTTAAAAGTTATTTTAGTATTTGTTGCTCAAGTTCTTGTAGCTCTGGAGAAAAATAGTTTTATCAGCGTTATAAATAAAAATGCTATTTCTTATATTGATGAAACTATGCAGTCTTCAGCTCCATCTTTTAGTTAATAGTTAATGAGCTATAATGGTAGGGTACATTTATGTTTTAAACTGCTAGAATTAAGAATGTACATAGTAAGTCTAGGTGCAGAGGTTCATGCCTGTAATCCCAACCCTTTGGGAGGCTGAGGTGGGAGGATTGCTTGAGCCCAGGAGTTTGAACAACATGGCAACACCTCATCTCTACAAAAAATTTTAAAATTACCAGGTGTGGTGGCACATGCCTGTGGTCCCAGCTACTCGGGAGGCTGAGGTGGGAGAATTGCTTGAGTCTGGGGGTGGTCAAGCTGTAGTGAGCTATGTTCACCCCACTGCACTCCAGCCTGGGCAACAGAGCAAGTCCCTCTCTCAATAAAACAAACAAACAAACAAACAAACAAACAAACAAAAAGTTAGCTGGGCGTGGTGGTGCGTGCCTGTAGTCCCAGGTACTTGGGAGGCTGAGGTGGGAGGATCGCCTGAGCCTGAGGGGTCGAGGCTGCATTGAGCTGAGATCATGCCACTGCATCCCAGCGTAGGTGACAAAAGTGAGACCCTGTCTCCAAAAAAAAATAGAGTTGCTCATTACTACTTTGTGGTACTTGTTGATGTCCTGTGGAGCAGCCATTTAGCATTTTTTTTCCCAATAAACTCTTGGTTAAAAAGCCACAACAGTGAGTAGGAGTGGAATCAAAGTAGAAAGTTGTATGTTCTAATTTTCATTTAAAAATCAGTTTATTTTAAATGATGAGCTCATCATTTTATGATCTTCAGGATATACTATAATGTGTGGCACTAATAGAATCAGTGATAGAATGAGGTGCATTACAGTAGGGCTTCCTAAGTTGCTTTTTGTTTATTTAATGCATATGCTCTTCTGTGTCTTGAGACACTGTCTCCAGCAGATGAGACCTGTTTATTACAGCCTCTGCAGAGTACTATTTATATGTTGATCACACAGTAAATATCTAATGGTAGCCTCTTTGACATTTGGTGTTTGGGAACAGGAGGGAGATTGCTGATTGTTCTGCTTTTTATATTTTATTGTCTCACTCCATCCCTGTATTTTTCTCTGGGAATGTCTTCATTAACTTAACCCTGGTTTTGAAGGCTTAAAAGTGTGCTGGTATGCTTTTTAGAATTGGTGACAGTTCCGGTTGGTGTAGCCCAGGTGGCAGTCATTCATGGTTCACTTGTCATTGCATGAACTTGGGATAGCTGTTCATATTGTGTTCATTTCAGTTGAATTTATGTGTGTGATTGTTGTATTACACATGTTGAATTTTTTTTTTTTTTTATTAAAAAAATTTTTTTTGAGATGGAGTTTTGCTCTTGTCACCCAGGCTGGAATGCAATGGTGTGGTCTCAGCTCACTGCAACCACTGCCTCCTGGGTTCAAGCAATTCTCCTGCCTCAGCCTCCCAAGTAGCGCAGGTACTCACCACCATGCCCGGCTAATTTTTGTATTTTTAGTAGAGACAGGGTTTTACCATGTTGTCCAGGCTGGTCTTGAACTCCTGATCTCAGGTGATCTGCCTGCCTTGGCCTCCCAAAGTGCTGGGATTACAGGCGTGAGCCACTGTGCCCGGCCATGTTCATATTAAAAAAACAATTTTATTTTAAGCCTACAGCACCCAGTATTTTCAGGCAGCCTCCCAATCCCAATACTACTAACCAGGCCCCACGCTGCTTAGCTTTTGAGATTGGATGGCATGGCTGTAGACCATGGTCATATTTTGGCAAGTAATGTCCCTTATAGCAGTTCTTTCCCTTGATACAGGATCCTGTCTGGAATCACTTGTAATATATAGTCATGACTCTTTAGTCTTTTTTTTTTTTTTTTTTTTTTTTTTTTTTGAGACAGAGTCTTGCTCTGTCACCCAGACTGGAGTGCAGTGGCACTATCTCATCTCACTGCAAGCTCCGTTTCCTGGGTTCAGGCCTGCCTGAGTCTCCTGCCTGAGTCTCTCAAGTGGCGCCATCCACACCCGGCCAATTTTTTTGTTTCACTATTTTGGCCAGGCTGGTCTCGAACTCCTGGCCTCAGGTGATCCACCCGCCTCGGCCTCCCAAATGCAAAGTAGCGTTTCTTTCCTGGTGTACAGGATGTTGTGTTTTTCATCATGAACATAACTGTTAATCCCAACTTCTTCAAGCAAAAGTCTGTATTTATTACTTGCCCATCCTATCAGGGATATGTTAGGATATGTCAATACGAACAGTAAGTGTAGCTGGAGCTAGTGATGAGTGAATGGGAATCAAGAAAAGGAAGTGGATTTATTCTTTCATTCAACACAGTTGGTGCCTTCCGTGGGCCAGGCCCCGTGCTCTACTCTGTTCTTCTGTTCATTTCCCCCCACTCATATTTCAGATGATTCCTTGGTGATTTGGAGTTGTTTTTGGCATTTCGCCTAGATTTTGATGTAAATTTTAGTAACTCAGTCTCTCCCTTTTAAAAGGTATCTTTCTTTCTTAATTTGTGACATCGAGATTATCACTAATAAATAGTTAATGCCAGAGCAGGACAAATATCAAAATAATTTTTCATTGTATAAACCTTTTACGAAATGATTTACCATAAGGTGAATAAATGTGTACATACTACCTAGTTTTTATCTCCTAGTGACAACAGCTTTGAAATAAAAAAATCCTGGTAGAATAATGGCGTTTGGGTATATGTATGACATAGGTGACCTAGAATGAGGGACTAGATGTGACTTCTAGGCCACATGGCCAGAATGGTATGTAAGATTTGACTGGGGAAGATTTGTGCAACCCCAAATAATAATTTTATTCTGGACCTGTAGGGTTGATGAAGGCTACCTGTTGGATTTGTGTGGAAACTGGATCCTAAATCTATCATCTTTTGATGGACTAGGGGCAGATGAGACTTGATCATTGTTAGAGCTGAACTTGCAGTATATAGAGCTGAACTTGTATAGTACGCATATCAATAGCAGTGATAGATTTGGGAAAACTTTGATCACTTATGTATGCTTGTCGTTAATTTTTTTGCAATTTCTTGAATGAAAAATTTTGAATTAGTAAACATTTAAAAATAAAATGTATAGTTTTTTTGAATCTGGCTTTAAATGTTTAGAATAAGTCTCTGGATTTAAAGGTTAGGATATACTTTTATTCATTAGACGATAAAGTTTATTGTGTATACATCTGGAAGATTGTTCAGACTGTTGAAGAAGATGTATCCTTTGTTTGCCCCCAGCCCTTTCCTTTTCTTCCCCAACCCTACTTTTATTCATGTAAGAAGATGGAAGAGGGGAGGAAAGCAGGGTGTGACTTTTTATGCAAAAATATTCTTTTTTCAAAAAAAAAATACTGAGAATGGGGTCTTACTGTATTGCCCAGTCTGGATTTGAACTCTTGGGCTCAAGCGATCCTCCTGCCTTAGCCTCCTGAGTAGTTGACATTACAGGCATGCACCACCACACCTAGGTAAAATATTTTGATTATGAAAACGAGTCAGTTTATAAGTGGATTTTATTGAGAAGAAGAGGATAACAAAGCTTGGTCAAATGTTTGCATGGCATTTGTACAGTAATCATGATGGCTGTTTTTATTTTAGGACATACTGTGGCTGCTGCCAGACATTTACCCAAGGGGTAGTGCAGAGTTGTTTCCTCAGCTGAAGCTCTTTGTTTTGTACCACTGAGCTGAGGCTGGAGTTGCCCCCAAAGCAGTGGCAGGGCAGTTCCCACAAGGGAGTGCTCCAGACTATCCTGAGATGGGGCTGGTTGGAATTCTAAAGAAAGAAGTACTAAACACCAGGGTGATCAGTCTAGAGCATTTATTGGGGAAACTTACAGAGGATTGCGACAATCCTTGTGACAGACAGCAAAAAGGAGTGGGGCAGTGTTCTCTCTAGGTATGTCTGCGGCAAGGGGATTAAGGTGTGGAGTTTTTATGAGAGTTTGAGGAATTTGTCTCAGGTCTAGGGCTAGTTTCTTTCAGTGTTTTGTGCAGCAACTTAGATACCTTTATCAATGCCTGGGAATGTTTAAAGCTCCATACTGAGTTCAACCTTGCTAGGGAAAACCTGCACGTGGCTGGGTCACAGAGCGGTCAAAGCACTCTGGTATTTGGTCAGGACATAGAATGAAAGCACAGGGAACAGGACAGCCCTACACTAGTGGACTTAGTGATGGACGCCTTCTATTTGCATCGTCTCTCTTTGCATGAGGGGAGACAAAGATACTCTCGATTTAGTACTGTGAATTGTGTTAGATGTGAAGAGGAGGTTGTGTTGTCTTCTTAGATAACTGTTAGAATAATGTAGAGATCAACTAAGTTTGAGGATACAAAAAGTGAGATTGTACTGAGTATATTTTTCAACAGAAGAAATAATTTTGGTCATGTTCTTTTTGTTTTATTTGTAAGAGATGGGGTGTTGCTATGTTGCCTGGGCTGGACTCAAACTCCTGGACTCTGGTGATCCTCCTGCCTCAGCCTTCCGAGTAGCTGGGACTACAGACGTGCAGCCACTGCCACTATGTCCAACTGAATCATATTCTGTATGGAAAGATTACATTGTAGTAAATATGTGTTGTACTTTTGTGGTCACATTAAAAATATGTAAATGTATTTGATGTATTTTGGGACTAGGAATATGCGGTTACATTAAACCCTGTATGTAGTAATGCCATTATTTTTGTTTTCTTTCCAATTTTTGTGAGATTAAATCAGATTTCTGGTTTTTTGTGTTTTTTTATTTTTATTTTTATTTTTTACTTAAAGATGGCATTTGATTTCCTTAAACTTGGGAGATACATACTAGCAAATGCCTGTAGTCAAAGGTGGTTCCTGGGTAATTCAAGGGTGCCAATTAGAGTAT
The DNA here is from genome assembly GCF_029281585.2 of Gorilla gorilla gorilla. Lineage (NCBI taxonomy): Eukaryota > Metazoa > Chordata > Mammalia > Primates > Hominidae > Gorilla > Gorilla gorilla. The sequence goes on along the minus strand of NC_073231.2, from coordinate 146,785,235 downwards.
ACTTTAAGCCACCTGTAATTATGTCCAGGCTTTATATATACTTAGAACATAAAAATAACTTTCATTCTCTCATATTTAAGTCCATTTTATATAGACAAATTCATGGCATAACTTTATTTTCAGAAAAATCAGGTGTGGAAATACTTAAAACCACAGCTGAAGTAAATTATAATTTCCTCAGGAAGTAAGTATAAAAGTATGCAATAATGATTATAAAAAGAAAATTTAAATTCTTTAACATATTTTTTGCAGTTTCTTGCCCTCCATCACTTATTTTAAAAAATGGATGTTCTTAAAAATGTGCAAATTAGGTGTATATTTTAATGACACCTGTACTACAGGAGATCCATGTTTCTGTATTACATTAATATAAATCTTATTTGTCTAGGATCAGAAATCAAATGCTTTTAGTTGTTGCTGTTAATTATCTTTACATCTGTTTTTGATGTTTAGCTTTCCTGTTTGTGAGTAAACTACTTTATTAGCTATTAAGATGCGTGGAAAGGCCGTATCCCAAAAGAGCAGTAGTCATTATAATAGCTTTATGTAATTAACTGAAAGCAGTATTTTTCTCTAAAAGGTTATCATCTTAGAAAGTTAAAAAAAAAAAGATGTTCTCTAGAATATCCTTTGTCCTATTGGACTGATGAGCTGCAGATAATGGTAATTTTTATATTTAAAACTATTGTGGGACTTAAGTTTAAAATTTTATGTAGTATTTCAAGTTGTAACTTTGCCATGCTTAAAAATCATAGCAACCAAAGTGTCTGATGTGATGTGTGCTGTGACACATTCGGAGATGGTTCTTTAATTTGCTGGTGGAGGTGTGAAGGTTAAGGAGGTCCAGTTTTTGAATTGGTTACAGATTGTTTCTGAGGTAGATCAAGATCTGATCTTTGTTTTTTTTTAGGGCAACTGAAGATGCCCATGAAACATAACAACAGCATTGGTCGGGTGCAGTGAGTCAGGAAGGCCCCCATATTTGCATCCCAGGTAGAAAATGGGCCTAACAAGTTGTTCTTTTTGCTTTTAGTTGAAGTGTCTTTTATTATAGTGGCCCCTCCTCCTGTGTTTTACCTTATACCTTGTTGTAGACTTCGTGAGCGCTCAATACATTGCTGAGAATTTAGGATGACGTTGATTTATCTATACAGTACATGTTTGTCTTCTCTTGACCTCTTTAGGTGATGTAGATGTATAAAATTTACAGTGTTCATTGATCCTCCTTCTCGTTTTCCCACAATTGATTTTATTAGTTAAAAAGATTGAATTCACAAAACTAGAAGGTTCTGACCTACTTAATTTTTTTAATTTTAGAGACAGAGTTTTACTGTAGCTCAGGCTGGAGGGCAGTAGCACTGTCATAGCTCACTTGTAGCCAAGCAGTCCTCCTGTCTCAGCCTCCTGAGTAGCCGGGACTACAGGTGCATGCCACCATGCCTGGCTGATTTTTAAAAATTTTCTTTTTGAAGAGATGGGGTTTCACTTCGTTGCGTAGGCTCTGATCTACTCTTAAAAGATGAGGACAGGCCAGGTGTGGTGGCTCACACCTGTAATCCCAGCACTTTGGGAGGTCGAGGCGGGTGGATCACAAGGTCAACACGGTGAAACCCTGTGTCTCCTAAAAATACAAAAAATTAGCCAGGTGTGGTGGCGGATGCCTGTAGTCCCAGCTACTCAGGAGGCTGAGGCAGGAGAGTGGCATGAACCCAGGAGGAGCTTGCAGTGAGCTGAGGCAATAGAGTGAGACTCTGTCTCAAAAAAAAAAAAAAAAAAATGAGGACATACTGAGCATTGAGATTACATGAACAGCGCATTAGGAAAAAAACTTTCATTTTATTGGTTTCAAATAACAGAGTGAATCTCAGATAGAGGTCTTTGCAAGCCAGTTTGGCATTGGACTCAGCTTTGAACCCCTCCCCGTCTTCCCTTGTCTCTAGTATAGGATAACCCCGTTTATATTCAGGCGAGGTACTAATAACTTTCTTCTGGGAGGACCTGTCTACGGTTGATGGGTCCTGAGGCCAGAGAACCATGCATACATCGCAGCCTAGGTGTTATTTATGCTCTCTAAGAATCTGTCAGGATAAGTCACTCTGAGGCATAGGTGCTTACCTCTGGACCTGGGGTGCTTGCCTTCAGTGAATTGTAATCCTAATTCTTGATTCCTTCTTGAGTTGTTGATATGAATCATTTTTTCTTTTCCACAGTAGCTCCTGCTATAATATGCTCTGGGGCCCTGGGACATTTCATGGGTGTAAAGTAGCTTTTTTCCTTCTGTTTGGTTCTATCGTTTATGGACAGTTTGTCTAATAGATATAAAATAAACATTTATATGTTGTTGAAAAGTTGTTCCTGTCTCCCCCTTTCTTTAATGCTCTCATAGTTCTAATTAGCTATACACATTTAACAATTGTGATAATACTTTTAACCTCTGATTGACAACTTACTTAAGATCATGTGTCACTTGTTAGTGTTGTAATTGCAGTGCTGATTCAAACTTCAAAATGGAGTTTTTTATGTCCTCCTTTTCTACATAAACACAGTGACAGTCTAATCTCTCTAACTCCATTTTGATATCTCTTTCTTTTCCCTACAGAAAAGAAAACATCTTGCTAGAGAGAGATCAATAGAGAGTTGTTTTCAGAAGTGAACTTTATGTGCAGAAAATAGGAATAAGTCTATAACAACAGATGGTCAGAAAATTTCATCACTGTCATAGCAGAGGCTTAGCAGAATATAACTTGATAAACATTACTTGTTTAAAACTTTTGAGGCCGTTTAGCAGGAACATTGGGGAGGTGTTATTTCTCATGGGTGGTTTAGATCTCTTAGAGCGTTCTGGGCCATTGTGAGGTCTTGTGCATTTGTTCTGAGTCAGATGGAGGATCTTGAGCAGAGGCGTGACGTAAATTTTAAGAAACTTGTTGGGATGGTTGTGTTCTAAAGTTAAGGAATCAAGGATGATGTCAAGGTATTTTCATTAGCAGCTAGGAGAATGGAGTTGCTAATTTCAAAAAAATTTTTACTTTTTTTATTTTTTAGAGACAGAGTCTCCTTATGTTGCTCAGGATGCTGGAGTGCAGTGGCTATTCACAGGTGTGATCATGGTATGCTGACAGCCTCAGACTCCTGTCCTTAAGCTATCCTCCTGCCTCAGCCTCCTGAGTAGCTGGGACTACAGGTGCATGACACTGACCCCAGTGCTATTTACTGATTTGGGAAAACCTGTTTCAGGATTAGGTTTTGAGGGGAAGGCCAAGGGTTTATTTTCAATTTCTTATAATTGTAAACAAGATTTTAGAGCAATGATTTATTAGATTTATGATTTCTTTTCTGTAATGTTTATAGTTCCTTTAGGAATTTCATTTATTTGTGTTTCTTTTTCTTTCTTGGTTGATCTTCTAGAACTTGTTGTTTCTGAATACCAACTGGTGGCTTTTATTTGTTAAAGGTATTTTTTTTTTGTCCTTTAGCTCTGTGTCATTTATTTTATGTTTATCGGCTCCTTTTCCTTATCTTCCTCGTGTGTGGAACTTTAATCTTTGTCTTGTAAGACTTGAAAATCTCTACTCACTGCCTTTAGAGGCTTTGTGTCTTTTTTTTTTTTTAATTGACGTATAATTCTCATACTGTACAATGAGTACAATCACCACCATCAATTTTAGAAATTTCCATCACCCCAGAAGAAAACCCCATACCCACCAGCAGTCACTCTTTATTCCTTATCTTCAGCCCAAGGAAACCACTAATCTACTTTCTTACAGATTTGCCTATTCTGGACATTTTATATAAAAGGAATCAGGCTGTATGTGGTCTTTTGTGGCTTCTAACACTTGGCATAATGTTTTCAAGGTTCATCCATGTTGTAGCATGTATCAGTACTTCATTCCTTTTCATTGCTGAATAATATTTGACAATAAATACACCTTTATACAGTAAAAATACTAATGCTCTAGGATTTAGCCTTCCAAAACCTTGCCTGATTTTTCTGTCTTCTGGCAGCAGTTTTCTGTGAATGCACAGCCTAGATTCTCTGCCAGCTTCTTCTCAGAATTGGTAAATACATACCAAAGGTAAAAGTAACTGCAAAAGATCAGCTGAACTTCTGTGGTTTTGAAGTTTTTTAGCCCCTCCTGTTCTTGCTATCTTCAAACAGATGATTTTTGTATTTTATGCAATTCTTCTGTTTTTTTCTAAAGGAAGTGCTCTTCTATTGCCAGCTGTTGCATCTGTCTTGGATTTAGAAATCTCAAGTCTTTTTTTTTTTCATTACCGTTGTTAGAGATCCTGGTTTTAAAAAGTCAGGGAGCCATGTGCGGTGGCTCACACCTATAATCCCAGCACTTTGGAAGGCTGAGGTGGTTAGATCATCGGAGGTCAGGAGTTCAAGACCAGCCTGGCCAACATGGTGAAACCCCATCTCTACTGAAAATACAAAATTAGCTGGGTGTGGTGGCACACACCTGTAATCCCAGCTACTTGGGAGGCTGAGGCAGGAGAATCACTTGAACCCAGGTGGCAGAGGTTCCAGTGAGCCGAGATTGCCCCACTGCACTCTAGCCTGGGCGACAGAGCAAGACTTCATCTCAAAAAAAAAAGGGGAAGGAAGACTCTTAGTAAGCTAGCTGTATACAAACCCCCGTCTCGTTTGTCTTCTGTTGTACCCTGATGAGGCAGTTGATTTTAGTCTCTGCTGCTGTTAGTCAGGATCCTTGGACAGAAAAAGAGTGAATGAATACATTATTTCTGCTGTATCATAGAAGATGCAAATATCCATAATTTATTGATTTTGCTAACAAGTTTTTATATGGCATGCTTCCTTTAAAATTCAGACATTTTATGAATTCAAGAGTTTGCTGGTCCAGTGTAAAAATTACATTGTAATTATTTCAATTAAACTAGATATGGCTTTGACAGTTTTGCTTACTGTAGTTCTGGTCCCTGAAAAAAAGAAATGGTGGCTCACATCTGTAATCCCAGCACTTTGGGAGGCTGATGCGGGTGGATCACTGGAGGTCAGGAGTACGAGATTGGCCTGGCCAAGATGGTGAAACCCCATCTCTACTAAAAAATACAAAAATAAACTGGGTGTGGTGGTGGGTGCCTGTGATCCCAGCTACTTGGGAGGCTGAGACATGAGAATTGCTTGAACCTGGGAGGTGGTGGTTGCAGTGAGCCGAGATTGCACTACTGCACTCCAGCCTGGGCAACAGACTTTATCTCAAAAAAAGAAAAAAAAGAAATGTTAAATATCTTTATTCTTAGAGTGGAACTTTAAAAATTGAGTGATTATGTTTAACATGCATTGAGCAGAAACATTTCTAGTTTCACAAACCCCTGAGAGTCATGTGGTTGAGGAGAATGGGGTCAGTGGGGGAAAGAGTAGAATGTGGAAATGGATCTTTGGACAGTGCCAGCAGGACTAGGCTGAGGCATTTGTCTTGACATAATATCTAAAGAGTCACCAAAACCCTCAGTAATTAAGATAAACAGTAATTTAATGCAGTTTTTTTTTTTTTTTTTTTTTTTTGAGACTGGGTCTCTGTCGCCCAGGCTGGAGTGCAGTGGCCCAATCATGGCTCATTACAGCCTCCACCTTCTGGGCTCAAACAGCCCTCCCACCTCCCAGCCTCCCAGGCTGGGACTATAGGTGTGTGCCACCACAACCAGCTATTTTAAAATTTTTTTGTAGAGATGGGGTCTCACTATGTTGCCTAGGCTGGTCTCCGACTCCTGGGCTCAAATGATCCTCCTGCCTTGGCCTCCCAAAGTGCTGGGTTTACAGGCATGAGTCATCATGCCTGGCCTACAGTATTTTTAAGAATCAAAAATTTATGCAAGAAAATCTATAATGAACAATATACTTTTATTTTTATTTTAAAATTGTTTTTTAAAACTACAAGGTCTTGTTCTGTCACCTAGGCTGATGTGCATTGGCACAATCATGGCTCATTGCAGCCTCAGCCTCCTCCATCTCAAGCAATCTTCCCACCTCAGCCTCCTGAGCAGCTGGGACTACAGGCAGGCGCCACCATGCCCAGCTAATTGTTTTGTATTTTTTATAGAGTTGGGGTTTCATCTTGTTGCCTAGGCTGAAGATATATTTTAAAGTAAGTTTTAAGAAGGTATAGAACAGTATGTAGAATGCATTATATTGGTGTAATGCAAAAGAAACTGTATTTGCATATGTGCATTCTTGTATATGCATGGAACACCTCCAGAAGTTTACACAAACAATTAGGAACAGTGATTCTATCTAGAGAGAATGTGATGGAAAGAAAATAGGGTGAAGGGGGGGTGATGTTTATGGTTCATTGCATATCCATGTGAATTTTGTACCATGTATTTAATAATTTTCTTTTTCTTTTTTTTTTTTTGAGACAGAGTCTCGCTCTGCTGCGCAGGCTGGAGTGCAGTGGTGTGATCTCGGCTTACTGCAACCTTAGCCTTCTGGGTTCAAGCAGTTGTGCCTCAGCCTCCTAAGTAGCTGGAGTTACAGGTGTATGCCACCACATCCTGCTAATTTTTGTATTTTTGGTAGAGATGGGGTTTCACCATGTTACTCAGGCTGGTCTTGAACTTCTGGCCTCAAGTGATCTGCCCACCTCAGCCTCTCAGTGCTGGGATTACAGATGTGAGTCACTGCTCCTGGCCTGTATTTTCTTTTTTTCCAATTAAACTTACAGCATATATACCATGCAGGTGTATTTTCTGATCAAAAGAATAAATGTAAAAAGCAAATATTTTAAAGAAACAATATCCAGTAAAGTCCTCAGTACTTAGAAATGAAGTACCTTTCTAAATAATACATGAGTCTAAAATCAAAAGAGAAATTAGATAATGTTTCAAAATTAGAAAGTTATTTGAAACAGAATAGTGAAAATATAACATCAGTCTTTATTATGCAGCTTGAAAGAGTACTTAAGAGGGAACTTTGTAACTTTAAGTGCTTATATAACTGAAAGGAAAAAAGCATCAATTGTCTATGTTTTTACCTTAAGAAGCTACAAAAACCCAAAATAATGAGAAGTAAAGAGAGATCAGGAGAGTGTGGCACATTGGAACATAGGACAGAAGATAAAGGAGTTTTAAAATATCTATTTATCTTGAAATCCTTGCAATTTAGGACTGGGAGCTGCCTTATTTTTTTGATATGTTTCTGTTTTTGTTGTTAATGAATATTTTCCAATGTCAGTGAAAAATTTTCAGACACAGCATTTAAAAATAGTCATTCATTTTGGTGTTCCGAGGTTTATTTATTCATTCCCCTTCTATCAAGCATGTAGGCTGTTAACAGTGTTTCAGTATTACAAATAAACGTATTATAAGCCTCAAACTGCCTTAAAACTTAGAGGAGATTTATTGGAGGTTTAGTAGACCAGTCTACCGGAAGTTAGACTTCTGGGTACTCAGATTTGTTTGCTTGTCTTCTGATGGTCTGTCAACTCCTTATGGGATAGGACTCTGTCCAATTATTTTGGGATCCCTACTGCTTAATTTATTGCCTATGCACAGAAGAGGCAGACAGTAATGATGCACTTACAGTGACATGGAGCCTTTGCTATGGGCGCTCTCAAAGCCCTTTATGCTTATAATGTTTAATTATCATAACTGAAAAATACATACCATTTTAAACTTTATTTAACTGACGAGAAACTAAGTTATGGAGAGAAAGTTAAAAAAAAAAAAAGTGCCAGGGGCCAGGGTCACATATCTAATACCATGTGGCAGAGTTTTAAGTTTTAGGATACTTGAAATAAACTGAATGGACCTTTAAATTTAGGGTGATGGAAAAGATGATTTGCGCTTTGGAGTTGCATGCGGCTTTGACATTTTACTTTTACAGTCTAATTGTATCACAAGTCCTTACTTGTGTATGTGAGCCTCAGTTTTCTTTTCCTTGAAAATGATGATATTAGTAATTACCTCCAAGTTTATTAGGGTGGCACATTTTAAAACACACACACATAAAGCCACCTTGTACAGGGCTGGAACAATATAAGCCCTTAGTCAGTGATTGGTTATTGTCTCTTTTTCCTGTCTCTTTCACTTTAGACTTGTTCTTAAACTCTCAAAGCTTTTCTTTTCATTTATAAAAGTAAACATAATTATATTTGCAGATTTGTTGTAAAATATAAATGAGATTTACTCTTTAAAAATGGTTTTAACATTTTTTAAGTTAAAAAATTGTGATAAAAATAAATTTTAAAAAATTTGAAATTTGACATTTACCAGTTTTTAAGTGTACTTACTGTTCCAGTAGTATTAAGTGTATTACATTTTTGTGAAACAGATCTCTAGAATTTTTTTCATCTTGAAACTATGAAGCTCTATGCCCATAAAGCAGCTTCTCTCCTTCCAGCCTCGTCCTCTGGAAACCACCATTCTACTACCTACTTCCATAAATTTGACTACGTTAGATATGTTATATAAGTGTAATCATATGTTATTTATTCTTTTGTGACTGGCTTATTTCACTTAGCACAGTGTCCTCAAGGTTCAGCATATGTTAGAATTTCTTTCGTTTTCAAGGCTGAATAATATTTCATTGAATTTGTATACCACATGTTGTTTATTCATTTGTGGATGAACACCTGGGTTACTTCCACCTTTTGGCTATTGTGAATAATGCTGCTATGAATATGGGTGTTTGAATATCTCTTGCAGAACCTGATTTCAATTCGTTGGTTTATACCCAGAAGTGGGATTATTGAATCTTTATGGTGGTCCTAGTTTTAATATTTTTAGGACCATCCATGTTGTTTTCCATAGCAGTTGTACCATTTTCCATTCCCACCAACAATACACAAGGCTTTCGATTTCTTCATATCCTTGCCAAACTTTATTTTCTGTTTTTTAAAAAAGTAGCAGCTATTATAATGGGTGTTAGGTTGGTTTTAACATTTTTTAATGATACAAATTTTTAGATAGAATTAGGAAAGTGACTCCTGAAATTTCTTGGTAAGCTGGAATAACATCCATTCATGCCAGCATGACAAAACCAAAAGCATACGGGAGGGAAATTGTCAAAAAAGGCCAACTACTATGTAGCTCCGTTTGGAAAGAAGAAAAGCTGTCTTATTTATGTCTGTTGCTTGGAATATAGATATGATGAGGGATAGATCCACACTAGCTGCTCCTGATAATATATATATATATATATATATATTTTTTTTTTTTTTTTTTTTTGAGATGGAGTTTTGCTCTTGTTGCCCAGGCTGGACAATCTCGGCTCATTGCAACCAGGTTCAAGCGATTCTCCTGCCTCAGCCTCCCAAGTAGCTGGGATTACAAGCATGTGCCACCACGCTCGGCTAATTTTTTGTATTTAGTACAGATGGGGTTTTACCATGTTGGTCGGGGTGGTCTTCAACTCCTGATTTCAGGTCGTCCACCTGCCTCGGCCTCCCAAAGTGTTGGGATTACAGGTGTGAGCCACCGCGCCTGGCCTGATACAGAGTATGGAGTCTGTAGTAATGGTTAGCTTTTTCAGGCCATCATGAGGGATAAATTTAAAATGTATATTGTTGATTTTTCACTTATAGCTGAGAAATGCAGGTTGTAGAAGGGATTTACATTCACCACAAGGGGTCCTCCTGACACCATCAGACCCCCGGGCCAGTATTAGTATGTCTGTGACTTCAAAGCCCAATTTCTGACAAGTAACCCAGAGCCTTTACAGCCTGATCAGTGGTTTTCTCTGTTTCAGTTAGCTTGGAAAGTTAACCTAATTTGGAAAGACACAATAGTTTGACAGTGTTGCTATTTGTTAAATAAGGTGAGCAGTCAAACTGTGGATAAATTGCATTTATAGGGTAAAAAAAATTGATGGTGATGAAATAAGTTGCATGTGTGTATATGCATTTTCCATAAAATAAAAGTTCTATGTTTGTTTTGGGCAATGTTAGCATTAAGTAACTACTGGATTGCCTTTTGATGTTTGCATTATTATGGTCAGTATAAGCAATAAAAAAAACTGTTTTATAACATATATGGATAGATTGAACACTTTGAGCTGCTTCTTCTGTCCTGTGTTGTCATGCTTCTACCACTGCATCTGAAAAACTAATGCAGCATCTTACAGATTTCAGGAGCCTTTAAGAAAAAAGCAATTACAGCAGTTAACCTCTCAGCAGTTTCTAAATCTGGAATTTAGCTTTGAACTCTGTATATATGTCAAAACAGAAATAAGAAATTATCATTAATTAGAGTCCGTAAAAATACTACTTAGATTAATAAGGTCAGGGTTTTGTTGTCTTTGCCTTTTTAGATAATGAAATAGTTTTTATGCCATTAATTTTAGAGGTACTTGAGAATACACATTTTATTGTCTTATCCAATTGGCAGAAATATTAAATAAGATTTTCATGGTAAGAGTTGCATTTTCCCATCTATTTTTTGTATTTCACTGTTGCTTAATTTAGTGGTTATAGTTATTTTCTGGTGACTTTGATACAGCTGTCAAGTACCAGCCATGTGTCTAGCAGGTAGTGTGATGACTTTTATCTGAATTCGTATTGGGGCAGGATTACTGACACTAGAGGACTATCACATGAGCCTCATGATTTGGTGAATTAGGGTGTTGCATGGGGATAAGAGCAGCTTATTTGTCCCATATTCTTTGCTGTGTTTCTTCTCTTCCTTTCTTTGTCCCATTGGTCCTCACTGTGATTCATTTACCCTTTGTAGGCCTGTTTCCAGACTCTTCTCTGGAAACCTTTGTAGCATCTGGAGGTAGGTGATACTATAGGTTGTGGTTTAACTGTGTCATCTGGCTGGTGTCCAAGTGCCTGATGCATATCCCAGCTCTGCACCTGACAAGTTAGCTTTAATATTAGGTATGTTACTTAATTTCTCTGTTCCTCAGTTTGTTCATGTGTCATACATGGATTGTAATATCATCTATGTTATTGGTTGTTAAAAGTATTAATTGAGAAAATAGGTGTAAAGCACTGCAGCAAATTGGTGAAGTACATGGACTCTGTAGCCAGACTGCATGAGTTTGATTTCCAGCTTTGCAACTCAAAAGTTCTGCGACATTGTGAATTTAAGTTACCTGGCCTCTCTGTGCTTTGATTTCTTCATTTGTAAAATGGGGATAACAATATCTACCCCATGGGTAGTTTGTTGTGATAGGTAGATGAGTCATCATTTTTAAAGCACTTGGAAGAAGGCTTGGCACAGAGTTAGCATTTACCTGGTATCATCATGTCAAAATTATATTTTCATTATTATTAGCGTTGCTATTACGCTGTTTCATGACTGGCACGTAGTACTCAGTAAGTGATAGGTATTGTTACTGTCCTCATTTTGCTGATGAAGAAACTGAAGTTCAGGATGTTGAAATGATTTTCTTTGTCTCACAGGCAGAACTGGGGCTCCTTTGCATCTTCCAGTTACAAATTCAGTGCCTTCTGCAGTTTCCCCAGAGCTCCTCAAGAATAACGGAAGGGAGGTATAGTAATGGTTAAGAAACTTTGCAAAGAAAGTGAATAATGCCAGTTCTGTCACCTTTTGGAACTTGTTGGTATTTCCTGTTGTCTGTCTGTCTTTGGAAGGTGATTAGATTTATTATGACTAATATTTCTTTGATTTTAACCAAGTCATAATTTTTGTGGCTAGACTAAAATTTTTGAAAAATTGTTTTCGTGGTGGAAACAGCAAGACAAAATGACAGGAATGGTAATTAGTAATCTTACTGGAAATGAGCGCAGTATGAGATACCTGACATTCTAAAGTTAGGATATATTGTAATTATCAAGTGCTAATTGGAGGAACCATATTGTAAAACTGTCGAAGTTATTTAAATCTGTAACTCCCTGATTAATGCAAACATAAAAGAGTTGAAAGATGATATATTTAGAAGTATGCATGTATAATATGAATAATAATTTTTTTTTACATTCCTCCTGTTGACTGGCATAAAAGCATTTATTAGTGCTTTACTTTGCCAAGTAGTGCTGCCTTGGTGTTTGGTATTCCTTAAGAGAGACAAAATTATGACAATTATACGAGAAATGTGAAAGTTAGGCTGGTATTTTGTGAACTGCTTTTGGTGACATTTACAAGTAGTACATTTCCTAATAGTTCATTCCCAGGGACCTTCTCATATATGGCCAGGGTTTTGTAGGTAAGTCAGATTGGACAAAATTGTACATCATATGAAGGGGTTTAGAGTTCTCTCTTATGCTTACTGATCTTGCTTATAACATTTTTTGCAACCCTAATGATTTTATCTAATCTCACACACTATTTTCATTTGTGCTCTATTAAAATTTGCGGTGAAAGTTTTAATAGTTTCAGTACTAAAATTATGTGATTTATTTTTTTACGTGGGGTGGGAAGAGGCAGTTTACATGATTTTCCTAGACTTTATGTCCGTTTTTCTCTTCTCGTATTCTTGAGAAAGCAAAGTTTTCATAATGTTTAGTTCACTTATTCATTCAATAAATATGTACTAAGCCTTCATACTGTACTGAGATCTGGAAGTGAAGCAGTGCCCAGGATGGAGGCCAGCCATACTGTCACTGACTTCCAGCATATACATATACCTTCTCTGTGACCATAGCCTTGAAAAGAAAACAAATTCTCTTTGCCATCTTCTCATTACTTAGAGGGTGGTGGAATATGGCCTACACGTCTTACCATTTTACTGAGGCCCTGGAGACAATATGTACAGAACAGACAGAATTTCCTTCTGTCACGGAGCTTGCATTGTAGTGGGGGTAGCCAAACAATCAACTGAATGTTGAAGTAAATCATGAGGTGTTTTAGAAGGTATAAGTGCTGTGGGAATAAAATGAAGCAGGGAGAGCAGATGGGCCATGTAGTTTCAGACAGGGTGGTCTGGATAGGCCTTGTTGAGTAGGCGACATTTGAGCATAGATGTGGCAGGGGAAAGGGAGCAAGCCATGTGGATAACGCAGGGGCAAGAGTGTCCCACATAGAGGGACAGGCAGTGCAGAGTCCCTGACGTGGGCAGAGAGTGGCAAGGAGGTCAGTGTGGTTGTGCCAAGGAAACTAGGGGATCCTTGGTGATAGAGGGGAGCCATATCACGCATGGCCTTGCAGACTGTGCTAAGTATGTAGGTGCTGAATCTGGGAAAGTTGGAGAACTGTTGGTGATTTTTAAGCAGAGGAGTAAAATTGTGTGATTGATGTTTTGGAAGGATCAGTGCACAACTCAGAAGGGTTGTGAATAGAGTGTAGGGCGGTGAGAGCTGAAGCAGAGAGACCAGGTAAGAGGCCTATGGCTGTAATCCAGGCAGCCTGGGCCGGGGTGAGGCCAGGAGATGTGGTGAGAAATACATGTATTCTGGTTATATCTGGAAGGTAAAGATAAGAGTTTACTTTTCAAGTAGGATTTACCAGAATTGCTTTAAAATATGCCAGTACTAAAAGAGGTTGGTGTAAAGGTCACAGAACTTTTAAATAAGTGGTTGGCTTTTATATTAGTATGTAGAATTCATAAATAAGGGAATATAGAGGACTGCTTACTCTTTTTCACTTACGTTGCCATTAACTGTAGTCTGTTTCTGTTCTTTTCAAGATGTCACTGGATTAGGAATTTAAAAGCATAGTTTGTCTTTAATATTTAGCAGGAAGAAAATAATAAAACCCTGTATCACCAAACTAGCCAGTACTTGCCTCATTTTGCAGCTCTTTGACCTTGGGCAAGTTGCTTGGCCTCTCAATTTCCTTTTCATCTTCTATGAAAACAGGGAAGTAGCTGCTTCACTGAGATTGTGTTATGGGTTAAATGTAGTTATTTTATATACAACTATAGTTGCTCGATAAAAGGTATAGGTTATTATTAGCAGTATCACCTGTATCCTCTTCAGCTCTTCTCTGTGGCATGAGTTGGTTCCTAACATTTCCATAGCTGCTGTTTGAATCTGGTCTCTACTTAGTCACCTTGGTCTCTGGCCTGGAGAATTTATGCTGTTTCATATCTTAACATCTTCCCATACTCTCAAGATCTTGCACATTAGGAGATGATATTTGGATATTGAAATAAATTATGAAGTAGTTGCAGGGGTAGGAGAGAAAGCCCCCATCTACTGGTCACTTTAAAGTCACAGAAACCAGGTTCATCCCTCTCCCTCATTCTCTCCATCACTTTTCTTGTTTGTCCTCTTGTCCTCTCTGTCACTGCGACTGCATTAGCTCCAGTCACAACCACCCTGTGCTTACACCACTCTCTCTCCTGCACACCTGGTCCTGTGGCAGGTGTTCAGTCTGACTAAAAAATCCTTCCTGTGGTAGGGTGGTGTGCTGTGGTGTGAAGACCCTGGCATCGTAGATGACCGAGTGGGCTTGGTAACTCCTGTGCCTCTTCCTAGTCTATGACCCTGTCTTTAGTCTTAGTGCTCTCATTTTTAAAAGAATTGTAATACCAAGTTTGCTTAAAAGATATGAGAATTAGATGTAATCAGTACTTAGTGTGTAGAATATAATTGTAGGTTACTAATGAAGGTAGCTTTTATTTTGTAACTTTTGAGAGCCATAAGTTCCAAGATGGACTCAGTGTTCTTGGATTATTTGTACAGTCCATTAGTCGATGGCTCAGATTAAACTCCAGTCCGTTTTCACGGGAATGTGTCAGATATGCTTGCTGGTGGATGTGCTCTTATCCTTCCCATCATGACAGTGGTCCTTTACAGTCTTGGTCTCTTAGTAATGGTGGAGGCTGGGGATATTTTTTCATGTATTCTAGTTGATCTAGTTGCTTGTTCTCTGTTCTTTTCCTAGCTTGCTTGTGTTTTTCTGGAGCCCCTTTCTTCCCAGTGTTCCCTGGGGTCAGAGTTCATGCTGGTGAATGATATGTTTTCAGTGGAGCATAGAAGAGGTCACTTGAACTCTGGCTACTATTAGGAGCCTGACAGTAAACCTAGAGACAAAGCCATCATCAAGAGTAGCATGTTAGAAATGAAACAACTGTCCTGGGGCATCACTGGACACAAATAAGCCTCTTGTTCTCCTCAGCCTTTGTTAAGCTATTGTTTTCAGAAGTTAGTGACTTCATAAACAAAGCCTCGGTCATTTTCACTGTTAAGTAAAATACTTAATTTTTGATTGGTTTATACAAGTGTACTACTAACAAAATTACCCACATTTAGGAAAGCTAGAACTGTAGAGTCTCAGTGTGTCTTATGTACATTCGGAGAACAAAGGCACCAGGAGCCTAGTTACTAATTATCTTACTGCTAAAGTGGAATGTGTTCAGACAGCTAAATTTTTGAGATGACCTTGACTGTCTCACAGTTTGAATGGAAAAACTAAGTAGCTCTGCATTTTAAAAAGTTGCTAGTACAGATTGTAAGGGTGTTTTCTGTCTGTCTTCTTTAGTATGAGTTTATTACTCACTTACGTTTTGAAACGAAGAAAGGAAATCATCATGCCTCTTGGATACCTCAATATTCCCTAAGCTAATTTTAAAGAATGTGGCTACCTCAAATTCTTGATTTTATGTTTTCGAGAGAGTTTTTAAAATTTATACACTTACTATGACAGTACCAACCAGGAAAAATATTTTACAGCAAAAATATTTGGGTACCTATAGACATAGAGACATAGATAGATCAGGAATTTTTTTCCAGAAAGGATTTTTATTTCATCAAAGTAATTATTTTAACTCTAAGGTCATAAAGAATTAGGTTAGTAAAATGACAAAGGCATGACTTTGAAAACAAAAATGGTTTGAGAAGCCATCTACAGACATGATCTGGGTCAGACTTGATTTGCAGCTTACTCAGTTTTAGAATCGGTTGTCAGTTTTGTAAACAGAAGACTGCTGGATGAATTGAACAGAAGGGTGAGATTAGCATATTAATAAGTTACTGGCTACTGGCCTGCTTTTTCTCCTCCCTCTTTTCCCTCCCTCTTTCTCCTTCCTGAATGAATCTAGGAACACAGAGCCATGGGGTCACATTACTAGCTGGTTTCATTCTGTTCAGTAGCTTGATCTAGCCAGGATGGTCTGTGTTTCAGATTGCGGAAGCATGAGAAGATTCTGTAACTGAGAGGCATTCTCCAAGCTGCTGGAAAATATTACAGAAGGAACACCTTCCAAATTTTGCTTCAAGCTCTGAAAAAAGGAGCACACAGGGGAACCTTAGTCTTGCTTGTGGATCGAAGCAAATACTCTCACAGCGAGGAACTGGGACTTTGTGTGCAGACTCGTGGCTTGATCTTTATAGGATTGGGTGTATGTTGTTGGAACTGGCAGGCCAAGAGGCCCTGAAACCAGCAGGTGCCATCTATATGGAGAAAAGCGGATGTAGTCCATTTCCAGTGTGTTGGGCTAAAGGTATAAATAACTTAAAAATATGTTCAGTTTTATTTGAATTCATGCTTTTGCACCGAAAAGGTAGATAAATGTTTTTCAGAATTTATTTCAATATATTTACAGTTAAATTTGAGGACAAATGGAAATTGATTTGGTATGGGTTTACAGCTATTACATAAAACCAATTAGATAGCTTTTCAAATAGTAAATGAAAATATTTTTTATGCAAATGAATTTTAAGTGCATTAAGCTATCTTTTAATGCTCTGTCCTATGTCTCAATAGTTTTATTTTTTCTTTTAATTTAAGACAGATGTATTTATTCTGTAATATGGAAGTTTTTAAAGAATAAAGAGGAATTTTAACTTAAACAGGGTTGTAGGAAATAAGAGTAACATGTATTTTCTTATTTTAAAAATTAGTTTTCTTTACTCACTGTAAAGATTGTATATTCAATTTGAAACTCGGTATTATTGTAAGGTGGGCTTAGGAATACCATACATAAACAGTTTTCTTCTTTAATGTTAGGGTTTTTATTCACATAAAAATGTAAATATAAAATAATAGCATTTTCATTGTAACATTCAAGACAGTATTTGGGAAGCATATTTAGAAGTTAAAAATGCTATGTAATTGGTGCTTGACTAAAAGCAAATCAGCTGTTTTGCTTAGAGTAGTAGAGAATATTTAAGTTAGGAAATAAAGTTCTTAATGAAGAATATAATAAATATTTTTTGTTATTATTTCTAATATATTTAAATATCATGTTACTCCCTTAGGAAAGATTTTTAAAAGGAGGAAGCTGCACTGTTGTAAAAGGCTGCAGTTTTATGAGTAGAGGTATAGACTGATTGATTTTAGTTTTCAGGGTAAAAATTTTAGTACCACTGGGTACTAAACCAAGTTAGCACCAAACTACAGTTTCACCATTAAAATCGCTTTTATTTAGTTGTTGCTGACATCTATTGATTCTTTCCTAGGCTTTTAAACATTTACAAAACGGGATATTAGAACTATTTTAGTATTCATTTTGTTCACTTGGTTATGTAATTAGATACTCAGAGTAAATATTTTGCCGAGTTAGATTTACACTCTTGGATTTTAAAGGGCTTTGGGAATGGGAACTTTTAAAATTTTAGTTTCTGAGCATCAGAAATGTATAGTATAAGTGAGTGTGACTAATAGTGTTCCGAGCCAAAGAATTCTATACTTCTTGAAAATTTTGGTCTTTTCCTGGATTTGCTGGGGTTCGTTTGCATATTGCCACTTCCATTGTATGATAACATTGTGTTAGCACTGATGATTAACAATAAGGCTCTGATTTCCTTCACAAAGCCTAAGCTGTATTCAGGATCTACACATCCAGTACCAACGGGATATTAAATTATCAGCTACTGGATTTCTTTTTATTCAGTGTGACTTTAAAACTGTGAACTTTGGAAGAAAAGAGATTATAGTGTTTTTGCTCACCCCAAAGTGATTGATGGAAACAACTTATTTTTCAGTTAAGTTTGCTGGCTGTCAGAGCAAATGAGTAAAACCATTTTTAACTGAAATATGCATTATGATAGAGGTTAGGGTTGGGTGAGAGAGAACAGAGCTCACACGTATAAAAGATGGGAAAAGGTAGGGATAGCGTTAAGGGTCAGAATCAGTTTCATATGTAGGGCTGCAGCAAGCCATCTCCTCATATACATGGTTTTGCTTTCGAGTTGTTCAGAGGAGGTTCTGACAAAACCTAGGAGCTGTCATCCTGTTCCTTCTTGGTGCTGCACACACTGCTTCCATTGTGATTGCCCAGTGTGTAACTATCTTAGTAAACTTCCTCTCTCTCCCCTCATGTTACTCTTGTACCAGGACAGGGAGGCAGGAAACCTTGTTTTTATGCTGGTTAATTTTTATCTGTGTGATAAGGACAGAGATGTTGGTGTATAGGAATTGGCTGAATTGGTTATATTCAAGTATAAAAGTTACAACTTGTAGATAAAGACACAGTGAAAAGCTCAAATCCAAAGAATATACAAATCTCTATCTGCAGTTAGACATTCTAAACCACACATTTGATTTTATCAGTCACATTAACCTCAAAAAGCACAGCAGTGTCCCAATTTAAGAAGACACATAAAATACCAGGACAAGCTAAAAATAATAGAGCAGACTATATTTGTATACCTTGAACTGAAACCTTTAAGGTACCCTTAAAGCCTTCTGGGGTGTTTGAACCAAGCTCACTGTGCGGTTAAATTTGGTGTAAAGAATCCACCTTAGGTCCCATCCAAGGAAGATTATATTTTAAAGTATTAAAAAGGACTTTGTTTTAACATGGATTCAACTACATCATGATTTTCTAGGTTTAAAGACAGTTTTGATTCAGAATATTGAATTAAATGTAAATGTTCACAGTGGTATTTTAGGTTGCAAGACTATCAAATGCAGAAAGCCCTGTTTGGGGAGTTATTTGATTATACCAGTTTTTACATTATTTATTTCATGTTTTTGAAAGGCTAGGAAGGACTAAAGAGTGTCAGAGATTTGGTTGTTAAATCCTGATCGGATCTCTTGATTTCTCCAGCTTTGGGCCGTTGTCCTGTTGCTCATTAATAGCACAATTATTTTGGCTTTTCAGTGCCTCAAACACCCCGAACTCTTCCTCTCAGGCGTTTATACCTTCTGTTGCACCTTCCTAGAACCATCATCTCTGCATTCTCTGACTAGCCAACTCCTACTTAACCTTTTTGGTCTCAGCTTAAATGAGCTCCATGAGGAAGCAGGTGTCTTCATCTTTTGCTCACTGCCATATGCTTGGCACATACTAGGTGTTTGTTAAATATTTGTTGAATGAATCAATGACTAGTGTGCACAGAAAAATACCTAAGAGTAGAATGCATGGTACTGACATTAAAATGCAAAAATTACTGTGGGAATCTCACTCCAGTGCTCTCATTCCTGTCAGTCTAAACCAAGTTTTCTCTAATGTCCCCTCCTATATCCTTTTCTTCTGGTCTTGTATAGCACTTACTGTGATTTGTCATTATATATTTTACTTTTTTGGATTTCTGTCTTCTATTAGACTGTAAACTTCACAGACAATGTCAGTTTTTTTCTTCTTGACAAATAGTTGACATAAATGATTATTACTTTAATGAATGAATAAATTCTATATAGGGTTAGATTTGATTTTAAAAGGCTCTTTCAGAGCTAAAATCTTGTGATTAATCCAGTGTTTTGTAGGTAAATCTAGTTTTAGGATCATTCAGCTGTCAGAAATAAATCTTCCATGTCAAACTTTTGGCCATTCTAATTTCGTTGAGTTTGTGTTTTCTTTTTTCTCTTAGAGTAAAAGTATTTACCCAGGGTTTAACATAGCACTCTGCCCATAGTGGGTGGCTAATAAATGAATGAATGCTTTCCTTTTTCCTTTCCTTTTTCCTCTCCTCTCCTGTCCTCTCCTCTGCCCTCCCCTGCCCTCCCCTCCCCTCTCCTGTCCTTTCCTGTCCTTTCCTGGCAGAGTCTTGCTCTGTTGCCCAGGCTGGTTCAAGCAGTTCTCCTGCCTCAGCCTCCCAAGTAGCTGGGATTACAAACGTGCACCACCAAGCCTGGCTAATTGTTGTATTTTCGGTAGAGACAGGGTTTCACCATGTTGGCCAGGCTGGTCTCGAACTCCTGACCTCAAGTAATCCACCCACCTCGGCCTCCCAAAGTGCTAGGATTACAGGTGTGAGCCACACCTGGTCAATTTTACAGTTTCTTTCTGCTTTACCTCAAATCATGGCATTTTAAAAGAGAGCTGTGCTGCTTATAGTAATAGCTAAAACTTATTCAGAAATACTACATGACATGCTGTGTACTGCGCATTAAACATGCACAAAAAACGTACATGTTATTCCATTCTCACAAATGTTTGTAAGCTCTCTGAGATAGGAAATATCATTATCCCCATTTTCCAGATGCGATAATTGAGATACTGAGAGATTAAATAACTTGGCAGTTGTTGCTCAGCTAATATAAAAGGCAGAGCAAGATTCTGAACAGTGGGAATCTAACTGCAGTGCCTATATTCTTAATCAATATGCCGTACACGCCCAAATAGAAACATGGTAGGATCATAATGGAATTTTCTTTTTTGTGTAATTTTTGCATTTTGATATATGTACCATGTCTTCTACTCTCAGATGTTTGTGTACTATTCATTCATTCATTCCACAGATATTTAATGAGAACCAAGTAAGTAAATTGGTTAGTGTGATAGGTGTTAAGTGTTACAGTGAAGGTGAGGTCAGATGACAGTCTTATATAGAATGTCTATGTGTAGACTGCATTGAAAAGGTGCATTTTATTGAAGACCTGAAGGAAATATGGGAGTTAGCCAAGTGGATACTTGGGAAAAGAAAGTTCCAAGTTGATTGTATAGGTAGAGCAAAGGCTCTTGCTGGGAAAATGGCATTGTGGCTGGAACAGAGTGAATACGGGGTTATGGCTATCTTTCCAGTTCTTCGTGCCTACGAGGTGGTGGTTTAACCAGAGACACAGCCATGGGTTAAAAGTGAGGCCCACTAGAAACAAGCCACAGTTTGCCGATCTATTCTAATCCACATTCCTTAAAAATAGCTCCATGAGAGGAGCGAATTGGCCTTTAAATATCCTCCTGTGGGAAACACATGCCTCATTCTGGTTCTCTCAACAGATGTCTTAACAGAAAGACTGGTGAACTCTCCCTTTTCATTTCTATTTTTGAATATTAGTAAAATCAACTCATCCACAAACATAAGGCAGTGGGTATTAAACTTTTTCTCATATTCTTTTTATGGTCCTCATTATTAGTATTTGGGGAAGAGACTGCTAGTTTTGCCCAGTTTTTTCCTCTTTGTATATAATTTTAGAGCTGTCAGTGGATAGGTTTCTTGTTTGTTTGTTTTTTGAGACCGAGTTTTGCTCTTGTCACCAGACTGGAGTGCAGTGGCGTGATCTTGGCTCCCTGCAACCTCCACCTCCCAGGTTCAAGTGATTCTCCTGCCTCAGCCTCCCAAGTAGCTGGGATTACAGGAACCCACCACCACACCCTGCAAATTTTTTAATTTTTTTTTTTTAGTAGAGACGGGTTTTATCATGTTGGCCAGGCTGGTCTCGACCTCCTGACCTCAGGTGATCTGCCTGCCTTGGCCTCCCAAAGTGCTGGGATTACAGGCGTGAGCCACCGCGCCCGGCCTGGATATGGGGTTTTTGCCCAAATATGACCTTCTAAGTGAAGGAGAATAACAGCATGCCCCATATTATGCTTATTGACTGGGTCTTCCATGTGTTTAGCATTCCCACTCCCAGCCTCCTAAGTGTCCTGGTTTGGGCAATAAATTATATGGGAACCCTAAAGTGTGTCCTCCTTTGATCACCCTATGTATGTATGTATGTGTGTACCTATGTATGTATGTGGCATGGTCTTGCTATGTCATCTGGGCTGGTCTCAAACTCCTAGGCTCAAGCAATCCTCCCACCTCGGCCTCACAAAGTCTGGGATTACAGGTGCGTGCCACCACACCCAGCCCGATCAAACAATTTAAAATGGACTCATCCTCCTGCCATCACTGTACCCCCATCCCTGTTCTCTGTCTTTTCTATTTGCTCTTAACCACTATCTAACATACCTGACGGTTTATTTATTTCCTTCTTTGGTTTAGCTGCTGTCCCTCAGTGAAATGTACACCCCATGAGACAAGGGAATCCTATCTGTCCTGCTCATTGCTGCATTCCCAGTGCCTAAGACGTAGTAGACATTTTTTTTTTTTTTTTTTTTTTTGAGATGGAGTTTCGTTCTTGTTGCCCAGGCTGGAGTGCAATGGCGTGATCTCGGCCCACCGCAACCTCTGCCTCCCGGGTTCAAGCGATTCTCCTGCCTCAGCCTCCCGAGTAGCTGGGATTACAGGCATGCACCACTATGCCCGGCTAATTTTGTGTTTTTAGTAGAGATAAGACCTCCATATTGGTCAGGCTGGTCTCAAACTTCCAACCTCATGTGATCCACTCGCCTCGGCCTCTCAGAGTGCTGGGATTATAGATGTGAGCCACCGCTCCTGGCTGGTAGACTCTTACTTTAAACGGATAAATGAATTAAATCTTGTCTTCTGGGAGCAACAGAGGTTTCAGTTGTTAGACGCAAATGAGAGAGTGATGGAGATTTTTGTGGAAATTAAAAAAACACTTGTTCTACGAAGAAGGGAACAACAGACACTGGGATTTACTTGAGGGTGGAGGGAGGAAGGAGAGAAGCAAAAAAAAAAAAAACTCTTGGGTGCTAGGCTTAATACCTGGATGGTGAAATAATCTGTACAACAAACCCTCGTGATACAAGTTTACCTTTATAACAAACCTTCATGTGTACCCCTGAACCTAAAATAAAAGATTAAAAAAAAAAAACCCAAAA
Source organism: Gorilla gorilla gorilla (assembly GCF_029281585.2). Lineage (NCBI taxonomy): Eukaryota > Metazoa > Chordata > Mammalia > Primates > Hominidae > Gorilla > Gorilla gorilla. The sequence continues at coordinate 146,762,530 of NC_073231.2, read as the reverse complement.
CTTGATTCTTTAAAGGTTAGTGACGCTGATTTTTGTAAAGTGTTCACAAATCTTTGATTTCAGATTCATCTATAATTGTTTAAACTGCAGGGAATTTATTGTAAATTCAGTGGTTTTCTGTATTTTTTAACAGTTTTCAGTTAGAGAAAAATCTAACTTTAAAACAGTTATCCCTGAATATTTTAATTTTGCATTTGAACATTATTTGCATACATTTTTATAATGTCATTGATTCGTAGCTCACATAATTTTAGAATTGGATTTAGGTGTATATTAACTTCTTTACCTAGAAAAGTAAACTAAAATACATTTGTATTTTTATTTTATATTATACCTTTCTTAAAAATTGTATAAAATGAGTCATATTTTAAGTGTTTTATAGAAGTTTGATGTTGAACCCAATGATTAGTAAATTTTTTCTTTGACTAAAACAGTAATGAAATCTTTGGTTCATTTGGTGATACCTTTGGTTGATTTTCCACATTCTTATTCTCATAGAGTTTGGTTATTTCTTTGTTATTGATTACAGTGTTCAATTGAATTTGTTGGCTTGTGGATAGGAAGTCTCAGCAGTTTATAAGTTGAATTAATATATTTTCCTTTTTTAAATATTGGGGCTGTGTTGAATCTGTGGATTGATTTGAGAGAATTGACTTATGAACAATATTGAACATACAGTAATGAACATTGTATATCCAGTTATTTAAGTCTTGTTTACTTTTTCTAAGCAATGTGTGATAGATCTTAATGTGGTGGTCTGGGTGTTTTTTGATGATATTGTAAATAATAATTTTTGGCTTTTAAGTTTAATTTTCTGGCCTGGCTCAGTGGCTCACACCTGTAATCCCAGCACTTTGGGAGGCTGAGGTGGGCAGATTGCGTAAGGCCAGGAGTTCGAAACCAGCCTGGCCAACATGGTGAAACCCTGTCTTTACTAAAAATACAAAAATTAGCTGGGTGTGGTGGTGTGTACTTGTAGACCCAGCTACTCAGGAGGCTGAGGCACAAGAATCACTTGAACCTGGGAGGTTGAGGTTGCAATGAGCAAAGATTGCACCATTGCACTCCAGCCTGGGCAACAGAGTGAGACTCTGTCAAAAAAAAAAAAAAAGTTTAATTTTACAATTCTTGGCCTAGTATATAGAAATAGATTGTCCTATTAGTTTATCTTGTGGCCTTATTATAAATTCGCTTATTAGTTCTGGTGATCTGAGTATAGAAAATCAAAATAAATCTGTTAATGTGTTACTGGCAAATAAAAAAATAGTTTTCTTTTCTGACCTTTATATCTTCATCTATGTCTTTGCCTTGACCAGGACCTCTATTATAGTGTTGAGAAATGGTGAGAGGAGACAGATTTCCCCTTTTTTCCCCCTTAGGGAGAACATGTTCAGTGTTAAGTTTCTTAACTCTAGTTTTGTCTGTTTTGTTTTTGTGTATATCCTTTTTCTTTTTTCTGTTTTTTGAGACAAAGTCTTGCTCTGTCGCCCAGGCTGGAGTGCAGTGGCACGATCTCGGCTCACTGCAACCTCCGCCTCCCGGGTTCAAGCTGTTCTCCTGCCTCAGCCTCCCGAGTAACTGGGACTACCAAGCTCGGCTAATTTTTGTATTTTTGGTATAGACAGAGTTTCACCATACTGGCCAGGCTGGTCTCGAACTCCTGATGTTGTGATCCGCCCGCCTCGGCCTCCCAAAGTGTTGGGATTACAGGCGTGAGCCACTGTGCCCAGCTGATATCCTTTTTCAAATTGAAAAAGGTTCCTTTTAATTCTTAGGTTTCTGAGAGGTTTTTTTTCTTTTTTTTATTATTCTGAGAGGGTGTTGATTTTTGTCTAATGCTTTTTCTGCATCTATTTAGTTGCTCATATGAGTTTTTCTGTTTTAATTTTTATAATGTGATGAATTATAGTGTTTAAAATTTGTATTTATCTTTATTTTTTGAGAAATGAGGTCTTGCTGTTAATACATTGCCCAGGCTGATCTCAAGCTCCTGGGCTCAAGAAGTCCTGCTGCCTCATCCTCCTGAGTACCTGACAGGCACGAGCCACTGTACTCAAGTATGAATTTTTTTTTTAATGTTAAAACAACCTGCATTGCTGAGATAAATCCCACTTGATCATGACATATTATCCTGATTTTACAAAACAGCTGGGATTACAGGCACATGCCACCAAACCCAGATAATTTTTGTATTTTTAGTAGAGACAGGGTTTCACCATGTTGGCCAGGCTGGTCTCAAACTCCTGACATCCCAGAGTGCTGGGATTACAGGCGTGAGCCACTGTGCCCGGCCCAGTTTCATGTATTTTATTATGGAAAATTCTGGTAAAACATCGTATGTTGAATGCATTCTTATACTCAAAATTGAGAATTAAGTGAAATTTGGCATGTTTTCTCTCTCCTTGGCTTCTGGAATCCTGGCAAGAGACTGAAATGTTCTTTTCTGTGGAAACTGGTCTTAGCAAAGGGCTCGATTTGGATATCAGGAGAATTGGCCCCTTCTGAGGGGCTGTGATATGGTTTGGCTGTGTCCCCCCCCCCCACATCTTATCTTGAATTCCCACAGGCACAGTGGATTTAGCGTCATTCTTAAGGGCCTTAGGATTTTCAGAATGGGAAATGAGTGTTGGCTTCAACTTAAAATCACCAGCTGCATTAGCCCCTAATGAGAGTCAGCCTGTCCTCAGAAGCTTTGAAGCTAAGCATTGACTTCACCTCTAGCTGTCAAAGTCCTAGATGGCATCTTCTAATAAAAGACTCTTTCTTCTTCATTGTGTCATTTAGTGTAGCCACATTAATCAGTGATGTTAGCTAGATCTTTTGGACAACTTGGTGCAGCTTCTCCACCAGCACTTGCTGCTTCATCTTGCACTTTTATGCTGTGGAGATGGCTTTTTTCCTTCCACCTCACGAACCAACCTCTGCTAGCTTCAGGCTTTCGTTCTGTAGCTACCTTACCTCAATTTATAGAACTGAAGATGGGCTTGCTCTGGATTAGTCTTTGGCTTAAGGGAATGTTGTGACTGGTTTGATCTATCCAGACCACCAAAACCTTCTCAGTTTCAGCAATAAGGCTGTTCTGCTTTCTTATCATTTGTGTGTTCAGTGGAGTAGCATTTGTATTTCCTTCAGTGACTTTTCCTTTGCATTCACAACTTGGCTTTCTGGCACAAGAAGCCTAGCTTTTGGCTTGTTTCAGCTTTTGACATGCTTTCTTCACTAGGCTTAATCATTTCTAGCGTTTGATTTAAAGTGAGAGGAATGGGACTGTTCGTTTCACTTGAACGCTTAGAGGCCATTGTAGGGTTATTAATTGGCCTAATTTCAGTATTATTGTGTCTCTGAATAGGGAGGCCTTAGGAGAGGTGGGAGAGATGAGGCAGCAGCGGGTTGGTGGAGCAGTTAGAACACACACGTATCAACTAAGCTCGCTATCTTAACGTGGGTGCCATTTGTGGCACCCCAAGACAGTTACAATAGAAATATCATGAATCAGCATCATGGAAATAATAATAATGAAAAAGTTGGAAATAATGGTGAGCATTACCAAAATGTAGCACATTTGGTAAAGTGGGCATGTGCTGTTGGGAAAATGATGCCCATAGACTCGCTCGATGCAGGGTTGCCACAAACCCTTTGTTTGTTGTTGTTGTTGTTGTTTTTGTTTTTGAAAAAAGGCAGTTGGATGAATTATCAATTTCTATGATTGTTGGGGAAGGCAAATTATACAGGGCTAGGGAAGAAGGTACAAGTTGAGTATCCCTGATCTGAAAATCTGAAATTCGATACGCTCCCAAATACTCAGCTTTTTTGAGCGCCAATATGATGTTCAAAGGAAACTTGTTGGAGCATTGCAGATTTTGTATTTTCTGATTTGGGATGTTCAACCAGTGAGTATAATGCAAATATTCCAAAATCTGAAAAAATATGAAATCTGAAACTCTTCTGGTCCTAAACATTTAGGTAAGGGATACTCACTCATAGTAGAGAAGAAGGCAGAAAGGACCAGAGTAGTTATTCAACAGTTTAGTAGGTTGAACCAGCACAAGATAAAGCAAGCATGTGTTGGAATGTCTAATATAAATTTTTTCGTTAGGACCAGTTGGAATATCTGATTGCGTCCTCTTCATTTGGTAAATCAGATTGAGCATCTGTCTTCACAGTACTGAAAATAGTGGAAACAGTGAGATCTGCTTGTTGTGTCTTCACTGGTATTCTTAGTATAGGCTTCAATCTTAATAACTGTGAGTTTCTTAAGACATTGTGTCAGGTAACTCATTTCATTGATTTACTTGTTATTGGTATGTAAATATTGTACTTATTTTTGAGGTATACGTGATACCTGTATACAATATGTGATGATCAAATCAGGGTAATTAGGACATCATCTCAAACACTTTTCTTTCCTTTGTGTTGGGAACATTACAATTCTCATTTTAAAATATACAATAAATTATTAACTGTGATTTTCTTGCTGTACTATCGAATACTAGAACTTATTCCTTCTAACTATATTTTTGTACCCCTTAACCTACTTCTCTTTATGCCCTGTACCCTTTCCCTTCCCAGCCTCTGGTGACCACCACTCTACTCTGTACTTCCATGGGATTCACTTTTTTTAGCTCCTAACTGTGAATGAGAACATGCCATATTTGTTTTTCTGTGCCTGGCTTATTTCACTTAAGGTAATGACCTCTGGTTCCATTCATGTTGCTGCAGCTGACAAGATTTCATTCTTCTGTTGCTGAATAATATTCCATTGTGTATATATACCACATTGTCCATGTGGATTCCATATCATGGCTGTTGTGAATAGTGCTGTAATAAGAATGGGGATGCAGATATCACTTCAATATACTGATTTCCTTTCTTTTGAATATGTATTCAGTATTGGGATTGCTGGATCATATATTCTATTTTTGTTTTTTTATAATGGCTATACTAGTTTACATTCCTACCAACAGAGTGTGGAAGCATTCCTCTTTCTCTGCATCCTTGCCAGCACTTGTTATTTTTTGTCTTTTTTATAATAGGTATTACAACTGAGGTGAGATGGTATCTCATTGTGGTTTTAATTTGTATTTTCCTGATGATAGTGGTGTTGAGCATTTTTTCCATATACCTATTGGCCTTTTGTATGTCTTCTATTGAGAAATGTCTTTCAGATCTTGTGCCCATTTTTAAAACAGGATTATTTATCCTTTTGAGGTTTTTTTTTTTAGAGACAGGATCTGGCATGTTGTGTCTTCGTTCTCATTGGTTTCAAATAACTTACTTATTTCTGCCTTCATTTCTTATTTACCCAGTAGTCATTCAGGAGGAGCAAGTTGTTCAGTTTCCATGTAGTTGTGCAGTTTTGAGTTTTCTTAATCCTGAGTTCCAGTTTGATTGCACTGTGATCTGAGAGACTGTTTGTTATGATTTCCATTCTTTTGCATTTGCTGAGGAGTATTTTACTTTCAATTATGTTGTCAATTTTAGAATAAGTGTGATGTGGTGCTGAGAAGAATGTATATTCTGTTGATCTGGGGTGGAGAGTTCTGTAGATGTCTATTAAGTCCACTTGGTCCAGAGCTGAGTTCAAGTCCTGAATATCCATGTTTATCTTCTGTCTTGTTGATCTGTCTAATATTGACAGCGGGGTGTTAAAGTCTCCCGCTATTATTGTGTGGAAGTCTAAGTCTCTTTGTAGGTCTCTAAGAACTTTATGAATCTGGGTGCTCCTGTATTGGGTGCATATATATTTAAGATAGTTAGCTCTTCTTGTTGCATTGATCTCTTTACCATTATATAATGCCCTTCTTTGTCTTTTTTGATCTTTGTTGGTTTAAAGTCTGTTTTATCAGAGAGTAGGATTGCAACCTCTACTTTTTTTTTGCTTTCCATTTGCTTGGTAAATATTCCTCCATCCCTTTATTTTGAGCCTGTGTGTGTCTTTGCACATGACATGGGTCTCCCAAATACAGCACTCCGATGAGTCTTGACTCTTTATCCAGTTTGCCAGTCTGTGTCTTTTAATTGGGATATTTAGCACACTTACATTTAAAGTTAATCTGGGACACAGCTAAAGCAGTGTTTAGAGGGAAATTTATAGCACTAAATGTCCATAAGAGAAAGCAGGAAAGATCTAAAATCGACACCCTAGCATGACAATTAAAAGAACTAGAGAAGGAAGAGCAAACATATTCAAATGCTAGCAGAAGACAAGAAATAAGATTAGAGCAGAACTGAAGGAGATAGAGATACAAAAAACCCTTCAAAAATCAATGAATCCAGGAGCTGGTTTTTTGAAAAGATTAACAAAATAGACCGCTAGCCAGACGAATAAAGAAGAAAAGAGAGAAGAATCAAAGAGACACGATAAAAAATGATAAAGGGGATATCACCACTGATCCCACAGAAATACAAACTACCATCAGAAAATACTATAAACACCTCTATGCAAATAAACTAGAAAATCTGGAAGAAATGGATACATTCCTGGACACATACACCCTCCCAAGACTAAATCAGGAAGAAGTCGAATCCCTGAATAGACCAATAACAAGTTCTGAAATTGAGGCAGTAATTAATAGCCTACCAACCAAAAAAAATCCCAGGACCAGACAGATTCACAGCTGAATTCTACCAGAGGTACAAAGAAGAGCTGGTACAATTCCTTTTGAAACTATTCCAAACAATAGAAAAAGAGGGACTCTTCCCTAACTCATTTTATGAGGTCAGCATCATCTTGATACCAAAATCTGGCAGACACACAAGAAAAAAAGAAAATTTCAGGCTGATATGCCTGATGAACATCGATGCGAAAATCCTCAATAAAATGCTGGCAAACCCAATCCAGCAGCACATGAAAAAGCATATCCACCACGATCAAGTCGGCTTCATCCCTCGGATGCAAGGCTTGTTCAACAAACGCAAATCAATAAACATAATCCATCACATAAACAGAACCAATGACAAAAACCATGATTATCAATAGATGCAGAAAAGGCCTTCAATAAAATTCAACACCCCTTCATGTTAAAAACTCTCAATAAAGTACGTATTGATGGAATGTATCTCAAAATAATAAGAGCTACTTATGACAAACCCACAGCTAATACCATACTGAATGGGCAAAAGCTGGATGCATTCCCTTTGAAAACTGGCACAAGACAAGGATGCCCTCTCTCACCACTCCTATTCAACATAGTATTGGAAGTTCTGGCCAGGGCAGTCAGGCTAGAGAAAGAAAGGAAGAAAGGATATTCAAATAGGAAGAGAGGAAGTCAAATTGTCTCTGTTTGCGGATGACATGATTGTATATTTAGAAAACCCCATCATCTTAGCCCAAAATCTCCTTAAGCTGATAAGCAACTTCAGCAAAATCTCAGGGTACAAAATCAATGTGCAAAAATTGCAAGCATTCCTATACACCAATAATAGAGAGCCAAATCATGAGTGAACTCCCATTCACAATTGCTATAAAGAGAATAAAATACCTAGGAATACATCTTACAAGGGATGTGAAGGACCTCTTCAAGGAGAACTACAAACCACTGCTCATGGAAATAAGAGAGGACACAAACAAATGGAAAAACATTCCATGCTCATGGGTAGGAAGAATCAATATTGTGAAAATGGCTATACTGCCCAAAGTAATTTATAGATTCGATGCTGTCCCCATGAAGCTCCCATTGACTTTCTTCACAGAATTAGAAAAAACTACTTTAAATTTCATACGGAACCAAAAAAGCCCGCATAGCCAATTCAATCCTAAGCAAAAAGAACAAAGCTAGAGGCATCATGCTACCTGACTTCAACCTATCCTACAAGGCTACAGTATCCCAAACAGCATGGTAGTGGTACCAAAACAGATATTATGGTACTGGTACCAAAACAGATAGACCAGTGGAACAGAACAGAGGCCTCAGAAATAACGCCATACATCTACAACCATCTGATCTTTGACAAACCTGACAAAAACAAGCAATGGGGGAAAGGATTCCCTATTTAATAAATGGTGCTGGGAAAACTGGCTAGCCATATGTAGAAAACTGAAATTGGACCCCTTCCTTGCACCTTATACAAAAATTAACTCAAGATGGATTAAAGACTTAAACGTAAGACCTAAAACCATAAAAACCCTGGAAGAAAACCTAGGCAATACCATTCAGGACATAGGCGTGGGCAAAGACTTCATGACTAAAACACCAGAAGCAATGGCAACAAAAGCCAAATTGACATATGGCATCTAATTAAACTAAAGAGCTTCTGCATGGCAAAAAAAAAAAAACAATTTTCATCAGAGTGAACAGGCAACCTACAGAATGGGAGAAAATTTTTGTAATCTGTCTATCTGACTAAGGGCTAATATCCAGAATCTTCAAATAACTTAAATTTACAAGAAAAAAACAACCCCACCAAAAAGTGGGTGAAGGATATGAACAGACACTTCTCAAGAAGACATTTATGTGGCCAATAAACATATGAAAAAAAGCTCATCATCACTGGTCATTAGAGACATGCAAATCAAAACCACAGTGAAATACCATCTCACACCAGTTAGAATGGCAATCATTAAAAATTCAGGAAACAACAGAAGCTGGAGAGGATGTGGAGAAATAGGAACGCTTTTACACTGTTGGTGGGAGTGTAAATTAGTTCAACCATTGTGGAAGACAGTGTGGCAATTCCTCAAGGATCTAGAACCAGAAATACCATTTGACCCAGCAATCCCATTATTGGGTATATACCCAAAGGATTATAAATCATTTTATAAAGACACATGCACATGTATGTTTATTGCAACACTGTTCACAGTAGCAAAGACTTGGAACCAACCCAGATGTCCATCAGTGATAGACTGGATAAAGAAAATGTGGTGGCTGGGCACGGTGGCTCACGCCTGTAATCCCAGTACTTTTGGAGGCCGAGGCCTGTGGATCGCCTGATATCAGGAGTTCGAGACCAGCCCTGGCCAACATGGCAAAACCCCATCTTTACTAAAAATACAAAAATTAGCTGGGCGTGGTGGCGTGCGCCTGTAATCCCAGCTACCCAGGAGGCTGAGGCAGGAGAATCACTGGAACCCGGGGGGTCAGAGGCTGCAGTGAGCCAAGATTGTGCCGCTGCACTCTAGACTGGGTGACAGAGCAAGACTCCATCTCCCAAAAAAAAAAAAAAAAAATGTGGTACATATACACCATGGAATACTCTGTAGCCATAAAAAAGGATGAGTTGATGTCCTTTGCAGGGACGTGGATGAAGCTGGAAACCATCATTCTTGGCAAACTAACACAGGAACAGAAAACCAAACACTGCATGTTCTCACTCATAAGTGGGAGTTGAACAGTGACAACACATGGACACAGGGAGGGGAACATCACACACCGGGGCCTGTCGCAGGATTGTTGGGGGTAGGGGAGGGATAGCGTTATGAGAAATATTCCTAATGTAGATGACGGGTTGATGGGTGCAGCAAACCACCATGGCATGTGTATACCTACATAACAAACCTGCACGTTCTGCACATATATCCCAGAACTTAAAAGTATTTAAAAAAAAAAAAAAAAAAAAAAGACAGGATCTTGCTTTCTTGCCCAAGCTGGAGTTCATTGAGCATGATTTTAGCTCATTGTACCTCCAACTCCTTCCTTCTATTGAGTTTTCTAAGCTCTTTATAGATTCTGGTTATTAATCCGTTGTCAGATGGGTAGGTGCAAATACTTTCTCCCATTCTTTGTGTTGTCTTTTTACTTTGTTAATTGTGTCTTTTGCTCTGCAGAGGCTTTTTATCTTGATGTAATCCCATTTGTCTTATTTTTGCTTTAGTTGCCTGTATTTTTGAGGTCTTACGTTGAAAAATCCTTGTCGAGATCAGTGTCCAGAAGTGTTTCCCCAGTATTTTCTTATAGTAATTCCATAGTTTCAGGTCTTAGAGTTGAGTCTTTAATTCCATGTGGATTTGCTATTTTGTGTATGGTGAGAGAGAGAGAGAGAGAGAGAGATGTAATTTCATTCTCCTGCATACAGTTATCCAGTTTTCTCGGCACCAGGTATTAAAGGAACTATCATTTCCCCACTGCATGATCTTGGAGGTTGGAGGCTTTGTCAAAAATGAATTGGTTGTAAATGTATGGATTTATATTTGAGATCTCCATTCTGTTTCATTGCCCTGTGTGTTTTTATGCCTGTACCATGCTGATTTGGTTACTATAGCTTATTGTAATTTTTGAAGTCAGGTAGTGTAATGTCTCCAGCTTTGTTCTTTTTGCTCAGGATTGCTTTGGCTATTCAGGGTCTTTTGTGGTTCCATATAAATTTTAGGATTTTTTTTTTTTCCTATTTCTGCGAAGAATGTCATTGGTATTTTGATAGGGATTCCATTGAATCTGTAAATTGCTTTGGGTATTGTTGTCATTTTAACAATATTAATTCTTCCAATCCATTAACATGAAATATTTTTCAACTTGTGTATGTGTGTCCTCTTCAATTTCTTCCTTTTTTTTTCTCTTTTTGAGACAGTCTCACTTTGTCACCCAGGCTGGAATGCAGTGGCACGATCTCAGCTCACTGCATCCCCCACCTCCCGGGTTCAAGCTGTTCTGATGGCTCAGCTTCTCGAGTAGCTGGGATTACAGGCATGTGATACCATGCCTGGCAAATTTTTGTAATTTTAGTAGAGATGGGGTTTCGCCATGTTGGTGAGGCTGGTCATGAACTCCTGGCCTTTAGTGATACGCCTGCCTTGATCTCCCAAAGTGCTGGGATTACAGGCATGAGCCACCACACCCAGCCCCTCTTCAATTTCTTTCACAAATGTTTTATAGTTTTCCTTATATTGATCATTTACTTATTTGGTTAAATTGGCTCCTAGGTATTTGATATTTTTTGTAGCTGTTGTAAATGTGATTGCTTTCTTGATTTATTTTATACATTGTTCGTTGTTGGTGTGTATAAATGCTACTTCTTTTCATATGTTGATTTTGCATCCTGCTACTTTACTGAATTTATCAGTTCTGAAAGCTTTTTGGTGAAGTCTTTGGGTTATAAGATCATGTCATCTGTCAATGAAACTAATTTGACATCTTCCTTGTCGATTCGGGTGCCTTTTATTTCTCTTGTCTAATTGCTCTGGCCAGGACTTTCAGTACTATGTTGAATAAAAGTGGTGAGAGTGGGCATCCTTGTATTGTTTCAGATCGCAGAGGAAAGGCCTTCACATTTTCCCTCAGCTCGATGTTAGTTTGTGGATTTGTCATATATGGCCTTTTATTATTTTGAGATATGTTCCTTCTATACCCTATTTTTTGGGAATTTTTATCATGAAGAGATGTTGAATTTTATCAAATGCTTTTTCTTCATCTATTGAGATGAGACCATATGGTTTTTTCTTCTTTGTTCTGTTAATGTGATATATCACATTTATTGATTTGCATATGTTGAACTCTCCTTGCATCTCTGGGATGAATCCTACTTAATCATGGTAATTGATCTTTTGAATGTGTTGTTTAATTCAGTTTGCTAGTATTTTGTTGAGGATATTTGTGTTTACGTTCCTCAGTGATATTGGCCTGTAGTTTTCTTTTTTTGTTGCATTGTTGTCTGGTTTTGTTGTAAAGGTAATACTGCCCTTGTAAAATGATTTTGGAAATATTCTCCCCTCTTCAATATTTTTGAGTAGAAGAGTTTGTAGTAGAATTGGTATTACTTCTTAAAATGTTTTTTGTAAAATTCATCAATTGGCTTATTGAGGTTTTCTTGTTTCTTCATGATTCAATCTTGATAGGTTGTATGTGTCCAAGAATTTATCAATTTATTCCAGCTTTTCAAATTTGTTAGCAAATGTTGTTCACAATAGTCTCTGTAAGAGTCTTTGTATTTCCATAGTAATCAGTATAGTGGCTGAGTTCCAAGAAAACCGAGGGAATCTTGGTCAACTCTTTTTGGTTTATTTTTCTTTTGGTAATTGCCTTTTATTTCCTAGCCTAGAAAGTCCCTTAGCCAGAGTCAGAAGCCCACCCAGATTCAAGGGGAGGGAATACAGATTCCACTTATTAACAGAAAGTGTATCAGAGTTACATTGGAAAAAGGGCATATTAAACATTAAGTAATTTCATGTTAGCTGCTTTGTCTAGTAAAATCAGGAAATTTAGGTTAGACTTTTTATGGGAAAATAAACTCAAGCATTATAGAAAATACCAAAATGATGGAGAAGATAACTTTTATACCAGTTTAGTTTAAGGAGTTACTTTAACTAGAAATATTACCCAGATTCTTAAAGCTCTTCAAGTTAGGTCATAATTTCTTTTGATTTAGCTGTCTCAATTTGCATTCCTTTGCTTATTCTCTCATGTTCTAACAGTGAGCTACTCTTCTTTCAATACCCTCCCTCACCACTCTCCCTCCCCTTTACAGCTTCAGCAAACGTCTCAAGTTTTATTAAAGGGTCAGTGTACTTGAAGCATAATGAGGTAGTTCTCTTGGTGGGATCTTAACATGTACAGTAATTATAAATGAGGGAATTCTGGAGTAAAGAGTAGGGTGTTTATTATGTTCGTTGCATTTTTTTCCCTTTTTTGTATGTGCTGCATTATGTAGCATTTACATCAGGTTGTGGGTTGAGCCTTGGAGCTTAACTCCAGAGGTTAGTAACACTTTTTTCTTCACATCTGGACTTGGAACTGCCCTATTTCTTCAAGAGGAGAAGAAACAGTTAGGCACTGAGAACCCTTGATATGTTTCCTATGTTAATTAAAGGGAGACCTAAAGTTGTAGACAGCTGAGCAGCAATTATTGACATTCCGTCTTCTCTCCCATTCCAGTCCGCATTTGGTCTCTTGCCTACAGTGATTTAAACTGGGCAGCCTGGCTGAGCCAGGACTCAGTAAAGTGTAGTCAGCAGACTAATGTTGGTGCAGACTAATGTTGGTGCTGGAACTGTTTAACAGCCTAGGACAAGATAAGGAAATTTGGTGTAAGCATCTAGACACCTTACAGCAATTTGATAGTAATTTTATGTCAGTTGATTCTAATGATGGAAATTTTGTGCTTGGCTTAGGTATGTCTTTTTTTAAAAAAACTTCTTTTTTCTAGAAATTCCTTTTCATTGTATTTTACAAAAGTATTGGTCTGTGATAGGTTGGAAATTTAAACTGGTTCTTCATCACAGATGATTTGAAAAGTACTGGCCTAAGCCACGTAAAAACAGTTTTTGGTTTTAAAATCTTTTCATTTCTGCCTTGATAATTTATTGAAAAAGATATTATGTAGTGCGCAAAAGTGGCAGATCTCTGTGAATAATTAATCTTGAAAAGTTTTTAAAAATGTAATTGGCCGCAGAAACAGAAGGGCTACAATAACAAAGCCCTGTTAAAAGATTACCTTTCCATGGTGAGGGGGTAAAAGACTTTTTTCATTTAGAGACACACAAAGAATTGGCAGCCCCAGCTGTTCAACTTTAGCCATGGATCAGAAACAAATACAGAACCACACAAACAACACAGGGAAGTCTGTTAATTGGTAGAAACAGAATAGTCATTGTAGCAGAAAGCAACTCTTGGGACTTGTCATTCTATAGTTGAGGCCATTTTTTGAACTGACCAAACCGTGATGAGTGCCCAAAGAGGTGACCCAGATGCCAGGATCTCAGAACCCTCAAGACCAACAAAAACATGAAGACACGTGAATGCCACCAACAGGGTACTTGGGAGGTTAACAGCATCAGACACAGACCTTCCCGGAGAGAGCTGAAGAAGGCCTGATGGCAAATATATTGCGTATTTGAGAATTTATAGCACAGATCAGATTTTGACAAGCAGATAAAACATTAAAGTGTAAAACAAAATAACATTCCTTTTTTTTTTTCTTTTGGTAAGTTCTGAAAGGATAGGAGCAAAATCACATTCTATAATGGAAAACTGCTTCATTCTGGTAACATTGTAACAAAAGTTTATCTTTTAAAAAATGTTTTGGCCTATTTTTTGAAGACCTATTTATGAAGGCCTGTTTATGGAGAATCTCACCATTGATTTTTGGGCCACAGAGGTATATTTGGATTGTGTGGTATTTTTGGTTTAGCTTCTCCCCCGACATACTCCGTATTTATTCCAAGTAGTGTTTTTTCATTGCTAGCATATCTTTTCTTCTGATGACTTGTGAGGTGTAATCTTTTCTTCCAGGAAGCAGTTGATACTATGAATTTAGTTGTCTTTATCTTCTAATTTGGGCTTCAAAAGACTTAGCTAAAATAATCAGAAATATAGTTGTTGTTTTACTATCCAGCAGTCTTGTTACATTTATTTATTTATTCCAGCAGTTTATTTGTAGATTCTTTTAGATTTTCTTCATAATCTATGCATAATTATAGTTTTACTTACATAGTTTATGAATAATGATAGTTTTGTTTGTTCTTTCCCAACGTTTATGTTTTACCCCCCTCCCCGTTTTCTTCGGGGGAAGGGGGGCGGCGATGGTACTTGGCAGTGACTTCCAGAACAATGCTGTACGCAAGTGGTAATGGTGGGCATCCATGTCTTATTTCCAGTTTGGGGAGGGGAAGTTTTTTTCCCACTAGTATTTACATTTCATGTAGATACTCTTTGTCAGATATATGAAATCTCATCCTATCTCTAGTTTGCTGCGAGTTTTTATCATGAATGGTTGGTAAATTTTATCATATGTGTTTTCTGCATGTATCGAGGTAACTGGCTCTTCTTTCTGAAAATGTGGTGAATTACACTGATTGCTTTTTGAATGAATACCTTTCTTCTATTCCTAGAATAAACTTTTGGTCATGATACATTATTCCTTTAAAATATTGCTGGATTATACTTGTTAAGATTTTTGCACCTGTGTTTATAAGAAAGGTAGACTTTTATCGTTTCTCATCCTGTTCTGTCAGGTTTTGATATCACTGTTCTGCAGGTGTCATAAAACAAGTTGGGAAATGATCTATATCTGTTTTCTGGAAGAATTTGTGTAAGATTAATATTTCTTAATTTGTTGAAAGAATTAAAATGTTCCTTTGTGGGGAGAATTTTAGATGGACTATTTTAAATAGAACAGTCTAGTTTCATTTTACATTGTTTCATTTTGCTGTGTTGTGTTTTGCAAGGAATTGTGCTTATCTAAATTTTCAAATTCATTGGCATAGTTATTAATAATCCCTTATTGTATTACTCATTATCTCTTACCTCTTATTATCTTCTCTTCTTCATTCTTGATGTTGCTAGTTTTTCTTGACTCGTTTTATCTTTGATTAGTCTTAGAGAGGTATATCAATTTTGTTTTTTAAAAGAGTAACTTTTAATTTTGTTCTGCTTTTAAGTTGTCCTTTTAAATATGCATTCTTTTTTAATCAAATTTTTATTGGTACATAGTAGGTATATATATATTTATGGGGTACATGAGATGTTTTGATATAGGCATACAGTGCATAATAATCCCATCAGGCTAAATGGGGTATCCATCACCTCAAACATTTATCATTTTTTTGGTGTTACAAACATTCTAATTATACTCTTAGTTATTTTTAAATGTACATTTTTATTGACCATAATCCCTAGTTGTGCTACCAAATACTAGCTCTTACGCATTCTATTTTTCTGTGCATTAACCATCCCCCCTTCACAGATGTGTATTCTTAGAGATACTCAACCTTCGCTTCTAATACATGAATTTAAATACGTTTTTTTTTTTTTTTTTTTTTTTTTAAAGGAGACAGGGTTGTGTTCTGTTGCTCAGGCTGGAGTGCAGTAGTGCAGTCATAACTTGCTGCAGCCTTGAGCTCTGGGGCTTAAGCAGTCGTCCTGCCTCAGCCTCCCAAGGAGCTGGGACTACAGGCACACACCACCATGCCCAGCTCATTTTTAAATTATTTTGTAGGGGTCTCACAAGCCCAGGCAGGTCTTGAACTCCTGGCCTCAAGCTGTCCTCCCATCTCAGCCTCCAAAAGTGCTGGGATTACAGGCGTGATTCACTGCGCCCTGCCAAATGTATAGATTTTACTCTAAGTATAGCTCTGTCTACATTCACAGTTTTGATATTTCTTTTCACTGTACCATTTAATTCAAAATACTTTGAGTTTCTTTTTGACTTAAAGGGTTACTTGAAATACATTGCTTAATTTCCTGACAATGGAACATTTTCTAGTTATTTTGTAATTGTTGTCTAGCCTAATGCTAGACACAGAATATACTCTGAATAATTTTACTCCCTTGATATTTATTGAATCTTTCTCTTTCACTCAGTGTATGGGCAACTTCAGAAAATATTTCTTGTGTGCTTGCAAAGATTATGTATTATCCTATTAGGTATAGTGTCAATTTCTATGTCAATTAGATCAGATTTGTTAATCGTGCTCTTCAGATCTTCTATAGCCTACCAAAAGTTATAAGGGTGTATTCATGTATACTCAGAAGTGCCACCCCACACCACATCCTCCATTCCTGTACTTTCCATCTTGGTCACACCTCTCCCATGTGTAACCAATCTCAATGGACTCCCATTTCTACTTTGTGGGGTTATTTTGCACATATGAGCAGATACATTTATATTTTCCTATTTTCCCCCTTTTATTCAAAAGGTATACTGTGGCCGTGATTTGCACTTTGGGTTTTTAACTTAATAAATCCTGGAATTCATACTTAGTCAATTATAGGGCTCTTCTTCTTTCCTTTTGTTTTTCCCCCAGCAGATTCATAGTACTCCATTATAGGAATGTACCATAGTTTACTCTATTAGTCTCCCATGAATGGGCATTTAGTTGTTTCCTAATACTTTGTAAGGCTGCAGTGAATAACCTTATGCATATGTATTTTCATGTTGTTGTTAAGTATATCTCTTCACTTGGGACGATTGTAACAAAATACATAAACTGGGTGGCTTATAAACAACAGAAACTTACTTCTCACTGGTCTAGAGGCTGGAAGTCCTAGATCAGAGTGACAGCATGGTGGAGTTCTGGTGAGGGCCCTTTTTTTCCAGGTTTCAGACTGTGGACTTAGATCCTCAGGCATATCTCTGGAGAGCAGAGAGAGGAAGCATGCTCTTGGACTTTCACAAGGGCACTAATCCCATTCATGAGGGCCTCACCATTATGACCTCATCTAGTTCAGATTACCTCCAAAAGACCCTACCTTGTAATAGCATCACACTGGGGGGAGTATGGTATCAACTTATGAATTTTGGGAGCACACAAACATTTAGTTGGTAACAGTATATTTTTGGCATAAATTCCTAGAAGTGGAATTGCTGGATCAGAAGGCACATGTAGTTTTGTTATTGTCAAATTCCCCTTTATACATACTATAGGAAATTCACATTCCCATCAGCAGTGTATGAGAGTTCTGTTTCCCCACATCCTTACCAAAAGACAGGGTACTGCTATGACCTTTTTTAAAAAATTATTTGACAGTTGTTTATATATTTATATTTTCACAGAGGTAAAATTCCCATAACATAAAATTCACCATTTTAACAACTTCAAAGTGTGCAATTGAGTGTTTTTTAGTGTATTCAACCATCACCATGATCTAAATTCAGACCATTTCTCTCATCCCCAAAAGAAACTCCTTATCTATTAGCAGTCCTTCCCAACTCTGCCCTACCCCCAGCCACTGGCAGCCAGTAATCTACTTTCTTCTGTATAGATTTGCATATTCCTTCATATAAGTGGAATCACAATTTGTGGTCTTTCACGTCTGGTTTCCTTGTAGTATAATGTTCTCAAGGTTCCTCCATGTTGCGGCATGTATCAGTGCTTTGTTTCTTTTTATGCTGAACAGTATTTCATTGTTGGGCATACCACATTTTGTTAATCTGTTTATCCATTGATGGATGTGGATATTTGGGTTATTATCACTTTTCGATATTGTGGATAATGCTGCTGTGACCATTCACATGTGAGGGTGTTTCATTTTGTTTTATGTCAGGGTCTCTTTCTGTCGCCCAAGCTGGAGTACAATGGCATGATCACAGCTCACTGCAGCCTCGACCCCCTGGACTCAAGCAATCCTCGGCCTCCCAAGTAGCTGGGAGTACAGGCACATGCCACCATGCCCAGTTAATTTTTATAGAGATGGGGTTTCACCATGTTGCCCAGGCTGGTCTTGAACTCCTGACCTCAAGCAGTCCTCCTGCCTCAGTCTCCCAAAGTGCTGGGATTACAGGCATGAGCCACTATGCCCAGCCATGAGTTTTTATTTGGACATACATTTTCAGTTCTTTTGGGCATATGTCTGCCTAGAAATGGAATGGTTGGTTCATGTGGTAACTCCATGTTTAACCTTTTGAGGAACTGCCAAACTATTTTCATAGTAGTTGCACCATTTTATACTCTTCCAGCAATGTAGGAAGGTTTCAGTTTCTTCACATCCTTGCCTACACTTGGTGTATCTTTTTAATTAATTGTTTGGATTGTCTCTTGCATTCTTTTCTATCATTTCCCCTCTCATTTTAAAAGAATTTCTGTATATATATATAGGGTATTAGCTTTTTACTGTGATACATGGTACATGTGTTTTTCTTTTGTGTTTTTGGCATCTTTTGACTTGGTTTATAATTTTTTTCCTTTTACTGTGCTGTTATACCATTTTTTTTTAACTAATTAGAGAATGATTTGGATGAAAAAGGTATTATTTATGCTTTGTTTGATACCAACAGAGGGTTGGCTCTTTTCTTTGCTGGACAGATAGTGGGGAGTTGACAGGGTCTGGCTCTGTCGCCCTGGCTGGAGAGCAGTGGCACGATCTCGGCTCACTGTAGCCTTCCCCTCTTGGGCTCAAGTGATCCTCCCCCCTCAGCCTCCCAAGTAGGTGGGACCACAGACATGCGCCACGACTCCTGGCTCTTTATTGTATTTTTTTTGTAGAGATGGGGTTTTGCCAGGTTGGCTAGGCTGGTCTTGAACCTTTGGGCTCAAGCAATCTGCCTGCCTCAGCCTCCCAAAGTGTTGGGATTATAGGCATGAGCGTCTATGCCTGGCTGGATCTGTGGTTTTGTGTGTGTATGTGTGTGTTTGTTCGTTTGTTTGTTTTGAGACAGTCTCACTCTGTGGTCCAGGCTGAAGTGCAGCAATGCAGTCACAGCTCACTATAGCCTCAACCTCCTGGGCTCAAGCTATCCTCCCACCTTAGCCTCCTGAGTAGCTGGGACTACAGGAACACGCTACCACGCCCAAGCTAATTTTTGTATTTTTTAGTAGAGACAAGGTCTTGTCATGTTGCCCAGACTGGTCTCAAACTCCTGGACTCAAGCAGTCTTCCCGCCTCAGCCTTCCAAAGTGCTGGGATTACAGGCATGAGCAGCCATACCTGGCCTGCCACGATGGATCTGAGCAGGAATTGTACTCCAGGTTTACAAAGCTCCCTTTGCTTCTGCACCCAGTTGTTCTCACTGCAAGCCTGGGGATGTCCTAACACTATTCTGGTTTATTCCTGAAGTCTTATTCCTGTTTCCTAAACCCTTTCACTGTTTTGAGAGGCTCCTTCTCAGCTCGGGTTCAGGATTCCGTAACTGTCTTCAGGAGACAACCTGCAGAGTGTTGGACACAGTCTCCACCCTTCCTTCTCACCAGAATCCAAGATTTGATCTCTTGCTGCCGAAAGCTCTGCTGGTTTCTCTCCCATTCGTAGCCTTTTCTTGTCTCTTCAAGCTCTGAAGGGCTCAGAATTGGCAAATGCCCTGTGGGAAAAAGCAGCCAGCTGTTAAGTATCATTTCCTGTCTTCATCTGTGTCACTCATTGTCTTGGTTGCCTCAGAATATCTTTGTCTTGAGCCCTTCAAACATTGTTTGAGTTAAAAAGATTTTTAATCTGGATTTTCATGTTTCTCGATGGGTGTTTAGGCTTGTGCAGGCTATTTCTTCAAACTCAAATAGAAGTCCTTTATCGCACTTAAAAAATTTAATTGTGCGTGCTTTTTTCGTTTTGTTTTCAGTTGCTGTCTGTCTGATTCTCCTGTTAACAATGAGTTGGTTAAGCCAGGGACCTTATTTTAATTATAGTGTTTTTAATCACCAATGCCTAGTATATATAATGACTACTCATTGAATTTGTATTATATGAAGAAAGAACTTTTCTCTTAGGTAAAATTTTTCAAAAGCAGGGAGCAAATTAACAAATTTGGCTTTGCTATGAGATTTTCCAACAAATTTAAAGGCTATGATAAAAAAAGGGGTGGGGGTGGGGGTATTACATTGTTTGCAGATACTTTTTGACACAGCTGAAATTGGAGTCCTGGCCTTTTAATAATTTTTTTTAACAAATATTTATTCTGTAAATCAGGTCCTACTCTGGGTATGGGGAGAGACAGCTATTATTTTAGTGGATTAGGTCTCTATTCTCCTCAGGCTCCTTCCGCATATAACATATCAAGAGAGAGTATAGGACATTTGATATAAACAACATATCACGTTGTAATTGGTAGATTTCAAGTATTATACACAAAAAATTATTTTGTTCTTTTAACAGAATATGACAGATACCTAGCATCTAGCAAAATAATGGCAGCTGCTTACCTTGACCCCAACTTGAATCACACGCCAAATTCGAGTACTAAGACTCACCTGGGTACTGGTATGGAACGTTCTCCTGGTGCAATGGAGCGAGTATTAAAGGTCTTTCATTATTTTGAAAGCAATAGTGAGCCAACCACCTGGGCCAGTATTATCAGGCATGGAGATGCTACTGATGTCAGGGTAAGTACGTTTTTCCATGAGACATCTTTATTGTTTATTTAGGTTAAAATGTAATGGCATGTATGAAAAAAGATAGTGTAATAATTTTTATTTAACTTCTCAGGGACTTTTCATATTACAGAAATGCTATTTTTAATTATAAGATTTATTAGTTAATATGTGACTGACCAGCGTTCTAATTGTTGTAAAGTTTCTTAGAAAAATAATGACCGAATCATATTTTAGTCATAAAATACCATTGACTTATTTTTCCCTTCTAGGTTTTTTTTTTTTTTTCAACTCTTGGATGAGTACTAGGCAACAATGCAACTAAAATAGCCTCTAACAGTCATGAAATAAACTACTTTTCTAGAAAGCGTAATTTTGAAGGTATTTGCATGACTTCAGATAGGATAATTTCCTTTAAAACTCTTGAACATATGCTGTGTGTCAGGCACTGTGCTAGGTTCTGAAGATGTAAAAGGTCCCTGTGAAGTCCTTGATCTTACAGCTTAGAGCCTGTAGAGGGAGAGACATCATGAATGTGATTATAGTACAGTGTAGAAGTGCTTCATGGGAGGTTGTTGTGGAAGCTTGGAGGAATAATACCTTTTAAACGTAGAAGTTAGTACTGGAAAGGATTTCCTTTGGGTCTGGGAAGGTGAGGAAGGATAGTGATACAGAATTGTGGGAGAAGAGCATGCTAGGCAAAGGTAACTACATCTTTCTGAAAGTGGGGAATGAAAAGGTAGCACTGTGATTTCAGAAAGCTGAGTTCAGTATTTAAATGTTCAGTATTTGCTTTGATGAAGTGTTAAATACCTCCTCTTTCTTACCGTCTCCACCTAGTCTATATTCATCTTTAAGGAGAAGTTTCCAGTGACAAGGAAGTTTAGATACGTCTTTTTTCTTTTCTTTTCTTTCCTTTTCTTTCTTTCTTTTTTTTTTTTTACAATAAGTAAATTAATTAATTTGCTACTCTCTAACTTACATGCCCTTATTATTTTTAACCAAAGCAAAGGGATTGGTAGAATTTAGATATAAGGCTAACAGGTCGGGCATGGTGGTCCATGCCTGTAATCCCAGCACTTTGGGAGGCCAAGGTGGGCAGGTCACTTGAGGTCAGGAGTTCGAGACCAGCCTGGCCAACATGGCGAAACCCCATCTCTACAAAAAACACAAAATTAGCCAGGCGTGGTGTCACATGCCTATAGTCCCAGCTACTCAGGAGGCTGAGACAGGAGAAACACTTGAACCCAGGAGGCAGAGGTTGCAGTGAGCTGAGATCGTGCCACTGCACTCTAGCCTGGGCAACAAAGTGAGACTGTCTCAAAAAAAAAAAAAAAAGGAAAAAAAAGATTTAAGGCTAAAGTCTTGTATATAAATTTTACGTAATTTTTTGTTACCTCTAAATTTTAATATTAGCAAACTATTCAAATGGATTAATTATTAAAAATATGATAGCCTCTTTTTTACAAACTATGAAGCTGGTTAGCTTTTTTGTGTTTTCTGTTTTTTTCTACTTCTGTGTTTTACTTTTAACTTTATAAAACACTGTCATTTGGTAGAAAGGCCTGCAATGAGCATCCTGCCATAAGGTTTATCAGATAATTCATACTGGAAAGAAACCTTGTAGATGTAACTTTATGTAAGGCTTTTAGTGTATGTTCTAGTCTTTGTAGATTTCAGATACAGTGAATGAGGAAACTCTTCAATAAAACCATTGTATCAGCCCTAATGAACTCTAGGGCATTCATACAGGAGGGAAACCTGTCAAAGATTATGAATTTGATAAGACATTTAGCAAAAATGTTCAAGGCTTATATCAGAAGACTCACCTAGGAAAGATTGTAACAGATGTGCCATGGTTTTAGTATCAAACTTTCTGCATGTAAGGGGATTACTACCATAGAGTCAGTGTCACTGCAGGCATGTTAGCCTTTAGCCAATGTTAAAAACTTCCTAGTCATACATTCATATTGTGAAGAAAAATTTACATCAGATACAAATGTATAAGTTATCACAACTCATTTAGCAAACTTGTGAAGATCAATCTGATCAAATCTATGTGGCCACAAACAAGGTGTTTTATTTCACAGTAATTGGCAAATTATCAGTCAGTGATTTTCAGATTGAGGCAGAAAAATCACAATTGGCATTGAATTCACCATAGCTCTTTCCTGGGATAGCATGAGGTTCTCATGATACTGAGTCACTGTAATGGAAGATTGGATATTATTCATAACCAACTTCCATTGAATGCTTTAATGCTATAACATTTGAAAATGCAATATCATAATTGTAAATTAATGAGTGGATTTGTACATCTGAACAAAGGGACTGAACAACATAAGAGGTATCAGACAAAGGAACATTATGGATACAGAGTATTGTCAGGAAAGAGAAAAATGGAAGAAACATGACAGCATTTGAAGGCCTGATGACCTTAGAACAGGAAGTGGGGATTGTAGGATTTAGATTTAAGAATTAGATTAGTAAAGAATCCAAGTATAATTACTTGTCAGAAAGAAACTGACCATTGAATAGCATCAAAGGGGATGCCACACAACTATTTTCTGAAATGATATGGCTTATTGTTATTCAGGTACTGAATAACTCGATTCAGTCTTAAACTCATTATAGCTACGTTGCCCATTATCGTAGCCATGTGCAGTTGTTGAGCCCTTGAATGTGGCTAGTCTGAATTGACATGTGCTATAGTATAAAAATATATACCACATTTCAAAGAGTAAGAAAACAGAATAAAATATCTCGTATCAATGTGTTATGATTACATGTTAAATGATAATACTTTTGATATAGTAGGTTAACTGAACTATATTACTGAAATTGAATTTACCTGTTTGTTTTTATTTTATTTTTTTACTGTGACTACTAGAAATTTTAAAATTACTTATGTGGCTTGCATTATATTTCTGCTGGACAGTGGTGTTCTATAGAAAGCAAATTCTCAGAAAGACTGCTTGAATCAGAAAAAACAAAACTTTTTGAGGAGTTTAAAGATTTGTTTTCACCAAGAATATCTGGATTTTTGTAACATTTCATTATAGAGCCTTTCTCATGCTTCAGTTAATAAGTATTAGTGCTTTTACAATTATGTGTGCTAATTGTACGTTAATTAATGTTTGATTGTTGAAAAGATTTGCAAGATTTCACAGTTTATAGGCAAAATCCATTACAGCAACAGTAGTAAAATGATACTCATTGAAGTGATCTGGAGATCTTGGGTACAGGCTTCTTGGCCTTGGACGTGATTTTTCTGTAGATGTGAAACCATTACTGGCTTATGTGTGAAGCACCTCAGTATGAGGAAGTGGTGGGGATCTGTGAGAGGGTCACACAAGCACTCTCCGTCTGCATAGCCAGCCTCAACCTGTGGACCTCCCCAGGTACTGCCAAAATCAGGTACACCTTGTCAGCCGAGTTATTATTACAAAATCGCACTGACAAGCTGGTATATTCTGCCCCCCAAACAGCTCAGGGTCCCATGATCACAAACATCACTTATCTTGGCCGTAGCTTTGGCCAAGTGTCAGTACCGTGCTTCAGGCAGCTCTAGAGATAAGTGTGGGGTCAATCTGGAACAGCCAAGAGAAACCCAGGCTGTACAATGTTGAATAAGACCAGTCATCTAGAAACATGGCAGTGATAATTCAGAAAAATAATGACATAAAATTCCAAATTCTACCAGAGAAATCCCCTACTTAGGAGAAAGAATGACGTTTACACCAGACTTTTCATCAGCAATGCTGGATGCAAGAAGACATTGGAACAGTATCTTCAAAGGGCTCAGGGAAAATAACATGTACTTTAGAAGTCTATATCAGATAAATTATTAATCAAGATAATGTGAAATGAAGGTATCTGCAGAGAAGTAGTGACATAGAAAGCTAATAGCATGGGCTCTCTTTGAAAAAACAATTAGATGATATAATGCAGCGTGGAAAAAAGTTGAGCCCATAAGAAAATACTGTAGCAGGATGCAAGAGACAGTGGTCCATTGTCATACTTGCTGCCTTGTATGCTGTCTTGTACCTCTCTTAATGTCCCCGTAGTCTCTTGAATCTACCACCATGATTTAATCCAACTTTCTGCCTATTCTCCACCTGTCGCCATCCTGTGATTGGTTACGTTCTAGATTTGCAACCTTAGTGCTACGCAGCTGTCATGCTGTATCCCCCCATCTTGTTCTCTCCTAGACAACCATTTCATACCTCGTCCACTTTCTTCAACCTGCAGTACTTGGAAAAGTCCACACATTTCTATATCTTCCCTTTCCCCAGCATTTGTACCTCACTTCTCTGTCTTTACACTTCTTGCTACAAAATAACCATCCAGTGCTCCAGTCAAAGGGTTACCTCATCTTTTAGTTACTTAGATCCATTTGCAATCGTCTTTTATTCCTCTTTTGCTCTCAAGCCATATCGAATACATTAGCTAATCCTGTCCACATTATCTTCAAAAATATATCCAGAACCTACCCATTTCATATTGCCTCCACTGCTATCCCTTTCTTTGAGCTCTTCTTCAGTAGCTGCCTTAAAATGTCTCTTCCATACATTATGGCATGGTATCCTAACTGACATCTTGTTTCCCTACTTGCTTTCCTTAGTCTGTTGACAACCCAACAGCCAGAATGATCCTGGAGAGATGAAAGCCAGAGCACTTCACTCCTCCACTCAGAACCTGGTTTCATTTAGTCAACATGCACGTCCTTTGAGAGTCTCACCCATCTCCCTGATCCTGTCCCATCATGCCCTGTCACCTCTGTCCTAGTCACTCACTTTTTCTTTCTGCTTCCTGTTTCTCTAACATACCAATCACCGAATCAGTGATTTGCTTAAAACCCCCCAAGAGCTCCCCATTTCTCCCAGACTAAAAGCCAGATTCCTTTTGTGGCCTACAAGGACCTACGGGATGTGGCTCCTTGATTGTTCTCACCCTGCCCTTACTAACTCTGCCTCCCAGGGCATGCCAGTCTAAGAATGCTCCCTTATGCCTCACCATTGCTGTTTTTCTGTCACTATTTTATTTTCTTCAGATCATTATTATTGACATTGTCTTGTACTTGATTTGTTTGCTCATTTATTAGCTGTTTTCTTCCCCAACTTCTTAAGTTCTGTGACATCAGGGATCTTTGTACTTCATGGTATTATTGCCAACGTCTTTAACAGTGTCTAGCAGGCAAACAGCCAAGTGCTCAGTAGGT
Source organism: Gorilla gorilla gorilla (assembly GCF_029281585.2). Classification (NCBI taxonomy): domain Eukaryota; kingdom Metazoa; phylum Chordata; class Mammalia; order Primates; family Hominidae; genus Gorilla; species Gorilla gorilla. Next base: position 146,736,641 of record NC_073231.2, on the reverse strand, counting down.
ATAGGTACTTTTGTTGAATGACATATGGCATCCAAGGTGAAATGGAATATTTCTGAGAGAAGTATGTTAGGAACATTGACCACAGAAGTAGAAAGCCTTAATTGACAAATAACCACAAAGATATTGATTTGATAGCCAAAGATTATACCTATTCAAAGCCATACCCCACTTTACTGATATCTCTGCCAAATCTTTGTACCTAGCTTATTTTTTAAAAAGACATTACAAGGACTAGAACAAATAATTTCATGCCCATACACCAGGCAAGTACTGGGCAAATACTGTATGATGCTGCTTAAGATTACACCACCATTGAGTTCTTGGACAGTATTCTTATCCCATTCAAAACCCCTTAAAATTTTTCTGACTGGTACATCGAACTTTTCTAAATAAATAGCATATCCTCAGGTTTCAGTACTAGTCATGAGTCAGTAGGGAATGGTTGGTAAATCTGAATCTGTAATAGTAAATGGAAAAAAATCAGTTCATGTAGTTTGTTAAAATATAGGTGTGTTGGGTTGGATTAATACTAATTACTGTTACCAAGCTGGTAGTGGGAAGACTAGTAATGGGAAGTAACGTTGTGTTCAATTTAAAATCATCCTTCTGATAGGAATGGGAAAATGTACAGTGATTTGGGATTCTGCAAGAACAAACTATGCTATAAACAACTGGTATCTGTAGGGGAAGGGAATTCTTCAGGGAGTTCTCCCTGAGTTCGGCCATAGGTAGGTGCCTGGAGGACTTTTCAGAGCAGTCCAACGGTCTTCAGTGTTTATTGTTAGCTGTCATCATTGGACACTTTGTGTGTGTTAGAAGTGTAAGCTGTTCTCTCTGACAGAGGAGCAGTTGAATGTATGTTTAAAAACATTTAAAAGCAATTGATTATTAATAACAATCAATTGAACATTGATTGTTACGGATTCAAATAATTTTGATTCTAGAAAGGACTATGGAGGTCTTAGAAAATTAAACTCTTTCTTTACAGGATGGAAAGTATCATCTAGGAAGAAAGCTAGAAAGGAAAGCTTTAAGAAAAAGCATAAAAAGCCATGTTAAAGAGGAGAACCTAAGCTAACAGAGCACGAGGAAGAAAAAATTTTGAATTCAAAATCCTGAGAGATAGTGATTGAGGTAGTGATTTCCCATAGGTAGAATGTTGGCTCCTAAAGATGCCTACATCCTAATCCCCAGAACCTGTGCAGATGTCCCCTTACGTGGCCAGAGGGACTTGTAGGCGTGATGAAGGCTACAGACCTTAAGGTGGGGAGATCATGAGTCCTTCACTGCAGCAGGCCTTTCCTTACCGTGGTCAGTGGGAGGTGAATATGAAAGAAGGATCAGATGCAACGTTGATGGAAGAAGACGACCATGAGCCAAGGAGTGCAGTGCCCTGTAGAAGCTGGAAAAGACAAGCTAAGAGCCTCCAGAAAACAGCACATCCCTGCTGACGTCTTTATTTTAGGCCAGTGAGACCCATTTCATACTTGTGATCTACAAAACTAAAAGATAATGCACTTGTTGTGTTTTAAGCTCCCAAGTTTGTGGTGATTTATTACAGAGGTAATAGGGAACTAATACAGTGACTGTGGACCACCAAGATAAAAAAGTGCATTCTTTGTCTTGGAAGACTTTTAGAAGGACTCCTAGTTTACGACTGGACCAAGAGGAGGAAACGTACTAGGTGTTGGAGAACAGGATTTGAATTTCTGGATCTTTCTTTTTGATAACCCAGTGATGAAAGCCTCCAAGAAGAATGGTAGGAATCCCTTGGTTTTCTAAAGCTGAAGAGTATCTGAAAGAGAAACACAATGAGAAAAAGAAACACTATACTATAGAAGAATCAGTAATGGTGATTATGTTTGGTAATTCTTAGGAAGCAGTAAGATGAACAGTGTCAACAATGTGTGTTGCTTCAGATATCTCTTCTAGTAATAAATCTGAAAATTAAGTGTGAGACTATAGCTAAAAATATAAAATATCCCTTTTTGTCCCCTCCTCCCCACAAACCACTTAATACTCATTTGTACATGTTCATTGTCATGTCTTTCTCCTGTGAGACTCTTAAGACTTTTGAGGCTCAGGATTGCGTCTTAACCGTTATTGTGTCACTAGCATCATGCATGTAGTAGGCACTTCAGATGTTCTTGAATAAATGAACAGTTTATGAAAGAATGAACATGGAGGAAAGAGTCACATGACCTATTTCGAACAGTGGTGAAGGTCATTTGTTTGAAAGTACTGTCTAAAAGGTAAGTGGCTAAATGGAACCAAGCAAAATAATAAAAACTTTCAGAAATGAACAAAAGTATAGCCTCATCTCACTAGTGAGTAATCAGGGAAATTAAACCATCATAACAACAGTAAAATACCTGTGGAAGTTTTTTTGGTCATTAAATTGATCATCATAAGATTAATTTTACTCATTATTAATGTGAGATAAATGATACTCTGTAACATTATGCATCAAGTATAATTGGTATAGTTTTGTTGATGGGCAGGAAGTTTGGTTGTACTTATCAAAATGTTTCAGTTAAAGGAAATTTTGTCTATTTCTATGCAGTGGTCATAAATACCTTTGATGACAGCTAGAAGGATGTTCATAGCAGTATTTTTATTTACACCTTCCTTTCTCCCTCAGAACAAGGAAATCTTTATTCATCAGTAGTAAAATGACCTTGCACATTTAATGTTATGTTCCTGATAAGATACAGGCATGATGTGAACACTGGCTTTTATTTTAACCTTGAAAAGAATTCTTTTACCATGAATGTCTACTATGAGAATTTAATCAGAAAAGTTGTGTATTTCTGACACTTGGGATATCAGAGACAGGTTTCAGAGTAGCCAATTATTGTTTTGTATTTCATAGGACCAGATAGATGTGTCTTCAAAGTCAAGATGAGAAATTTAAATTTAATTCTGGTACCTTTAGTGGCATATTAAAAACCCATGTCCTATTATCCTTTTAGAGACAGTCATTTTTATTCTAAATGTATGTGTGCGTGATATGAAAATGGGGCACTTCCATATGGCAGCACTGTAGGGTTGGTTGAGTTTACATTCCTCACTAAATACATAGTTCTCAGAATTATTTGTTGAGTTATCCAGACCAGATATCTAGTTCTCAGAATTACTTAAGTTACTGAGTATATGCATTTAGCACCACATATGTAAGCACTTTGTATATTTATAATGTTTGCCACTATCCAGAGAAATTTATAAGGGTGCTAGAGAATGAGCAGTAGGACAGAGTACGATATGGATGCGTAATGAGAAAGCAAAAAATGAAACAGAAGGTAATATCTGTGTGTTTATTACTTTTCACTACTTCATGGAGAGTGAAAGTTGAAAGCTGGTTTACTCATGAGGTACTACTGTATGCAAAGGCTGTGTCACTCAGATCCACACTTTGAAGTCACTCTGAGTCTCTTCAGGCAGCATGATCAAGTGAATGGAATAAGATTCTCTCTCTTACATGAAACTCCAAGACAGAAACCTGCCTTTCCCTAACAGATACCACAGTTCTGGGCTAAGCCTCTTTGAGACTGGTTTGCTGCAGGTCTCCTATATGTGTGCTGTGAGTTCAGCGGAGATGAAGTGACTTTTTCATGGGGTCGCTACAGAAGGCAACCGGAGAAGCTGGGCTTTTTCTTAGGATGTGAATGGTGACAATTATGAGAAATGATTTGTGTTCCTTACTGCCTTATATTCAACATCAGGTTATGGAAGGTTAGTAGACCAAGTGACCTGAGGCAGATGGCCAGAGACCACTGTAGACACTGATCACAGCTCTAACAAGAGAGAACCGCCTCTTAAATTGGTAGTAGCAGTGAGCTGTGGAGCAAGGAGGCTTACTGACCTGTGCTTTACCAAGGATAGCTGGTGTTGGTGCGTACTGGGTGTTGATCTGGCAGAGCTGGACAGGGAACCAGGAGCTTTTGTAGGAATTTCACAGAGGTGCTAGCTTCCATCCTTTATAGTTCAGGGATTTGTGTGTTGGCAAGAAGCTGCAGAAGTTACTTCTGAGAGAATTGTTAAAAGGTGCTCCTTCCTTTAGGCAAGTTCCCCACCCCAGAGCACAAGGTTTAAAGACTAGAACGTGGACTCTTTTCGCCCTCAGCTGGACATCCTTGTGTAGGTAGGGTACTGTCATTTACAGTGGCCCTGTCAGGAATTCTGGGCCTTGGATCAAAAAGCCAGGAAGGACATTTTATGCCTCTGTCAGTTCCACATAGGAGTCTGTAGGCTGCAAACATCCTTCCTGTCCTGATGAGAATTCATCATCTTTATGAACCTGTCTTTGACTCTTCCAGCCTGGTCCTCTGTTGATGCTTTCTCTCTTGATACCATGTTTACTCCTTTCCTTTGTCCCTCTCTCTGCCACTTCCTGTGCTTGGTAAACAACTTTGTACCTGGGATTGAGTTGTCTGAAAGAGAGATTGACTCTACCACTTCATTCACTCAGTGCCCTGGGAGGTCTGCCACATGCCAGGTACCAGTATCGGGAGCACAGCACAGCAGCACACATCCTCAGTGTGCATATACTGGGTTTTGGACAGTTTTTGTATTTGGTACATGTTACGATTTATCTTTGCTTATGGAGAAGGCTAGGGATAATATCCTTTATCATGATCAGCAGCATTGTGCTGTAATAAAGCAATACTTGATGAGTGCAGGAACTTTTTTGTATGTCTTAACAAGTTGTATTATAGCTTCAATTAATTGCTAATTTTAAAAAGCAGCGATTATTTTCTTTCATAGACATTTTTCATTTTAATATCAGCATCATTTTAAAAAAAACTTGTCTTATCACCTAAAAGATTGAGAAGGTCACAGTTGGTTGTAATTTGCATACCCTCCTGTAAAGGACAGCAAATGGTTCTGTCATGTTCCCAAATGAGTCTTCCATACATGCTGCCCACTTAACAACATATTCTCTCATGGCCCTCATACCTAGGTAGGTACAGGGCAAGAGTCAGTTCTAACACTTAACCTGTCCATTGCTCCAGGAGAAATTTCACCATCTCTAGGGAACATTCCCTGATGACCTCATTCAAAGGTGACCTTCTCCTCTGAACTCAAGGGAACACATGTTAGAGGCATTAGATTTGGGAGTATTTAAGATTGCTTCATAATAATTTTTAAAGAGCAAGTAATAATAAACTGATTAGGCCCGAATTCAAAGAACTTTTCATGTATTTCCAGTGTCACCAGAAACATAGCCTTAACTGTGTGTTCCTGAATGTATGTTTTTTTAAAAAAATGATTATGAATGTTGCAGCCTGGTCTTGAACAGTATGATCTCCCTGTTTTTGAGAGTATAACCCCTCCTTGGGTCTGGACCTTAGAAAGTAGTAACTGAAAGATAGCTGGTGTGCTTTGACAGGCTTGGGGGGTGATGACAGTGGAATTGCAGAAATGTGTTTTTAAGTTTACATGCCTTGTTAATAAAGAAAGGAGAGAATCTCTTTATGTTTTCTTTTCTAAAACTTCTCCTTGTTCTTGAAAATACTATTTCAGAAACAAAGATTCCTAAGTAATTTATTTAACTTGATATTCTCATACCAAAGATTTCTGATAATTGACTAAAAGAAATGAACATTGCATTACTTTTTAGCATATAGTTTTTTTTTGTTTTGTTTTTGTTTTGTTTTGTTTTGTTTTCGGTTTATAACAGTCATTCTTGTGGGGGGTATGTTTTAGGGCATCATTCAGAAGATAGTGGACAGTCACAAAGTAAAGCATGTGGCCTGCTATGGATTCCGCCTCAGTCACCTGCGGTCAGAGGAGGTTCACTGGCTTCACGTGGATATGGGCGTCTCCAGTGTGAGGGAGAAGTATGAGCTTGCTCACCCACCAGAGGAGTGGAAGTAAGATACAAACCTGCTTTGGTGTGATGCACACTTGATTTCTTTTGCTTTTTAAAAACATGCACAAGATAACAAATGTATATGTTTAATTTTCACACTGCTTGTCATTACAACTCTGGTATAAATAAAATTGGTTAGTGATTATTAACGAATGATCTCTTCTAGACCTCTAGTCTAGCTTTTGGGTATTATTAATTATACTTTGAGCCATCTGATTTCCGTTTTCTGTGATGGTCGTTTGCTAGCTAATTTCTCATCAGTGCTACTTTGTTTCAACCTTTGCTCCCAATAAAACTCAAATCATATATGTGTGTGTGTGTGTATATATATATATATTTTTTATGTTTTCATCCCTTGTCATCCTTTTATGTAGCAGGAGTTGCTGTCACAACTAAATACCTTATTAATGGGCTACATAGCTTGTTTTATTATGCCCTGTAATCTAGAGCGCACCTACAAAGAGTGAGTGTATATTTGATATTCACATGCAACGTTAAAATTAGGACGTAATCTCTTAATGACTCCTGTTGAAATGTTAAGGAAAATAAAATTATTTCAGGGCAAATTAAAAGAATTCCCTATAATTGTTCTTTTTCTGGTCTCCCCTACTAATTTTTTTTTTTTTTTTTTTTTTTTTTACTACTAAGCAACTCAAGGTGTTACTAGGAAATTGCACATCTAAAATACATTTGTGAGAGGTATAACTTGTAAAAATGGGCTTCTTTCACTAGGGTTCTAATTTTTATAGGCAATGCTACAGAAATAAAGGTAATTGTAGGTTGAAGAGTGCATTCAAAGGGTCAGTAACTTTGAAGGATCTAGATTGATTAGGGTAGACATTTTAAAAGACAAACATGTTTAGGTGAATAATTTTTTTTTTCTTTTTTGAGACAGAGTCTCGTCCTGTCACCCAGGCTGCAGTACGGTGGCATGAACATGGCTCACTGCAGCCTCTTGGGCTCAAGCGATTCTCCCACTTCAGCTTCTTGAGTAGCTGGGACTGTAGGCACAGACCACCGCGCCCAGCTAATTTTTGTATTGTTTACAGAGATGGGGTTTCAGCATGTTGCCCAGACAGATCTCAAACTCTTGGGCTCAAACAATCTGCCCACCTTGGCCTCCCAAAGTGTTGGGATTACAGATGTGAGCCGCCATGCCCAGCCTGAATAAATCTTATGTTGAATAAAACCCTACCCCAGTTACAGAGTTCATCAAAGAAATATAGCTGTATTTTCAAATTTGTCAGGTAGCTGGTACCGAGCTAACAAAATACTCCTTGAGAATATAGTTTCGTTGGTTCACATCAATGGCTAGAGAAGATTTGACTTCCAACTATTTAGTCAATTAAGCAAGTGAGCATTCCAAAACAAAGGATATGTAAAAGTTAGATAAAAATACCTGCAGGGTTTTTGTTTTGTTTTGTTTTTTGAGATGGTCATCTTGCTGTGTTGCTTGGGCTGGTCTTGAACTCCCCTACTCAGGTGATCCTCCTGTGTCAAGGTACTTTTATTTAACACAATTTTATTATCTTGGTTTATATGGACATGTCAGATGCAGACTTTGTTATAATGAAATCCTTAGTGCTCAATAAAATGGTCATTGAATCTAAATCTCTTAGTAGATTGTTGTTGTTCTTTTAAGCCAATTTATTTACTTTGTTCCAAGTAAAATTGAATAGGCACTGCTTTACTGACTGGGTCTTGAATCCTCAAAAGGAAGAAAAATTTAGGTGGGGTTATATAGAATTTCTCATAGATTGACCCTACTAGATGAAAGGGTGATCGGGATACTACTGCTCATAATAATACTGATGATGATGATGATGACATTGATGCCTTGTCGTCATAAGTGGCTGAGCCAGGGACTCTGCCATCTGTATGCTGCTTACACCAGATAACTTAAATATACATTTCATTTAACTGTCCCCAAACCCTATGAGTTAGAGACTATCGTTCTTATTTTACACATGAAAACAAAATTGATAAACTTGTAGTTAAATAGTTTGTGACACAGCTTTGATTCGAACTTAGCTGTCTGGCTTCATAGTACAGGTTTTAAAAATTAGATTGCCTATCTCAATATGGGAATAATGTTGTCTTAAATACTCTGAAAATGTAGCTAGGCTTTTAAGATTAGTGAAAGTTGGCTAGGTGTGGTGGCCCACATCTGCAATCCCAGCACTTTGAGAGGCTGAGGCAGGCAAATCACTTGAGTTCAGGAGTTCGAGACCAGGCTGGCCAACGTGAGTGAAACCCTGTCTCTACTAAAAATACAAAAATTAGCCAGGCGTGGTGGCGGGTGCCTGTAATCCCAGCTACATTGGAGGCTGAGGCAGGAGAATCGCTTGAACCTGGGAGGCGGAGGTTGCAGTGAGCCGAGATCATGCCATTGCACTGCAGCCTGGGTGACAGAGTAAGACTCTGTCTCAAAAAAAAAAAAAAAGGGGGATTAGTGAAAGTTACATGCATAGTAGGTAGAGATGATGACAGAAGAAAAATGTGACAGATAAACTGATGAGGTATTTTCAAGAGTTATGAGGGTTAATACTGATGGTTCTGTATATTTAAAAGGGGAGGAATTTAAGTGTCAGTAAGGAAAAGGAGACTATCAAAAATAACCAAGAGAATTTGGATAGTCCAAATAGAAGTTGTAGAAATCACAGGATCGATAAAATAGCAGATTAGACGTAGCTGAAAAATTAGTAAACAAGAGAAAAAATTTTCCAGAACATACCACGGAGAGATGAAAAGATGGAAAATGTGAATGCAAGTTTATGTAACATGAAGAATGAGGTCAACCCATTTCTAACAGAAACTCAAGAAGAATAGAATAAAAAAGAATGGAGAAGAGGAGGAGATAATCCCAAGAGATAATGGTTGAGAATATTTTATAATCAGTGAATGACATGAGCCTTCAAATACAGGATTAACATAAAATCCCAAATAGAGTCAATAAAACTAAACTGACGCATTGGCAGATTGTATTAATAGTAAAATATTGTTGTATCAGAGAACAAGACAGGATGACACCCAGAGAAAAATTCAGACTTTTCAACAACAATAATAGATGCCAAGAAAATAGTGGGATAATATGTTCAAAGTAGTGAGGAAAGTAGCTGGCAACCTGTATTTGTTTGCCCAGTTAAATTGCCATTCAAGAACAGGGTGAGATAGAGACATTTTCCTTAGAGGATTTACCACCAAAGGAACCTCTTACAAAAACACCTTAGGAAAAACGAAAATCATCTCTGAAGGGGAGGGTCTCGGATGCAAGATGGAAAAAGTTGGGTAGATCTAAATATGCATTGGCCCCATGAAACAAGATAGTAACTGATTTTTAATTTGAAGAACGCACACATAAAACGTAAGCAGAAAGGGAACAAAGTATATCAGACAAATAGTAACCAAGGGGAAAAGGATTATACCCTGTTAATATCATATGAAAAAAATTTTAAACATCTTTTAAAGCATCATTAGGGATATAGAAGGCGATTACAATACAAGCTATTATCACCAAGAATTTAGTAAATATTCCTTACTTAGCTTTCTGGATACCAAACTGCTTTGGTTTTCCTTCATTGACCATTCATAGCCTTTCTGAACTGTTTGGCCTTTAAATGTTGGGGTGCTCCAGTAACCTGTTTTCTTCTCTTTCTAGTCTCCCTACACCTGCCTTGGGCATTAAATCATACATTTGATTGGATGGAGGCAGGGAAACTGAGAAACAAATTAGTGCAATAACCCAGGCAAAAATCCTAAAAGATGGTGCAGTAGGGGAATAATAATAGAAGTTGTGAGAAACAGTTGTACAGGGTTGTATTTTTAAGGAGGGAGCTGATGGGATTTGCTGATGTATCTCTTAGAATGTAAGCCATCCAATTATATTTGTAAATCATTTGGACTCAGAAACTTCCAGTAGCTTCTCATCACACTCAGAGCAAACTCTGGAGTTTCTGATGACCTCACAGTCCTTATCTCCTTCTGCTCTTCCTCTTCCTCCTCCACTCTGGTGACATCAGTCCTTTTGATTTCAGTTTTCCTTCCATTAAATTCTTTAATATATTTTAGAGTTCTTTCCATAAATACTCAAGTTGGGATCTGATGTGATGGTTTCTTCTCTATTGCCAGACTTTTTAATTGTTGAATAATATAGCCCTTCATCTTAATTAACGCTTTCTTTGTCTCACCTCCCTTTTTTCCTTTATCGTTTACAACTTTTCACTTTCTCAACTCTAGCCCCCTGGCTTTCTTATTGGGGCCTTTGAACTTGGTGTGACTCTGCTGAGTATGTTCTGCCTTTTCCAGGCATGGCTTGGACCTCCTCATTCCAGGAATGTGCTTGAATGTTACTGCTTTCCTATGGTCTCCTACTGGCTACCTAAAGAGCCCACTTGCCTACCTGAAGCTCCTTGTGATTTTTCATCAGCTCATATACTCTGTTAATTTTTTACAGACCTCTGAAGACTGATATTATGTATGTGTTTATCTTTCTCAGGGACTTTGTTTTCTTCACTCCTCTATTCCTGGTTCTAGTCATGCCTGGTATACAATAGGCACCCAATAAACAATATTTGAATAAAAACTGAATAAATAATATATTGATAATGCATGTGTAAAAGAAGCCCAGAAGCAAAGTAATTTGATGGTTTAGAAACTTGTTTTCAGCTAGGAACCAAACAATATTAGCTTAAGTTAATAACAGTATTACCATATTAACACCTGTTGTTTACCGTGTGTCAGACATTTGATGTAGTTCATCAAAATTAATTTCTATTATGATAGTCTTATCATGTAGGTACTCTCTTTTTGCCATTTTGCTTGTGAGAAAGCCATACTTTGGAAAGGCTTAATAACTTTTCCTGGAGATCATATGGCTTAAATGGGTGGTATACTAGAAATTGAATCCAAACACTCAGCTGTTTCTTCTCTACTCCTGTATTAGATATGTAAATACAAGAAGCTGAACATGACAAATTTTTTTCTGTCACCTGCAGACATCTTAGTTCATAGGTGGGTATGTGAGGGCAGCTGCAGTTCTGGCTTTAATTCTGAGAAGTAAGATCTCAATAGTCAAATGAAAGTGCTAGGACTCAGCAATATAATTGGGTATAAATTTTGATTTCCATGACGTTTTTGGACATAGCTTGTTCTTTTGTGCTATCTGCTATAGAGTCTATTCATACTGTTGAATAAACCTGAAATACAGACTTGTTCACTTGGTCTTCACTCTTCAAACAGCTTGGTAAGCTAGCTTGCAGCACACGTATTTGGTCATAACTGTCTCAGGCAGGATGACCTTAGAGAGCTGTTTGTCATGACATGTCACTGGGAGAAAGGAAGAGCTGGATTGATAAATGGCTATCCATGTAGGAAGAAGAGCAACAACAACATTGGATACTACCTCAATACACAAATCTATGAGATGTACAAGTAGTGAAACATCACATGCAAAACTGTAAAAAAATAAGTTTAGTGGGAAGTATAGTTGAATGTATCTCTGGCCCTGGTATAGGAAGATTTTCTTAAGAGCTCCAAAATGTTCACTATAAAAAGAAAGGCTGGCAAATTCTACTGTACTAAGATTAGGACATTCCGCAAAAGATACATTTTGAAAGTACAAGAACAAGTTGCAAAGTGGGAGAAGATATTTGTAACACATGCAGTCAACAAAGGGTGGTGGTAAGAGTTCTGATCAATATAAAAATTGCTGACTGGGCACTGTGGCTCATGCCTGTAATCCCAGCACTTTTGGAGGCCAAGGTGGGCGAATCACCTGAGGTCAAGAGTTCGAGACTAGCCTGACTAACATGGTGAAACCCCGTCTCTACTAAAAATACAAAAATTACCAGGCGTCATGGCGGACGTCTGTAATCCCAGCTACTGGGGAAGCTGAAGCAGGAGAATCGCTTGAACCCGGGAGGGAGAGGTTGCAGTGAGCTGAGATCGTGCCACTGCACTCCAGCCTAGGCGACAGAGCGAGACTCCGTCTCAAAAAAAGAAAAAAAAAATTGCACACACCTCAGTAATAGATACGCAAGAGACATGAAGGTGTTATCATAAAAGAGAAAATAAGTTTGGCCAATTAACATAGAAGGCACTGTCAACTTCATTATTGATCAGGGAAATGCAAATCGATACCTCAGTGAAACTCTACCTCCAGTTGGCAAAAAGTCAGCTGTCTGACACTCTCCGTAGCTGGAGAGGCTGTGGACCTGACAGTCTTTTACCTGCACTGCTAGGGAGAATGTTTTAATAAATTGGTGAAACCACCTGGGAAACCAGCTTGGCATCCTCTTGAATGTCAAGTGATTACATGCCCTACCATCCTGCAGTTCCCCTTCAAGTTCTCTCTTTCAGAGACTCTAGCTCTAGTTTCTATACTAGGCTATAACTGCAATAATGTTCATGGCATAAGCAGTGACAAGTCACTTGGGGATTATTCACACAGTAGAATGTCACACAAGTTGAAATGAATGAACTGCAGGTAGAAGTAACAATATGAATGAAACTTAGCTGTATAACATCATGTGACAAAGTAAGTCCTAGCGCAACTTTGTGAGTACGCTAAATACTACTGAATTTCACACCTTAAAATGGTTAATATTTTATGTTAATTTTACCTCAATTAAAAAAGTCCTGAAATATGACGTACAGCATGACACTTTTTATAAAGTAAAAAGTGAAAACACCTAACGAGATTGTTGGGAACACATGTTAAGACCATATGGAACATGTAAATAAGGGAATGGTAAATTCCTTCAGAAGTCACTGGAAGGCCCAGAGCCGTGGCAGGGGTAGCCACCAGCTCTTCCCAATCCCCGCAGGCTCCAGGGGAACTTCTGTTGACCATTAGGGTCTGAGGCTGAGTTTGAAAATCACTCCTGAAGTGTGCATGTGCACCCCAGCCTGTCCCCAGCGCTTTCCCAGTCAGTCCAGGGGCAGGTGGGAGCTTACCTGTTTCTAGGATGCTGGGAGAGCCTAGTTAAGTAGGTAGTATTTGTTAGGAGCTTGAGTCAGGCAAAAATGTTTAATCAATTTTGTATTTATTCACTTATGGTCAACATATTGATTGTATAATGTAGGCTATAAAGTATACATAAAAGTAGAAAATTTAAAAGCATGCAGCGGGCCAGGCGTGGTGGCTCACACCTGTAATCCCAGCACTTTGGGAGGCTGAGGCAGGTGGATCACTTGAGACTGAGAGTTCAAGACCAGCCTGGCCAACATGGTGAAACCCCGTCGCTACCAAAAGCACAAAAATTAGCCAGGCATGGTGGTGCACACGTGTAATCCCAGCTACTTGAGGGGCTGAGGCTGGAGAATCGCTTGAACCTGGGAGGTGGAGGTTGCAGTGAGCTGAGATAGTGTCACTGAGTAGCTGGGACTACATCCTTATGCCACAGCACCTGGCTAATTTCTTGTATTTTAGTAGAGACAGGGTTTCACCATGTTGGCCAGGATGGTCTTGATCTCCTGACCTCATGATCTGCCCACCTTGGCCTCCCAAAGTGCTGGGATTATAGGTGTGAGCCACTGTGCCTGGCCTAGTATGGTTTATTTTTTAAAGAAAATCTTGGTTAAATAGTTGTTTTGAGACAAGGTCTTGCCCTGTTAAACAGGCTGGAGTGCAGTGGTATGATCATAGCTCGCTGTAGCCTTGAACTCCTGGGTTCAAGTAGTCCTCCTTCCTCAGCCTCCCAGTTACCTAGGACTAGAGGTGTTTGCCATCACACTCAACTAATTTTTAAAATAATTTGTTTGTACAGACAAGGTCTCATTGTGTACTGGGATCATAGGCGCATGCCATCACGGTTGGCTGATTTTATTTTATTTTAGTAGGGGCAAGGTCTTGATATGTTGCCCAGGCTGCTCTCAAGCTCCTGGGCTGAAGCAGTCCTCCTGCCTTTGTCTCCTAAAGTACTGAGATTACAGGCATGAGCCACCATGCCCCACTTCTGATTCAAAGGTCTTATTTCAGGTTTTATTTTGTTATTGCTTTTAATGGTTGTCATAGCTAAAAGTATTCTTGACAAAGATACGCATAATTAAATAGAAGGGATACCAGTATCTTTGTGTGCTTAATCATGATACTGATTTTTCATTGCCAGTCACCAATTATGTAAACATTTGTTGAAATTTGGTCAGTAAATTTCCATATTCCATGATCATTCCTTTCAGTATAATTGATTTTGAAATATATTTTCATATTTTAACATCCGATTTTTTTATTTGGTGGAGAAATTTTGAAATGTTAGAAAATTTTGTTTTCAGATTTTTTATGAGCGGTGCATCCACTCCTTTTTGGTGACAAAGTTATAAATTGATGGAAATAGTTTAGACTTCAAAATGGTCTGTCCATAACATGACAGCATGCTTTTCTTTGTTGTTTTTAATTTTAATCATGGATTAACATTTTGGCCAAATAATTCTTTGTTGTAGGGAGCTTTTGTATATGTTGTATGGCTTCTACCCACTAAATGATAGGAGCCCACCACCCCACCCTCTTCAGTTGTAACAGGCAAAAATGTGTCCAGTTACTGCCAGTTGTCCCCTAGGGGAAACAGGAAGGGGGCAGAATCTCCCAAGGTTCAGAACTACTGCTCTAAAATATAACCAAAAGTTGTTAAAAATCTCCAAAAATTATTCTTAATTTCATAAACTATCCCATTAGTATTCAAATTTTGACTTGTTTATTAAATATCATGACAAAATTTTTAAAGATAAATTATTTGAATTAGGATCCAAATTAGGTGTGCCCTTTGTCTTTTAAGTCTTTGTAATCTATAGCATCTTTATATCCAGTTTCTCCCCTTTGCTTGCAGTTTGTTAAGGAAGCTGTGTTGCTTGTCCTACAGGTTTCCCTCATCTGGATTTTGTCCGTGACATCTGTGTCCATTGTCTTTGATGCCTTCTAATGTCTTCTCTGCAAAGCCTTTGTGTCATCTTTACTAAGTTAATTCTTACTCTATAATGTATTGCTATTATGTGGGTTATATTTTATTATTTCTGTTTACCACTTATTTCTAAATTGAGCACTTAGCTCACTTGTTTTCATTCATTCATGTTTACTGATAAATGTATTTTACTATAAATGGTCATTTTAGTTGTGTCTATGTCTCACAACTTTGTTAGATAGTGTTTTATTATCAATCAGTGTTTTGATATTTGTTTCAAGATTTTTGGAAGAAACCAAGGGGTGATTAAGTGTATTGTTTAAGTTTCTGCCATATGTGCTTATAAAAGAAAAGATTATTGGTTATTGATTTTATTTTGTTGCATTATAGGAAGCATAACAATTTTATGGTGTTGACTTTTTTTTAACTATGTTGAGATGATTCTTTGTGCCTTAGTACTTAGTTGATGTTTTCATTCCTTTTGAAAAGAAGGTGTGTTCTGTTATTATAAAGAGGGTGAGTGTGTTTGTGTACATTTTTTCAAGCTTATCGTCGTGTTATTTGAAGATTATATTGTTCATACTTTACTTGAAAAGTGACATTTAATGTATTTAATTGTATATATTATACACATATATATGTTTTGCTACATGCTCATCTCAAAGAAAGTATTCAACTGTAATTGTTGATTTACTTTTTTTTAGTAATTCTGTCTTGTGATTCTTTATGATTTTAAGGCTATGTTGTTAAGTACATATAAGTTCATGATTATAATATCTTCATCTATTCTTTCTGTTACCAGTACGTAGTGCCCCTCTTTGTTTATGTTTCCTATCAGCAACATATTTATTGTCTTTGTGTATGAACTGATGAATTGTAGCCCATTAAATTAGAGGTGTGCCCATTCCCAATTTCATTCTCTATTCTTTGCTTCCGGAGGTAACTGATATCCTGACTTTTGTCATAATCATTTTTTTGCTTAAAAAAAAAGGTTTTACTACTTATGTATTGTCCAAGTCTGACATCGTGATCATTCATTATCTGAATCAGAAAAAAGTGGCTTTATTATGCTGTTAAGGGAAAGCTGTGCTGATCAGTCACAGTCTCCCTGAGCAGAACACACTACTGATTCTATACAAGGTTTTTGGAAGTATGAAGTTGAGAAGCTGGCCAACTTTCAGAGGTGGGAATGGGTTGGCATCAATTTTAGGTGTATGGTTACCCAAGTTAGACTGTTCATCTTTAGAAGCATGTTATTTAGAGTTAGTTCCTGTTTGGCTAAATTAAAGAAGAATCTGCCAGTCAGTTGACTTGCAGATGCGTGTTCATTGAGGCAAGATATCAGGCGCTTTAAAATTAGTTTCGAGTGGGTCTGTGCCTGTACAACTGATATTTATTGACCAAGCTGATTTAAAACTGGTTTTGTGTGTGTATGGGTTGGGGGGGCGGGACGGGTGTTTGTCACCACAGCTACAAAAGGGTCAGTCTTGTATATGTGGGAATTTAAAAATTCTCAATATAATATCAAAAGTTGCAAAATAGTACACAGAAATCCTGTGTACCCTTCAGCCAGTTTCCCTAAATATTAAAATCTTACATAATATAGCTAGTAAAACCAGGAGATTAACATTGATACAGTCCTAGTAACAAATCTATATGACTTATTCACATTTCCCAATTATTCCACTTACCGTTCCTTTTCTGGTTCAGGATCAATTCAGAATACCACATTACGGTCATGTCTCCTTAAGTCTTCTCTAATCTGAGACAGTTCCTTAATCTGTGTCATTATGACCTTTACATTTTTGAAGAATACTCACTGGTTATTTGTATTGTGTTCTTCAATTTGAGTTTGGTATTGTTTTTATGATTAAGGTTTTGCGTTTTTGGCAAAACTGCCGCAGTCAAGATGTCATACCTTTCTCATTGCATTGTATCAGGAAGTCCATAATGATGGCACAACTCAATTTACAGGTGGTTCTAACTTGGATCATTTGGTTAAGGTAATGGAAGCCAGGTTTCTCCACTGCAAGGTTACTGTTTCCCCTTTATAATTAAGAAATATCTTCTGGGAAGATATATCGATACTGCAACATTCTGTTTCTCACTTTCACCCACTGATCTTAGCATTCATTGATGATTCTGTCTTGCAGTGGTTATTACTGTAATTTTTGCTAAATGATAAATTTATATTTCCATTCTTCCCTTTTTTAAAAAAATTGGAAGTCTATTGTAAGAACAGACTGTTGACACCACATTTTTTTATGAGGGCATCTGTGTTGTGTGAAGTTAATGCTTTGTTTATTTCACTAAACACGGACTAGCTAGCTAACCCTTCTCAGTATCAGGACTATCATATCCTTAATCTAGCTCAGCTTTTCAAAAATATACCCTCTCCCTCCTTATCCTCAGTTGGTTACTTTTGGGTGTCTTAGTGCTCATATTTGGTGGTAAGACTGAGGAAGCTGGATGACAATGGCATGAATAGGAATATATTGCCTAAGAGTAGCAAAAAAAGAATGATTTTATTTGGGGCATAGTATTTAGCTGCTGTTGGGAATCCATGGAGAGGCGTATAGCAGAGAAGTGGAAATATGTATCAGGAGGCAACTAGACTCTTAAAATGGCAAACAGACGTGTAAAGAAAATGATGAGTTTCGTGTAAGAGCAGAGTGGGGATGTCAGCTCTAGTGGGGCACGAGAACATGGTGTCAGGCATTGCAGTTTAAGGACTGAGGAAAGTTTCAGTAGGGTTTTGTGTGAAATATGCTAGACTGTAGTGTGTTGAAGCAGGGAACAAAGTTCTTTTTAACTTTCATTTTAGGTTCAAGGGTACATGGGCAGATTTGTTACATAGGTAAACTACGTGTCACAGGGGTTTGGTTTACAGATTATTTCATCAACCAGGTATTTTTCTGATCCTCTCCCTCCTCCCATCCACCACTCTTGTTAGTCCCAAGTGTCTTAATTCCTGCTTTATGTGGATGTGTTCTCGTCGTTTAGCTCCCACCAAAATTCTTAACGTGATCTAAAGGCCTTGTCTAACTTCACGTAAGCAGGCTTGAGTTAAGTTCCTTTCTGTTTTTAAGACATAGGCGCCTTTTCTTCGTTTCATTGTGCCTTTAAATATTCATGTGTGTTCTTGCTGGAGAGGAATTCCATGCCTACCTCTAAATAGCTGTGGGATCTAGGGAAGATTATGTAATTCCCTAAAATTCTCTTGCCAATCTGTGAACATAAGGTGAATATTAGCCTGGCTATTATTTCTCACCCAGAATCTTGCTGTCTCCTCCTAGTCTCCCTCCTCCTTCCTTTGGTCCCCATTGTCTGTTCTGCATGGTGTATACGCTAATCATGAAAAATGAAAACCCTGTGATGTCACTTCTCTGTGCACAGCATGCCATTGACTTCCTTTCTCATTGAGAAAGAACCCTACTATCATGACTTGTAAGGGTCTGTGTGAAGCTTCATTTCTATTCACTGCCCTCATGCAACCTGCCCCAGCTACACTTGCCTTCCCAAGCATCCTCCAGCTGCAGGGCCTTTTCATAGTCTGTTCCACCTGATTAGAACACTTTTTCTCTGCGTATAACTGTATAACTCCCTTCCTCATCTCCTTTATTTAGATTTTTGCTCAGATATCATCATATCAGAGTGTCCATCATTGACTACCCTTTATAAAAATAATACTTAATCATTTGTTATTCCCCTTTGATTTTTTTTTATGACATTGACTGCCATCTCACATATATTTGTGTATTTGCTGTCTGACTTCTGCCACAAAAATGCAAACTTTTTGGGAGCTAGCACTTTGCCTGTTATTCACTGTTGAATTTCCAACCACTCCAACTGTAACTGAGACATGATCTGTGCTGGAATAAACAGTTATCGAGTTATCACTAACAATAAACCTTAGAAACCATTTATTATGATATGCCAGTGACTGTTCTGGGTGTTTTGTGTTTACTGACTCATTTATTTCTTGTAACATCCTTATAAGGAAATTGAGGCACAGAGAAGTGATAGCTGACAGTGAATAAGTGGCATGGCCCAAATTCAGGCATAGGTGATCTTTATCTACAGCCCATGTTCCTTACGCTTCTCTAAAAAGAAATCATCTGTGTAAAATGCTCATCACAATTCCTGTCATACACTAAATAGACAGAAAATGTTAATTGATGATCACCAGCAGCATCAGAATGCTGGATGTTAAGAGAATGGATGTGGAGCCAGGCTGCCCATTGTTTCATGTTGAACCTGTTTCCTTATCTTTAATATGGGAGCTTCCCCCAACCAAAAAAATAAATAAATAAAATGGGAGTCCCATTAATACCAAAAGCCTCCTTGGACCTGTTTGAATCGTTGACTGGAACTGATAACTTTTTGCTGAGCATTTTTTTTTAGTCTGCAGAATGCGAATAATTATACCTTTCTCCTCTGATTATTAAATTGATTAAGAGAAATAGTGCCCAGGCCAGATGTGGTGGCTCACACGCCTGTAATCCCAGCACTTCGGGAGGCCAAGGCAGGCGGATTTGTTGAACTGACTCAGGAGTTCGAGACCAGCCTGGGCAACATGGCAAAACCCCAGCTCTACTAAAAATACAAAAGTTAGCCAGGCATGGTGGCAGGTGTCTGTAGCCCCAGCTACTTGAGAGGCTGAGGTGGGAGGATCACTTGAGCCCGGGGAGGTGGAGGTTGCAGTGAGCCGAGATTGTGCCACTGCACTGCAGCCTGGGCAACAAAGCCAGACCCTGTCTCAAAAAAAGAGAGAGAAATAGTGCACATAAAGTAGTTGCGTGCCTGGTGAATCCTAAGTTGAAAATAAATGAAATCTGTTATACTTACATAATAACCCAATGTAGAATATCTACAGTAAGTTATTGAACTCTTTCTGAGAGTAAAAGTGAAATGAAACTGAATTGTTTGGCAATTTTGTATTTTAATAAGATGGACATTTATAAGTCTTAGCAGAACTTGCGTATGTGTACCAAACTTTGCTTCCTCAAAAGATTGCATTGAAATTTTGTTGAGTGGTTAAAAAAAAATACCATTAAGCCACAGAATGGAAGAGGATATTCACTATGTCTAACAAAGGCCTCAAATCTAGAATATATAAAGAACACCTACAAATCAATAGGTGGTGAAGGAGAAAAGCTAGACCATTTAGTCGGAAAACAAGGACAAAAACTTGAACATGGCCAGGGGTGGAGGCTCACGCCTATAATCCCAGCACTTTGGGAGGCCAGGGTGGAAGGATCCCTTGAGACCAGGAGTTCAAGACCAGGCTGGGCAGCATAGTGAGACCCTCTCTCTACAAAAAATAAAAAACTCAACAAGCACTTCACAGAAGAAGATAGTCAAAATGACCAAAAAGCATGTGAAAGTACTCACTTTCATTACTTACCAAAGAAATGCCAATTAAAATCACCATGCACTATCACAGTATGCCAATCAGAGTGAGTAAAACAAAAAAGTTAGAAAATGCCAAGTGGAGGCAAAGATATAGAGGAACTGGAACACCCCCATGCTGTTGGTGGGAGTTTGACTTGATACAACCTCTTTGGCATGCTGTTTGATAATATCTGCTAAAGCTAATGGATGTATTTGTTATCCAGTGCTCCTAGGTATATATGCAACCGAAATGTGTACATATGTTTACCAGAAGACATTTATAAGAGTGTTCATATGGGTAGAGCCACACATACACATAAAGAGAGAATGAGAAAGATAAAGAGCATTCTGGTGATGTTGGTTTGTTTTATCCGTTCTTAAAGCTTAGCTTTCTGAACAAGTAAGAGTACATACTGTGCAATTCCACTGATAAAAATTTAGACGTGGGAAGTCGTGGAAGATGTTAGAAGTGAGGGCAGTTCTTCCCCTGAGCAGTGGTGGAGAATGACCCATGGGTTGGAAGGACTTCTGGGCCTCTTACTATGCTCTGTTTCCTTGAATCACTGAGCGGTAGCACATTTATGATATGTGCTCTTTTTTTGTGCTAAAATGTTTAAAAATTACATTTAAAGATTAATTGATGATAGCTTATATTTGAAATCATCTTTCAGAGTAATTAGGAATGCTATACTCACAATATTATAATTGTAGACTGTAAATTGAGAAAATGACTGATTTCTAATTGTTCTGTTTTGTGAATTATTTTTAGATATGAATTGAGAATTCGTTATTTGCCAAAAGGATTTCTAAACCAGTTTACTGAAGATAAGCCAACTTTGAATTTCTTC
Source organism: Gorilla gorilla gorilla (assembly GCF_029281585.2). NCBI lineage: Eukaryota > Metazoa > Chordata > Mammalia > Primates > Hominidae > Gorilla > Gorilla gorilla. Next base: position 146,715,633 of record NC_073231.2, on the reverse strand, counting down.
TATCAACAGGTATTAGAGGCTGCTTTAATATACTTTTTTGTTTGTTTCTTTGAATCCTATTTATTGCATATTTTTATTTTCAAATTTGATTAAAGCTCACATTTGGAGGAATAGAAATTTGTTGCTGAATAGCAATAAGAATCTTTTAACCAATAAGAAATTATTAATTTTTTTGTTCTTTGTGAGCTTTTGTATACTTGAGCAAATCTTAAAAGATAACTTCTATTATATGGAGACAGTAGGTCTACAGTCATTTCTTGAGCTTTAATTTAAATACAATTATTATGCCTGAATAGCAATGAATTTGTCATAGGTAGAGATTGTTGCAGAGCCAACTATACCCATATAAAATTGATCTGCTTTGCTTTTTACCCCGTAAGGCATTAGATAGACAATAAATACATGTAAGGTAAAATGCCAAAAATGCTAATAAATATCAGAAAGACATTTGTACATATAATTTTGTCATTAAATGTACTTGGTAATTTTTTTTTGCTTTAATAAAAATATTTATTAACTAACTATTCTGGACCTGGAATGCAGAAATAAATCGCATAATCCACACCTTTAAATTCTTCTATCTAGTGGAGGATTCCTGTCATCAGTTACTTTGTGTCTGAACCTTTGCTGTTAGTAAGCACGAATGACGTGACTGTGCATAGAAGAGTCTGCTGACCCAGTATAGATTTGGTATTGAGATGGCTCCACTGAAAAGCATCATTTGAGGAGTCCCCAACTTTGTAGACAAGGAAGAGTTGTGTTTTCTAGACAAGAACACGGAGGGGAGAGAGAAAATGTGGTGCAGTCTTAGCTAAAATAGTTCATAACATTTTGGTGAGAGAGGGACCACAAACATCATGTAAACAGGGGTTTGTTTAGGTTTTCTCCTGCAGATATTGGGAGCCATTTAAAAACGTTAGTTAGCAAATGCCGTAACCAGAATTTTTTTTTGAGACCACTCTGATTAGATGGCAGTATCAGGGATAGATTGAATTTTTAAAAGGTTGCAAGCATGTTTAGAGGCTCTTCAATCATTCTGGCAAGAAATTAAATAAAAGTGAAAGTATGTTATAATAAGCAAATTCAGTGGATGGATTTGATAGGACCCAGAGATTGAACTAAAACAGAATATGAAAATAAGGAAGAAAAAGGCTTATTATGTTAAGTCTAGGCACTTACTGCCATGAAAGAGCAATGGTGGATTAGATTCAAAAGAAGGAGGTAAGAAGGTAAGTTGTGCTATATTTTTCTATGTGAGATAATGATAGATGTTACCATTTAAAAGATTCAAGCTGAGAGAGTAGGAAGCTAAGGAAGTTTCCAGCTGTTGGTGGGGGTGTGTCTGTTTTCATCTTGTCTGTGAAGAAGTAGTCACATAGTAGATAGGTTGGGGCCTGCTGCTTTACCTAACACCTTTTTGGCACCAGCGACCGGTTTTGAGGAGGACAGTTTTTCTACAGACCAGGGCCACAGGGTGTGGCAGGGTGGGGTGTGGGGGAATGATTTCGGGATGAAACTGTTTGACCTCAGATCATCAGGCCTTAGGTTCTCATAAGGAATGCGCAACCTAGATCCCTCACATGTGCACCTCACAACAGGGTTTGCGCTCCTATGAAAATCTTATGCCACTGCTTATCTGACAGGAGGCAGAGCTCAGGCGGTAATGCTCGCTTGCCCACAGCTCACCTCCTGCTGTGTGGCCTGGTTCCTAATAGGCTACTAACTGGTACTGATCCATGGCCCAGGGTTTGGGGAACCTTGAGGTAAGGGATTGGTGACAAGTTTTGAGGGTTTACGATAATACAGAGTTGAATATGAAAGGGAGTTAAGTTGGTAAAATGGAAAGATTAAGAAGGCGTTTTTAGATTCCAGCTGAGCTTATTGGAAGCCTACTCATTGCAAAAATAATTTTCATCTTACAGACTGGTTCTCATGTATTACATCTCATCCTTTAGGAATCTGTTGAACTTCATATTTTGGCGAAGGAGATAACAAGAGAGTTTAAATAACTCATGTTTATTTAGCATTTTTCTCTTGGTATGTGATCTGTGTCACTACTCATTATTTCTTTGAAAAAAAATTCTACCCACCGAGGAAATACATGGGTACTTTAGTAACATTGATTTCCAGAATGCATAATACAGGCTTAAGTGACTCCTTTTTATAATTTCTAGGCTAACCTAAAAGTCTGCAACTTTTTTGTTCCTAGTTCACCCTGTTACTAGGTTGTCCTACTTTTTCTTTGTTGGAAGACTTTCCTATATGATAAAGTGAGTACTGCACATACCAGTGTATCCCAGATTTTCTTTTACTAATAGGATATATTTTATGGTAGTCTATAGAATTCAGTTCAGCGGTCTATATAAAACCCAAGAGAAAGCTAAGTGTAATGAACCTATTAAAAATTCAGTCTATCCCTGATATTGCCATCCAGTCAGAGTGGTCTAAAAAAAATTCTGATCAAGGCATTCACTAAGTATAGTTAAGTGTTAATGAAATTTCGCTTAAAGGAATATGCAGTGAATACAGTCGTGTGCTTGTTCTGTATATAATAGCTCTGTGATTTTAGGTACCTCTGAGTCTCTTTGTGTTTAATTGTTTCATATACTACAATATAGATATGGAATAACTATTGTATAGGACTGTTAAGTTCATTATATGAGATAAAATTGTCTGCCATATAATTGCCCAGTGATATTTTGAATTTCAGTCTGTAGACAGTAACAGACTTAGAGGATTCAGCATTTGCCGTTTGCATATCACCATACAAGTGTGAGCTGCACATTATGGGATGGTACATAGCTTGCCTTTTTCCTTCCTATGTGCACTCTGTAGAGCCTTTCAGCTCCTCCACCCCACTCTTTGCTGTCATTCATTTCTACAGTTTCTCTCTCGTCTTTTTAATTTTTAAAAATCTGTTAAATTACATGGTACATTTTAATATTTTTTAAAATTTTATTTTATTTTTATAGAGACAGGGTCTTGCTCTGTTGCCCAGTCTGGAGTGTAGTGGCATGATTATACCTCACTGCAGCCTTGAACTTCTGGGCTCAAGCAATCCCCCTGCCTCAGCCTCCTGAGTAGTTGGGACTACAGGTGCGTGCCATGATGCCTTGCTAATTTTTAAAAAGTCTTTTGTAGAGATGGGGGTCTTGCTATGTTACCCACCCAAGCTGGTCTCAAATTCCTGTCCTGAAGCAGTCCTTCCGCCCTGGCCTCCCAAAGTGCTGGGAGTACAGGCATGAGCCACCATGCTTGGCATGGCACACTTTTAGAAAGTTCAAAAAATAATTCTAAAACATTACTTAAATTATCTCTATTCTAATAATCACTTTCATTTTGTGTATCCTTTTGTAATAGTTTATCAAGTACATACATTTTAAAAGAAAGTATAGTCATGGTCACATTCCTTTCCCATTGGTGATTGCCAGTGTCGTTGTTTCTCCGTGCTAGTATTTCAGGCTCAAGTAATGGTAATTGGAGGAAGTTAAAGGTGGTACCAAAGTCATAAAAAGGGAAGAGAGGAAGAAAGAAAATACTGTGATTGTCTGGGTGCGGTGGCTCACGCCTGTAATCCCAGCACTTTGGGAGGCCGAGGCGGGTGGATCACCTGAGGTCAGGAGTTCGAGACCAGCCTTGGCCAACATGGTAAAACTCCGTCTCTACTAAAAATAAAAAGATTAGCAGAGCATGGTGGTACACACCTGTATCCCAGCTACTCAGGAGCTGGGGCAGGAGAATAGCTTGAATCCAGGAGGCAGAGGTTGCAGTGAGCCAAGATCATGTCACTGCACTCCAGCCTGGGCAACAGAGCAAGGCCTTGTCTCAACAAAAACAAAATACTATGATTTGTCAAAATGAATGAATTGGCCAATGTACCAAAAGCCTTGAATATGTTCATGTCCTCCAGTTTGTTGGGTGACCCTGTTGACTGCCATCTTTACCGTAAGTAAAAAACAGTTGAAACGTTGGCAGTTTCCTATGATTGGACCTAATAATTCTACTTTTATGAATTTATTCAAAAGAAATAAGATTTACACATGTATGCATACATGTACAAGGATGCTTATAAGCATATTACAGTAACAAGAAAGAAATTAGAAGCATTGCAGATGTCTTTCAACAGGTTAGTTGTACTGAGTTTCAAATTTATGTATCCCTCATTAACAGGGAGGTACAACTGTTCATGGATGTGGAAGGTATTAACAGCATTAAATGCTGTTGTTTAAAACAGGCCATGTATAAAACCTGTATAATTTTCGTTTGTGTGGGAAAAAATGCATATTTTTAAATTTTAGCCTGATCTGGCAAGAAAGTTTTGAATATAGTATGAGTTTTCATTGCTGGTTTGGTAAGTAATTATATATTTGACTTCTCCTGGTAAAGTCTCAATGCAGAATCTGCCCTGCTACATGCTTCGCAATTCCAGAACTGTTATAAGTGATCCATATGTTGTCCTACACAGACAGCACCCAACTTGGGAAAGGGTTTAATTCCAAAATTGCAAAATCAGTTTGGAATCCAGAGGTTTCTGCTATTTAAACACACATATCGGGGGTGGGCGGGAAGGGGGGCACAGATAAATCAGTAATTGTCCTCATCAGCTTTCTATAGCCAGCGTATATTTATCTGAGAATGCAGCTGAAACGTTACATAAGTATTGTGTGTGAGAACCTTCACTGAAGTGTGAGATAAATTAATCACTTTATAATGGCCTCAGAATTTGATGATACGCATTCTCTAACCTTTAAAGTCTTTAATATTTGATGCAAACATTTAAGATGGATACATATATACATAACATACTTCCACTGAATTCTAGGCTAAATCAATGATTTTTATGGGGCTCAGAATTTGATGACATTGATAATTTTTAATTCTGTAGATTCTATAATATATGATATATATTTATTCTTTTATAAGGTGTGATAATTGATGATAAAATGAATACCCATGACCCTACTGCTCAGATGAAAAGAACATCCTGATACTTCCCTGTCCCATGTTCCTGTGGCCCACCTCACTGTACACACTGCCCTTTCACTCCACTCAGTGTACCATTATCCTGAATTTTGTATTTGTCATTCCCATGCTTGCTTTTGTTTGCCAGTTGTCATGCTTTACAACATGTTTTTATTCTTCAGTTCTACCCCTAAGGTAAAAGCTGACCTTAAGTTCCCCATAGACTTCTCTATTCCTGTCATTAGCTTGAGTATTTTCTGTTTTGTTTTGTTTCCCAGCTCACGTAAGCATTCAAGAAGATTTTTAAAAAATAATTTGTTCAGCGGTTTTAGTTGCTTTCAGCTAGGAGGTTGGTCAGGACATTCAGTATACCTTGTTGGTATAAATGGAAAAGTGATCATCCATGGATTTAATAATTTACCTCTTTTGGCTCATTTTGAAAATAATTTTGCATTGTAGTTAGAGAGTGTGGCTCATTCGATACTAATTGTTTAAGTTCTGTATGGACTTGTTTCATCACCTTGCACATATTTAGATATTGTTAAGATTCCAGTTTTGCTTGAGTGGAATGTGTCTTCTGTGATTATTTGGCACAGGCTCAATAAATAGCCATTATTTCAAGATTTTTAATTGTGTTATTTAGATCCATTTTTCTAATGTTCTTTTTTTTTTCCTGCTTGAAAAATAGTATTGCTGGGTACACAAATCAGGGTAGGCATTTTCTGTCAGTATTTTGATGGTTATTTCCTACTGTCTTTAATTGTTTGTTTGCTGTTGAGAACTCAGCTCTCATTTTTTCTTTCTGTGTAGGTGACCTGTCTTTTCTGTCTGGATGGCTTGAAGATCCTTTTTTCTCTTTGGTTTTTACAGCTTCATTACAAACGAGTCATGGATTTTCTTTTTTTTTTTCTTTCTTTCTTTTTTTTTTTCTGCCCTTGCTTGATCTGTGTCATGCTACCTGTACCTCTGGGGGGTCATGTCGTTTTCATCATTTCTGGAAATGTCTTAGTTGTTGTCTATTCTGATATGACCTTTTCTTAGTTTTTTGTTATTTCTTCTGGGATTTTGGGTTAGATCTATGTTAGAACTCCTCAGTCTCTCCATATGTGTTAGCTTGTTTTTCATGTTTTTAATTTCTTGTCTTTCTAAAGGATACATAATTCAGATCAGTCTAGTCTGGCAGATTACCAGCTCTCCTCAACCATGACCAGTTTTATGTTTGGTGCATTTGTTAATTTTTTTGCTTATGATTTAAAAAAAAATTTTAAATTGCCAGGCCACTTCGTATGGCCCTTATTATTTGCTAATCTATCTGCCTTTTATTAATATTTCTTTTACCATTTCATATGTAATGAATGTCTCTATTCTGAATGTGAATTATAGCATCTGAAGTCCTTGGGCTCTTCACGTTTGTTGTTGGTGGCTTTCACAGTGACTTTTTTCCTTGTGTGTGAGTTCTGAACTCTTGTTTTGTTGAACTTCACATGTGGAAATCTTGAGGGCCTACCTAGTTTGGGGATTCTTTCCTCTAAAGGTTTGTATTTGTTTGCTTGGAAACAAGTTACTACCAAATGGAGACCCTTTGAGTAGATTTTGAAGATACCGCCTTACTACATGAATCTCAAGATAAGCTCTCTCACTTGGTGGAAGTAAGGAGAAGTGGTCAGTCCTCAGCCAGCTGAGAGCATACATGTCCTCTGTTCCTGTATCTTACAGCCCATGGCTTCTACTAGAATCTTAGCTTGTATTTCTTCTTATTTCGTCCCTCTGCTCCATTTTCCTTTACCTTCTTGTGACCCCAGTAATGTAAGAATAATTGTTATAATGCATCCAGAATCTGGTCCTGGTTTATATAGCAGGTCCCTTTAGCAATACTGTTGGAATCCTAAGTCATTGAATTGTTATGATGCTTAACTGCCTTTCCACACTTGGATTTGATACAAAGGCCCCTTGTAGAAGGGAGCTTGGAGATTCAACGAGCTGATAAAAAGCCAGTGTGACTGGAGGGCAGGGTGAGAGATGAGACAGTAAGGGATGGCTTGAGATGCCCTTTTCAGTCATCTGACCTTGATTGTGAAGACACTAAGAAGCCAGAGAAAGTTAAGTGCAAAGGGATGACAGAGTTCAGATCCAGGTTGCAAAAAATGTCATTCTCACTGTTCTGCTAATAGTATATAAGAAGGTAAAGGCCACTATGTGGAGACTTAAACTGGCGTCAACAAGCTTCATGGCTGAATGTGATCACTCTGATCAATGGCTTAACTTTAACTGTGGGGAAATTATTTCTCTGTGCCTCAAAGTTTTATTTTTTCTACGACATTGTATTATGAAACTTAAGATGTACTGCAGTGTTAAAAGAATTTTATAATGAACACCAGCATACCCACCACTTAGACTCTACCATTAACGTTTGTTATGCTTCCTTTATCACATAACTGTTTTTATCTCTCTATCCCTTTAGCCATTAATCCATCTTAAATTTTCATACATTTCAAAGTAAGTTTCAAGTGTCAGCACACTTCAACATAAGTATCGTTAACCTAGAATTCAGTATTCAATTATGGTTTTAGTTTTGATTTATACACAGTTAAATATATAAATATTAAGTATACATTTATTGAGTTTTCACAGATAACATACGCCAGAATAATCTGAATGCCTCTGGAATGTAGAATATGACCATCACCCCAGGAAGTTTCCCACTGACCCTTCCCAGTCAATCCTTGCCCCCAGTCATTGCCCCAAGCAACCATTGCTCCTGTGTTTTTCCCACCATAGTTTAGTTTTGCCTGTTTTAGAATTTCTTATAAACAGATTATGTAGTGCGTATTCTTTTATGTGAGGTTTCTTTTCTCATGTTTTTGAGATTTCAGTAGTTTTCTTGTTGAGTAGTATTCTGTTATATAAATATATCGTAGTGTATCCATTTTCATTCTTCTGTTGATGAACATCTGGACTGTTTGGTTTTTTTTTTTTTTTTTAACTATTATTGAGATGACTGGGAACATTCTTTGGCAAGCATTTTTGTGAACATGGGCTGGGGCTTTCATGTTAAATGAAATTTGTATCTACCCTTTGATCCTTTACGGTTGTGTGATTTTATATTTCCTCCAGTAATGTATGAGAGTTCTGGTTGCTCTGCATTCTATCCAACATTTGATGTTGTCATTGTTTTGTTTTAGCCTTTTCACTAGATGGGTATGTGGTTGAATCGTGGTGGTTTTTATGTTCTCTTCTCTGGGTACCAACTAATAATCATGGTTTATGTTGTTTATTCTTCCATGTGCATATTGAATGTTAGTGGGTCTCCTTTTTTGAAAATCTGCTTAAACCTTTTTGTACAATTTGTATTGTAAAATCGTACGCTTTTTCTTCCCAATTTTTTTTAAATTGTGGTAGAACACACACTTACCATCATAAAATTTACCATCTTAACCATTTTTAAGTGTGCAGTTCAGCAGTGCTACATACATTCATAATATTGCACAACCATCCCCACCATCCTTCTCTGTAACTCTTTTCATTTTATAAAACTGAAAGTCTATAGACAGTATTTCCCCATTTGTCCTCCTTGCAGCCCCTGGCAACCACCATTCTATTTTCTGTCTCTATGATTTTAAAATGTAGGACTTTTCATGTACCTTGCATACTAGTCCTTTGTCATGTTGTGTTTTGCTAGTATTTTCTCTGACTCTGTGGCTTGTCTGTTCATTTTCTCAACTGATCTTAGGTTTTCTTTTTTTGTTTTTTTTGAGACAGAGTCTTGCTCTGTTGTCCAGGCTGGAGTGCGGTGGCGCGATCTTGGCTCACTGCAACCTCCGCCTCCCGGGTTCAGACGATTATCCTGCCTCAGCCTCCTGAGTAGCTGGGACTACGGTTGCCTGCCACCATACCTGGCTAATTTTTTGTATTTTTAGTAGAGATGGGGTTTCACCATGTTGGCCAGGATGGTCTCAATCTCCTGACCTCGTGATCCACCCGCCTCGGCCTCCCAAAGTGCTGGGATTACTGACGTGAGCCACCACATGTGGTGCCCCCCCCCCTTTTTTTCTAAGTCTGGAAAATGGGCAGAGGGGATTGTTGTGAGTCTTCAGTGAAACAGCATATCAAAGCTCTTAGAAATGTCTGGCACATCGTGAACACACTCCTTAGTGTTCTCTTTTAATTTCTATGTAAATGAATCAATATTTTTAACGGGGCCAGATGCAGTGGCTCATGCCTGTAATCTTAGCCCTTTGGGAAGCTGAGGCTGAAGGACCACTTGTGCTTGAGTTTGGGCTGCAGTGAGAAATGGTTGTGCCACTGTACTCCAGCCTAGGTGATAGAGCAAGACCCAGTTTCTAAAAATACATATATTTTATACATACATATATATATATTTGGTTTAGCCAGGACAGAAATAAAATTATTATGTTTAAATTATTTCTACCACCACCCCTATCCCATGAAAAGAAGAGAGGGAGGGAAATAGATAGATTACAATAAACTGCCCTAATTTTATTATTTCTCATTCTGAAAATTCATCCAAGTCCATTTTGGGTGGGGTCATGAGGAAAACACTGATGAGTGTTTGAGCGTTATATTACTAGTTAGACATAATTATTAAGGATGCACATAGCTTCATTAAAAGATGGCCTAAATGTGACTACCAATGTGAAAATTTCAATGACTCACCAAATATTTTGACCTATTTGTGAATATTCTGAAATATATTAATTAGCACACTCTAAAAATAAATTAGAATCTTGTTATAACAGTATTCACTGTAGAGCAGGAATTTATAAAAATGAGTTTGACAATAAAGCTAATGACTCATGAGAAAGCAGGAACAGTTTGTTTTACCCTGGAATCAAATTTTTTTCTTTACCATATAACATTTATTTTTTCTCTCACAACTTTCATTTGTTAAAGTTATAAGTATTTCATTGGCAACTTTTTGCAAATGATGGTGGCTGTTAGTTTGAAGGTCAGTGTCCATGTTTAGTCAAGAAGTCATATTAATCTGCATTGAGGTTGCTGAACTTGTATAGAAATATTTTAGCACTGTTGAAATGTTCAGCTCTTCAGATGCCTGAGCCTGATACAAGTTTGTCATTGTTTACTCCTACAGATGTTTTAAGACTTAGAATGAGTATGTCCACCCATTAGCTTTTAAATGACATTAAATAATCAGTGGTTTCCTTGACAAAAGGAGTTGCAGTAGGAAGTTGAAGAAAATACTGAGTCTAAAACTGTAACTTAACTCTATGGTATAGAATCTAAACTTAACTATAGAAACATGTGAGGTGCCAGGGCATACTTATTTCCTATTGGTCAACTTCCTTTTATTTTTATTCCAGTTTTCTTTTGTATTTTTACAAGTTTTCAGATAATTGTGTCATTAGAAATTGACTTCCTTCTCTATATTTTCTTGGCCTTAAAGCTGTCAGTTAAGATACATTTTGAAATTGCAGGTCTAAGAGGTAAATCTTAGTTTAAGCCTGGCATTCTCAGTATAGGAATTATCAGCTGCCCTTTTCCAGACAGAAGCTAAAATGTAATGTAGTCTAACTCTCTTATTAGAAGGTTTATTTTCTGTGGTTTGAAGATTTAATTGTGTACATTTCTTCTCCCTTTTTCACTCTTGTATATTTTTGATAATTGAAGGAGAAGCACTCATGGTTAATAAAGGGTGTGATATTCATGCACACGTATGTTTATTGCAGCACTATTCACAATAGCAAAGACTTGGAACCAACCCAAATGTCCATCAATGATAGACTGGATTAAGAAAATGTGGCATATATACACCATGGAATACCATGCAGCCATAAAAAAGGATGAGTTCATGTCCTTTGTAGGGACATGGATGAAGCTGGAAACCATCATTCTGAGCAAACTATCACAAGGACAGAAAACCAAACACCACATATTCTCACTCGTAGGTGGGAATTGAACAATGAGAACACTTGGACACAGGGTGGGGAACATCACACACTGGGGCCTGTCGTGGGGTGGGGGGAGTGGGGAGGGATAGCATTAGGATATATACATAATGTAAATGACAAGTTAATGGGTGCAGCACACCAACATGGCAGATGTATACATATATAACAAACCTGCATATTGTGCACATGTACCCTAGAACTTAAAGTATTTAAAAAAAAAAAGAGTGTGACATCATATGCAAAGGTTTGCCAAGCAGAGACTCTGGTCTGAGCTTGAGTGTTTAAGGTGTGTGTTGGAGGTCAGTCTCATAGGCATACAACGTCTACGTGACTGACCTCATTTATTCACTTTCCAGACCCTAGAGAGAAAATAGGTGTTTACCATCAAAACAGTGTGTGCATAAATTATCTGGTTCAAATTGGTGGCCAGTTTTTTCACCAGTTGGTGGTCAAATTGTGGCCGTCTTCAGGTATGCAGAAGCACTCTTATCAGACAGAACATTTCAGGGGTTTAGTTTCTAAGAGACTAAGGGCCAGCCCTAAAAATATGCCTTTCGTGGGAATGAACAGGATTTGAGCATCCCAGACCTGCCGCTGAGTTAACATTTTCCTGTATAACTTGCCTTTTCTTTCCTGGAATTAGGTTACTTCTGCTCAGTCTTCAGCTCTTAATTTAAATGGTGCTTTCCACGTAAAGCCTTCCATTTACCTGTGCATAGTACCCGTACATTTCCCATACAACATATACACATTTTAAAATACAAAATTTGTTTTATTGAGGTATGATTTACATACAATAAAATAATCAATTTAAGTATGCAGTTTAGTGAGTTTTGACAATTGTATACAGTCCAGTAATTACCACTTCAGTCATGATATAATACAATATAGGAATAAGGAAATTGATACTGGCAGAATACTGTTAACTAGACCGCAAACCTAATTTAGATTTCACTAATGTTTAGACACATTCAAGTGTGTGTGTGTGTGTAATTCTGTGCAGTTTTATCACAGGTGCAAATGTATGTAATCATCATAATCAAGATACAGAACTATCCTATGGACACAAAGAAAATGCCTGTTGCTTTATTAGTCACGTGCTGTCCCATCCCTAACTCTAGCAAGCACTGATCTGTTGTTTATACGTTATATTTAACTGTCGTTAATCTGTTGTACCTACCAACAGGGTGTGCGTTCAGTGAGAGCAAATAAGAAGTCTGTTTTCTTCACCGTTGTATCCACCACACAGTAGGGCATGGGTTTTAGGTGCTCAGTTTATTATCTTTGGGAATTTAATAGTGAGGATTGACTTTTAATCCTAATGCCCTGATATTCAAAACTTTTAGATGAGATTTATTAGAAGATGTCATGAAAAAAATCCAAGAAATAAAGCAAATTTTTGAAGTTTGAGAAATCAGATTGTGTGTGTGCACACACATGTATGTGTGCATGTGCTCCCACCCAAGTACACACACACTCAACATCACAACATCAAATGTTCTTTTAAAAGATTGCTATGCAGTTAGATTCATTTACTACCTTTTTTTTTTTTTTTTTTTTTTGAGATAAAGTCTCGCTCTGTCACCCACTCTGGAGAGCAGTGGCATGATCTCGGCTCACTGCAACCTCTGCCTCCCGGGTTCAAGCGATTCTCCTTCTTCAGCCTCCCGTGTAGCTGGGACTACAGGTGCACACCACCATGTCTGCCTAATTTTTGTATTTATAGTAGAGAGATGGTTTTGCCATGTTGACCAGCCTGGTCTTGAACTCCTGAGCTCAAGCGATCCACCTGCCTTGGCCTCCCAAAGTACTGGGATTACAGGTGTGAGCCACCATGCCTGGCCCCTTCATTTACTTTTAATAAAATTTGGGGTTACTTAACCATTATAAATGGACAACAAAAAGAGATGATGGAAACATTTGTTGTCATATAGCTTTATGGTCTATCCTCAATAGAACATCCAAAGTAATTATTTTTAAATGAAAATTTACCATTACCTTTGTGTAAGTTCCATGTATGTTTTATTCACTATAATATCCTGGCACATGATAGTCATTTTATAAACATTTGATAAATCAGTGAATGCATAACTGTTAAATACTATGTTAAATGACATTGAATTGTTTAAAAGTATATAACTCATTAAGGTAGCATAATTGTTTATTTGTATATTTTTATAGCTTAGGTATGAAAGAGGAAAAATTAAGTTGGTATTAATTTGGAGCTGCCATTGAGTTCCTTCTGTATACAAAATACTTCACAGTATCTGACAAAAACTCAGTCAGCTAGGCTCTAAGAGTAAAATTACTTGCTTTTGGTCACCCAGCTAGTAAGTAAACCTAGTCAGTTTTTTCTTTGTCTGCCCTCTGCCCCATCCTCTTTCTGTGCTACCAAGGTCATTTGAGTCCAACTGATAAATTTGTGTAGCTGTTAGAATATTCAAAAGAGACCAAAATAAAACACAAAATCTCATGTGGTAGCCAAATCATTGAGTTGACATATGCAATACATTATGGAGTAATTTAGCATCAATATTTTCTGTTAGAAAATGTGAACAGTTTTTATATTAAAACCTGTGCTTCATTCATTTTATTGCAGAGTATGATGAAGGAACTCCTTGATACAAATACAATACTTGCACAAAGAAAGAAGTCCAAATCCATCCTAGTTTTTTTTTTCTTTTTCTTTTTTGAGATGGAGTCTCGCTCTGTCGCCCAGGCTGGAGTGCAGTGACACGATCACGGCTCACTGCAAGCTCCGCCTCCCACGTTCACGCCATTCTCTTGCCTCAGCCTCCCAAGTAGCTGGGACTACAGGTGCCTGCCACCACGCCCGGATAATTTTTTTTTTTTTTTTTTTTTTTTTTTTTTAGTAGAGATGGGGTTTCACCATGTTAGCCAGGGTGGTCTCGATATCCTGACCTCGTGATCTACCCGCCTTGGCCTCCCAGAGTGCTGGGATTACAGACATAAGCCACCGCGCCTGGCCCATCGTAGTTTTTTTTTGAGACGAAGTCTCACTGTTGGCCCCCAGGCTGGAGTGCAATGGCACGATCTCAGCTCACTGCAACCTCCACCTCCTGGGTTCAAGCAGTTCTCCCACCTTAGCCTCCCGAGTACCTGGGATTATAGGTGCCTGCCACCATGCCCAGCTAATTTTTGTATTTTTAGTAGAGATGGGGTTTCACCATGTTGGCCAGGCTGGTCTCGAACTCCTGACCTCAGGTGATCCACCCACCTCGGCCTCCCAAAGTGCTGGGATTACAGGCGTGAGCCACTGCGCCCAGCCAACAAATTAATTTTTAAAAACCAACTTTCAGAAGTCTTTGTTTTTTGGAAGGATCTTGCAAATTTCCTGGACCTGGGTATAATCCACAATAGAAAAAGAGAGTACAACACAGTGACAGTGCTCCAATACCTCAAGAGATGCATATGAATCTATTGTGGTTGATACTGGGGATGCAAGGGTAAATGAGAGGTGGTTCCTGTTTGTTAATCTTCGTTCTAGTAGAGAATGACTGCACTGTGAAAGAGTTGACAAGTAGTAGGTACAAACTAAAGCTGGAGTTTTAGGGGTTGATACATCTGGATTTTGAATCCTGACTTTAATACGTGCTCAACACGAAGTTAAGTTTTCTGATCTTTATATATAATAGGACTAATAAACTCTACCTTGAAGAATTATTGTAAAGATCAGAAATATATGTAAAATGCTTAGCATAGTAACTGGTCCCTGGTGGATACTCCTTAAGTAGGATTATTATCTACTGCTATCATTTTGATCAATCTTTTAGGCTTTTTCTGAGGCTGTAAAATGGGGATGATAATAGTACCCACCTCACAGTGATGTTCTGATGATTAAATGAGATATTACATGTAAATCTGCTTGACATGGTGCTAGGTATATATACTTTATAGAAAATTAAATGCTTGACCAGTTTGGTTTCACAAATGATAGCAATTCTGCTGGGAGTTAGTGGAAGACAGGTAGTCAAGAAGTGTTTTATGAGGGATATGAACAAAGTGTGGACATAATTCTGAGTCTTGAAGCCCAGCCTCAGGATGTGGCCGTGCCAGTGGCTTGAGAGAACACTCTCTAGAGCCTAGATGACAGGGAGCATTGAGACACTGAATAGAGTTTGCTTTCTCTCTGGCAGCAGAGGAGAAGCTGCTTTGGGGCTTGAGGGGAGGACACGGATCTGTGGTGATGCCTTATTCTATCTCAAATCTATACTCTTTGCAGAATACTTTGATCACATCGGGCCACAAATAGATTTCAGTGTGTGATCATACAGCACTGATAATCGAGATTAAAGCTATAGGAAAAACAACTCTCAGAACTTTGAACTCATTCTCATAAATGAGATTTTTTAAATGAAGATTATTATAATTTCCCCTTTTTTCATTTTTACAATGCGAATTTGGTTTTGATGATGAAATATAGCATTTGATTATTTTTTCTGCCTGTGACTAGTGTTTAAAAATTGTGGCAATTAATCTTCAAGATTAATTGAATTTGGTAATGGTGCATTTTCCTCATCATGTAATTGGTGGTCTGCAGTAGTTCCTCTGAAATCTGCATCAGACAACTAAAGCCACTGAATGTTTCCATCAGAGTAACTGTGGTATTTTTCTGCCTATCTGAATACCTATCTTGGTTTAATTCTTGCGCCTTTATTTTTGTGCTCGATAATAAACCTACTTATGATGCAAAACAGGTTTTAAATTGAGACTTATTTTTTGTTTTGTAGAAACAAGAGCTTCTACTATTTGTAGAAGTTAAACAAATAGTTCTAGACCTAAAGCTTTTTACTTAACTGAATGGATTAATTCAGTTCCGGTTGGTCAGTCTTGAGTGCCTGCTTTGTGGAAGGAGTAGAAACTCTTGTTCCTTGTAAAGGATGGAAAATATATATGGAAAATAACATTTATGTACCCACCCTCCAGTTTGATGACTGCTTGTTCATTCATTTGTTTACGCATTCATTCAATAAATATTTATTGAGCACCCAGACTTAGATGCTAATGCAGAAAATAAAGAAAGGTTTTGAGACGAATAGTCCTTAGATCAGTAATAGCACATAGTTGTCCACTGCTAGTTGAGGGAATGTTTCTCCTACTTTAAGAGAAAATAATGAATAAATCATACTTTTTTAGTGCATATTAGGTTATAAATTCCTGGTAGGTTAAAGAGAGTATGCTCATCTGATGTCTTTTATCTTCTCTGTAACAAAGAGATATGGCAGGCTTATTGGAGGAAGTATGAAATCAGTGAATTGTAGCGCTTCCTAGGCATGCATTGTTCAATTTCCAGATAGCTTTAACTGGCCATTTGAGATTTGTCTTCATGAGTTGAAAATGGAGTTCATACTATGATTTCTCCAGCTGCTCATCTAAACATGAAGAGGATGAGTGGGTAGGTTCAACGTGGCTTGGGTTTACCAAGCAATTCAAACAGAGGGATAATGGGAGACAGGGGAGCTGGTTGTCTTTGCAAGGGACGCTCATAATGAGGAACCATCCAGTATGAAGTAGACAAAGATTGGTGTGGAGTGAGAGATGAGTTAACTGGGGGTGGAACTCTTTGAACAAATGGGCTAGCAGGCTAGGAGGCAGTCATTGAAGAACAGGATGTTTGAAAATTTTTTTAGGGTAGAAGTCGAGACACTTTTTATATAAAGGGTCAGAGTAAATAGTTTAGACTTTCAGGAATGAGGCAAAATGGAGGGTATTACGAAAGTACAGAACAAGAAAGAAGACAAATTTCCACAAATTTTTGTGTTGATAAAATTCATAATATAATAATTGAGCGTTGTTTTCTTGTGACACAGGTGTACTGCTGAAGAGAATGGGATGCGTCTTGGAGGAGGGGTGGATAACATTTCATGTGAGGTTCAAAATGGGTACTCTCATCAAAATCAATTGCAGATTTTAATCTTTTCAGGCTAATCTACAAGGAAATTGTACACATTTCATCTTTGAAAATGTGTTCACAGTGACAGTTACTTGCACATATTGATATCACTCTTATCGGCTTTTAAAATTGAGTTTATTCATTGTTTAGAAGGCATTTCAAGAATTCCATTAGATTCTCTTTACTTTAGACTTTAAGCTTGTATTACTTTGCAGATTAATCACTTAAAATTGATGGTTAGATGAAAACATCTGAGCTGCACAGTTAAATGGATTTTGAAGTACGTAAATCCTTTGCCTTTTCACTGGAGTCCAAAATATGCTGCTGGAACTGTAGTTTGAGGTCAGAAAATACATCTGCAAATTTTTGTAGAAATGGAAATTTCCCTTCTTGTTTTTACTTTTGACAGCATGGGAAAGGTGTGGAGCATCTGAAGGTTATTATGATTCAGACCCTATTCGTTGTTTCTTAATGTGCCATTTAAGTGGTCATATATGAGCTTTTCTTAATAGGAGACCATTTTATTTCTTTAATTATTTTTTGGTATAACTCACGTTTATATCTTTAACATCAGGCATAATTACCGACACAATGTAAACTATATGAAAGGTACTCAGGAAACATTTATTTATATCTTTAACATCAAGCATAATTACCGACACTATGTAAACTATATGAAAGATACTCAGGAAACATTTATTGAATGCATATATCTAATATTTTTCTTTTAAAACAGTGTTGTTTTTCCCATTCCTTTTGTTGTAGGTGAAGAGCGATTATATGTTAGAGATAGCTGATCAAGTGGACCAGGAAATTGCTTTGAAGTTGGGTTGTCTAGAAATACGGTAAGATGATAACTATGCATTGCGGCCTTTATTTATCAATTTTTAAATTATTTTTGAATATTTTCCAGGTATTTTCCTTTTCTTCATAAGGATTATCAGTGAAATACTGAATAAAATTTGAGTAAATTACGAACTATTGGTTTGGTGCAAAAGTAATTGCAGTTGTTGCCATTAATTTTTGTTTATTATTCAGATGGCTCTCCCCCAGTTTTTATCACTTAACAACACAAACATTCCTTATATATACATATAAATGTATGTCTTCCCTGATTTTAGGCGATCATACTGGGAGATGCGGGGCAATGCACTAGAAAAGAAGTCTAACTATGAAGTATTAGAGTAAGTATTGTACTTATAATCTATACCTGCAAATATGCAGAACTAAATTCTTAGTTTATTTTAAAAATAAATACTGATTCTGAAACACTGCTGTTTCTAAAATTTTATATCTGGAAGAGGAAAAGAACAGAATCCTTGATGACATTAATTGTGTTAATAAACATTTAGATTTGTTGATAGATGTCTTAAAGCTAACATTGTATATGGCCCATTAACATACACTTTGTGTAGATTTAATCATTGCAAGATGATATTTTTTTCTAATTTATATTGAATTCTACAGCTGCCTATAAATTGCTTATAAATTATTATTCATGTTCTCTGTATAAGTTACTACAGATTGTTTTGCACAAATAGAGATACGGAAGTTACTGCTCATGTATCAGAAAAATCTAGAATAACTAGAAATTTTTCCAATAATGAAATTAATTTGTGCATCGACTGTTATATTAGATTGTACTAAATTAACCCAACGTGGAGTTTATGTCGTGGGAGGCTAGAAACCCTATACTTCATCTTTTTCATAATTAATTCAGCAAAAGATAACTGAACACTGAGTCCTTTGTAGCTAAGTGCCAGAGATTCGGAAATAAAACAAAATTTTAACCCCCAGGAAGCATTCCACTAAAAGGAAGACTCTCAGACAAGTAAGCAAAATTATAACATAATGTGCTAGAAATTAAAGTGGAAGTATCAGCTGGGTGTTTACAGGAGAATGGTACTTGATGTGTGAGGTGTTTTCACATGGAGATGTTATTTAACCTAAGTCTTAAAGAATGAGTGATTCACAAAGTGTAGATATGTGGGGTTTGTTGCATGGGAGCCAGGAAGCCAGTCAAGAGGATAAATCAGCATTTGCAAAGGCACAGAAACATGGACCATCAGGCAAAGGTTAGGAAACTGAGTTGGTTGGGGGTAGATAGAATACCATTCTTATGAGGGGGAGAGGGGTATGTATACAGGGACCAGGTCATTACCTATCTAGTACATTCTTCAAAGAGTCTGGACTTGGCCTTTGAGCATCGCTGACTCATCATTTCAAGCAGGACAATTACATGATGAGATTCGCAATTTAGAATTCCATATTTGTGAGAGTAGAATTTTATTAAAGAAGATTGAAAATGGTAGCAAGGAGCCAGGAAGCTGTTGTACCTTTCTTGTCCATGTGAGAATGATGAGGCTGTGAGACAGAAGGAAGCAGTGGCCATGGAGACACGGGCTAGCAGAGGTAGAGTCTGACTGGAGGCTGATTACATTTGAATTAAGGACAGGGAGGAACCCAAGGAGTCTCTTGGTTTTCTGTCATGGGCCACTATGGATACCAGTCACAGAAAAGGAGTGTGCTTGAGGAGAAAGAAGACAAGTTACTTGGAGCATGTTGATTTTTAGTTCTAAGGGAACATTCATGTTTTTTAAAATGAAAAAGGAAAGATAAATGTTGGTTTATTTCACTGTTATGAAATGACAAATACCAGTAGCATTAAAAAAAGTCTCTTATGGTACCCTGCGCTTAGATCTTGGTTTCTAGTACCATTCTTCAGTGGAAGGCACCAGAGCTGCTTGGAAAAATGCAGTTTGAGGGAGAGGAGGAAAAATACAAGGGTGAGCCCTAGAGCAGCTTGTAGTGCCAGAAAGAAGGAAGTGCTCAAAAAGCAAAACGATGGGGCTGTGTCAAAGGATGAATGAGCCAGTGGAAAGAGTTCCCAGTGACAAAAGCTGGAACAATTCGAGCAACAAATTAAGTTACATAGTATTAGATTGTAATCCAAAGTATAAATTAAATACCCATGAGTCCATAGTAATATAGATACTTGAATAAATAAATATTTAAAGGAGCAGTGACAAATTTCCTCTATAGAAAAATTCCAAATAATTTATGTAAATACCCTCTCTCAAAGGAGGTGGAGCATAAAACCCACCTCTAACATATGAGCTACATTTAGTGGCTTGTTTCTAAAGAGTATGATAAGGAAAGGAAGTGTGGGGAAAAAGTAATTTTACAGTGAAGAAACCTGACAGGCATGACCTTAGCCAGGTGGTCAAAGTCAACATCACCAGTGATCAGTCATGTTGATAGTGTGCAACCATAATGTAATGCGTTGAGAAAGGCACTTTACCTCTGTGGCCGTCCTCATAATAAAAACCCATAACCTCAGTCTAATCACGAGAAAAAACATCAAACAAATCCCTCTTCAGGGACATTTTACAAAGTACCTAACC
Source organism: Gorilla gorilla gorilla (assembly GCF_029281585.2). Classification (NCBI taxonomy): domain Eukaryota; kingdom Metazoa; phylum Chordata; class Mammalia; order Primates; family Hominidae; genus Gorilla; species Gorilla gorilla. The sequence goes on along the minus strand of NC_073231.2, from coordinate 146,695,426 downwards.
AGTACTCCTCAAAACTGTCAAGGTCATGAAGGAAACAGTGGAAGTCAGAGAAACTCACATATCCAGGAGTTGCCTAAAGAAACAGGATGATTACAGGTAATGTGGTGTCCTCCATATGATGTTGGAACAGAAAAAGGATAGGGAAAAAAACTGATGAAATCTGAGTAAAGTATAGAGTTTGTTAATCATAATATATCCATACTGGTTTATTATTTGTGACGAATGTACCAAAGTAATGCAAGATATTAATAGTAGGTGGACCTGGGTGTGGACTATACAGGATACTCTCTTTGTAACTCTTTTGTAAATCTAAAACTATTGTAAAATAAAAGGCCTATCTAAAAAAAACCTGATGGGAGAATTGAGGTCAGCAAGTAGTTAGAGATGATCTAAGAAGGTACAATAGATGGCAAATAGTTAATGTGAAGTCAAGAAAGGAGTGCTAGTTGAGTGGCCTGGCTGAGTTACAGAGAGAGGACTCCAGGAACACATGTGATCATCTTTCACGGTCACTGTGGAAGCCTACTCTAGTATAGTGGCTGGGGAAAAAGAATAATGTGAATTGTATTCTACGCTATCTGTATGTGAGGCCAAGATAGGAAAATGAAATGGTAACTGAAAGGTAGAGTCTGTGTGAGAACCAGAGGTATACAAAGGAATGAAGAGAGCCAGACATACTGTCAAAAGGATACAGAGTTACAGGAAGAGAGATACTTGAAAGAAATTTCCATGAATAATACATTGACATGTTTTTAACAGCCAAAACAGTTAAAGAAAGAAAAGCAGGTTGTCTGTCAAGGTGAATTAGCGAATGGTATGTTTGGAGAGAAGAATTTTAAGTTCAAGATCTGTTTGAAATGAGAGTCAAATTTTGCACTGAAGTTAGTGTAAATTTGGCTTATTTCTGGAAATTACAGAACTTCAGATGATCAGAGAAGAGGTGAATAGAAGAGGACAACTTAGGGCTTTAACCAGTGTTAAAGGCTTTCAAAACCTTACGCAGTTTTTGTCGGGGGTCAGTGAAATGGAGAACATGAGAATTGCTATACATAAGGGCTTGTGATTATTATTACTTGAAACAGGAGAGCTAGACACAGCATAAGTTTGTAAATTAGATCCTTCTTAGAGGATTGCATGGAAAGTTGAATGATCTATTGTTTTGATATGGCTGTTTCATCTTAGTTAATTTATATGTGTGATATTTAAAGTAAGTAAATACGATAGTTAAAAGAAAGAGGAATCTTCAGTTTATTGTAGTTCTAGGATGCTATTGGGCTTATTTTGCTGTCCCCTCTTTCTAAATTCCTGTGCTTTTGCTCCACTGTAGTGATTCGTTGCAGTTATACAACTTGTGTGAATTCAGCACCCTATCTCCATATAAGTAGATTAGTTGAGTGACCTCTTGAAGCAGAATATCTGGGTTCAAGTCCTTATCGCACCTTGACTATTCTATTTGCCAAATTTTATTAGTAAGCTCTTGGTGTCTGTTTCCAAACGTGTAAAATGGGGATAATGGTGATACCTACCTATATATGAGATTGTCGTAAGGAGTTAGATGAGATAATTTATGTCAAGAGCTTAATACCTATTGTACCCAACACTGAATAAATGTGGACTATAATTATGATTATTATCCATGGGAGATATTGATTGTCAATCAGGATAAAAACCAAACTGTAGAGTTTCTTTAAAGAGCATTAAGAAAAAAAAATAGAAAACAATGTTATTGTTCATCTGTTGATTTAATTTTGAGCCCTTTTAAAATGATTTTTAACTTATTTGTTTTCAAAGGTAATAATACATTCTAGTTAGAGAAAAAGTGAAACTACAGTGTCAAATAAGAAAATTTCTTCAACTCCTCTCACTGATAACCACCATCATAGTTTTAATAAATATCCTTATAGCTCTCTGTTTTAACACTTGTGTGCACATTCAATGCATAGTTTTAATATAAGTGGAATAATCCTATATGCATCTTGCTTTTTTTATTCAACTTTATGTTTAATAGATCTTTCCATGTGACTAAATAAAAATATACATTAGTATACTAGTCCACCCAATGAGTATATAATGCTACATACATTTAAACAGCCACATAATAGTGGACATTCAGTTCAGGTTAATAACAATGTAAGGCATGGTGCCATTTTTTGTTCATTTTTGCCTGTATGATAGGCAACAGATGATAACTTGCTTTATATTAGTTTGATTACTGGTGATATTAAACCTCTTCACATATATGGCCATTTTAAAGTTTTTTTTGTAAATTAACTATATTTTAAATAAGCTTTTCTAATATATTTTTTCTTTATTAATTTTAAGCAGTCTTTGTCATGTTAACACATCTTGTAATGTTAGTTCTGTATTTTCTTTCCCAGCTCGTCATTTTCTTTCAACTATGTGTATATGGCTCTCATCATTACAGAAGTTTGTCTTTCTTTAATGTAGTAAAATCGTATTTTCATTTTGGTTTTTGAGTTTTAAGATCCGATTTTTAAAAAGGCATTCCAGAACTTAAGATTGATAAATGTTTGTTTTGAAACTTTTGTGTATTCATTTCTGCTTTTACATTTTCAAATGTGTGGATTTTAAAAATATTTTCTTTTTAAATTAACTTTTGGCTTAATGGCATTATGCTCAGATAGCGTGGTCTGTGTGATAAGAGCTTCTCAACTTTTGTGGAGACTTCTTTTGTGGACCCTACAATAAGATCATTTTCCCCTAGTGTTTTATCATGAAAAAGTTTCAAAAATACAAATAAGTTGAGAGACTTGTTCAGTGAGCATCTCTGTGTCTATTACCTGAATGCTACAGTTATTAACATTTTGTTGTATTTGCTTTGTGTGATCAGTTTTTATAAATGTTTTAGTGTGATTCAGAAAATGCATTTCCTAATCAAGCTTGTTAACATACCCATCTGTGATAATGACTTTGCCAATTTCTTCCTGTAAGTCTATTAATTTTTCCTTGATATTTTGAGGCGCTTTTATTTAAACATACGAACAATATACCTTCTTGGTAAATTGAATCTTGCATCATTATGTAGTGATCTTCTCTATGCCTGATAATTTGTTGTTGTTGTTCTGAAATCTGTTTTGCTTTCTTTAGGTTAGCCTTGACCTGGTTTATGCTTTTCCATTTCTTCACTTTCAACTTCTCTGTGTCCTTATACTTTCAGGTGTGTCTTTTAAAAATGTCATAGTGCTGGATTTCTTAAATCCAGTTTGCTAAGTGTTTCTTTGAACTGACAGGTTTAGTACATTTGTATTTCTTAGGATGCGTGATATATTGGACTCGCTTTTATTATTTATTTCCGGTGTCCTAGAAATAAGCTGTGTGTGAGTGCATGTGCTGTGTATTTCTTAGTTGGTATTCTTATTCCACATTTTCTTCTGTAATTACGTTGAAATTTATAAACATCTCTACTCTTTCATTAGTTACCCTTACATTTAACCTTCTATATTAACCAACTCCAGATTTTAAACTTATCTAACCCTCTCTTAAACAATACAAGGAACTTTAAACACCTTAACTCTCCCCATCTTCTTCCAACTTAACACATCATTTTTTCCTGTTATTTTAGTTATATCTTTTCAAAATTGAAACTCCAAATATTAGACATTATTATTATTTTATACAGTTATTATTTTTGGCTTTCCCTACATGTATATGATTTTATTTCTTAAACATCCTATATTGGTCTAGGTGCAGTGGCTCATAACCTATAATCCCAGCACACTGGGAGGCCAGGGTAGGACGATGGCTTGACCAGCACGGATAGCATAGCGAGAACTCATCTCTACAAATAATTTTAAAAATTAGCCAGGCGCGGTGGCACACAGTTGTGGTCTCACCTAGTCGGGAGGCTGAGGCTGGAGGATTGCTTGAGCCCAGGTTGTTGTGGCTGCAGTGAGCTATGATCATGCCACTGCACTCCAGCCTGGGCAACAGAGGAAGACCTTGTTTAAAATAAACATTTTTGTATTTCAGACCACCCTTCTGGTATGCTTTTCCTTTTATTCCAAATATATTGTTCTGCTCATTGTTTTTTTCTCAACACTGTAAAGATACTCTGTTATGACAAGAAATGTCTGTTGACATTTCTTTATGGTTGCTCTTTCTTTTAAGGTCCTTTTCCTACTTTTCATCTTTTCTAGTTTTATTCATGTCTTGTGCTTGGATTTCTTTTTATAAATCCAGTTGGAATAAGACATACTTCTCAATTCTGTAGATTCATGTTTTTCATCTGGAAAATATATGCCACTATCTCTTTAATAATCAACAGATATATTTCTGATCTTTGCTATCTGTTACATTTTTCGTATTTTCTATCTCTCTGTCTCTCTGGATTCTCTCTTTTTTGGGGGAGATATTTCTTTGGATTTGTCTTGTAATTCTTTAATTCTCTTAAGTAGTATCTTTATGCCATATGTTGTTCATTGTTTATTTCATTCTACCACTTATATTTTTTCATTTCTAGACATTCCATTTCATGTGATGTAATCTTCTTCATGCTTGGTAACCTCTGGTATGCCCATCTGTGGTGTTTGTGCTGTTTATTTCTTCAAGTTTTTATGCATAGCTGTTTTCTGTTCTGTATTTGACAATAACCTTGAGGTACTGGGGTGTCTCAATCTGCTGTTACTCTGACTGTCACTCAGGCCACCAAAGTGGCTTGAATTAGAGGCTGGTGGCCCTAGACTGGGCAAGCTGAGTTCCAGGGGGCTTTGTTTACACTGCTGCGGCTTCTGACAAGAGCCAGGAAATGATGCCACTTCTGTCTCCGTCAGGTCCAACCTCAGTGCCCAAGTGCCGGGTTCATCATCCCCACCTTGCAGGTACCGTCGGTCCAGAAACCCAAAAACAGTTTCCCTTCTCCCTGTCGTGCTTTGTGTTAGTGTGTGTGTGCTGGGGGCGTCCTAGAAACCGGCATATTTATCACCCTATTGCCTAAACATTCTTCATTGTAGCTCAATCTATGTTTCCAACATTAGTTTCCCTTTTACTTTTATTTATAAGTTTTTTGTTTTTTTTCTTTTTTGAGACGGAGTCTCACTCTGTGCCCAGGCTGGAGTGCAGTGGCGCGATCTCGGCTCACTGCAAGCTCTGCCTCCTGGGTTCACGCCATTCTCCTGCCTCAGCCTCCTTAGTAGCTGGGACTACAGGTGCCCGCCACCATGCCCAGCTAATTTTTTGTATTTTTACTAGAGACGGGATTTCACCATGTTAGCCAGGATGGTCTCAATCTCCTGACCTCTTGATCCGCCCGCCTCGGCCTCCCAAAGTGCTGGGCTTACAAGCGTGAGCCACCGCACCCGGCCTAGAAGTTTTTAATATGTAGTTTTTGATGATAAAATTCTGTTTTTAAATCTGTCTCTTTTTAAAAAATTTCACCCTTGTTCTTGAAAGGTAGCTTAACAGATGCTGGTCAAGCAGTCTTCCCACTTTGGCCTCCCAATGTGCTGAGATTATAGGTATGAGTCACCATATCTGGCCCGATAATAGCTTAACAGAGAAAATATAACTATTAACCTGGTTACATTTTATATAATAAAGATACTTAACAATATTGCATTTGGCCATTGTAAAGGCTGATGCCAGTGCTTTAGGAGTGGCCTGGCTGAGAGGATGTGCAGGGACTTGCATGCACACACCATGGCTGTTCTACCACAGGAGCAACTGGGAACCCCAGCGGCTCTCTCAAGGAGTGCGTTGGCATTTCTTTTTCCTATTGGTTTTGGCTAGTAACTTGGAGCCATTTAGAAATTTATATTTCTTCGGTACAGAAAGGAATTATACATGAATGCAGAATACTGCTTGTTTCTTATTAGTTCATTTCATGGTTCTCTTTTTCCTTTCTAATAAGAAAACTCATGAAATGTTCCACATAATTTATTAGATTCCGGCAGGAATTTTAAAGTCAAACTCAGTTGTTTACAGCCTAATACACAATGCCCTTTCAGCTTTACTGTACTTTTTTTTTTGAGATGGAGCCTTGCTCTGTTGCCCAGGCTGGAGTGCAGTGGCGTGACCTCGGCTTGCAGCAACCTCCTCCTCCCAGATTCAAGCAATTCTCCTGCCTCAGCCTCCTAAGTAGCTGGGATTGCAGGTGCCCACCACCGTGCCCGGCTAATTTTTTTGTATTTTTAGTAGAGATGGGGTTTTACCATTTTGGCCAGGCTGATTTTGAACTCCTGACCTCAAGTGATCAGCCCACCTCAGCCTTCTAAAGTGCTAGGATTACAGGTGTGAGCCACCGTGCCCAGCTGCTTTACTGTATTTCTAAATGACTTTTTTTGTTTTTGTTTGTTTGTTTGAGACAGAGTCTCTCTCTGTTGCCCAGGCTAGAGTGCAGTGGCATGATCTCAGCCCAATGTAACCTCCACCTCCCAGGTGCAAGTGATTGTCCTGCCTCAGCCACCCAAGTATCAGGGATTACAGGTGTGCACCACCACGCCCAGCTAATTTTTGTATTTTTAGTAGGGATGGGGTTTCATCATGTTGGCCAGGCTGGTCTTGAATGCCTGACCTCAAGTGATCCACCCTCATTGGCCTCCCAAAGTGCTGGGATTACAGGTGTGAGTCACCATGCCCAGCCATAAATAACTATTTTGAGTTATACTAGTACTACTACTACCACTAAGGCACAGTTTCTGAGAGTGTGACAAATACATCTAGAAGCTTAAGGGTTTTTTCTTTAAACCAACTAGAGAGTTCATCAGTCTTTCTTTTCATGTCTTTCCAATCTAAGAAGAACCAAGGTACTTTTTTTGTAGGCAAAGGAAAAGTATAAGACAGTGAAGTCCCCCAGCCCCTGTCCCTGGTACGTTACTTCCTGTGGGCTCACACAACAGGGAACAACTGGAGTGCAAAACAGACAAGACTTATTTACATCATTTGTAAATAAGAGGTGAGGAGGAGAGAAGGCAGCTACCAAAGGAGGTCAAATGTTTTAAGAAAAATGTTTTTCATTAGCCTTTAAAAGTACATTGCTGATATTGACAAACCAATACAGTGTTAAAATTAGGATTTCTAATATGGCATTAGAGAAGGAAGACTCTTATTTTCCAGTAATTATTCCCCAAATTAGAGAACTATAATGTGAAATTATTTTAAATGAACCATCTAACTTTTTGTTTCTGCTTGATTCCTTATTAAGTGGTTTGCCTTTTTTTAGAAATTTGTTTTTAATCATCTTTGCATTTAGTATATTTTGCTATAGTGGTTTGTATAGTTGTTTCTCTTCACTATGGAGAATGTGAGCTGCATTCTGTTGTGCGGGGAATGTATTCCCCACACATTATATAGTATCTGATATCTATAAGATATTCCATAGGTATTTCTAGAATGGATAAATTTGTGGTTTAAAATTAGCTGAGCTTAGTTATCGCTGTACTTGTTTTCATTTTTCTTGTCAACAGTAGTCAATTGCATCCTTTAGCTACTTATAATAAATATCAAAGAAGGAGGTGCTGGTAGATTTGGCAGGAATTGATGGTTGCCTCACTGAGACAGAAGTTTATTTCTCTTATATAAAACAAGTGATAGACAATCAGTGTTTCTCAGTCATTGGGGCTACAGGTTACTTTAATTTTACCATTTTGTAATCCATAGCCACCTCATAGCCTAAGAGGCTGCTGAACATCACTCATCACCACTTATGTATTCTAGTCCCCAGGAAGGAGGAAGAGATGGGCATTCTCTTTTTCTTTTCAAGGACACAAACGTGTATACAGTAAGTCTTCACTTAACATCAATAGGTTCCTGGAAACTATAAGTGAAACGACATAAAGTGAAACCAGTTTTACCGTGGGCTAATTGATATAAACAAGAGTTAAGTTCTTGTGAAATGTTTCTGGTCACAAAAACATCCCCAGCTTCTAAGTAGAGACCCAAAACACTTCTAATATTAAACATTGGAATAAATGTAAGCATACATTTTAAAAAGTCTGATTAAAAAAAAACCAGATAATTATTTACCCAGTTATTCCAGTTCAGGGTCGTGGGTGGCTGGACCCTATCCCAGCAGCTCAGGATGCAGGGCAGGAGCTAGCCTTGGACAGGATGCCATTCTCATCACAGGGAGTACTCACTCCCCCAACCCCATACTCACTCATCCTGGGACAATTCAGACACACCAGTTCCCCTAACATGCACATCTTTGGGATGTGGGAGGAAAGTGGAGTAACCATAGAAACCCCACACAGACACAGGGAGAACATGCACACTCCATATAGTGGCCCAGCTGGGAATCAATTTTTTTTCTCATCAACACTATAATGAAACAACATTACATAATAATGACATTATTTATGAACCTGCTGTTTAATACTTTCCCTTAGAGGGACATAGGAGAAAACATAGTCGCATAGCCATACCTGCTACAGAAGAGACTGGGGAAGGCAGCACTTTACCTGGCCAAAAGACAACTTCATCCCCAGGATGAAGGGGAGAATGTCATTAAGAAACAGCAATCTCTGTTGCAGTTAGATAATTTTAACATTTGTCTGTTAAGAAGCTTGAGTATAATTTAGAGGTGAAAGTACCACCATACTATTTCTAAATTAAATATACTCAATTCTGACAGTTTTGGAGAAAGAGTAAGATAGAGTTACTACATGGAAATGCCTATTTAAGTTATATTTGAAGTTAGTTGTGGCTGCATTTTTGCCTGGGTTTTAAGTATTTGAGGGATTATGTTCACAAAATATTAAACAGGGTCACCAGACAAGAATCTTCTCAGAAATATTGCCAGAAGAGAAATAATTTTATCCTTGACTTAAAAATTTGCTTATAATAAGCTTAGTTTCTTTTTAATATGTAAAGAAAGTTGATTCCCATCTGAGGCTTCTAAAAGCCAGCTGTGTTATGAATTTGTGGATATGAATACACATGTGCAGGATAAGGCCACAGGCTGGGACTAGATGGGCACCTAGAGGATTCATCTCAGTGAGTGGGGAATGCTGATGGCAGTCAGCTGGTGCAGGTGGGGAGGGGCCCTCCTACACAGCCTCTTTTCCTGAAGCATTCTGGATGGCCACTGTGGTGTGAAAGGAGGAATACGAGGAGGTGCACAGTCATCATGCAGGAATGTGGGAGGGCAGAGCTCTCTAAGGATTTTCCAAAAATGCTAAATGGCAACAGGAATCAGTGGAGTGTTAAATGGGATTCTGAGGTTTAGCAAAAGAGAAAGAAGACCATATCAGTCAGCAGTGTTCTAAATCTTTCACTTAAAGGATAGAGGTCAGTTAAACATTAAGAGAGTTCTGGTTAAAATTGGCCAGAAAAACCTTAAATCTCGATGGCTAAGTGTATTGGTTTTAAACTCTTATCTTATAGTACCTTTCACACGGTGTTGTAGTTAGTTGTTTATGTAATTATCTCACTTAAGAAAAGGAAACATATTAGCGATTTTTCTACCCCATGATCTGTTATAGTGCCTAGTATGTCATATGGTCTCAGTGAAGGAGTAAATGAATACAGCCTCTCTTTTCTTTGTAGCTTCAAATCTAAATGATTTGAATCTTAGTGAATAGATCATAGAAACCGTTTTTGTTAGTCCTGAGAGAGAAGTAGGAAAGGTAATACTTAGAAGCCCTCTGCTATGTATATACAAGCAGTCCCAACAAAAGGCTTCTTAACATACAGCTGTCTCCTGTGAGATCTGCTGCCTTCTGCATTGTCATGGTAGAGCTCTCTCCTCATCCCTCTATACCTTCTTTCCCCAGTCTTTCTGAGCAAGGCAAGAACCTTGAGTGGTTGTCCCTGTGGTAACTCTGCACCTATTCCCAGTGCTCATGCATTTCACCCATCCCTGTCCTTACTGAGGAGCCTTTGGGCCCACAGCACCAAGCCCTAGAGAATGAGGGTGACTGAAGTCCTAGATTCATTGCTCTGGCCCAGCCCCACCCATTGCAGCTTTCTGCGACAATGGAACTGTTCTGTGACTGCCCCACCTAGTTTGGTAGCCTCTAGCCACATGGGACTGCTCATCACTTGAAATGTGATGAGCATCGCAGTTGGGAACAGAATTTTTAATTTAATTCAACTAATGTAAGTATAAATAGCTACATATCACTAGTGGTTGCATATTGGACAACACAGTTCTAACCTAATATTAGTGTCTTGTCATCTGTGTATGGGTTCAAGAGGTTTCTCTGAACTGATGTGGGAATCTAATAAACTGATGCTTGGGTTTGGGAATTGGGGTTTGGCAGTATTCTAAAAGCTTCATGTGAGTTAGTTTTTTATTACATGAGTTTAAATGCATTTAGGACATATCCTTTGACAGTTAATATAGTAAGGAATTATTATATGATAAAGGTTAGTAATTATATTTTGTTTATGATGTGTAAGTTGTATTTGTTGTTTTATTCACATACAGGACAGTTGTATAGAGTTTGGGCTCAAAGAAGGTTTTTACGCCACTTGAGGCAAAACTACTGCTGATTAGAGTGCACATTGTAAACCAGTCCCAAACACACAGATCATGGAGAGAGGCGACCTCATATTAAAAATGGGACAGCCTACAAGTCCCTGTTTGGTTTCCTAAGGCTTTAAATTTAGATATCTATAATAGGCTTTCCCTAAAAACTTTGAACATAGTACCTTAGGTGCGCTCAGAGTCCTCTATCACAAAACCTGAAGTAGTTTGATTTCTAGATTAAATTGAAATGTGTTAAAGGCAGCGTTGCAGAATTTTTACCATGACCTTGTGTACTTGAGCCTCATTTTTATTTTCTCAACTGCCAGGTATCAAAAAAGTTCTAACATATGGACAAACGTTACAAATTCATTATTAGTCAAAAGAAGTTTAAGAAAACCTAAACTGTATATATGCTAATTATTAGCCTTCAGGTTTCTTTTTTTTTTAATGGAGTTGTCTTCACCTTTGAAGTAAAAGCAATACCTAGTATTCGTCTTTATTTTCAAAAAACATATGCTTCCTTTCATTTTTCTTGAATCATACAACACTTTGGTTTATCTTTAACTTTCTTATTTGTGACAGCAATGAATATGGTAAGTTCTTTAGTTATGCCTGGCTCTGAGAAAAATAGATGTGTAGCTGGGTTGATTAATAGCAGTTGACAGCCACACAGTGGCGGAGAGGATATTCCCTGCCCTGGTCTTTCCCTCACCCAAATACTGACGTGTGTGTTGCCTTCTTGAAACATGGCCAGTTGCCTTCTTGAAATCCCTACTAGAAGGGCGTGCACGTACACCTTGCCCATGGGTCTGTTTTAGGCCCTCACATGTCTAAAACAGAACTGTTGATGCCCACCCACCTTTCTGTTCTCGGTGTGTAGCTTCAGCGTTCCCTCACACCTCATGTCCAGTCACTCATCCCTGTTGCCTCTTTGTCCACAGTAGCCCCTCAATCTCACCACTTCTCACCGCCTCTCCTGTCCACCAGCAAACCTCAGGTCAGGCCATGCCTCCCTCTGCATTAAACAGTGAGACACAGGGCATGTGGACCAGAAGCTGTCCAGACAGCAGTGCTTTCTTCTAAGGCAGAACAGAAACTCTGCCCCCTTCACATTCCAGGAACTTCATAAACAGTCTTACTTAAACCTCAGCACCACTGCATGGTAGTAGGAGTTCACATCCCCACTTTACAAGTAACCGGAGGTTCGCAGGTGTTAACAGCAAGTCTGTCCTATGGCAGAGCCAAGATTCAAATTAAGAACTCTCTGAGGCTGGGCGCAGTGGCTCATGCCTGTAATCCCAGCGCTTTGGGAGGCTGAAGTGGGCAGATCACTTGAGGTCAGGAGTTCGAGACCAGCCTGGCCAACATGGTGAGACCCCATCTCTACTAAAAATACAAAAAATAGCTGGGCGTGGTAGTGCAGGCCTGTAATCCCAGCTGCTTGGGATACTGAGGCACGAGAATTGCTCGAAGCCTGGGAGGCAGAGGGTGCAGTGAGCTGAGATTGGGCCACTGCACTCTGGCCTGGGTGACAAAGCGAGACTCAGTCTCAAAAAAACAAACACTCTGATATGAAAATAAATGCTTGCTGTTAAGGAATAGTGGCTTGAAAATGTAGATAGAGGCAGAAATCCTCAAGAATACTGCCTTGTAGATTCCAGAGTGTGTCTTTTGTGTACTAATTTTGCTACTTTTCCGTAGTGATTGGCATAAAAATTCTTAAAATGCAAAGACCCTGTGTTTTTAGAGGCAAAATGAAAAGGAGGAACTTGTGTGGATACGTTTCCCCCCTTCATATCCAGCTGTCAAAATAGATAATGATGGTTCTGTAAAGGTAAGGAAGGGAAGTTACAAACAAAAGTGGCTAGAGACAGAAATGTAAAACCAGTAGTTAAATGAATTAACTGATGGGTAAAACCAGAAAGTAGTATATCGTAGAAGCTGAGAGAGAATTATAGGATGTAATGAACATAATATCAGAATAAGAAAGAATGAGAACTGAGACCAGTTTCGGATTTACCAGAGGAGGAATTCACTGGCTTAGGAACTACTAGCAGTTAGATTATAGAATAAGGGATTTAAAATGTTTGAATATAGTATCAACCAAATAAACTCTGACATGATGTCTCTGGTTTTGTTTATAACGCCAGCTAACTTAACAGTTACGGATGAAGAAGTCATCCCTGTTTCTTGATACTTTATATTCAGTTTATTATATGTGATATAGTATGTGATTCTGAAAAGATACCTGTGTTTCCCTTTTCTCCTTGATCCTTTTATGTGTCTCCTGACATTCCTAATGTCGTCAGAGGCATTATTTCACATTGCTAGCACACGAGTGACACCTAGTGGCCAAAACATCTGAGTAAGTTAGTAACCAAAGTACTAGAAAAAGAATCAGCTATTCTTTCCAACCTATTTTCTTGGCCAGAGTGTTGAGGTTCTTGATAATAATGATCAATTTAATTTTGTTGCCTGACTTAAAGAACATTGCTGCGATTTCCAGCATTTCCATAAATTCACCTTTTTTACCTAGGGCATAAATTTATCTGTTTGTTTTTTCCTAATGTGAAACTGAGACAAGTGAATGAGTCACTTAATCAAAAAAGTCTATTTTTAAAAATAGTCAACTTTTAGGATAAACCTAAGGGATTTATTTCTGTAACTTCTCGGGTATATCCTGAATCATTTACTAATCAGGCTAGCTATTTTCTCTACAAATACAGTATTACCCAGTTGGAACTGATGTTTATAACCTTCAAGAAATATCTGAAAAAGGACAGTTTTTAATACGTTATAATTTACAAAGAGGGAATATTTTAGAAGAGTTTTCAACAATAAGGGTAAAAAAAGAAAAAACCAAAAGGATTTCTGTTTAAACCAACTTGTATTCATGTTTCCAGTACATATCTAGAAAATGATTTGTCCCATCCTTCCTGTGAATATACTGGTAAATTAAAGCATTATTATACTTGTTTCCTTCCTAAATAATATATGGAAGGATAAATAATTTACAGTGCTTTTATGTTCTTGCAAGTTTGTCATATTAATTGAGTTGGTGGTGTTATTTGTTAATACGCTTCTTTTTATATTTCAGAAAAGATGTTGGTTTAAAGCGATTTTTTCCTAAGAGTTTACTGGATTCTGTCAAGGTAATTAGAGTCTCCTTTATCATAATAAAATAACAAAATTATGCCAAGACCTTTTCCCCAGGGGTAAATTGCTTTTGGGAAAGTAAAATGTAGTTTCCTTCCTTACATGTAAAATATATAATTTAAAAAGCTGACATTTATTCTAGTCACATTAATGGCAAATAGGTTTTTGTATAGCTTTCTTCCATAAAACATGGTTTTACTTCTTGATTGTATTTGATACTCTGCTAAGCATAAAACTAAAAAAGTTACATGCACAGTTATTCCTGTCATCTAAGTCTTTACAGGCTAAAATATTTTGACATGCAGAAGAAAAGGAGCAATATGTAAAATAATCGTGGTGGTGGAATCATTAATATTGTGTGTGTGTGTGTGTGTGTGTGTGTGTGTGTGTGTGTGTGTGCATGTTAGTGCATTTTGAAGGTCTGTCTTTTGTTTCAACCCTTTGGATGCTTCCCCGCTTTAGTAGCTTTGGCAGAGACTCAGTTCTTATCCTTCCCATATCCAGTGTGGAGAGCACCTTGGAGTGAGGTGGGAGGACTCTGAATGTGTGATTCCCCCAGCTATTCCAGAGCACACATCAAGATTTTCAAGCGCAGCAGGGGATACAAACTTTAGGGTTAAGACAGAGTCTGGCTCAGATGAGCTCTGTCGTTTTCTAGCCTCAGGGTCTTGGGCCTGGTTTCTTATTTCCACAATGAAGAAAATAGTATTTTGTAGGGTTGATGTGAATATTTAACAGATTAGTAAATATATTACTTACCACAGTACCTGTCACATAGCAACAGTGGATGTTACTGCTCTTACTTTTTATTTTTCAAAGATCTTATTCTACATCCCATCAGCTGAAGCCCAAGCAGGAGAAGATACTCATTATGAGAAAATGTAGCTAACTTTGGATAAGTTATTTCATCTTTTGGTATTTCAGTTTACACATCCGTAAAATGGGGATAAAATCCATTTCTAACACATGAGATTAATAAGAGGATTAAATCTTAGAAAGACCAAAAGAGAGAGAACTGTCGACGTCATGTTGATTATCACTGGGCCAGAGTGTTGGTATAATTTATCAGATGCAATCTGTGACAAAAGCTCTGTATTCAGATATCTGGGTCCTGCTCTCTGTCAAACCCATCCAGAATAGGACTGTAAGGATTAGTCACCGTTTCCCTGAGTCCAGAAAGTAACAGTATCCCTTCCTCTCTCACATAGCTTCTTGATAATCTAATGGGAAAAATAGATATAAAGGTGTTGGCTTTAAAACACAATGCATTCTAGAAATGCAATAAGATATGCATTTAAGAATAGTACAGGAAAAATATACTCTCTTTCTAGTGATGCCGCTTGACTTTTTCAGTGTTCATTCAAGTTTCCTGATCTATTAGTGAAATACTACAGTGAATTGTTAGGGAACAGAGCATACTCCATTTAGTGTGGTTGAGGCCAGGACTACAGATTGAGACACTGTCCCAGTCTACAAGTAGCCCACAGACCATTGGCATGAGTGGATTGAGTCAGATTTGAAAGAGAACAAAGAGTTTTAAATGAAGTTTGGCACAGTGGAAGGGGAATGAGAGAGAATGACAGAATTGTGTCCTTCGAGAGAGTTATTAGGTGTGGGTGGCCCATACTCTTGCAGTTGGGAGAATGGGAGATTCAGTTTGACCTGGAATGTTTTTGGTGTGGGAGCCGAGAAGGCATGGGAAGACCCTTAAGTGGAAGGGATGCTGCTGTGTGTAAACCTGCTGGGTGCTGCAGTGAGGAGGATAGTGGAGACATTCAAACAAGTGTAAGCTACAGTTTTAGTGAATTTACATTGCTGTTGGGTAGAAGAGTACTCTACCCAATGTTCTATTGATGATTATGTCACATTAGTAGTATTGTTCAGGGGTTTTCAGTTGTGAAGCACTGGGTTATGAAGCCTCAGAATTATTGCAAAGTCTCCTTAAATCTGTATGTGTATAAACAATTAGGAAAAGAGTGACTGTTGTCATTTAGGAGTCCAATACATTCTAGATTTTTAAAGGATCCCCATATTCAAAACGGAACCACAGGTACAGGTCACAGGTGCCATGGTGTGAGTGTAGCCAGAGTGAGACAGGTGCCCAAAGAGGTTCGGTAGAGGACTGGCCCTGTCTCCTCCATGACTAGTCCTTCTGAACCTCTGCTTCAGTGTTCCCTCTCCTACTCTTTTCTCACCACGCAAAGTGGAAATGGCAAAATACTCCCTTCTATCTTGGGACCCTGTTTAGTATCTTAATTTTTAATTCTACTTTCTCTTTTTTTTTTTTTTTTTTTTTTTTGAGACAGAGTCTTGCTCCATCGCCCATGCTGGAGTGCAATGGCGTGATCTCGACTCGCTGCAACCTCCTCCTCCCGGGTTCAAGCAATTCTTCTGCCTCAGTCTCCCAAATAGCTGGGACTACAGGTGCCTGCCACCACACCTGGCTAATTTTTTTTATTTTTAGTAGAGATGGGGTTTCACTGTGTTGGTTGGGCTGGTCTCGAATGCCTGAGCTCAAGTGATCCACCCACCTTGGCCTCCCAAAGTGCTGGGATTACAGGCGTGAGCCACTGTGCCTGGCCTCAATTTTTAATTACGTAGTTTGTTACTTGTTTGTATTTTATCTGCCTTCCTCCGCTATATTTTAAGATTGTTGAGGGCAAAGACAATATCTGTTGCTGTCTCCACTCTACACCCTTTGTTTGACATTGTACCTGGCACGTAGTAACATTTGGTAAATCCTACTTAATGAATAACAGCAATATGATGAGTAAAATAAGGGGAGACACTTTCTGAACACTGAGTACAATGTGAACAAAAGGCGTGAAGACAGGATAAGACTTTAGAAGATAGTAGAATTGAAAAGCTAGAAAGTTTCTTTCCTTGGTTATGCCTTCCCTACTGCTCTCCATCCCCACCCCCCTAAAAAAAACCCTCCTCTGCAGGAAATTTGTGCATATCTTAAGATATGTTTCCAGGCTATCCTTTAGGCTTCTATTGCCCTGGCCTTTGCTGCTGACGCCCATGTGCTTTTTTTTCTGCCATCTTGAGCCGTACCTGGGTATCAGGTAACTCCTGGTGGCCAGAGAGGGATCACACCCTAGAAACAGCGAGCCCTGATAGCCAGAGAGGGCTCACACCCTAGAAACAGCGAGCCCTCTCTGTTTCTAGGCTGTCTAGGAAACAGAGGTCAGACAGGAAAGGGGGTTTTGGTTGAGTAGAGTCAATATGCGATCATTGTGGGCAGTCACTTGGTGTGGGCTTAAATGCTGAGGTAGGAGTTGAGGGGGATTGGGGACTCATTCCAGAGTGTGTAGAGTGTGCAGAGAGTGCAGAGTGTGCAGCATGATCTCTTTTTGGATTCTAGAATATAAATTTGACAGCAACATGGAGCACAGATTGAAAGCAAAAAGACAGAACCAAGAAGACTTGGGAGGTGATTAAGGAAGATGAGATGTGCAATGATCAAGGCCTGGATGGAATGGCTTCTGTAAGAATGGGAGGGAAGGATGACTAGAGGGACTTGAGAAAACTTCTTTTTTTTTTTTTTAGAGACAGGGTCTCACTCCGTCGCCCAGGCTGGAGTGCATTGGCGCGATCTTGGCTCACTGCAGCCTCGGCCACTCAGGTTCAAGCAATTCTCCTGCCTCAGCCACCTGAGTAGCTGGGATTACAGGCATGGACCGCCATGCCCAGCTAATTTTTGTATTTTTTTTCTGTAGAGACATGGTTTTACCATGTTGCCCTGGCTGGTCTCGAACTCCTGACTTAAGCCATCCACCCGCCTCTGCCTCCCAAAGTGCTGGGATTACGGATGTGAGCCATCACACCCAGTCCAGAAAACTTTTTACAAACCAAATAACAGATGTGCTTTTTGAGCAATTCAATTGCTGCTGATTTTGATGTAAATAGAATTAATTTTTAGCTACTGTTAGCTATGGATTCATCAGATTCATGGAGTGGCTCATAAATACGGTTCTTAGAACTGGTTTCTCACATGCCCTTTTTAATAAGGGAATCACTGTAATTTTGTGTACCCAATAGTGTGTATTTGGCTTAGGAATTCATAACCTTAGCCCAAGGTTTTTTCACATTTGACATAAATTCTTTGGACATTGCACTGATTGCCATGAAACTTCTATGGAATATGGTACCAACATATG
Organism: Gorilla gorilla gorilla; assembly: GCF_029281585.2. Taxonomy (NCBI): domain Eukaryota; kingdom Metazoa; phylum Chordata; class Mammalia; order Primates; family Hominidae; genus Gorilla; species Gorilla gorilla. The sequence goes on along the minus strand of NC_073231.2, from coordinate 146,677,681 downwards.
CTCATGGGGGTAACAACTATAATACAAATTAGGTGGTGTCTAGACAGTCCCTTCTTCAAAGCTATTGCCAGTGAAACTTCAGCTAGCTAGAAATTCACACCAGTTTCTTGTTTTTTCTGAAATAGCTCTATAGAATGGCTAAGTCAGTTAACGCTGGCTTTTCCATAAACAGGCTACATTTGTTTCTCCAAAAATCATTTTGTTTTACCTGATTTTTTTCCCCTTTCTATTTATATTCGTAGAGGATTATTTATAATTAACATTCACATTGAATTGTTGAAAGATTGTTTTATTATCTTTAGTGAAACTTGGATTAGCTATGTTTTATGCCAAAAATGGAATCTGGGATATATGTGCCTCAATTACTAAGAATAATTTGCAAGTATTTTAATTTCCGTCTCGTTGATGTTAGTAGTTTTAAAGACACATTTAAAATTTCACTGTACCAGTAAAACTGTCAAACCCAAATTGAGGGACATTCTACAGAATTCTGATGATTACTCTTGAAAAATATCAAGGTCATGAAAGATAAGACCCAGAAGCTGTTTAACAGCTGGAGGAGGCTGAGGAGACAAGATGTGTAAATGCAGTGTGGAATCCGGAGCAGTGAAAGGACATTAGTGGACAACTAGTGAAACTGGAGTCACTTCTGTAGTTCAGTGAATGTTGTCCTACCAGTGGGTACCAAGGGTGCTCCCCATACTGGCATTACAACTCTACTCTGAGCTTAAATTAGGCAGCAAGTCAAAATAGGCAAATTTTAATTTATTACAATATAATTCACAGTAGAAACCTAATTTCAGAACTAGAAATGTTAAGAGATCAATAGTTATCAGTTTTTTTTAGTATCTGATTCTCAAGTAATAATGTGGTTTCCTAGAATACTACCAGGAACACATGATTTTATTCTTGGAGAAAATAGTCATTATTTTCATTTCTAGGATGAGCAGATGACTATTTTAAGCTTAATATTTTCACCAAGCACAGAAATGCATATCTTGGTACGATATTCAGCAGTGAATTCCTGTTATCTGCTGTATGCCAGGACCTGAGTTGGGGGTGCTGGGAGGGAGTGAAACCTGGCCTCTGCTTACAGAGCTTATCATCTGATGTGGGTCCTGTAGATAGGAGTAAGAAGAAGCTCTCTTCATGCGCTGTTAATGTATCTGCATTTAAAGCATTTGGTGTTTGGGTTGATAAGTTATTCCTTAAAAACTCTCTTATTGCAGATTTTCCTTGGCATTGCCTTACAACCTTTGCATCTGGGAAGTCCTAGGAATCTATTGTTGCTAGCAGCATCTGATAATCATTAGGTTGACTAATAGGAAGTTATTTTTGTAGCTCAACATGGATGAATAGCAGCAGTTTCTTATGGTTCATCCTAGCAATACCACTTCATTTTGAAGAAGTATCACATTCTTAGTAAATTTATCACTATACGTAAATTGGTTTAAAATAAAATAGTGTGCGTAGATGCCTCGTTTCCAAAATCCAGGTTAACACAAGCAGGTGTTCAAACTTGAAATGCAATGAGAACAGTCTTGTTTACTTAAACAAGTTCTGCAAGTGTATTGATTAATATCCAGAGATTCTATGCAGATTTTGTGGAATTTTGTTCCCCACTGAGTAATTAGGAAAGAACTAATGCTTTCTAAGATATCCTTTTCATGAAAACTAATTTTGGAGTTTCAGACAGCAGAGATTTTCTAGTTTCTGTCCAGCACTGAACACCATAGGTTTGGAACTCACAGTCCTCATTGGCAGTCACGTTTAAGTACAGACCATAAGAACTTGGGTATATTCCTGCCAAAGGCGCCAACAATTTTAGTTGGCGGAGAATGAGAGCGTTGTTTCTGTGTCCATAGGAAACTAACTCTGAATGATATCGTTTTCCTTTACTCCAGCTGCTTGAGCTTACTGGTTTGTTGTGTTGTTTGTTGCTCTCACTTCTTGGGTCTCAGCTTGTTAATGTGTAGGATGAGCAAGGTAACACCGCCTACAGAAAAAGCAGCATGTTTTCCCACATTCAGCTGAATGAGACAAATACAGTAAAATTGGAGTCCAGATTGTCTCTTAACATTGCATAGTTATTACTTTCAAACACATTTGCCCCAGTTACTTGGAAATTTTCTAGCAGGTTAAATTATTGGGGAGAGCAGTTGAGTTCTTTACCACCATACACATTCCATGTCTAAGAGTTTGGGATGAGAAAATGAGGATCAAACCAAATTGACTCACTTTATTTAGCAAAGGGTTGATGGCTTCAATCCCTGTTGTAGAAGAACAGCACACAACTTCTTTTAAGTTTCTTAGTCATCAGGAGATGCTGAGAAATAAGAGGCCAAGAGAAACAAGGAGGGCTTGAATTTAAAGGAGGCAGAGGGTAGAGAGTTGTTGCGTTACATTTGAAGAATGTTATGGGCGTAAAGTCTAACAGGACTTAGCTACTGGTCTAATGTGGGAGGAGGAAGAAGAAAGTACAGGGCCTGGCCTCAGATTTCTGTCCCATACACTTAAGTGCTGTCTAGTGCTACTAGTCAAGAGACAATATTGAAGCAGAATCTGAACTGGGTGGGACTGCCAGTGATGCATTCAGCTGTGTAAGTAGTGAACTAGAAGTGCCTTGAGACTATGGAGGTCAAAGGGAAGGGGTATAGGAAAGAGTAAGTTCAGAGTGGTAGAGTTGCAACCAAGTTACATGTATATGTTAGGGTCCAGTCGGGTAGGGCCAATTAGCCACCACGGCTGAAATCTCAGTGCTCTTAGTGGCAGGTTTTAGATGTCTGTGAGAAACTGCAGTGGAACTGTCAGGTAGGCAAGTGTATATATATATATATATATATATATATATATGCATTTTAAGCTCAAGAGCAGATTCTGTTTCCTTGACTTCTATCTCCGTTACTTCATAGAATGTTTTAGGTTAATTTTAAAAAGCATTGAACAAATGAGCAGGTGTCAGTATATTATAATATTGCTAATAATTTATATATAAACCAGCAGCTGGTTGGGAATTAGGTACAAAGTAGAGAATTGACTTTTTTTCTGGACCTATTTTACATAATTTTTGATCGCTGCATGTCAGTATTTACCTGAGTTGAAATATTCCTCTTAGAGTCATGAATGAATATACCAACATTTGGTTAATGTTAATAGAAATGTTTTCTCATTGTGTTCTGGTCCCTGTGTTCAGTTGACAACTGTTCCTTGGAACTGCTACCATATTCCAATTTATTGTATCATACACTTAAAGAGATTTTTTTATATTCCAGGGCTTTTGCTGGACTTATTTTCTATTAATACTTGTAGATGGGAGACATTTCTTACACTCAGAGCATTTGTACATTGAGGCAGCATGTTCTATGATAGAAGTTTGAAACTAAAGAAATCTGAACTATCTTCCCACTTAGTTACTAGAAAGTGAAATCTAATTTATCACAGGATAGAACTAGATTTTATTCATCCATATTATCTGTTGGAGAGTTTGCCAGAATCCAAGTTGTTATGGCAGAGACATATAATTATTCATTGTAAAGCACATCATTGAGTTTCAGCTGCAGGCTACACTCTTTTCTTTGGGGTAACAAGACAGTGAATGCTCCCTTATCACCAACGTGGATCTTATATAAGTGCCATGTCTAAAAATACATTCAAAGCAGTATGAGACCCATAGGGATGTGGTGGTTGTTTCTTCCTGGTTTCTTCTGTCAAGCAGAGCATCTTAGAAAAGGAGGTGTTTGAATTGGTCTCATAGCAAGTAAAAAGAAATCAAGCAGTTCTGGATTAGAATCACAATTCTTGTACCCCCTCGTTGTTACCTAATGTTTCAGTCTCTGTTTGCTCAGTAATATATGAAAAATAGTATCTCCCTTGCAAGGGTCATTGTGAAGACTTTGTTTATTTCCACGGAAGGGCCTACAGATGTCTTTTCTGATATCATTTTTTGGTTGTGTGCGTGTGTGTGTGTGTGTGTGTGTGTGTGTGTGTGTGTGTGTGTGTGAGAATCAGCGCCTGATAGCACTATATGCACAGAATTATACTGTTCCTCCTGTAGCCATGAATGAAGATCAGAATGCTCTTTTTCCAGCTGTACTCTGAATTTATTGAGAATAGATACCTGTTCTGATTATGCAGGGTATGCCGAGTGCCAAGCACAGAGTAGAATTTCCTTAGTGGATTTGTTCTAGGTCCAGAGTGTAGCAGGCCTGCTTCTTAGAGACTGCTTTATATTCAGCAAAGTCCCAAGGTACTATATTGTTAATTTATAAGGAGAAAAACATCATGTAGGTGGCTACAAGCAGTACTCAAATCTCCATGTCCAATCTGCATGCTCTGTTGTAAAGTCTGTCCTACATAGGTGATCATAAGCAGAGAATGTTTAGAAAGCCTGGAGTCAAACCAAGAATATGCTTTTCGGACTTTTGTTTATAGAGCATCTGAGGCTGACCACCTCACTTTCCATATGATACGTTTTATAGTCAAGCCTTGCTAACCTTGAACCCATTTTATTGCTCTTCAGTTTAAGTTCTGTGAAGCTGTAATTAATCCTTTTCAAAACAGCTATAATTCTCTTATTCCACTCTGTCATACTCACCTGTCAAAACCTCAGCCCTGGTTAAAACCAACTGTTGGTCAGCTTACTTGGCTTTGGCCTTCTCTTTTGTCTTCATTTTATTTGCAGGTGCTGTCTAGTCCCATGTATTTAAATACTTCAGCTGGTGGCTCTGAAATTTCTAGCAACAGTGCTGCCCTCTCCTGAGCTCCAGACTTAGATCCAAATGTCTCCTTGGTGGTTCATGTTGGAAGACTTCAAGGTCAAACACATGTACAGGGTTAACATGACTTTATTTTTTTCACCAAGCCTGCCTCTTATGTTTTCCTGTTTGTTCCATCTAAAACTCTAGTTTTCCTGGATTCTTTACTTTCCAGTTGTCTTGCATATGATCATCCAAATGTCCCAAAAGTGCCCATTTCTCTTCTTCACCACTACCTTGGGGTCCATGCCACTAGTGTTTTCTTGCTTGGTCTGTTACAGTGACCTGACTGGTCTTTCTGCTTTCACTCCTACACACTCCCCCAACCCTCTGTGTGTAAGAGCAGAGTGAGCTTTTTAAAATAAAAGTCACATGCCTTAGGTAATCCTCCCATGTTCCACTATCTTGGCTCATTGAATTCCTGTCTTCAGGAATCTTGTCCTCTGCCTTACCTCAACCTCTCACTCTGGTCTTATTCATTTCCAGTAATCGAACCCCCTCCCTAATTGTGTGTATCCTTCTCTCTGACCATAGTTCCTGTCTTTCCAGCTCACTTTCTGTAGTATCCCAGATCCGGTAATCCTTGGATCCTACTAGGACCTTCAAGCCACTACAGACAGGCTATTACCTCCATGACCCCACCAAAGTATGCCATGCCCTCCTAGTTTACGGTGTACCTGACTTAGCAGCCACACCTCAACCTGGGCCCCTGGCTGCTCCCCATGTCCCTGACCCACTGAGATTAGCAGGTCACCTAATCCATCTTCCCTGTCTGCTGGGCCAGCCAGGACCTCCCCTTGAACTCCACTGGGCCCTTACTGGCCTGCTTGACAGCCCCACTTGGATTTCTGGTATTCTTCTGGCATTCTTTCTGACCTTTACCCACCAAACTGCTCCTCTCACAATTTCTGCCATTTCAGTTTAATGGCAACTCTTAATTATTAGCATATCCTGTTGGTTCTATGTTTAAAATAAATCCATTGGAGTCCAGTTACTCTGAAAAAAAAAAGAAGAAAGAAAGGTAGGATCTGATTACTTGACTACTTCTCACCCTCTTTCTGGTTCTGTACTTGTGCCAACTGTCTCCTCCTGCCTGGATTATTTGGGTTGCCCTGACTTGGTCTCTCCTGCTCCTTTCATACTGTTCACAACACAGTGGCCAGAGTATCCCTGTTAAAACATAATTCAGGCCGGGTGCGGTGGCTCATGCCTGTAATCCCAGCACTTTCGGAGGCTGAGGCGGGTGGATCACTTGAGGTCAGGAGTTCAAGACCAGCCTGGCCAACATGATGAAACCCTGTCTCTACTAAATATACAAAAATTAGCCAGGTGTGGTGGTGCACACCTGTAATCCCAGCTACTCAGGGAGGCTGGGGCAGGAGAATTGCTTGAGCCTGGGAGGCAGAGGTTGCAGTGAGCCGAGATTGCGCCACCGCAGTCCAGTCTGGGCGACAGAGTGAGACCCTATTAAAAAAAAAAAAAAAAAAAAAACCTAAGTCAGATAATGTCACTCCTCTTCTCAAAGTCTCCTGAGGGCTTGGCATCTCATCAGAGTCAAAGCCAACTTGTTAACTATGGCCTACATTCTCTTGCCCCTCTTGCTTAGACCTCATCACATTCCCTTTATCCATGGCCTTCTCAGACTGCTTCACACACCAAGGACTGGGGGTTTGCTGCTTGGAAAGCATTTACCTCTGCTATGCAGATTTCCATGTGTTTAAGTAGAAAACTCAAATAAGCAAAAAAGGACTGGAAGACCACCTATCATCTTACTTCATGAAAAAAGCAAAAGCATCGTTGCTTTATCTCCTTCATGGGTACATTGCTGTGTGCTCACCAGGACCCACACATGTGCTCTTGCCTTTTAAAGCCATCTGTACTCCATGCTGACTGTTTTGTCATCTTTTTTCACGTAACAATGTAATATGGGTTTTAATGCCAGTAGATTAGTTCTCCAAAACAGTTCTTGAGGCTGCATAGAATGTTAGTTGAGAAGATAGATACACCATAGTTTACGTAACCAGGCTCTCTATTACTGTAAACAGTTCTGCAGTGAATCTTTTTGTTCCTGAATCTTTGCATGTATCTCTAATCATTTCTAAAGAATAATGTCCTGGAATTTTATTTTCTGGATCAAGCATTGTGGTTTTTTTAAAGTTTTTGATTTGTGCTTTCCTTCAGAAAGATATACTGTTTTTTCCCTCCTAACAGTGGAATGTGCTAAGTACCTTTATACCTTTGGCCTGGTCTTTTCTGAGTCATGTGCACATATAGTACAAACTTCTGTTTAAGAAATAAAACTCTATATATGAACTTTACAGTTAAAAATGGTTAAGATGGTAAATTTTGTGTTACATGCATTTTGCCACAATTAAAAGAAATAAAGCTTTGATAAATACATTTATAGTTATTTGACAAGTATACTTTTTGGCAGTAATATGAATGTAGGTGTTAGTAAGTAGTTGGTAGGAAAGAAATCTTACCATTATTGTTGTGGTCTTTACTCATTGCTGATTTTTACAAGATGTTTTGGTAATTTTGTCATGCAGGCCAAAACACTAAGAAAACTGATCCAACAAACATTTAGACAATTCGCCAACCTTAATAGAGAAGAAAGTATTCTGAAATTCTTTGAGATCCTGTCTCCAGTCTACAGATTTGATAAGGAATGCTTCAAGTGTGCTCTTGGTGTAAGTATGGGAATATGGGAAATAGTGGGCTAGTCTGATTTTACTTTTTCTTATCTCTTGCTGTATATCTAAATTTCTGATAAAAAAATGCTAACTTGTCCCATTTTTTTCAATAAAATGATATTTTTTCATTTTACCATGTGAAAAATAGAAAAAGAAAATAATTAATGTGAGAATAAAATCACCTTTTTAAAAACAGCATGCCTAGTTTCATAATTAGGTTTTTTAAATTTTATCCCTGTGATTTGTTAATTGTTCTCTAAGGGCTAGTTTACCTATTTAGATAATCATCCCAGAGAAACCCTTGGCATCAGGCATGCTGGAATAAGCACATTGCACTTTGTGCAGGCTTAACACATCCTGGGTCAATGAAGTTATAAATATTTTATCTTATTTGGTTAGATAGATTAATAGCAAACCAAACCAGCCCCTGCTTTGGTCCTTTAATATGTCCACGGCTCTTTATCTAAAGTATTTCTTTTTTCCTTCTGCCACCTCTGTTCTCACTTGTTTCACCTTCAAAAGTCAAGCTGGATTATTTCAGTGGAACTGGCAATCGGCCCAGAAGAAGGGATCAGTTACCTAACGGACAAGGGCTGCAATGTAAGTCTGCTCTGACCTTTCGGGAACTTGGCGTTAGACAAAGAAGAATCAAATTAAGGAAATGGGGCATTCTTTTGGAAAAGATCATTTTACAATTAAATTTTCCTATTGCACTGCATTTATTGTTCAGTGGAGTGGGGGACAAGTAAGAGAAAGTCTGGGTGCTGTTGAAATACCTCGGAATTACTTAGTTTTGGAAGGAAAGGAATCATACAAACCTAACATGTGTTAGTGAGACCTGAATGGGATTGTTACTGTTTATCTGGAGAAGTTTTAAATACTAATTTTTAAAATTAAGTTCTGAATGATTTGGGTATATTTGTACTGGCATCTTATCCTTTGAAACAGCCTCTTCAGGTTATTTCCAGGAAAAAAAAAATTATACATTCACAATTCTCTTGAAAGCCTTATTAGCCTTATTTACCTTGAAGAAAAAATGTCCATCAGATGGAAACTCACACTTCTACCCCAGACCTCACTTCTTTTGTTACCTTCCTAGCAGAAGTGCTGACCATTTCCTGTGTGATCCTCATTCTTCCAACAAGTATTATTGAGAACCTGCTTGGTGCCAGGCAGTCTAGAGGTTTGAGATACAATAAGGAACAAAACAGAGAGAAGTCCTTTGTCTTTATGTAGCTTATAGTCGAGTGCACAAAATAAATATGGAATACATCTGTGTCATACAACAATAAGTACCGAGATGAAAAGTAGAACAGTGTAAGGGTGGGTGTACTGAGAAGGGCATGCTCCCATTTAGATGAGTGTTCGGGGAACATGATTCTAGGGGCTTCTTCTCAGGCCTTGCACTAGTAACATTTCTTTTCCACTTAACATAGTGTAGTGATTTGAACTTTTTACTTAATTTATTCATACCTTGACCTGTACATATAATTTTCTATACATATATAAATGTGCCAAACCGTGTCTGACCTGCTTTTTTCCAAGTGTACTCTGGTTTCCATTCCCACTCTGCTCAGCTCCTGCCTCTACCATTCTTTTCTCTTCAGCCTTCTCTGTAACCCCCCCACCCCCTGCCCATACTTAACATGTAAGTGATTTAGTCATCTTCTGTGTTTTTCCCCATATTCCTGTTTTGTTATTCAGAAAAGGGGTCATCATCAGGCACACTGTCCTACTTGGTTATTTCACTCTGTGAACCTGGTAGAAATTTTTTCAAGCCCCGCCTTTCTTTGCCCCTTCCTCCCTGGGGGCCAGATGGGATTCTGTGAAGGGCAATTACTTTGCTTTTAGATTTCTGCCCCAAGACAATGACATAATAAATACTCCTTTATATATAATCTATGTACTACTGCTTTTTCTCCTTGTGGAAGAGATTTCCAAACATTGAACTGCAGGGTTCGTTTCAAATAGTTGTAATTTTAAAAGAAGCTGTTGGATTGCTTTTCAGAAAAGCTAGGAAACTTCATATTGTCACTGGCAGTGTGTGAGAGTACTATTTTCGCACTCATTGGATGGCAGTTTTAATAGCTCTTTTAATTTTTCCATTTTAATAGATATAAAGTTATTCTTGTAACTTTTTTGCTCACTTAGATGTAAAGCAAGGACCTAGTAACTTTAAGCATATTTTCATGTCTTGACTGTTTTTCTTCTCACCTCTGTGAATTAACTGCTCATATCATATACTTTGCCTATTTTACCAACACAATTGTCCTTTTAAATTAATAAGTCCTTTTACACATCAAGGAAATCAGTGTGTTTTCCTGTTGCCTTTTTTATGATTTTTTTCCCCAAATCTCTTGTTGGCTGTTGACTTTAAACAGACCGGCCTCCCTTGTCCCACATCCTAAGGATGACCACTGTCCTGACTTCTGCCATCACTGATTAAATCTCATTAAATGCTGCTGTGTCAGCTGGATATTCACAGAGGAAAACAGAATAAATTTTTGTGAAATTTTGTGAAAGTGCGTTTTTTTTGATATTGTGTTTCAGGACTTCTTTTATACCCTTCAATAAGATCTCAATCTTTTTCATATAGGTCTTCCATATTAAACCAATTCATAAGTATTTTATAGTTTTGGGCCTTATGTTGAATGACTTTTTGGGGTTTTTGTTGCCACTTACAATTTAAAATTTATATTGTGAGCATAGAAGATATTCTTGATTATTGTTTAACATATAGTGTGCAACCTTATTATTGATTAAATAGGTTTTTTATTAGAATTTTGGATTTTATAAGTATATAATAATGTAATCAGCAAAAGAATAATTTTACCTTTCCCCGTATACAATTTTTTCTTTTAGTCACAAGAAGCTCAAAGATCATGTTTAATAACAGGGCAGTAGACAATATTCCTATTTTGTTTTAGATTTTAATTTATCAATTAAAAGTGTGTCATTATTTGGGATTGTTTTTGTTGTTGAGTTTTAATAACATGTCTTTAATATTTTTATCTTTTGCTTAGAGTTTTATGAGTAGCTCCTAAATTTAATCAAAGACCCTTTTAGCATCTATTGATATGATCCTTTTTCTCCTTTATCATTATAGTAGATTATATTAACAGTTATGGTAATATTGAGCCAATTAATAATATACAATATTCTTTTAAAATATTGAGTTATATTTGTAGAATTTTTGCAACTATTTGTAAGTGAGATTAATCTAGACTTTTTTATGTTAACTTTATTAGACATGGTGTTAAAGTTATATTAATTTCATTAGGTGAATTGGAATCTTTCAGTGATTTTTTTTCTTAAAAAACTTTTTAAGCTCAGGGGTACATGTGCAGATTTGTTACCTAGGTAACCTCGTGTCACACAGTTTATCATACAGATTATTTTGTCACCCAGGTATTAATCCTAGTACTGATTAGTTATTTTTCCCAATCCCCTCCCCACTTTTACCCTCCACCCTCTGGTAGGCCCCAGTGTCTGTTGTTGCCCTCTGTGTGTCCTTGTGTTCTCATCTTTTAGCTTCCCTTATAAGTGGGAGCTAAAAGATGCAGTATTTAGTTTTCTATTCCTGTGTTATTTTGCTAAAGATAATGGCCTCCAGCTCCATCCATGTTCCTGCAAAGAACATGATCTCATTCTTTTTTTTTTGGCTGCATAATATTCCATGGTGTGCATGTACCACATTTTCTTTATCCAGTCTACCATCGATGGGCATTTAGGTTGATTCCATGTCTTGGCTATTGTGAATAGTGCTGCATTAGACGTACATGTATATGTGTCTTTATAAAAGAACAATTTGGCCGGGCGCGGTGGCTCACGCCTGTAATCCCAGCACTTTGGGAGGCCAAGGTGGGCGGATCACGAGGTCAGGAGATGGAGACCATCCTGGCTAACACGGTGAAACCCTGTCCCTACTAAAAATACAAAAAATGAGCTGGGCGTGGTGGCATGCGCCTGTAGTCCCAGCTACTCAGGAGGCTGAGGCAGGAGAATGGCATGAACCCGGGAGGCGGAGCTTGCAGTGAGCCGAGATTGCGTCATTGCACTCTAGCCTGGGCAACAGAGCGAGACTCCGTCTCAAAAAAAAAAAAAAAAAAAAAAACAATTTATATTCCTTTGGGTATATAGCCAGTAATGAGATTGCTGGGTTGTATGGTACTTCTGTTTTTAGGTGTTGAGAAATTGCCACACTGTCTTATTATTTTATGTATTATTGTGAGGTACATTCCTTCAATGCCTAGTTCATTGAGGTGTTTTAACATGAAGAGATGTTGAATTTTATTGAAAGCCTTTTCTGCATCTGTCAAGATGATCCTGTGGTTTTTGCTTTTAGTTCTGTTTATGTGATGAATCACATTTATTGATTTGCATATGTTGACCCAGCCTTGCATCCCAGGAATAAAGCCTACTTGATCATGGTGGATTAGCTTTTTGATGTGCCACTGCTGGGTTTGGTTTGCTAATATTTTGTTGAGGATTTTTGCATCTATGTTCATCAATAATATTGGCCTGACATTTTCTATTTTTGTTGTGTCTCTGCCAGGTTTTGGTATCAGAATAATTCTGGCCTCATAGAATGAGTTAGAGAGGAGTCCCTCCTTTTCAGTTTATTGGAATAGTTTTAGTAAGAATGGTACCAGCTCATCTGTATACGTCTGGTAGAATTTGGCTGTGAATCCATGTGGTGCTGGGCTTTATTGGGTTGGTAGGCTATTTATTACGGATTCAATTTCAGAGCTCATTATTGGTCACTTCAGGGCTTCAGTTTCTTCCTGGCTCAGTCTTGGGAGGGTTTATATGTCCAGGAATTTATCCATAACTTCTAGATTTTCTGGTTTATGTGCATAGAGGTGTTCCTAAGATTCTCTGATAGTTATTTGTATTTCTGTGAGGTTGGTGGTAACATCCCCCTTTTCATTTCTAGTTGTGTTTACTTAGGTCTTCTCTCTTCTTTGTTAATCTGGGTAGTGGTCTATTTTATTAATTTTTAAAAAAAAAACAACTCTTGGACTCGTTTTGGTTTAGCAACAGGCAGGAATGGTTTTTCCCATCTCACTCTCCTTCAGTTCATCCTGGTTTTGGTTAGTTCTTTTCTTCTTCTAGTTTTGGGGTTGGTTTGCTCTTGGTTCTCTAGTTCTTTTTTGTGATCTTAAGTTGTTAAACTGAGATCTAACTTTTTGATGTGGGCATTTAGTGCTACAAATTTACCTGTTAACACTGCCTTACCTGTGTCCCAGAGATTCTGGTACATTGTGTCTTGGTTCTCATTCATTTCAAAGCACTTCTTGATTTCTGCCTTAATTTCATTATTTACACAAAAGTCATTTGGGAGCAGTTTATTCGATTTCCATGTAATTGTGTGGTTTTGAGCAAATTTCTTAGTCATGATTTTTAACTTGGCCATGCTGTGCTCCGAGAGAATGTTTATTATGATTTCAGTTCTTTTGCATTTGCTGAGTACTATAAATTTACCTCTTTACACTGCCTTACCTGTGTCCCAGAGATTCTGGTACATTGTGTCTTGGTTCTCATTCATTTCAAAGCACTTCTTGATTTCTGCCTTAATTTCATTATTTACCCAAAAGTCATTTGGGAGCAGTTTATTCAATTTCCATATAATTGTGTGGTTTTGGGCAAATTTCTTAGTCATGATTTCTAATTTGGCCATGCTGTGCTCTGAGAGAATGGTTATTATGATTTCAGTTCTTTTGCATTTGCTAAACGGTGTTTTGTGTTCAATTATATAATTGATTTTAGAGTATGTGCCATATGGTGATGAGATGAATGTGTATTTTGTTGCTTTGGGATGGAGAGTTCTATAGATGTCTGTCAGGTCCATTTGATCCAATGTTGAATTCAAATCATGAATATGTTTGTTAATTTCCGTCTCAGTGATCTACGTAATATTGTCAGTGGGGTGTTAAAGTCTCCCACTATTATTGCGTAGGAGTCTAAGTCTCTTTGAAGGTCTCTAAGAATCTGGCTTATTAATAATGAGTGCTGCTGTTTGGTTTTTTATATATTTAGGATAGTTAGGTCTTCTCGTTGGATTGAACCCTTTACCATTATGTAATGCCCTTCTTTGTCTTTTTTAACTGAGTTGGTTTAAAGTCTGTTTTGTCTGAAATTAAGATTGTAACCCCTGTTTTTTTCTGTTTTCCATTTGAATGATGGATTTTTCTCCATTCCTTTATTTTGAGCCTATGTGTGTCATTGCATGTGAGATAGGTATTTTGAAGACAGCATACCAATGAATCTTGGTTCTTTATCCAGCTCTGTGTCTTTTAATGGGGGCATTTAGCCCATTAACATTCAAGGTTAGTATTGATATGTGTGGATTTGATCCTGCCATCATGGTGTTAGCTTGTTATTAGGCAAACTTGTTTGTGTGGTTGCTTTATAGTGTCACTGGTCTGTGTTTTTGTAATGGTTGGTAACGGTCTTTCCTTTCCATATTTAGTGCTCGTTTCAGGAGCTCTTGTAAGGCAGGTCTCATGTAACAAATTTCTTCAGCATTTGCTTGTCTGAAAAGGATCTTATATCTCCTTTCTTTATGAAGCTTAGTTTGGCTGGAATTATAAAATTTCAGGTTGGAATTTCTTCCAGAATGTTGAATGTTGGCCCCCAATCTCTTCTGGCTTGTAGAGTTTCTACTGAGAGGTCTGCTGTTTATCTGATGGGCCTTCCTTTGCAGGTGACCTGGCCCTTCTAGTTTCCTTTAACATTTTTTCTTTCATTTCCACCTTGAAGAATTTCATGATGATGTGTCTTGGGAATGATCTTCTCGTGTAGTATCTTACTCTGCCTTTCCTAAATTTGAATGTTGACCTCTCTAGCTAGGTTGGGGAAGTTTTCATGGATCATATCCTGATATATGTTTTCCAAGTTGCTTTCACTCTCCCCAGCTCTTTCAGGGACACCAGTGAGACATAGATTTGGTCTCTTTACATAATCCCGTATTTCACAGAGGCTTTCTTCATTCCTTTTCATTCTTTTTTCTCTATTCTTTTCTGACTCCTATTTCAGAAAGACAGCTTTCAAGCTCTGAAATTCGTTCCTCAACTTGGTCTGTTAGGCTATTAATACTTATGGTTGCATTATGAAATCTTTGTAGTGTGCTTTTCAGCGCCATCAGGTTGATTATGTTCTTTTCTATTCTGGCTATTTTTTCTCTCAGCTCCTGTATTGTTTTATTGTGATTCTTAGCTTCCTTGGATTGGGTTTCAATGTACTCCTACATCTCAATGATCTTCATTCCTATCCATGTTCTGAATTCTATTTCTGTCATTTCAGCCATCTCAGCCCAGTTCAGAACCCTTGCTGGAGAGGTGGTGCGGTCATTTAGAGGAAAGAAGGCACTCTGGCTTTTTGAGTTGTTGGATTTCTTGCAGTGGTTCTTTCCATCTTTTGGGCCGACGTTTCTTCAACCTTTGAAGTTGCTGACCTTTGTATTTTGCTTGTTTGTTTGTTTATCCTATTTGATGACCTTGAGGGTTTGATTGTGGTAAGGTGGACTCAACTGACTGGCTGCATTTCTGGAATATTTTAGGGGACCAGTGCCCAGCCCCCAACTCCTGGACTGTGTGCTCTAATTCTGGGAGACTGGTATTGGGCTCCAACTTTGTTCTCTGGCTCCTGGAGGTTAGGAATCCACTGCACTTGTAGGGTGTTGGGGGTAGGGGTGCTCCCAGACCACTGGTCACTACACTCCAATGGGTGGTGTCAGCCAAAGCATTTCACAGTGTGGCGGCATAGGATCCGTCCTTGTTTCCATGTGCCAGCAGCAGTGGCAGCACACTAGGGTGCACGCTCATCAGCCCGGCAGGTTGCTAGTGGGTACTGAGGTGCCTGTCTCCATTTGAGCATTCACTACAGTAGCAGTAGCAGCATGGTTTGGGTGGGGGGTGCCTGTTGGCAACTGTGCAGCATTCGTGCTGGTGGTGGTGGTAGCACAGGGTTGCGTTGCTGGCAGGCCCAGGTCTGTGTGTGCACCCTGTGCACTGTAAGCGTAGGTGTTTGCTCTGGGTAGGGGAGAATCTGCTATTCTCTGTGCCTGCTTTCACTCTTGGGACAATGTTGACATAAGCGTGGGGTGCTGGCAGTGGGGACAGGGCTGGTTGGCTCTGTGCCTGCCAAGGCTCCGACTGAGGTGGCTGTCAGGCATGGGTGAGTTTTGGGGTTGCGTGCACACGTGCACTGGTGAGGCACGGAAGGCAATACCTGCCTGCGTACACAGGTGCCAGCAAAACTCTGTTGGGAATTGCTGTGGGCTAGAGGAACCTGCAGTGTGAGGAAGGAGCGGGTGAGCTGGTGTGTGGCAATGGAGGCTGCCCTGTGGGAGCTCTCTGCTGGTCAGAAGCGGTCAGCCACTGCAGGAGCTATGATGTGGGCCCCAGGGCACCCAAGGCTACCCTGCTAGCAGGCACGTTCAGGCTGGGACCCCAGGAGAAGCCAGAAGCCCAAGGGGTGCTCAGGTCAGACTAACCCCCTTCTGATAGGTAAGCCCACCCTGCAGAGTTCAGGTCCAACAGTTCCCCTAGGGGTAAAGTCTCTTATGGGAGCAAGTCAGGGCTTCCCTGGCCATGTTCCACTACAGATGCTCCTGCACCAAACCCTCTGGGCTCCACCTCAGCTGGCTGCAATCCCTAGCACTTCTCTGAGCAGCTCTCCCTGCCACCTCAAGTGTCCATAGTAGTTGAAGGGCCCCCTGCTCGGATTTAAGAGGCCTGTAGTGAGAGCAGGTTGCTCCTTGCCAGTTCCACTCACCCATTCCCCCAGGGTAATTGTGGGCCAGGAATGAGTCTTGGTGTGCGGTAGCCTCTTGCAGGGTTCCCAGCTTCCTCCCCCTTCAGCCCAGCTTCTGTGTCTTTCCTTCATCCATTCTCGGTGCCTTACCTCTCTCTGGTGATTTTTAATGGCCTGAAATATTTTAATTCAAATTGGAATTGCATGCTTTTTAAAGACTAGGTAGAATTGATCTACGTAACAACATGATGCCTTTTTAAACGGTAGGTGTTTATCTTTTTAATCACTTCAATAGTAATAGATCTTTTTTGAGACAGGGTCTCACCCTGTCACCCAGGCTGGAATTCAGTGGCACGATCATGGCTTACTGCAACCTCTGCCATCTGGGCTCAAGCAGTTCTCCTGCCTCAGTCTCCCAAGTAGCTGGGACTACAGGTACACACCATTACACTCGGCTAATTTTTGTATTTTTTTGTAGAGAGGGGGTTTTGCCATGTTGCCCAAGCTGGTCTCAAACTCCTGGGTTCAAGTAATCTGCCCACCCCAGCCTCCCAAAGTGCTGAGATTACAGGCGTGAGCCACTGTGCCTGGCCTAACAGTAATCGATCTATCCAGATTTTCCACTTGTGTCGGCTTTGGTAATTTAGCATATTATCCATTTCTCTGCATTTTCATCTTGCTGCCATAGAGTTGCCTCTCATGGATCTGTTAAAATCTTTCCAGTAACTTTGTCTCTATATTCCTGTTTCATGCCTAAGCTCTTTTGATTTGGCTCTTTTTCAGACTTGTAAAGGTCTGTCTATTCTAATTGTTTTTTGAAGGACAAGTTTAGTGATGTATTGCAGCAGTACTATTCATTTTCATTGATTTCAGTATTTTTCTTCATTCTGTTTTTGTAGTATCTTCATTATTTTTGTCTTTTTTATTGTGCTCTTCCCTTTTAAGTGCATCTTTAAAATGTATTCTTGTTTACTTTGGAGGCCATTTTCTTCTTGCACAACTTTTAATATGTCTTACCTTTCTAGGTATGTGGTATTCTTCTTTTCATTGTATTTCTGTATACTCATTTGAAATTTTATCTCTGGCCAGGCACTGTGGCTCATGCCTGTAATCCCAGCACTTTGGGAGGCTGAGGCAGGTGGATCACCTGAGGTCAGAAGTTTGAGACCAGCCTGGCCAACATGGCAAAACCCCGTCTCTACTAAAAATACAAAAATTAGCCAGGCGTGGTGGCGCCTATAGTCCCAGCTACTTCAGGACACTGAGGCAGGAGAATCGCTTGAACCCGGGAGGTGGAGATTGCAGTGAGCTGAGATCACGCCACTGCACTCTATGCTGGACGACAGAGTGAGACTCCATCTTAAAAAAAAAAAAACAACAACAAAAATTTTATTTTTATTTCTCTTTTTCATTATAGCATTATTTAGAAGAATATTACTTAAGTTTCAAGTAGCCCTGGGGTTTTATCTCATTTTTATTTCTAATATTTGAAATATTATGAGCCAAAAATTTCATATTGGCTTATGAGCAGGTAATAAGATTTTTAAATGTTAACTGTTTCACAGTTGTTAAGATCTTCTTTATGGCCAAGCATATGATTTTTATAAATGTTCCTTGAAAATATATGTTTTCCATTTGAGTTTATAAGGACCTCTGTGCCTATGAAATAAGAGGTATTAATTATATAAAGTAGAAGAAAGCAAGATTGGAGTAATCAGGATAGAGCCCCCAGAAGATTCCTTGCACTGCACTTCTCACATTTCTGCCTGCCACACTCCTCCTCCTCCTCATTTGTTCTGCCTCCCATGGGTGAACTTCGTGTTCCTGAATGAGACCAACCCTCTGCTATGTAATGGCTTCTATCCCATCTTACCTGTTCATGGTAATTCTTCAGTTCTGCCCACTCTTTCCTGTAGCAGCAGACATTTCTAACATACTGGATTGTTCCTGTCAGCAAAGAAAAATGTATAGTTTCTCCCATCCTAAAATCCCCTCTTTTAGCCCTGTGTTCCTCTCTCTCCCTGGTACCTCATGTTTTCGTGTCATTTATTGCAAATCTTCTTGACAGATTATCTAACTGCATTGTCTTTAATTCTTCCCACTCCCTCTTCAACCTGCTTCAACCAGGCCTTTCCTGCCTACTACCATTACACTACCACCATCCACCCCTCAATGCCTTGCCAATGATAACAGTGATCCTCCTGTAGATAAGCCCACTGGGTAATTCTGAGTTCTCATCTACTTTACTTGACTTCTCCAGTGCTGTCCAACAGCAATACGATGTAAGCCTCATAGGTGATTTAAAATTTTCTAGTAACCACATTTAAAAAGGTAAAAAGATAGGTGAAATTAATTTTAATATATTTTATTTGATCCAGTATATCCAATGTATCATCATTTCAAGATATAGTCAGTGTAAGAATTCTTGAGACTTTATCTTATTTTTATCATTCCAAGTTTTTGAAATCTGGCATGCATTGTACCCTACCAGCATATCTCAGCCTGGAGGAGCCACATACCACTGGGTGCTCCATAGCTGTGTGTGGCTTCCTGCCACCAGTTGAACAGCACATCTCAGATTCTCCTCCTCAAGCGCTCTTTCCCTCTCTTTTTGCCCTTGTAGTGACCACTTACATGCCTATCTTGAGTGTTACCTTAGTCAGTTTGCTTGTGTGCAGCTGCCTTGTGCTAGGTGGTAGGCTAGATTCTGCTGGTGCAGTACTGTATCTGAATGTAATATACCTAATCTTAAGCTCGTGTTGCTCAAGTCTTGTTCTCTGTTTCGCAGTGAAACTTTTTCTGAGGCTTTATTTCCTCCCTCCTCTCCTTTCCAATAAATTAGATATTTTTATGCAGCACCATGTATTGCTTTGTTGTAGTCCTTATCACAGTTGTAATGGTTTACTTGTGTAATGTTTGTTTAATGTCTGGATTCATGATATCCTTGTTTGCTGCTGTATATCTGATACTTGGAACACAGTCTAGCACCTAATAACTTCTCATACTTCATTCACTTACATGCCAGGCATGGCCCTGCTTCCTTGTAATCTGGTGGTGGACAAGGTGGACATGATACTCCCATCCTCATGGGGCTTTCCTTCTAGTTATAAAATAGAATATAAGAAAGAAAATAAGCAATATAAATAATGGGATTGTGCTAAAGGGCTATAGTAGGGTGGCGTGAGAGAGTATCTGAGTGTTTGATTTAGAGTAGGTGGACAGTGCCAGCCCCTCTTAACCCTATTCTCTTTATAACAGATGTTTTCAATTATCTTTTGCTATCCTGAAATTAAAATTACAGAGCATGTTATTCCCCTACTCAAATAATTTTTTAAAATCTCTATCAATATCTTAAAGTTCAGCACAATACATTGGAAGGCACTCTAGTCAGACGCACCTACTTAGTAAGGACATTTAATTGGAGGGAGAACAATCAGAAGCCACTCCATACAAGTGGTGTAGGAAAGTGATAGGGAAAAGTTATGTGACTGACCTTGGGGAATAATGCCAGAGTGAGGCAGAAAAACAATTTTAAAAAATATAATTTCCATAACCTAGATGTCTTACTGTGCCTTCGAATTTTTTTTTAATTATGAGATAGCAATAACAAGGACTAATTGAGATAGTATTCCTCATTTCATGTGTCACCACCAACATAATGATGTTCAGCTCTCAGTCTGTTGGAAGGAGCCTCCGACATCCTCTGTTACATACGTGCATGCAGTAGCTACAGATGCAAACTGATACAGGTGCATTTTGTCACTGACCAAAATAACTATAGCAAGTCTTGCCGTTGGTGGTGTCATTCTCCAAAATGGTGAGGAACTCTTAATAAAACTTCAAAAACAGCATAGTATAGGATTCCCTTGCATTACACGTAAGTTGCATTCCTGGAAAGTTCAATGCAGAGCATACTTTGTGGTTTTAAACAGACTTTGTTTCTAGAGTCAGATTTTTCAGTGACATAAATACACACCAGGACATTTGAAAGCCGTCGAGGATGCAGGACAATTTTTTATTGTGCAGGAATTACCCATGCTTCATGTGACATCTAGCAGCCTTGGTTATAAAAACAACCCACCCCCTGAAATGGTTCTACCCCAACGAAACTAGAGCACATATCATCAAGACAAGATCATGACAGTAAATTAGGTCAGAGAGGCAGGCAGGGGTCAAATCATGTAGACAGTTTGCTCATAGAAATCATGCTATGTAAATCATGCAAGTTATGATGCTTTGTATTGTACCTTTTTAAGCAGAGGAGTGACATGATCTGGCTTTCAGGTAGGGACATTATATTGTAGCGTGGATGAAGGGAAACTAGGAAAAATGGCAGGACTCTAAGCAGAATATCATATGGTGGCCTGGACTATAGTGACAACCGTGAAGATGGGAAGTAAACACATGAATTCTGGATGTTTGGAGCTGAAGTTGCCAGGACTTGTGGAGAGGTTGGATAATGGGGAAAGGGAGAAGAATCAGTGAGAATGCCTTTTTTTTTTGGCTCAGGAATCTTGTTGAATATGATCCCTTTTTTTCTCTTCTTTTTTTTTTTTTGAGACAGAGTTTTGCTCTGTGCAGAGTGTAATGGCATGATCTCCGCTCACTGCAACCTCTGACTCCCTGGTTCAAGTGATTCTCCTGCCTCAGCCTCCTGAGTAGCTGCAATTACAGGCACATGCCACCATGCCCAGCTAATTTTTGTATTTTTAGTAGTGACGGGGTTTCACCATGTTGGCCAGGCTGGCCTTGAACGCCTGACCTCAGGTGATCCACCCGCCACATCCTACCAAAGTGCAGGGATTACAGGCGTGAGCCACCACGCCCGGCCAAATATGATGCTTTTTATTGAAGTCAGGAAGCCTGGAGGAAGAACATGTTTTGAGGGAGTACCCTTTTAACTATGTTGTTAGTAATCTCTTGCAGACATCCATGTGGTAGTATGATATAGGGAGTTGGATGCATGAGTCTGAGTTCCAGGGAGATGACAGGGCTGGAGATGGTACTTAACGCCCCAGGACTGTATGGTATTTGTTTTGCCATGGCAGAACTAGGGGGAATAACAGGGCCCACCCAGCACAGAGCCCTGCAGCCCTTTCACATTTATAGATTGAGTAGGGGAGAAGCCAGTAAAAAGAACTGGGAAAGAGAGACCAGTGAGGTGGAAGAAACCCCAAAAGGGCAGGGTGTCCCAGAGGATAAGTGGGAAGAATATGCAGAGGGGCTGTGGGACATGCTATGAGAAGCCTGGGACCAGAGAATGGAGGGCTGCCTGTGGCCTCCCAGGGAAAGTCAGGAGCCCTGCAAAACACATGTCTCTACAAACAGCGCAGGAAGATGCTTTGCTGGGAAGGGCAGCCCAGTGTGAACCTCTTTCTGAACAATTCCAACTCCGTTCTAGTGGCATCATCTGTTCTCCATGCAATGGGAAGGGGCATTAGCTGACAGAGTGGCCTTAACCAAGCAAATTGTTTTGAAGAAATGTATAGGAATCTTCACATGCAAAATGATCATCCTCATGAGATGCTAGAAGGATGGAAGATACATGTATCTTTTATATGTATTTTTTTGAAGAAGGGTGTCACTGAGTTGCCCGAGCTAGAGTGCAGTGGCGCAGACTCAGCCTCCTGAGTAGCTGGGTCTACAGGCACAGACCACCATGCCTGGTTATTATTATTTTTTTTTTTTTGGTAGAGAAAGGGTCTCACTATGTTGCCCAGGCTGCTTGAACTCCTGGCCTCAAGGGATCATCCCACCTCAGCCCCTCAAAGTGCTGGGGTTATGGATGTGAGCCATTGCTCCCAACTCTATCTTTTTTTCTTTTTAAGAAGGAGAGTGTTTATTAATTTGTGCAGCAGTAATAGAAGGAAAAGAAAAAAAAAAAAGAAGAAGCCAAAGTTTATGCTACTTAGGAAAATGACCATAGACTCTCCTGGCATGGCTTAAGAGGTTATTCTGTATTGGGAAGGGCCCTTTGGATACCTACTGTCTCCCTAGCTACAGAACTCCAGTTAGTTTCAGAACTTACTCTAGCCCAGGGTGCATGGGGATTAATCCCAGATCCCCTCTTTCTTTGGGAATGGGAGTAGAATGTTCTCTTTGACTAAGAATTCCGTAAGATTCTTCCCAGGCTGGCAAACGAGTCAGGCCAAAGGTTGCTTCAACTTCCCTCCCTCCTTTATCTTCTGTTCTCTCTCGGTGGTAACTGTACTCTCACTCATCCAACTCACGTATGGGTCTCCTCAGCACATCACAGAGAGCAGACCTGTACCTGACCTTGAAGTGCAGGAGACAGTCTCATGGCTGCTCCCCTGGGGCAGCATGGAGAATCTGTTTTTTTCCCCAGACCTCCAGTCTTAGGGAGGATGTCTTCAGGACAGCGAGGATTTCACAGAACATTTACAGACTCTGTGAAATGAGTTTTTTATCCGTAGTCTAAAGATTTTACCTTTCCTTTTTATAGCCCACACATCTTGCTGACTTCACTCAAGTGCAAACCATTCAGTATTCAAACAGTGAAGACAAGGACAGAAAAGGAATGCTACAACTAAAAATAGCAGGTGCACCCGAGGTAAGGAACTGTTACATTCATCATTAAGGGAAAATGGTTAAATAGGGATGTTTTAGAATTGTTGACTTTTTTATGAAAAGGATGAAGTTTTTATGGATCATCAGAATCACAACTTTCTTATATACAGAAGGGGTTACATTAGAAACAATAATGATTAAATGTCCCCAAGAATAGGACAGGAGACAGATTTAAAAATCATCCAAGAACATTATTGTAAAGATAATGATGATTAAAGATTATCATCAGGCCAGGCGCGGTGGCCCACACCTGTAATCCCAGCACTTTGGGAGGCCAAGGCAGGCGGATCACTTGAGGCCAGGGTTCACATGGTGAAACCCTGTCTCTATTAAAAATACAAAGATAAGCCAGGCATGGTGGTGCACACCTGTAATCCCAGCTACTTGCGAGGCTGAGGCACAAGAATCTCTTGAACCCAGGAGGCAGAGGTTGCAGTGAGCTGAGATGACACAACTGCACTCCAGCCTGGGTGACAGAGCAAGACCATGTCTCCAAAAAAAAAGATTGTCATCAAGTACCAAGGAAATTAACTTCTTGGAATTATATGTACAGTCATGTTTTGCTTAACAACAGGTACGTTCAGAGAAATGCCTAATTCCCTGATTTCTTTGTTGTGCAAACATCACAGACTGTTCTTACACAAACCTAAGATGGTTGTAGCCTACTGTACACCTAGGCTATACAATATAGCCTGTTGCCCCTAAGCTACAAACCTGTGTAGCATGATACTATACTGAATACTTTAGGCAATTGTAACACAATGGTATTTGTATCTCTAAATATATGTAAACATAGAAAAGGCACAGTAAAAATACAGTATAGAAGATAAAAAATGTTACACCTGCATAGAGCCCTTACCATGAGTGGAGCTTGCAGGATTGGAAGCTGCTGTGGGTGAGTCAATGAGTGAAGGGTGAATGTGAAGATCTACGACATTACTGTGCACTGTTGTAGACTATAAACACTGTACACACCATATACTTAAATTTATTTTTAAAACCTTTTTCAGTAGTAAACATTAGCTTACTGTAACTTTTATATTTTATAAACTGATTTTTTCAGCTTTTTTGACTCTTGTAATAACAGTTAATTTTAAATATATTGTACAGCTGTACAAAAAATTTTCTTTTTTTACATACTTATTCTGTAAGCTTTTTTCTAGTTTTAAAATGATTTTCTGTATTTTTTACTTCTTCAACTTTTTTGTTAAAAAGTAAGACACAAACATACACACTAGCCTAGGCCTACACAGGGTCAAGAGTATCCATATCACCATCATCTACCTCCACATCTTGTCCCACTGGGAGGTCTTCAGGGGCCGTAACACACATGAAACTGTCATCTCCTATGAGAACAGTGCCACTTTCTGGAATACTTTCTAGAAGCCCTGCCCGAGGCTGTTTTACAATTAACTTTTTTTTTTTAAATAAGTAGAAGTACACTCTAATTAAAAAAAAAATAGTAAATACATAAACCAGTAACATAGTCATTATCCAGTATTATGTGCTGTACATAATCGTATGTGCTATACTTTTATAAGACTGGCAGCACAGTAGATTTTTTTTACACCAGCTTCACCATAAACATGAGCATTACAACTTCAGGATGGCTACGGCATACCTAGCAATAGGAATTCTTAGCTCCATTATATAAATCTTATGGAACCACCATTGTATATGCGGACCATCATTGACCAAAATGTTGTTATGTGGTGCATTGACTATATATACTGTAAACTGAGTTAATTTCCACACTGTGTTGTCCATGATATTCTCTGGGTAGAAATTATTATGTGATTATAATAATTATTATTATATGATTATAATAATTATAACAGCAGCAGTACCTGATACTGGGCACATGCTACCCGTGGTTCTTTACGCAGAAGCCAAGAGAAGCTGTGTCATTGTCACAACCAAGGAAGTAGATACTTTGATATACTTTGGTTAACCCCATTCTGTAGCTGAGGAAACTGAGGCATGAGAGGTTGGCCACATCAAGTAATTGACAAGAGATGGGGTTCATACCCAAACAGTCTGGATCCAAAGCCTATGTTCTTAATCAACAGGCAACAGTGATTTAAAACAAGTGGCATGAGAAAGAGCCATTTGACAAATACTACCTAATGTGGTCCTTTCTGCAAGATGGACAAAATACACTCGTGTATGAAGGGATCTGGACAGTCTGGTGGCACACATGGTTGTGCTGGTGTGTAAAGCATGTTTTTTGAAGCTCATCTGTTTCCATCAGCACACCAGGATTCTTTGGTCTGTTAACGGCCAGTTCTCTGGGTAGCTTTATTTGCAGCACTCCTCACTTAGGCTGATGCCTCATCACTCTTCTGCCCTGTGATTCTGTGAGTTTGGTGACATCTGAGGGCTCTAGGAACTCTTGTTGATTCTGGAGATTAAGCAAATATTACCAAACAATATCAAATTTTATATTGGAAAGAGAATGATTTCTAAGCCCTTGGGCGAACATGCTATATGTGCTAAAAATAATGAAATTTTATCAATTTTCTTTTACATTAGAAATTATGATGGATGGTTGATAAAAAATTTACTCCACATTAGTTTCTGATAGAAGTCATACTTTAACTTACTGATTGTCTAAATTCTTCCCTTAACTGGAGTATGCCAGAGGGGCCAGACACTCTGAAGGAAAATACTTTTTTCATCTCTTTTTATTCTAGAAAGTGAGCCCCAGTTTAAGTGATTTTTCTGTTTTCATCTGGGTTTGTATTTGTCACATATTCTAGGAATAATGTCCTTAAATATCAGATTTCCTTTCTCAAATCTTATGACAAATCTTGTTTCATTCCCACTCTTCTCTGTTTTCAAGTGTATAGAGATGTCTGATGTCATAGCACAGCTGTCCTTTGCTTACTGGGAAGAACAATGAAGTCTGTTTTCTTGATCTTTTCTCCTTTAGCCTCTGACAGTGACGGCACCATCCCTAACCATTGCGGAGAATATGGCTGACCTAATAGATGGGTACTGCCGGCTGGTGAATGGAGCCTCGCAGTCATTTATCATCAGACCCCAGAAAGGTGAGGTGCTGTTTCTGAGCATTCCCAATTGCATTTCTACCAAATATTTAGCTGTGCTTGCCCCTAACAGCCTGTTATCCTCTTTTAGGTAACTGTAAAAATGAAGACCAAATGAATAATTCAGCTCAGTATAATCTGAGTACTTATTTTTCTAGGGATGGTGATCCATTTCACACCTTCCACAAGCCAAGAGCTGGGTTTGAATAGAGCCTTAAAAAAACATTGTCTGTGTTTTGAGCTACCTACTTAGAGGATTTTCTTAATTACCATTACTATTTTTAAATACATTAGTATTTTTAAACTTTTGGGTTTAAATTCTGGGTTTAAAAAAAGGAATCTGTTGTAACTCACTATAAATAAAGTATCGTTTCTACTTTTTCTTATATATCTCAAAAGCTTAGAGCATTCGAAGAAGAAAATACAGTCTAAGTCATGATGTTAAAAAATCAAAGATTAGAATGAATAAATATCCTAGAAACGTCACTATAAAAGCGGTGTGGAGTTTTTGCAAGCATATAGTGAGGAATGCTTTTGAGGATTTGGATTTCTGAAAGAATCAAATGAAAATATTCCCAGCAGGATAATAGCATACATAGTGTGAAGCAGGGAAAGACTGAGTTTGGGAATTATGGGACTTAAGTTCAAATCATGAGTCCTCTGTGACACCATCTATAAATTACTTTTCTGAGCCTCAGTTCTGTCATCTGGTCAAACACGAAGAACAGTAACTGTCTTCTATGGTATTAGGAGGATAAAGGACTTATTTATAGGCTTGGAACTATGCCTGGCACACTTGATGCTCATAGATTTTAGTTATATTGTTGTTCCTGTCGTTGCTACTAGTTTAGTCTGATCTTGACACTGTATTAGCCTAGACTTTGAGATACCTCATCTGTAAAAGAATGATACCTATTTTGTAGGGTTGTTAGACATGTCCCAAAGAGTAACTGTAAAGCAGCTCACGCTGTGGAAGTGGGGACTCTGAGTGTGGGTTTTGCCAAGACCCCTTCTAGCACTCACCTCAGTGACTAGGATGATTATAGAGGAAAAAAAGTCCTGAAGTGCTGTGTGGTGTGCGTTCAAGTCAGCAGAATTGTATTAAACAGCGATGAGGATAGAGAAAAGGCCAAAGGTCAAGTGAAGCAGATAGAAACGCAGAGGATCCAGCCTTGCCCAGCAGGGAAGTGCTCTGTTTACAAAGCAGTTTGAGGAAGGCATGGTGTTTGCATGGGAGGTACATGTGAGTGTTGTGTGTTTTATAGAGAGGAGTCATTGGACCCTTTATTTATGTATCTCAAAAGAGGTGACTGATGGTGCTGTGCCCTGAAAACAGCAGCTGAAGCCATGAGCCTTCGCTAAGTAAACATAAATCTGTGTGATTCCAGGACATGGCTTTTCTAGAGGAAAAGTGTTTTCCCACGGTGATCACACCAATAAGGCCTATTCATATATTTTTCCTAAGTTTTCTTTGTATAAAATAGAGTAATGAAGTTGCTTTCAGAAATCTCTACAGTTACTCTCAGTTAAAGCCTTTGCAGCTATAGGTCTTGATTTTTCACTTTGTGCTTTATTTTTTATTTTTATTTTTGACGTTTTCTTCTTCCAGTGTCACACTTTATACTTTAAACAGGAGTATATGCCTTACAAATATTATTTAAATGTTTTCAGATAATTTCTTTACATAAAGGTGGTAATTTAGGAAAAATGTTAAATGTAATAGATTCCCCATTTCCTTTTTAGTGAATAATTTTTCATCTTTTATCTTCAATTTACCAAAAGGTCCTTGACATACACATTTAAAAATAACATTCGGATGTCAGGCATTAAATGAGCCTTCCATGTTTAAAACGTAAACATCTTCCTGTGTTGATTTCACTATTAGCTAGCGTTTTTTGCTCTCTAGGGAGAAACATTTGGATATCAAACATGAAATGCGATGCTTTTTAAGCTCTTTGTTCATATGAAAAGAGCATTAATGAAAATGCTTGTCATGAAAGGCTAGATAGGGCATTGGTTGTTTCCAATTTTATATTGTCTTTATAAAATGAATTATTAAACTTGGTAATTTTCTTATTCTCAATCATAGCATGTTTATGTATTATATAACTATTTCATCATAGATCCCTAAGGTGAAGATACATTGCCTCGTTAAAATAATATTAAAGTCAAACATCTTTAGTGGATTATAGTCAAAAATACATGTGAACACAGCACATGTACATTTTTTAATTGAGATTTTTTAAGAGTTCAAATGTTAAACATGTTTCTGCAACTCTAATGTACCGTTTTCCTGGAAACATGCTTTAAATAATAATTATATATGCCCATCTGTCTTCTCTAGATCATAAACTACTTATACATGTATACATGTATATGCATAACATAGCATGACAGTAATAAGTGATCAGTACATTCTACATGTGAATGGGGTGTGCCCAGATGCATTTTGTTAGTTCTTTGATCTACCATAGTTATTTTGGATTTATAAAGTGCTTTTAAAAGGGATGTTACCTTGTCATAGTGGCTCATGTCTGTAATTCCAGCTACACAGGAGAATCCCTGAGGCCAGGAATCTGAGACCATCCTGGGCCACATAGCAAGACTGTATCTAAAAAAAAAAAATTAATTTAAAAAAATAAAAATAAAAGGTGATTTTCCTGGGGAGAACATAGTAAGAGCCACAAGCCAAATTGTCCTGGACTGCATTCCACCACAGTCTGCATAACCTTGGCCCTTACTGTAGGGCATTATCTAACCTACACCTTACCTGAAAGAAAGTATACAATCAATTTTGCAGTGTTAGTAAAATTCTGTAGTAACATTTTTTCAGAGGAAAGTGTATAGTGTAATATAGAGTTGTAATTACATAATTTTAAGTAGGTTTTCTGTGTATAGAAT
Source organism: Gorilla gorilla gorilla (assembly GCF_029281585.2). Lineage (NCBI taxonomy): Eukaryota > Metazoa > Chordata > Mammalia > Primates > Hominidae > Gorilla > Gorilla gorilla. Next base: position 146,648,941 of record NC_073231.2, on the reverse strand, counting down.
GATGGTGAATACTGTGCATTTCAAGGGAGGGAGTGAATGCTTCTAAGCATGGCATAAATTCCGGAAGATATCAAAATAGAATTGTTACATTTAATTACATAATTAAAACACTTATGTGCTGCCAAAGTGACACAATTACATAATTAAAACGTTTCATTTAGTACAAGGTAACATTTTTAAAGCTATGATGACAGGGGAAAATACTGTGACACATATAATAAATAATTAAAATTTCTCATTTTTCAAGTGTTCTTCCAGCTCATTCAGTAAAAGACAACCTAGTATAAAAAAGAGGAATGTACACACAAATGTCCAGTGAATATATGGATACAGTGATATATTTCATTTTATATTTATTACATTGATTAAAGAAACCTGATAACCACTATTGGCAAGACTTCTGGAGAATGCACTCTCATGATTGTGTCATTGTAAATTGGTACATTTTCAGAAGACAGTTTAGGAGTACTCTGCCCATTTGTCTGCCTCCTGGAAATCAGTCATACAAACCACTGACCTGAGGAGGATGTTCACTATTGCATTGTTTATAATAACAAAAAATGAGCAAAAATTAATAAATGAGGGAGTATGCATACATGATGTAATACTATGCAGCTGTTTAAAAAAATAGCTCAATGTATTAAAAACCTACATGTAAATGTGTGTGTGTGTGTGTATCTCCAAACTTGTGTATTTATAAGCATTAAAAAGTCTGGTAAGTTAAGTCACCAATTTCAGTTAATGAACACTTCTAAGAAGAATGGAAGTACATTTGAACAAAAACATTAACTCCCAGAATTAGACATTTTAGGTAGTGAGTCCTTAGGGTTTTCTTAAATGCTGCTTCTACTGATGGTGTCTGTTGCCATTTTTCTGTATTCCATTACTCTCTTTATAAAAATATTCTCTCAGAATCCTTCTGTTGTTTATCTCCTTCTTTACAGCTGCCTTTCTACCCATGCCCAGCTGCTTAGAAAGTCTCCTATTAGGCAAAAATATAATAATGGATTCCTTTTTCTTTCAGGAAATAGAAATTTCAACAGAATACAAACAGAAATCACACTAATGTGTCATTTGAAAGGCTATATTATTAACAATTTGGGTGTGAGTAAGGTGGTGGTGCTGGTGGTGGGAGGTGGTCATGTTCATGGCATAATAAACGTAACTATCAGGCCTTTTCAGTTACTCTAAATTTGGTCTTCCTGGTGTGACTTGGTTATTTTGCTTGAAATAGATGTTCAAAATGTCAACAAGTGATGGCTTGCAGTTTGGCTTGAATTCCTATGATGTGCAGTGAGTTGTATATATACAGTGTTAAGCCTCACAACTATCTCTGCAAATTAGAAGAATTAAACAGTTTTTCAGAAAGAGTAACACGGGGTCCTAGGTTGATTTATTTCTTTCTTTACCAAACAGTGGTCGGACAGTCTCCCGAGTGCCAGATACTCTGCTAGATATTAGGGATGCCTTTGGGCAGCTTAAGTCTTACCGTAACCTTAGGCAGGTTAAATAGTCTGTAGAGAAGTGTATGTGGCAGATGCTCTGTGGATGCAGCAGAAACATAGAGGATGCCGCTCAATGCAAACTGAGGTATTCCAGGAAGGGCTCTCTGCCGGAAATAGAACTTGAATTGAGCTTTGAAATATTGAGGAATGTTTCTACCTGAATGAAGGAAGAGCACATTTCAAGGCAGGTGTGGTATGTTCAGGGGAATACAATGTGCAGTTGTATAGAATCAGGGAATAGTGACGAGTAATACTGAAAAGGCAGATTGGCCAGACCAAACACTGCATGCTTTCAACATGTAGTTGTTGGGCTCCTTCCATTTTCCAGGCACAGTTCTAGGATAGAGGATGTAGCAGCAAACAAAACAGACAGGGTTGTGCATGCATGGAAATTTCATGTAGGTGAGGACATACGTGCGATAAACAGAGTAAATTAATAGAGAAAATAAATACTGTAGCATATAATATATCAAATGATGTTGAGCTGTATCGAGAAAAATAAGACAGGGAAGAACGTAAGGGATACAATTTTAAGTAAGGTTGTCAGGGAAGGTCCCACTGAGAGAGTCGCACCTGAAGGGGTGGAAAACAGAACCTACAAGGATATCTGGCTATTCCCTGTTGAAGGCTGGAGAGTGCTAGGAAGCATGCCTGGAACAGCAGAGACCCAGGTCACTAGAATGCCTAAGGGGGTGATCCCAGGGCCAGTGGTTGGTCAGGATGTAAAGGCATTGTAAGGGCTTTGGCTTGTACTCAAGTGATTTGGGAAGCCATTGGAGGGTGTGAAGAGAGGAGTAATGTGATCTGGTTTATGTTCTAGAATAAGTACTCTGGCTGCTGTGCTGAGAATAGACCATGGTAGGTTGGCCTGGGTACAGATAAAGTAGAGGGACCAATCAGGAGGCTATTACCATGATGTAGGCAAGTGATGTTTGGGTCAGGGGTTCTGGAATGACAGTGACAAGTAAGAGGACTTTGGATAGAGTTGGACAGTAAAGGCTTGCATTTGCTGCACTGGGTATGGATTGGGGAGCAGCAAGGCCCTGTGATGACTGCTGGTTCCACCTGAACAATGGGAAGTATGCAGGTGCACCCACCAGGACTCAGTTTTGAATATCAGCAAGTCCCAGCAACCTTCAGACATCCAGAGGGAGGTGTCATGTAGACAAGTTCAGGTCAGGGGAGAGGTCCAAGCTAGAGGTATGCATTTGGAGCTGCAAAGTGTGGGTGGTATTTGACGCTTTGAAACTGTATGAGGTTACCAAGGAAGTGAGGTTAAGAGATACAGGTGTGAGCACTGGGTTCTCTAATCTTCATCAGGCCAGGGAGATAAGGAAGAACCAATAAAGAAGACGAAGAAGAGGTGCCCTGAGAGGGCAGAAGAAAACCATGAGAATATAGTACAAGGTTCGGGAGGCCCAGGGTGGGAAGCTCTCAGAAGGACGGAGTGATAAGCTGTGTTAAGTGCTAACTGTAAATGAACAATTGGGCTTAGCAAGGCAGATGTCATTGGAGATGTTCAAAAAGTATTTTCCGTATATGGGGGTGGGGGGGAACTGATTAGAATGAATTCAAGGGCAAATGTAAGGAGAGGAACTGTGAACAGCAAGTGCGACTACACGAGTGGTGTTACCAAGGAGCTGCCTAGAAGGGCACCAGAGTGGTGAGTGGTAGATGGGTGCCTCCTCAGCCTCCCATACCACCCCACAGACACGATACAAAGATGACAGCCAGAGCAGTGTTTGTGTGCTGAGAGAAGTGAAGCAGTGCTTTGTAAATTAAGCTGGGGTGTTTAAATCTCATCCTGAAAGTTTTTGAGAGACACTAAAATGTTAAGCATAATAACTTGCTTGATTGATGAATTTGTAATTTGGGAAGATTATTCTGAAATAATTTAGCTCAGATGGATTAGAAGACAGGACCAATTAGGGGGCTGTTACATTAATTCAGATTAAAGAGGTTAAACCAGGGAGGGCTCCATGTTTCCTGGTTTGCAAAATGAAGGCTGAGGGAAAGAAAGCGTTTCTCTCACCATTGAACGAAGTCCTCAGCTTCACTGTGGTCAGGCTGGAATGAGCCAGTCACTGTGTCCTGCTCAGCAAAAAGGGAGCTCACCCTCAACTGTGGTAGATAGCTGCCTGGCTCACCTTCCAGCCGGCTGTGTGCACGGCTCCTTTAGGTGACAGCTCCAGGACTTGCCTTCTCTCATACATTCATTCCGTTGGCAGCCATGCACACCTGTAGAATTGTTTTCCTTCTGTTTCTCTGTGCTTCCTGCACAGGTTTTTCTGTTGTTACTAGTGAGTAGTTTTATCAAAGTGCAAAATGCCTGGTCCTTTGACAAGGAGTGTTGACTAATCATAAGAAACCCTTCATCTTTTAGTCTCCTGCGAACGAAGTCTTTCACCAACTTAGCATCTTAGTTCTTTATTATGATTAGGCAGTACCCTTTAAACAATTGTATCTGATACTCAGTTTATGTTTGTTATAAATATTGAAAATAAAACCATGAGAACCTAAGGTAGACAGTGTAGCAACTTTCTTTAAAGGGTCATTGCTGGAATACCAGTATAGGCCTCATCCTTCCTCCCTGATTCTAGGCACCATCTTTTCAAAAGGAGTGAAAAGAGCCTTATACATCTCTTTTCTTTTTCCCCGCAGAAGGTGAACGGGCTTTGCCATCAATACCAAAGTAAGTACTGCTTTTTTTGTACTGTTATTTTGTTTTGTTGGAAAGTTTAAGGAAATTTCTATGCTTTATTATTCATTTTCCTAAAAAAATTAAATTCAATATACATGATCAAGGAACTAGGAAACAATTCTAGAAAGAAATCAAGTCAGTTTTAAATTTTATTAAGTATTTAGGCTTAATCAAAAGGTTTTAATTTTTCCTTTAAGTTCTATGGGGGAGCTAAAGAATAATCATAATGTTGAGAGCCTGTTGTTAAACATTTGCTTCATATGTTATTGCTAATCTTTACAAGAACCTGAAAATATGTGGCATTCTGGCTATTTTACAAGTATGAAAATTAAAGAGAAATAATTTATGTTAATTTTCTTGTTTATTTCCTAATTTTATAGTGGGCATGTTGATCTACAAAACTAAAAGAATCGAATAGTAATACCAAAAGAACTTATATAATTTTATATTCTCAGCCAATTTGCTAGGAACTGGGGACTAAGATATGAATGTTAAAATCTAAACAATCAGATACATAGGTAAACACACAGTTATAGCTGTGTGGTAAGTGCTTTCAGAGATATTTACACTTTCCAAGACACTGAAGAAGAACAGTGAGCCTAAGAGGCCACTGGAATAGAGAGGGTGAGGCCTGGGCTTTGTTCTGTCCCTCTCCTTCTCCATAGCCAGTCCATTACTATTTCCTCCAGTTCCATGTTCTAAATGGATCCATCTGCTTCACCGCCTTCCCACTGTGTCTCCCCCGTGTTTAGCTATCTGGGCTACCCAAGTACACTTCTGTGTTGGGGTTTCCCAAGATCTAGGAGTCACAGGACTCAGCTATGATGTATTACAGCAAATGGATACAAAGCAGAATCAGCAAAGGATGAAGGTGCATGGGGTGAAGTCCAGGGAAAACCAGATGCAAGCTTCCAAGGGTCCCTTCCCAATGGAGGCCACAGGACACTCTGAATTCCCCAGCAATGGATTGTGACGACCTGTGTGAAATGTTGCCTACTGAGAAAGCTCATTAGAGACTTGGTGCCTAGGGTTTTTATTGGGGGTTCTTTTTACATGCACTCTGTGCCTGGCATGCATCCAAATACCAGACTCCCAGAAGGAAAGCAAGAGTTCAGCATAAACCACATTTTTTGTACAAACATTTTAGGCATAGTGTACCATACCTGTCAGGGGATGGTGGCAACTCTGTGAAAATCCAAGTTCCCAGATAGCTGGCAAGGGACAATCATGTAAGGTCAGTCACAGGCCTGCTACATTAACTCTTTTCTGTGTACTTCTACTAAATCAGTCTCGTCCAGTTTTGCTCCTTAGCCTATCCGTGCTCTGTGCTACAGCTTGAGGAAGCTTTCCTTATTAAATATCTTACATGACCTACTCTTGCTCTTAGGATACTTTGCAGTATTCTTAACCTAGCTTGCAGGAGCCCGTGTGATTGTTTCCTGCTCACTTCTCTAACCTTGGTTTTTGTCACTCCTCATACTACTTTTCAAGTACATTTACCTTTTTTTCAATTCCAGGAGCAAACATCCTTTCTTTTCCCTGAAGGCCTTTGCCAATATTCTGTCTTTGCATGATCCACTCTTCTTCCAACCCCCTTTTCGTTGCTAAGCCTAACTCATCTTCTAGGTCTCATTCTACATCACTTCCTGTAGAAACCTCATTGACCCACCCCCAAGCCAGGAGAGCATCCCCATCATGTTTTCCTGTAATAGTTTCTAGTTATTAATTACCAGAGTCCTAAACATGGGCTTTTAACTTGTCTGCCCTCCCCAGCCAACCTGGCAAGTTGCTGACAGCCAGGGTCATATGCAGTACTGTGGGCCTCACACAGGCAAGGTTTGCATGTGGCTAGTGCACCTCTAGCTTTGGACAGTGCACTCTACAGCATCAGCAGTGTCTGATAGAGGTTCATTTGGGGTCATATCAGGGCAGGAACTGATGTTTATTTAGAGTACCTTTAGTTGTGGGAAGTTAAGGGATAATTTTGGATTAAAATCAAAGCTGGGCAATGTGGCGTGTTCCTGTGGTTCTGAGGCTGAGGCAGGAGGATCACTGAAGCCCGGGGGTTTGAGGCTGTGGTGTACTATGATCATGCCTGTGAATAGCAACCACACTCGAGTCTGGGTGACTTCGTGAGACTCCACCCCATTTCTTAAAACACAGACACACACACACACATAGAGGAATCATGAACATGGGTGTGAAAGTGAGTGAGGAAGGTAGTACCTTGGAAGTGTTAACAGATAAAGGAAACTAAATAAATGAAGCAAACTTTACAAGAGTGGAATTTCCACAAACCTTATAGCAGCAGGACACCATTATTTCTGTTGATCAGATAAGAGCTGAAATCCAAGCTATCGTGAGAAAGTTGCTTAGCAACAGCATACATAATTGTGGTGCAGACAAGGGAAAACCCCAGTGTTTTGGCAGCACAACAAGGAAGGAAATGATGTAATTTATTGATTTAAAATGTGTGTCCTCTGACTGCCCAATAAATATAGTTCAAAGATAAGTTGTGATAAATCATGTAGCTGCAATGGCAGAGAAAGTAATGAGTTGTTAGAAAACAACTTGGATTAAATTTTTATACTAAAGATATAAAATTTCAGATATTTGGAGAATTCTGTAAAAGGAACACAAGTCTATGGCTGTTTGCTGTGATTATTATAGAGATTATACAGTTTCACATTAAATAGTTGTAGTGCTTCGAAACGATGTACAAGTTGAGCATTTCTAATCTGGAACTTCGAAGTTCAAAATGCTCCAAAATTTGAAACTTTTTGAGGACCAACATGTTGCAGCAAGTGGAAACTTCCACACCTGACCTCATGTGACCTCATGTGTAATAGGTTGCAGTCAAATATTTGTTTCATGAACAAAGTTATTTAAAATATTGTATGAAATTACTTTTGGGTTACATGTATAAGGTGTATATGAAACATAAACAGATTTCACGTTTAGACTTGGGTCCTATCCCCTAGATTCCTCATTTTGTATATGCAGACATTCCAAAATCCAAAAAATCTGACATTGGAAACACTCTTGTTCCAAGCATTGTGGATAAGAGATATTCAACCTATACTGTTTTAAGCGTCAGTATTTCATCTGGAAAAGGTTTTCTCTTATAAAAAGACGAGGTAACTTTGACATCTAAAGACTGTGTGGCTCCTTTTTTCCCCTGTGTTTTGTGCTTTCCAAAAATTTTTTACTAATTTTTTAAACGGCACCAAGACTTTTGGCCAAAATTTTATTTTTTGTGGGTAAATATGTAAAACTAGTGTTAAACCATGTCATGAAGAAAGTAGCAAGATACATTGAGATTACTTTTTTAAGTATGTAGGTAATAGTACATATTAATGTATTTCTTGATAATTTTTTACATGCCATAAATTTAAGAAGGACCAGTCATAGTGTAGTATTTCATATTATGTTTTAGAGAGCAAAATCCACTTCCAGGTGTATGTTTTTTTTCTCATGACTTTAGGGGCAATCCTTTAGCATGTAGCATTTAAATTTACATTTTTATTTAACCCATTCATACCAGATTAAATTGTATTGCATTGTTTTAAATTATTGTCAAGAGTATCTTTCTCAGAACAGTTCAACATTCCTTCAGTTGTGTATTTTAATTTGTGATCTTTAAAGCATTAAAGCAGCCTGGCTATTTTAATAGTAGAATCCAATTTTTAAAGAAATCACGTATCTAAAATTTTGTCTTCCTCATCCAAGGCAGTTCTCTACTTGATGAGGCCGAGTTGCGGGGTCCTGGGGAGATTGCAGGGCTTACAGCTTTGCTCTTGTCTGTCACAGGTTGGCCAACAGCGAAAAGCAAGGCATGCGGACACACGCCGTCTCTGTGTCAGGTAAGGGGCTCTAGGTAGCAGACCTCGAAAAGCACTCTCGTGGGGTAAGACAATCATAGATGTCTATTTTTAGTATAATTGCTTCGTTCTAGAATAGCTTATGAAAATAAGCATTCTGGCTATCCAAATTTGCATAATTTTACCATTATTAAATAGTTTTAAGTATGGCTCATAGTTTTTTTTTTTTTTTTAGATGGGACATAGGTAAAATACCAGATCACTCAGCAAGTTGTATAGAATTCCAAATTATTTTTGGGTTTTAATATCATGTTAATCTTATCCAGAATGAAGTTGCCATTATAATTTATCTTGCAATTCAGTAGAATATACTTTGCATATTTATTTTATGAAGTTCAGGAAATGTGAGACATTTTAAAACAATTTTTGTCTTTCACAATATGGTGTTTGAGTATTGCTTTTTAAAAAATATAGTTAAGATTCTGGCATGAGCATTGTCTTAACTATTTGCTGGTGCAATTAAGTGTGTTGTACTTTCCTTGGTATGTTTCAAAATAGATATGCCTTTTTTCCCATTTAAAAATGTGGGAAATAAAGGAAAGGGGGAGGATGAGAAAGCATCTTCTGTGGGCCCATTTGATATCTTAAAATACATATACCATCTGTATATGCACATATATACATACGTAACCATATACACACATATGTAATTTGTTGTTATATATGTGCATACATATATGTTACATTTCTGAAATAATAGTTTCCTTTTAACTTTAGCATCTCACTTAGAAAAGACCCAATTCCTGTTTATTTTGAATCAGTTTTTTTTGAGACAGAGTCTCACTCTGTCGCCCAGGCTGGAGTGCAGTGGCGCGATCTCAGCTCACTGCAACCTCTGCTTCCCAGGTTCAAGGAGTTCCCCTGCCTCAGCCTCCCGAGTAGCTGGTATTACAGGTGCCCACCACCACACCCTGCTCACTTTTGTATTTTTAATAGAGACAGGGTTTTGCCATATTGGCCAGGCTGGTCTCAAACTCCTGACCTCAGATGATCCGCCTGCCTCGGCCTCCCAAAGTGCCAGGAATTATAGGCGTGAGCCACTGGGCCTGGCTTCCTTGTTTGTTTTTTTTTTAATGGTGCACAAATGTCCCATAAGCCCTTACTCAAGAAGTATTTTTGCTTGTATTTGTACACTTGGCAGAGATACTCAATAAAGGTGAATGATGTGTTATACTGTCAAAGTACTACTGCTTGAGAAATCATTGCTCACTTCCTAACTAAGTAGAGAGAAGGTTGGAATGCTAGAGCTGGTCTTATGGAAGCTTCGGGGTTGCCAGCATGTTCTCAGGTAAACAGTTAATCATCCTTATAAGCTTAATCGTGACTTCTTGGAGTAGCCCTAGTTTCCAGTAGTGACACTGGGGCAGTAAACAGCACTCAGCATTTGCATTTGTTCAGTCTGTAGTGGGTACAGAGAATTGGCAAACTTGCCAGGCCCTCATGGAGTTTGTAATCTAGTTGGAGAGAGAAAGACCACCACACATGCTACAGTCACAGGAGTCTGGAGGAGGGAGCAACTGCTGGGCATCAAAAGATGTTCTGCAGGATGTTCTGTAGAGTAGGTGAGATTTGAGCAGGGCTTTGAATAACTCACAGGCCCTTTGGTCCATCTTCTTGCCAAACTGTAAAGCAGCTTTTGGGATGAGCCCCGGGGACTGCCCTTTTGGTGCTTGCCACACACTGTCTCCACAGTCTCCCCAGGCTTGATCAAGAGAGAAGGGAAATGTCCCATTATGTTAATAAGGACTATTCCTGGCATCTGTCTTTGGGTAACAAAGTAATGAAATGTAATAAAATAGGCCCCAGCAGTGCCTTCAAATCTTGTTCCTCCTGTTTTACTAAGCTCTTTTAATCAATACTCTCCATTCAAGGTTTAAACCTCAGATGTGTCTTTTAGCAGCTGGTCATCACCACACTTGGATTTTACTTCTTCCAGCCAACCCCCACTTTATGATCTCAGTGTTTTCTTCCTATTTCAGAACCCCATTAAGAGGAATAAAGTTAGCTGGCATTTTATGAGTACTGTGTTCCAGGCTCAGGTTTAAGTTCTATGTTCTTGTACATGTATCATCTCATTTAGTCCTTACAACAAAGGGCCTATAAGATAGTTTTCTTGTTGTAAAGCTGAGGAGACTATGTCCCAGAGAGGTTAAATAATTTGTCCAAGGTTACATAGCTGCTAAAATCTGGAGTCATTATTCAAACTCTAATGTCTGGCTTTAACACCCCCCTGAATTACTTGTGATCGTGCTTTCATTTTTTCTTCCTAGGTATTCCGTAACTAGGGGTTCATACTTCAGTACCTTCTCCATGTTCTTAGATTGCTACCATGTTGATTTAAATAGGCAGTTCTCTGGTCGGAAACTTTTAGTAGTCATTTAGTATCCATCAGATGAAGTTTGGGCTCCTCAGCTTAGCCCTCCAAGACCTTTCATTATCTGCCCACCACCCACCTCTCCAGTCTTCCCTCACCTCCTCATCTACATTGTTTTTTAGCCAAAAAAAAGTTGGTGGCTGTGCCTCTCCCATCCTCCTTATCTCTGTTGTTCTGCTTGAGCTGTTCCATCCAGACTTGCTCTTTTCATCATTACGTATAAAAATAGTTTCACTTTCAGAGTTAGTGATACTTCAATATATGACTATCACTTAGGTGATTTACAAATCCGAGCAAAGAATAATTGGTGTCCAGTGGATATTTAATGACATGGCATTAATTGTTCGGAGTCTTGTTTGTCCTTAGTCATTCCCCTACTGCTTGCTTACTTAGGTGGAACCAGAGAAACAAGTGTGGTATATTTCTTTTCTTTTCTTGCCTGCCGGCCCTGCCTCCCTTCTTCCTCCCTTCCTTTTTTCCTTCTGTCATCCTGACATTCAATGGTGTGATATGTTTCTATCTTCCACAAAACCATAAAACCTAAAAACTGATAAGCCTAGCTGGCCAGGAACCAGTACATTGCACTTAGCCCCAAAGCTGGTAATTCACATTTCTAGGGACATCTTTGTTAAGCCGATACCTAGAAAAACGGTAATATTACTAAATCCCAGGGTTATTTCTTACCTGCCAACCTGGAAACACTGTACTATGTGGGATGTAGTGTTGACACACCAAGGTAGAGGCCCTACTGCTCCTGGATCCTTGTGAAATTCTGCATGTGCTTCTCCACAGTAAGCGTGTTCAGTGTCTAGGATAGTGGGGTGAGGCTGCAATCAACTGTATGCCAGCTGCAATTACTTGTTTTTCTGTCATACGATACTTCATTTAACCCCTAACAAGCCCTACGGGATTGAAGAGACCTCAGTTTTACATTTCTGTTTTACATTAATCCGGCCAACAGATAGTTCTTGAGTGCCTGCAGCGTGCTGAGCACTATTCTAGATACTGGAGTCTGCTAGAAAACAAAGCCACGTCCCTCCCTTTATGGAGTTTACATTCTTGGTGAAAGAGTCAAACCATAGATAGTGAATTAAAATAAAGCAGGTAAATTGAGAGCAACAGGAAAGTTATTTAAAATTGTGTTCTGTATGACAATAAACCTGCACATGTATTAACTCGTGTGGGATTGTAAAGCCCTTCGTAAATGTTAAATATTATTTAATCCCACAGTGGCCTTGCAAGGTATTTATTATCTCTCCATTTCACAGACATGAAGAATTAAATTCAGAAAGGTAAACAAACTTATTCAGTGTCACACAGCTTGAAAATGATGGCACTAGGATTGGAACTCAGGTCATTATTACCCTCTAGGCTCTATTGCCTGTCATGAGCAATTTGAGAGAGTTTGCTCCCCTGTACTGATGAACTGTTACACTCCCAAGTGTCGATGAAAATGGAGAGTCTTCGTGGGATTTGTCTGGCTCTCCCATTTTTCTTCACAACCAAAGAGTTCTTACCTGACCCAAGTCTGGGTTCACATGTCAGTACCTCATAGAAAGCTTTCCTGAGTACTTTAAGAAGATCTGGACTCTTCCTCCTCAGAGCTCTATAGTGCACTGTACATTTCTCTCTTATGCATAGTCCTAAAATAGATGTCATTGTGTTTTAGAAACCATCTTGTCCACAAAACCATGAACCCATTGCATGTAAAGACATGTTCTGTTTATCTCTTTATTGTCTGGGATATAAGTTTTGTAATTGTTTTTAAATAAATCCATGAATTCCTGAGTAAGGTATGGAGGTGTGCTGGGTCTTAGAGGAATGCATTCTGGGTAGCGGGAACAGACAGCAGAAAGGCAGGAATATTTGGAGCGACCAGTGTCACTGGGGCTCTCAAGGGATTACCTGTAAACTTGTCACTGTAAATTGCTCTTGATTTTTTCCTAGGAATCATTATAAATGGTTCTAGATTCCTTCCTAGGAGATGTTGGGCAAGGGTAGAGAGGATAACCAACAGAAAAAGTGAGGGTCTAGATAACTTTAGGACAGTTTGTCGCTCTTTGTGGGTCTCTCTTGTTGGCAAATAAAGCAATATCCTTACATTCCGGAGAGAAGATACCAGGTACTTTTTCATATTTCGTTGCAAAATAAAGGTAGTTATTGGATCACCTTCAGTAAGATTGCAGTGACAGTTGATGTTGAATATATGAACAGTGTATCTTTGAAATTCACACAGTATTTCTCTACAAAAATAAGTGTAAGATTAACAGAGATTTATAAAAATATCTAACAGAACAACATGTGTCCCTGCCTGTATTGTTCTGAGAACCTGAAGAAGTCTTTTTTTTAAGCCTAATTATTAAGTTATAAGGAAACTTGTGCTTGTTGTGGAGCTCGGGTACAACTTAGAACATATCTGAAAGTCAGGTGCTGCAGTCTATCATAAGGGACCTGTAAGTATGCTGAAAGAGGAGGTGTGGCCTCTGTGGGGAGGGAGTGCTTAACCAATGGTTGTGTGGGTTAAAATTACCCTAGAAATCAGGTATTTCCAAATCAATGAGTAAAGCTGTATTTTAAATATTTTGAAGGTATAAACTTGGGGGTTTTGTTTGGTTGATTATTGTGTTTGGGTTTTTTTTTCTTTTTCTTTTCTAAAATAACGAAGCCCTTGATCAAGCAGTAAAACCTTAATTATGACCAGAAATACAAGATAACACATGACAGTAATACCATTGCATTATGCACATGGCTCTTGTTACATGTTTGGACTACACATGTGGCACTAGAGATGATAATACAGGTTTTCTCATTTGTATCTCTGTCATGTAAACCAATGCAGTGATCTTTTTCAAATGCTTGGTTTGATTGTCTCTAAGACCTTCATGCTAAAGGGCAATTATACTACTTTGTGACACTTTTTTTTTCCCCCCACTTTGTCACCCAGCCTGGAATGCAGTGGTGTGATCTTGGCTCACTGCAACCTCCGCCTCCCAGGTTCAAGCCTCCTGCCTCTGCCTCCCGAGTAGGTGGGACTACAGTTGTGCACCACCACGCCTAGCTAGTTTTTGTATTTTTAGTAGAGATGGGGTTTCACAGTGTTGGCCAGGCTGGTCTCGAAGTCTTGACCTCAGGTGATCCACCCACCTCGGCCTTCCAAAGTGCTGGAATTAAAATTAGTTGTGAGCCACCACGCCTGGCCCTTTGTGATACTTTTTCAGTATTTGTTACAGTTTAAATAAATTTTTAATTTTCTAACAGATTATTTTGGTTCAGTTGTTTATCATGCAGCATAATTTCCTTTATTCAAGATTACTTTTAGGTTTTTCAGGTTAGTGACTGGAAATTATTCTAAACTATTAAAACATTTAATGAAATAAATGTTATTTGTATTTTGTATTAAGCTGCTTCATTACAAATTCTAAAACAGCTCACTTGTATATGCAAAGGTGGTTTGTAAACTGTAAAGTTCTATAAAATATAAGGTGGTATAGTCTATAATAATTACCGCATTTTATCTCTTTCTGTGTGGTCTCTGATACACTAGATTTGTTACCTATCCATGACTATGCCACTTATAAATACAGGTAGTTATTTACATATGCATGTGTCTTAGAGATCATGCCTGGCCCATCCACAGGCATCATTTTGTTTAAACCTCATGAGAGTCTTCGTAATATTTTCACTTTACACGTAAAGAAATTAAGACACTCGGAGCTGAAGTGGTTTGGCCAAGTTCACATAGCTAGTAAGTAATAGCCTGATGGAAATCTTGATCTTGGACTAGAAGGTTTGTTCTCTTTACATTAGACCATATTGACTCATTTCTTTCTTTTTTCTGGAGACATGGTCTCCCTCTGTCACCCAGGCTGGATTGCAGTGGCTTGATCTCAGCTCACTGCAGCTCAACCTCCTGGGCTCAAGTGATCCTCCTGCCTTAGCTTCCCAAGTAGCTGGGACTACAGGTGTGCGCCACCATGCCCAGCAAATTTTTATATTTTTTTTTGTAGAGACGGAGTCTCCCTATGTTGCCCAGGCTGGTCTCAAACTCCTGGGCTCAAGCGATCTGCCTGCCTCTGCCTCCGAAAGTGCTGGGATTACAGGTGTGAGCCACTGCACTTAGCCTATGTTGACTCATTTCTAAAGCTTGATAATATAAATGTGCGGAAGGAAATAATACTTTGAAAGAGTTTGCGTGTGATTCCATTAAGGTTTTCCCCCCCATTTATTAGGACTAGGATAGTACTGACTCAGTTCCAACTCTCAGAAGTGTGCCCTGTATTCAAGTTTGAAAAAGGTTCTTCTGTCTAGTTTTACACTCTAGTTTCACACTCTAGTTTCAATTTTGATAATGCTGTGGGTTTCCAAGGTAGTCTCTGTCTGTTGCTGAAAGCTTGATTTAAATGCTAGCTTTTAGGAATTAAAAGGGGAAAGAAAAGAAAAAAAAAACCTTGCCCTAATTTTAGAGCATTGTCACCTATTATATAAGTAGTTCATTTTTTTCCCTACCAAATCTACGGGACACTGAAAAAATTAAAAAGTAAAACTAAATTTAGGCCATGCACAGTGCCTCACGCCTGTAGTCCTAGCACTTTGGAAGGCCAAGGCAGGCAGATTACTGGAGCCCAAGAGTTTGAGACCAGCCTGGGCAACATGGTGAAACCCTGTCTCTACAAAAACTGTAGCCAGGTGTGGAGGCGTGTGCCCATAGTCCCAGCTACTCAGAAGGCTGAGGTAGGAGGATCTCTTGACCCTGGGATTTGGAGGTTGCAGTGAGCTGAGATCACCCCACTGTACTCCATTCTGGGTGACAAAGAGAGGACCCTGTCCCCCCCCCCCAAAAAAACAACCAAATTTTAAAAGATAAATTCATTTTTGTAAATTATATGCTTTGTGACATAATTTAATCAAATTAATGCTACTAATAATTTTTATGTGCACAAAGTAGTAGGTATTGAATATTATTGATCTGTTCCTAGTACCTGGCTCACTGGAAATTATTCTGGTAGTCAGTCTGGTATTAGGAGAGACTCCAAACCACTGAGAAGCGTACAGTTGTCACTGACTTCATACGGATAGACTGGCTGATCGTGTTGTGCATGAATAAGGAAGTGAACAATCAAAATAGCCCAGCTGTGCTGCCTTCTTTCCCATAGCCCTCCCTCTCCCACCATTACATCATTTGAACTCCCTTTGCCACCATTGAGATTGGGGTGTTCTTCTTAGTCATACCCTTTCTTCTGTAGGTTCTAAAGCAGTTGAAAAGAATACTTGGAGGTCATATAGGTATTGAAATATCAGCATCGTATGTTGTAAAGAAGTATCCTGAAAAAGGACCCAGAACCACTCCTTCACCCTTGAGTTGAACTCATCTCAGCTGCAGGCAGTGCAGACAGTGCAGACAGAAACTCACAGACCTCCCTGGCAAGGGGTAGCCTGAGGCACTTTCAAATTTTTCAAAAGGCCAAATGAAAAGCTGAGCAATAATGAGTACAACAAAAATTTAAAGTGGATTTTTGTTTTTATAAACTCTTCCCAGCCCACAGAAATCCAGCTCAGTCTTACAAATTTTGTTTCCAGAAGAGAGTATTCCCATCTTCTCCCAAGCAGCCTCCACACTATAAAGGGGAAAAAACTATATGAGAGTATTAGAAACAAAAATGTATTTTTGTCTTTATAAAATAAATGCTTCACAGTTGGCAGTGTTGGGTATACTTGGCTTATGAACCATCTTGATCCTCTGGCGAAACTTATTAACAATAATTAATAAACTCAATCTTTTTAAAAAAATGTATTATTAAAACACAAAAAGCCCAAGTATCATCATCTTACCAAATATAAAATAAATATTGCTAACATCAAAAGGCCCAGTTATTTTTTTCTTTGCAGAAAATAATTTTAAAGGGAATGCTTGAAAGTTTAAAATATAAATTCTAGAGTTTGACCTCAAGTCTTCCCCCACCCCGTTTGTAGCTTATAGCTATATAATAATTGTGGATTAAAATCAAACTGCATGAGTCAAGACAAAATATTTTTGATGCCTTTACAAAGAGGAGACCATGGAAATGAACAAATATTAAGTACCTACTATGCTTTTGAATTTTGAGTTTTTAAAACTTTTTATGGAAAATTTTAAGCATATACAGAAAAGAGAGAATAGAATTGTATCATGATTTTTCATATCATCATCACCCAGATTCAGCAACTAAAAACTTCTGGCCAATTTTATTTCACCTCTGCCTCTGTCCACTTACGTACACACATAATCCCTGTTGGTTATTCTAAAGCAAATCTAAGGCATATTTCACCTGTAACTATTCCTAAAAGATGAGACTTTTTTTACAAAACATTATCAGCTATCCAGTCAGTGTTCAAATGTCCCTGATTGTTCCATTTTCATACGTGGTTTCGTCTAAACAAGAATCAGACAAGAAGTACTTTGTGAATTTGCTTGCAGCATCTCCTGTATGTGTCAGCTAGACCTTGTTGGTTGATTGTTACTAGTTGCAATTAATCTGTTGAAGAAATTGTGTCCCTTGTCCTATTCTCATATTCTGGATTAGGCTGATTACATCTCTGTGATGCTGTTTTGTTTAACCTATTCTTTTCTGGCCCGTTTATTTCCCATCAGCTGCTTGTTAGAACCTAAAGAAGTTTGATCCAGTTTGGGCTTGATTTCCCCCCCTCCCCACAACAAGAATACTTCGTAGGTGATGTACATCTGGTTGTTCTTTGTGATGTTAAGACTAATCAATGGGTTTAGGTCCCATCACTCTCTGATCCATACATGAGAACGTTCCCATGAGCATTTCACCTAATAGTTTTAGCAGCTGTTGACATTAATGCTTAGATTTCATCAGAGGCCACAACATGGCACCCTGTGAATCCTGTCATTTATTCTCCCTTTGTTTAGCTGGAATGCTTCTAGAGACAGCGTTCACTCACCAGCTGCTTCATTACCCTCGGGAGCAGGCTTCTCCTGGGAAGACAGGAAAACTGCCTTTTTCTTTTCCTTTATTTACCAGTTTTTAAAATAATAAATTATACCTTGCTAGTCAGATGTCATTCTTTGAGATTTTCTTTTTAAAATATCAGTATGAATTTGTGTGTTTTTCACATTGTTGGAATAGGAGGTTCCCCCATGACCACCCCAGGTTGGATGGTTACTGGGAAACCTGTTTGCTGGAACACAGAGTTCGGTAGTGTTCAGCTTTGTCAGCACCACACCCTCATGCCCAAGGAGAAGAATAGAATTGAGAGGTATGGTCAAAGGAAAATATCACCTTACTTATGTAACTAGAAATAAAAAGGAAAATGCTGATCCAGTTGGACTAATCTCATTATGCTCTTTATCCCTATTCATACCTGTTCCTCCAGAAGCCCCAGACTCCCTTGTTGCTGGCATACCCTCTGCATACCCTCTGTTTTGTCTTTATTGCTCAGTTTCCCCCAACTTCTAAAACACTACACCTCTGTCTTCTGGGACTTCTCTATATATTCCTCTTTGTCACCTTCCTCTAACTAAAACTCTGGAGGGCACTGATACCCCTTGGTGCCTCTGTAACCCTACTGATGGTGTCTGAGAACCATGGTAGCACTAGGACTGGAGATGAGGTAAGGGTGCCCTGATTCTCATTGCCCCTTCCAGACTACTCTCCCTCAAAAACATCAGCTTTGAATCTCACATATCAGAACAAGGCTGTCCTATGTTCCTCAAAGTTCTGAGCACCCAGTTCACTGTCAGTGCTCCAGCATCCCCCATCGTAGTTTGGGAGGATTTCAATGTTCATGGTAGGCAATTCCTCCAGCATGTCTTCTTTTTTTTTTTCTTTTTTTTTTTTTCCATCGCCCAGGCTGGAGTGCAGTGGTGGGATTTCGGCTCACTGCAACCTCTGCCTCCCAGTTTCAAGCGATTCTCCTGCCTCAGCCTCCCGAGTAGCTGGGATTACAGGTGTGCACCACCACACTCAGCTAATTTTTTTTATTTTCAGTAGCAACGGGGTTTCACCATGTTGACCAGGCTGGTCTCAAACTCCTGACCTCAAGTGATCTGCCCTCCTTGGCCTCCCAAAGTGCTGGGATTACAGGTGTGACCCACTGTGCCCAGCCCCAGCACCTCTTCTCTCCATTCTTCCAGTGGTGCTGTCTGCTATTTCTCTTTCCTGTGAGGCCTACACTGTATCACAACTATAACTCTCCTATAATTTCAATTTTAAGAAAACCCTCTCTGACCACCACCTCCAATTTTTCTAGCTTGTTCCTTGATCCCATCCCCATTCTGCTGTCTGCATCACATTTTTTTGTCTTCTCTGGTTTCTTAACAAGCCTAAAACCCCTGATCAATAATTGTATCCTTCCCTGGCCTACATCCCCATCATCTCTGCCCTACTCGTTTGTTTGTTTTTAACTCACTTGGTAGAAACGCTGCCAAGTTAAAGCCAGCTCGTTCTGTCCCATGTCTGCTGTAGCACAACTGAACCGTAAAGCGAATAGCACAACCACATTGCTTTGGTCTTGCTTTCAATTCCATCTCACAGCCGCTTTGAACCTTTCCTTAAACCTCCAGCATTTGCCAGCCATAATAAGTGCTGCCTGCCTTGATCTCACAATAGATGACTTGTCCTCACCCAGTTAGATCTACTACTTTTTTTGAGACAGAGCCTCTCTCTGTCGCCCAGGCTGGAGTGCAGTGGTGCGATCTCGGCTTACTGCAATCTCCGCTTCCTGGGTTCAAGCAGTTCTTGTGCCTTAGCCTCCTGAGTAGCTGGATCTACAGATGCCTGGCTAATTTTTGTATTTTCGATAGAGACAGTATTTCTCCATGTTAGCTGGTCTCAAACTCCTGGCCTCAAGTGGTCCATGTGCCTCAGCCTCCCAAAGTGCTGGGATTACAGGCATGAGCCACCAGGCCCAGCCCAATTAAGTCTAATTTGTTACCAGTCTACCCTCTATCACTTGTTACCTGGTCAGGAATTTTCCCTGCTCTACTACTGTTAGTTTTTTCCCCAACGTGCAGCAAGCCAATCATTGTGGCAACAGGTTTTGCCAAAGGGAAAAGATCTCATTCCCAAGGCTGCCGTGTGAGGAGATGAGAGAACAAATGTCAAATATGCCTCTCCAAAGATGAAGTTTTAGGGATATTTATGGGATAGAGGAGCAGGGCAGTTGAAGGCATGGGAAAAAGTGATTGGGTATAAGGAAAAGTGAGTTAATAAGTGATCTGCCCACACATAGTCAGGCTTCCTGACTCTTCATAGAACATGTGTTCAGAAAATGGTAGCATTACCCTGATCTGAGGGAAGAGTTTTCAGCTCTCTGATGTCATATGGTCATCTCTCCTGCATTGGCATAAGCCCATTTGAAGGATTGGTGGCCTCAAGCTGCTTGAGCGGGACAAGAGCTGCCCCCTACTTCCTGAAAAATAACTTAAAGCACCCATTACTGCAGTGACCTACAGGAAGCTAATGGGAGTTTAGTTATGGATTGTCTGGCTATTTGACTTGCTAGTGGGAGTTTTTAGATCTAAGCGACTAAAAGCAACTGATATCATTTGGATATTTGTCCCTGCCCAAATCTCATGTTGAAATGTAATCCCCACTTTTGGAGGTGGGGCCTGGTGGATGGTGCTTGAATCATGAGGCAGATCCCTTATGAATGGCGTGGGCCATTCCTTTGGTGATGAGTGAGCTCTGGCTCTTAGTTCACATTAGAACTGGTCCTTTGAAGTATGTGGCTTTTCCCCACCCCACCCCTTGCTCTTGCTTTTGCTGTGTGATGTGCCTGCTCCCTCTTCACCTTCTGCCGTGATTGTAAGCTTCCTGAGGCCTCCCCAGAAGCCAAAAAGATGTCAGCACCATGCTTTCCATAAAGCTGGCAGAACTGTGAACCAATTAAAACGTCTTTTCTTTATAAATTACCCAGTCTCCGGTATTTCTTGATAGCAATACAATAATGGCCTAATACAGCAAACAAGGCAGGTTAAGTTTGGCAGGCTTAATCAGGTTAGCTCTGGTTTCATTAGCACATCACCCACTGTGGTTTCCCCACCTTAGTAGCCCCCTTCTGACATCACTGGTCCGCTTATGATAGAAGAACTCTTTATGTGAGCTATTGTGATTCAGTGTTGCTCCTTATTGAAATTGCCCTGCTTTTGCTTCCAGAATACCATATTCTTCCTACTTCACTCATTATTCAGCACTTCACGCCTGAGGATCCCAGGACTCAGTTCTTCTGACACTTTGTGTCAGCCACAGTCACACCCTTGGGGATCTCATTGTGTTTCATGACTTAATTATGCTGCTGACTCTCAGATTGTTATCTTAGTTTTTCAGACTTCTTTCTTGAACTCCAGACCCGTGGCCACTATGTTCTCACCATGTGGAATCTGATGTCTCATGAGCATTTCAGACTTAATATACTCAAAAGGAACTGATATTCACGCCAAGCCTGCTTCTCTCCCCTTCTCCACTCATTAAATGGCACTACTTTCCTTCTGGCTGGTCAGATCATCCTTGGGGTTATTTTTGATGCTATTCTTTGTTTTCTTCTCCCATATCCAATCTATTGACAAATCCAAATTGCTCCTGCGAATAAACTCTGTACTTTTATTAATTTTGCCTAAGTTTTTTCCTTTAGGGTTTACACTGGGAGTATATTTAGAAGACCAAGTCATAGATTGAAGTTGTCCTATATAGGTACTCTGATTAGCAGCAATTACACGTGGACTTGTAAAGGAAAAAAGAACAGACAGTTCTTAAATTGTTTACCAAGAATTTGCATTAAAATAATGTAACTATTGGCCAGGTATGGTGGCTCACACCTTTAATGCCAGCTCTTTGAGAGGCCGAGGCGGGCGGATCACCTGAGGTCAGAAATTCCAGACCAGCCTGGCCAACATGGTGAAACCTGTCTCTATTAAAAATACAAAAATTAACCAGGTGTGGTGGCGGATGCCTGTAATCCCAGCCACTGGGGAGGCTTAGGCACGAGAATCACTTGAACCTGGGAGGCGGAGGTTATAGTAAGCCAAGATCACGCCACTGCACTCCAGCCTGGATGGACACAGCAAGACTCTCTCAATGAGAATAATAATAATAATAAACTATTGATTGTCCATTGTTCTTTATATCACAGATTCCAGGAATGTGAAGATAATATTTTAGTGGTTTAGGTGCAGGGGGGAAGATGCCCTTAAAAATGGTAATTTCCTTTATAGGTGTAAATTTCTCTGACAGAGGATTTCAAAATAGGCAGCTAAATGTCAGAAAGTTGTATTTTGGAGACTGATTTATTTTGATAGGTGTCCTTTTCAACTTAGCTTGTTTTTTAATTAGATTACTGACTTCAAGTTGGAGCCCTTTAATGAATTGGGCAAATAAAGCATTTGCAGTTTTCAGGGCCTAGTATTTAAATATTTGAAAAGCAGGCATAGCTGGAAGGCCCAGCATAAAAATCAAGGGCCTGGTATGGTGGCTCACACCTATAGTCCCAGCACTTCAGGAGGCCGAGGCAGGCAGATTTCTTGAGCCCAGGAGTTAGAGACCAGCATGGGCAACATAGCAAAACCCCATCTTAAAAAAAATCAAGGACCCCACTTTTTGTTTTTGTTTTTTTTTAAGGCAGGGTCTCACTCCGTTGTCCAGACTGGAGTGCAGTGGCGTGATCTTGGCTCACTGCAACCTCCATCTCCTGGGCTCAAACAGTTCTCACACCTCACCCTCCCAAGTAGCTATGACTACAAGCACACACCACCACGCCTGACTAGCTTTTGTATTTTTTGTAAAGACAGTATTTTGCCATGTTTCCCAGGCTGGTCTCCCAACTCCAGAGCTCAGGTGATCCGCCCACCTCTGCCTCCCCAAGTGCTGGGATTACAGGCATGAGCCACCATGCCTGGTTCCCACTTTTACATTGAATCCTGGTTCCCCCAAAAGAGGGAAATACCATGGTGTTACCTGAAAGGAGTTCTGATCCAGACCCCAAGAGAGGGTTCTTGGATCTGGCTGAAGAAAGAAGTTGAGGCAAATCCATAGGGTAAAATGAAAGCAAGTTTATTGAGAAAGCAAAGGAGTAAAAGAATGGCTACTCCATAGGCAGAGCAGCAGTGTGGGCTGCTGGACTAAGGATACTTATAGTTATTTCTTGATTATATTCTAAACAAGGGGTGGATTATTAATGAGTTTTCTGGGAAAGAGGTGGGCAATTCCCAGAACTGAGGGTTCCTCCCCTTTTTAGACCATACAGAGTAACTTCCTGACCTTGCCATGTTATTTGTAAACTGTCCTGGCATTGGTGGGAGTGTCTTTTAGCATGCTAATGCATTATAATTAGCATATAGTAAGCAGTGAAGATGACTGGAGATCACTTTTGTCACCATCTTGGTTTTGGTGGGTTTTGGCCAGCATCTTTACCACAAGCTGTTTTATCAGCAAGGTCTTTATTATGACTTGTATCTTCTGTCAACCTCCTGTCTCATCCTGTGACTTAGAATTCCTGACCTCTTGGGAACGCAGCCCAGTAGGTCTCAGTCTTATTTTACCGAGCCCCTATTCAAGATGGAGTTGTTCTGGGTCGGATGCCTCTGATAATAGGACCACGCTACACAATATTCCACAGTGTTCCATGCTGCAGAGACACTCCTGTGATGCTGATGGGTGACCCAACACCAATCAGCCCATTCTGCCATCTTCCATAGGAGTCTTACCCCTTGGTGGTGAGTGTTTCCTTAGCCTCCAAGTGTTCAAACTGCTTTTCTTATCTAAATGTGTAGAGAAATAAGTAGCCCTCTGCAGTTATAACCATTCACTGTGACCACTGTCAGCCACTCCAAAACTGCAGCTTTTGCTGGTGACTTGCCAATTGATCACACATTGCCACACATACAAAGTTCAAGTTCTCCCTCACAGTGTGGAGTAATCCCTGTACCCCAAAAGTCAAAGAGAACAAGTAACTCAGTACAAAAGAGAGCAGAGAATGAGAAGAGTGACATCGTCTGTCATTTTTCAAAGGCTTCCTGGGAGCCTTCTGAAAGGGAATAGGTAGGATTGCAATAAGCTAGTTGAGACGGAGGTAAATCTGAACCAGCGTAATCACATAGAAAGTTGGACTGGTGAGAAAGGAAAAGTTGCTCAGAGCAGCCTGAGGTATGTGAGGTCTGCAAAATTTATCAGTCCCAGAGAGGCAGGAGTATGGGGCTTCAGTCATGCCCTCCTCACCCCTATCCTGCACCCGGGCCCGGAGCAATTGTTGAAAGGCATTTTTTTCTTGACTAGTGGCCTTACCCATTATCTTCACATTCCTAGAATTTGTGAAACAATGTAGGAACTCTCTCTTTTCCTTTAAAAGGAAACAATATTCTGAATGACTCTTGACATCATTTGGAATAAAAGCCAGTGCCCTTACCAGGAGCTAAGAGGTCTTAGACACTCTGGGACCTCACTGAGTACATCTCAGTGCCACCTCCCCCTTCCCACTCCCAACTCTTCATCCACCTCACCTGACCTCCCTGCTGCTCCTCAGCACGTGTTCACACTGACCTCTGCAGAGCCAAGGCCTGTGTGTGTGCTGCACTGGCCTCCCCTGATGTGTGCATGGCCCTTTCCCTCTCCTCCTGGAAGTCTTTGCAGATGACTCCCTCCATAATCACCATATTTAAAATGGTAGCCCCACTTGAAAATATTCCTTCTTCTGCTGGTTTTTCCCTAGCACTTACATGTTGACATGCCATATAATTTACTTATTTTATCTTCCTTCTCCCTTACTAGAACAGAAGCTCAATAATTTGAAAGTTTGGGTTTCTATTTTGTTCACTGTTCTAACTCCAGCACCTACATGGTATGCCTAGTTTATGGCAGGTGTTCAATAATTAAAATGATTATCTTGAATACAATAAAAGTCCTAATCCTTTTTGTTTTTGTTTTTATGATGTGTGATAATATTCTTGGTATTACTCAAAAAGAGTTGTACTTTTTTAAAAAATTCACTTTTTAAGTTAGTATAAAGAATATTCAGTCCAGTTTAGAAATGAACAGTAGAAAAGTAAGAAGAGCTAGCACTTGTGGAGTGGTCACTCTGTTCTAGGTGCCCAGAGAATCCCATGGAATCCTTTCCCAACCTCCTTAATGGAGGTAGCTTCTGTTATAACCCCATTTTACAATAAGAAAACTAAGCAGCAGAAGTTGAGCAGTGTATCCAAGGTCAGAATGAATAATTGAGCCAGTATTTGAATCCACAGTCTGGCCCCAGAGCTAGTGTTCCATGTATCTTTTATTTTTCTGTAACTTTACATTTGGAGAATGGTTGTAAGAATAGTAACGTGATGTCTCATATGCTCTTTCCTCCATTTCACTATGTTTATATTTTGGCTCACTTGCTTTATCACTCTATAGGTTTTGTTGTTGTTGTTGTTAGTTTTTTTCCTTGAACCATGTGAAAACAAGTTACAGACATGGTGCTGCTTATAAACATTTCAGTGTGTGTTTAAGACCAAAGATATCATCTTATATGATCAGAGTATAATTATCAAAATCAGGAAATTTAATACTGAAGAAATGCTCTTATCTGCAGTCTAAATTATTTCATCCCAATAATGTTCCGTATCACTGTTGCTTCCTGATCTTTCCCTTCACCAGCCTCCAGTCCAGAATTCATCCCGCATCACACAGTGCATCCAGTTGTCAGGCCCATCTTGGCGAGACAAGGTCTCCTTCTGTCACCAGGCTGGAGTTCAGAGGCTCTGCTTCTGTGGTCCAGGCTCTACCTCCTGGCTCCAGCAGTCCTCCCAACTCAGCCTCCTCAATAGCTGGGGCCACGGGTACGTGACTCCACACCTGGCTAATTTTTGAATTTTTTTGTAGAGACAGGGTCTTGCTATGTTACACAGGCTGGCAGGCCCATCTTCTTAACTGAGAGACCAGTTTATGCTTTCCTCTAGGGCCATCATATACAAAGTCCAGAAATTTAGTGTGTGTAAAGGTAGCTTTTAAGTCAAGCAATAAGATGAAATTGTCAGTAAACGTTACCGGGATCGGCTGGGCGCGGTGGCTCATGCCTGTAATCACAACACTTTGGGAGGCCTGCGTGGGCAGATCACCTGAGGTCAGGAATTTGAGACCAACGTAGCCAACATGGTGAAACCCTGACTCTACTAAAAAAAAAAATAAAAAAATTAGCTGGGCTTGGTAGCAGGCGCCTGTAATCCCAGCTACTCGGGAGGCTGAAGCAGGAGAATCGCTTGAACCCGGAGGCAGAGGTTGCAGTGAGCCAAGATCGTGCCATTGTACTCCAGCTTGGGGGAGAAGAGCGAGACTTCGTCTCAAAAAAAAAAAAAAAAAATGTTAATAGGATCAAAGCATACCGTTTGAAAAATATTACTGAAGTGTACATTTCTGTTCTCATTTCTGTTGCTAATATATTGACAATGTCAATAAGATTGTTACCATCTTGATGGGCAAACAGTCCTGACCCTTGTTCTTGGGTCCATACTTCTGATCTTTCTTTATGATACCCCGTGAGTATGCAGTTAAATGTTGATGTTACCTGTGTCTGTCATTTGTTAATGACTGCTGCCTCTTAAAGGGCTACATCCCTGCATCCCTGGCTTTGACTTCACTTTCACACTTGTCCACTATTGCCATTACCATACTGCAGTTGCTGCTTATTTTCTCATTTTGCTATATGCTTCTGGAGAGCTGAGATGTGTTTTATCGATCCAGCTTTTTGACTCTAAAATGAGCTTTGAGTACATGAATGAGTGAGCAAATGAATCCGTAATGCTAGTAGAGGTTTTGTAACCTGTGTTTTCAAAGATCCTCATCGCCAGTTTTTATGTTAAGGTAATTTATGTAAAGTATATAACTCAAGAGCTGTGAGTGTGTCTTTGCTAATGATTTGGGGAAAGTTGTTCGTAAAACTCTTTCACAAATGAAGATCTGCTATTTTTCTGCTATGGTTGAATGTTAAATGTTCACAAGAGTCTTGAATTATTTATTGGTCTTTGTTTTTTCCTGTAACTGTTGTCATTTGGAAAAATATCTGAATATTCAACTGGCTGGCTCTACAGAGCTGGGAGATTCTTACGAGTCTTGTTTCTGTATCAAGTGCTAATCTACAGGAAATTAAATTTTAAAATATTAGTATGTTTTTTAAAACTCAAGTCAATCCTAGTAAGAAATAAGGCATGCCAATAGTCAAAATAAAAGCATTGCAATTTTGTATCTGTTTTTATAGATAAGCCTTTAAATGTAACAAAAGTTGTCTTTTGTATTGAAATAATTTGTTTCTATTTTTCTCTTTCCCCTCTTGCCTCTTTATAAAGGAGTCAGTCACTGCCAACATAAAGTTAAGAAAGCTAGGCGCTTTCTCCCTTTGGTCTTCTGTTCCCATGATCCTCCTTCTACGGGTACTGCACTCATATTTGCACAGGCTCTCCTATTAACCAGAGCACTCCAGAGAAACTAACTCTAACCTGATGCTTATAGATTATCCTGAACAGATCATAGCTTTATTGAATATTAGTGTATGTGCTGTTCATTGTTCAGAAGCAATAAGGGGATTGGGGTGGGGGCAAGGTTTTATGTCACCGTTTTTGGGTTACTCTCTTGAATACAAGATTTTTTGTTTGCCTGTTTGCTGGTTTTTAAATGCATGACAGGGCAAGAAGTCGCTTCTCAGTTTCATTTGTGTTGTTTGAGTGTTTTCCCACAGAGAAAATCACACTTTTTGCATCATGGATTTCCTAATATAGCATGCAACTGAATGAAGGAGAATGGCCAAAGTGACTCCCTAGTTGTCTGCTTTTCATGCTTTGGGGAAAGATATTTAGGGCTGCTGCATAGTAGAGGCAGCTATGCCATTTGGAGCATTTTCTAGGAAAGCAAAGATTATTTATAATAATTGAAACAGTAATTTCTCCAGACTATTCAAAACAAAATTTATTCTGTGCAAACTTAAATGGGAACCTTCGTTGTCAGCAGAGCTTCAAGTACTGCACTCCCCACAGTTTATAGTAGTGGGCCTGGCCTATGTCTACCTTATAATATTTAAATCCCACTGGCTTATTGGAATGGGCTTGCTGAGGGCTTATTCTCTTCTTGTAACTAAACATACAGATTAATGACTAGTTTGTTTGCATTTTTATCTGAGGGGACAGACGTTCCCTTTGAGGAAGGTAGAAACCATTTTTAAAATTTAATTGTAAGAGGCAGTCAAATTAACTTTGCTTAGTGTGGCAGAATCCAGTTTACACTCTGTAATACTTTAGCTGTGTAACTTCATGTAATACATTGACAGCTTTAAACTTGGCATTATGCCCTCAAATTCAAGTAAACATACTACCACTACAGTCTTTCTTTATCTTTTGAATTAAACCCTGGGGGGTAATTTTTTTTATTTTTCTTACACTTTGGTTTACTTGTCATTTTAATAGTGTTTTCCCCTCTCTTCCCTCTTCTCCTTCCTATGTCTCCCTCCCTCTGTTCCCTACTTCCCTTTCTTTGCATGCCACCTGGATCTGCAGATGAAATTAGTGGGGACGGTAATATTTATTTTCACATTTGTGTTACTGCTATGAGATAATTATTTATGAAAATACATATAGTTTAGTATTTAATGAAAGGCAAAATGTGCTTTTGATCCAACAGAACCAAGTACAAAATGGTATGCAAAATATTTTAAAAATTGCTTAGGGCTTTGGCATGGAAAGGATAACTATCAATTTCTTAATCATATTTTAGTGGTAAGTTTGAGTTGTATGTATTCCTAGTAAATTTTCTAGATTTCATTATTAAAACTTTGAGAGTTCTTAAAAAAATGTCAAAAGCAAAATTAGTAACACTTGAAAGCTGTAAATGGTAGCGGTCCATACACTCTGTTTCCCAAGTATGGTATCTGTGTGATAATTCTTAGTTTGGGAATGAGATAGTAGAAAGGAAAGAATGAAAAATGATTTTAAAGACTCACAGAAACTAACGGAATTAGTGAAATATCAGCAATAATGATAATTGGTTTTTCAAATAGTTGATAGCACTTAAGGTAGAAATTTAAAAATTTTAAATCACATTCTATGTCTTACATTTCCCATCTACTTCATATACTGCTTGCATGAAACTTTATCCTCCTTTATATTAAAGGAGTAAGATTTTATAAACTAAAATTAAGAAGGAATTGTATTTTTTTCCTCCTGATTAAATGAAAGAATGCTTTTACTGAAGATTTCACCTATGTTCATTTTTGTAATAGGATAGAGATATTTATAACTTGAGTATAACGAGCTAAGCAATTTCAGTAAAAGGTCTTAAAAGTGTGTGTTTTTCACAGGATTTGAGGTCAGAGATTTGAGCTTCATTTTTAGATTAATTCTGTGATAATAATCAATTAGCAGCTGCAATTCATCTAGAGCTTTCTGCATGTGACACTTTACTGACTTGATTCCTAATTCTCACAGCAGTCATTCAGAATATCACTGGGTATTGTCCTCACTGTTTTGCAGGTGAGGAAAGTGATAATCAGAGGATTAAGAGAGACTCTAAGGCTGCTAGAGGCAAGTGGTCAGGTCTTAGGCTCCAGCCTTGCCCTTTTTCCACTGCCCCATCCAGTCAGCAGCTGACTAGCTGAGGGATTACAAGCAAATTGCTTCATCTCTTGGGTCTTCATCTGGGAAAAGTCTCAAGTGGTTGTTGTGAGGATTACTCTGTAAGCATCAAAATTTAGATAAATGTCTGCAAACACTTGTGTGTATTTTCCCACCTATGAATTTCTCAATACTATGAATTAGCCAGGGCAAGTGTACTTAACCCATTTTACAGGTGAATAAGCTGAGCCTTAAGGGTAGTCACGTGGTCTTGGTCAGTAAGGCCCATGGACCAAATATGGCCCACCTGTTTTTGTATGCTACAGTTTCTTGCCTGTGAAATAGGGATGGTGATCATAGTACAACTTCAAATAATTTTGCTGAGGATTAAATGACAATATATGTAATTATTTACAACAGCATCTAGTATATGGTAAGCTCCCAATAATATGATTAGTAGTCAATGTCATTATTAAATATAGAATGCAGACCTAGCTTCATTTGTTCCCAGGCCTTTGAACTTGTTTCCTTTTTTCTTTGTATTTTCCTTATCTTTTGAATTAACCCTTGGGGGGTAATTTTTCTGTTTTCCTTAAACTATGTTACACTAACATGTGGAGGGCCCAGGAAGTTTCAGACTGTACTCCAATTTTTTAGGGCCCTTGAATACGTAAAAATACCTATCATATCAGTGTAATACTATCTTACAATCCTAAAAACCAGGAAAGAAAAGCAAAATACAGCCAAATCAATGTCAAGAATTCTTGGGAAGGCTGGGTGCAGTGGCTCCTGCCTGTATTCTCAGCATTCTGGGATTACACTTGAGCCCAGGAGTTTGAGACCAGCGTGGGCAACATGGCAAAACCCCATCTCTACAAAAGGTACAAGAAATTAGCAGGCATGGCAGCGCGTGCCTGTAGTCCCAGCTATTTGGGAGGCTGAGTTGGGAGGATCACTTGAGCCCAGGAGGTGAAGGCTGCAGTGAGTCAAGATTGCACCACTGTACTCCACCCTAGGCGACAGAGCAAGAACCTGTCTTCAAAAAAAAAAGGAATTCTTAGAAATATACACCAGATATTACCATACATATGAAACTCATATGTAGAGGGTTATAAACTTTTGCAGATCATGTACCTGCAACATTGTTGATTTTACTCCATGAATTCTCTATTCACATTGCATCATAGTACACACACCTGCAACCCAAATATAAGTAATTCCCAGACAGCTTTGATACATCCCCAGAGATTTTATGTACAATTCATACAGCTAAAAAAAAAAAAAAGAAAGAAATTTACAGGTTTTCTCTTGTGATTGTATGAATTAATTGAAATGTATGCAACATGATTTTTTCCACAATGTGTGCTAGCCTGATATATATTAGCCTATTTATTTTACTCCTTCACAATTGTTTTAGAGGTTGATATCTCTACTGAGGATTTTATAAAATGGGACAGTCCTAGAAGGACTGCTGTCAAACCAAAAAGATTGGCTGAGAGTATCAGCACACAGGAATCCTAAATCCTCAACTGCCAGGTCCCTTTCAGAGAGCCCTCAGAAGAAGCAAAACAATCAGAGGAGCTACTGTTGCTTGATGATCTGTTACGTGTAGGGCACATCTCAACTTTCTGTCGTGTCTCCTGTAATCCTCATAACAATGCCACAAGGCGGATGATGTTATTTTACCCACGAGGGCACAGCTGAAGCATTGCCAGGTGAAGTGACTTTCCAAAGCTCAAGCGGTTTTCCCCAAATGGGCTTGTGTATTTTGTCACATGTATTGCAGCTCTACCATTCACTTCTGTGCTGCCTCACACAGATTAAATCCTTTGCCTCAGTTTCTTAGGGGTATAGCGTTTCTTTACTGATTGCTGCAGTGCATTCATTCTTTTGGTTTAGCATGTGTTTCTTGAGGGACCTTCTCTGTGTTAGACACTGTTTTAGCTGCTGAGGACACAGTGTTGAGCAAGATACATGAAGGTTCCACTCTGGTGGCTGTTCCATTCTAGAGAGGTGGGCATACAGTTCACAGGAAACAAAATTATATCAGGTTGTTATAGGTAATGAGGAAAATGAGTCAGGGAACATGATTAAGAACAGTGGGATGGAGGCAAATTAGTTTGAGGAGAGGTCTCTGAATAGGTGGCTAAAACTAGAATTGGCTCTGGGCCAGCATAAGCTTTGGTGCATGGTAAAGCCCTCAGTTGGAGGTCACTGCCACTGGTGTTAGCAGCAGCTTTATGCCCTTCTTCATTAAGGCAGTAGACACCTGTCATCTGATAGACTTGGGCTTCTGAACAGGCTTTTAATGAACTTTGCAGCCATATGAAGCTGTGGTGACAAGTGCAAAACATCTGCTTAGTAACACCATGAGCTACGTGCAGGGTTGTAGAGACTTTTCAGCAGTTTGGATAACAGGGCAGCTGGGGAAGGGAAGCAGAGGTGCAGAGTTTGAGTGGCTCTCTCTCCCAAAATCCTGCTGCAGCAGGGCCAACTCATGTGCTTTACTTCTAAAGGCACGTGCTTTATATGAAAGGAAACAGTGAGGGTGCTAGGGCTGTTGTGTGGAAAGACAGCTTTAGTTGCATTCATTTTCTGAGGAGAGCATCACAAAGTTGAGCGTGTTAAACTATGGAATCAAAAGAGAAATGATTGCAAATGGCCATTTGTGTGGCTTCTGTTGCCTTAGCTGTTAGAGTAGATTCCTCCCCTGCTTAGTCTTTTTTGTTGCAAGTGTGTTAGCAGCTTCCTTCCGTCCCCAAATTTTCTTTCACAGGGTGTTTTGATAAGCCACCTTACACAGAAGCAGAGCTATAGGCCTACAGATGCCAATTTACTGTTCTTAGTATTCGCTGAAAACAGATTAAGAGGGAGAATACAGAAATAAAAGAATGTATGATTTGGAGTCTATTAAAACTTTTTTAATCTTGTAAGTATTCTTATAAACGTATAAGAATAATATAGATTATCTGCCTGTCATATAGGACTTAGGAATAGTTTACAAATAATAACTGTCTTAAAGAGAATTGATTTATTGGTGTTATAATCTGCTTCCCCAACTTTTTTTTTTACTGTAATCACTTTTAATGATGATTACATAATAAGAAGTGAATTCTTCCACTTGTAGATTTGATCTCAGTCATTACCATAGATGTGGAATGATTGATATCCCAGTGACTGTAAACCATATATATTCTCTCTTTGCTTTGAATTCTGTACCTTTAATATCTGAATGCAGTAATAAGGTGTCACAGAAGAAAGAACTTGTAGCTTTTAGTTTCATTGGTGTTAAACAAGGATGCTAGGTCAAAATATCAAAATAGAGCTCCTTGGAAATGATGCATCACAAAGTCCTGTCCCTGCTTTACTGACTCACAAGAATGGCCCAGCAGTTAAAATCCTTATACATGGAGCAGCTGAAGATTTTCCTTTTTCTAGAAAGAGAAAAAAGACAAGGCTGAAGTGATTTTTTCAGTATAGTTGTTACCACATGAGTGACTGTTTTCTTCAGATGGGTATTTTTAAATTTCCCATTAATATAGTGGTGGACTTTTAAGTTGGTGTATTACCCAAAAAGAGTAGGTAGATACATTGGAACTTCTTGACGTGATCTCAAAAAACCTCATTTTAATATGCTGCTTATTCTCCTTTTTTTCTTTGTAGATCTGCCCTTTTGACATTAATGCCTAAAATATCTGAGTTTAAAAGTTAGGAAACAAATTCCTGTTGCATTTCTCAACCCTGAGCAAATGGAATGAATTAGCACAGTTAATCTCAAAAATTGGGTACCATTTATTTTCTAAAGGTTCCGTTCAGATTATGCTGTCAAGTCTAACTGTTAATAAAATCAGATACTGTGTTTTATAGATACCAGTCTTATTTGGAGAAAGCCCAGTAGACAACTGTAGTTTTAAACATGTATTTGGTGTAGTTGAGGAAGAGCTTTGCGGTTGGTAGATTGGTTAATTTGAAGCATATACATAGTTGTTTCATGTCGTTCTGTTTTTTACAAGGGCTTTCTGTGTTAGCCCTGTTTGCTCTCCGATAAACAAGTCTGTGTATTATAACGTATTGGACAATGATGTCACTTTTATTTCCATAAATGACTCATGTGTGAGCAAAATTTGAGTAATAGTGTTTTAAGAATATTTCAGCATAGTAGAGGATTTAAGCAGATCGCTTTGCCTATTTTAATTATATGAAATACCAGGAGGTCAGATGTTTAACCTCTTTCAACATATCTGTTTCTTTTCCTGCAGAAACAGATGATTATGCTGAGATTATAGATGAAGAAGATACTTACACCATGCCCTCAAGTAAGTAAACTTCTGATTTTGTTCTTGCTCAGACTTGACAGATGCCTCCTTGCATTTAAAAGTTATTGATACTTACTGTCTTTTTAGAGCCATTTTTAATACTTCCTTGGGTGCTGAACAGAAATATTCTTTTCAACCTTTACCATTCTATATTACTTACATATGCCCACTCTAAGGTCAGAAGCCTAAAACTCAAATATCTGTAATAATTTTTAGTTACAGGATTTTTGTAATCTTGTTTTCTGACTCTATCATAATAGAACCTTTATTGATTAGGGTATTTTCTGTCTGTAGAAAATTAGTATTATTGGTTAAGTATATATGTGAATGTGTGTGTATATACACACACAATATATATATCCATATATGTATAATACACATACATACACACACGTATACCCATACTTTCACACACATATATTCAAAAATTTGCATTTTCCCCCTTTAAATTGTTTATTCTTTGTTGCCATTGACTAACCAATACAAATAGCTCGTAACCATCGTCAGTTTGTACACCTCAGGGGTGGGAGGTGTGGGGAGAGAAACAGAACTCTTAAAGGACCTTCATACAGCCTGGAAATGTCAAGATTCTGCTTCTCTCTGTGATGTGCAGCTTGTTGATTAAGGAAAATCTTGAAGCCCCAGGTCTCATGTTGGAGTGTATAGTCTCCAGATGTTGAATTAGATAAACTCTTGAAATTTCATTTGCAAAAAGAAATTTATTTCTTAATTTCATTTTCTTATTTTTTTAATGTTCCAGACAGTACTGACTTGAGTATAAAAAAAAAAATTAAACCTGCCTTTTAAAGAGTCTTCAGAAGTCTTAGAAATTAACTCAAAATCTGAATGTCCTGATTTCAGTAGAGCTATATATATTTGTAAAATAAATGTTATAGGTGCCTTATTCTATAGTATAAATATTCTTGTAAATATTCTTGTTTGGATTTTCTGTATACATTGAGGAAGCATTACCAGAATGAAGAGAAACAACCCAGTGTTGCCTTTCAAGTGTGCATTGTGCCCTGTGGACCCATGTCCCCTTTCAGGAGCTTCTTGACTAGAGAGTTACTCAAAAGAGGCCAGAGCTGAAACTTGTGTGTACATTTTGATTGCCAGTATCAGTTTGGAAAAATGTTTAAACTTAGGTTTAACTTTTTGGCATGGTGGCGCACATCTGTAATCTCAGCACTTTGGGAGACAGAGGCAGGAGAATTGTTTGAGTCTAAGAGTACATTACCCACCTAGGTGACATAACAAGATCCTGTCTCTACCAAAAACAAAATAAATTAGGCAGGCGTGGTAGCATGCACCTGTTGTTTCAGCTACTCAGGAGGCTGAGGTGTGAGGATTGTTTGAGCCTGTGAGGTCGAGGCTGCAGTGAGCCCTGATTGCACAACTGTACTTTGGCCTGGGCAACAGAGTGAGACCCTGTCTCAGAAAAACAAAAAAAGAAAAAAAACCCACCAAAACACTTGTTTACTTTTTTAATTAGCCATATAGACACTTGTACATTCCTGCAGATAATCCAGTTTTTATTTGTATATTTATTATTTATAGTTGAGCAGTAAATGTCCAACATGGCTTTCATCCATACTTGACAAAAATAAGTTACAGGAACTTGATGAGATAGGAACTTAAAAGCATTGTTTAACTAACATTGAGTTAACTTGAAGATATTTAGTTTTTACTTGTATTTAGTTCTTTAAAATTCATATTTGTGCTTAAAATATTTTAAAAATTAAGTATTATTGAAATATTCTCTTCAAGTTTGTGTTGTTAACCTAATTGCTATTAGTTATTTCTAAGCAAGGTCTTCAATTTTTTTCTCTCTTAATTGCAATACAGAAAGCTATGGAATAGATGAAGGTAACAGGATTCCTTTAAATTAACTGCATTTGCTTGCAATTGCAACCTATGGAGTGATATGAGATGTTTCAGTTTTTGGTTAACTTATTTTTAAACTATTTGTCATTGGTTTACTCATACTGTTAAATCAATGAAACTACTAGCTAAAGTGATTTTAAAGAGGAAAATAACTGTCTAAATTTTGGGTTGAATGTTCTGTGTTTATAATTTGATAAACCAGGGAGAACATGTAAAAATATTTGGCTCTTGGTGTATTTCATCGGTGATTACACTACTGGAATATATATGCGATAACCTATGGAGATGAGTTTCTTACCTGAAATAAATCAAAATACCAAGTAGCTAAATGGGTTATAATTGAATCTATTACATTCCTAATGGGCATTTTCTTTCCATGTGCCTCAAAAACCTACTGAATAATCGATTTTGTATATTACAGTAACAGTATATTAATTTGAGGCACATGGTCTCAAAAGTATATTTATGATTTATAATGTTGATACATCCAACCTTGATTCTGAGTCATCTAACTTTGAAATTAGTTTTAAGAAACTACCTCTTTAAACTCTTTTAGCTCCATGAGTAATGTAGAGATAGGATTATCATAAAGTGGAAAACTCTTAAACTTTCAAAACATAAAGTTTACTTATGACATAATTTTATGTTGCTTCCATATTTACAAACTGTAGTTATTTGTAAAATAATTGCTTTAATAACTGTGCTTTTATAGCCTTCATATATTAATACCTAAACTAATAGTTTTTAATAGTTAAGCATATAATGTAATAGTTGGGGCAATTATTTAGAAAACTATCAAATAGATATAAAATAAATCAGAAATTTAAAAACTCCTAGGAACAACATGAAAAATATCTACCTTTAGTAGAACTCATTGTTTCAGTAGTTCTTCTAATACCATAACTAATTACATGAATTCCTGTTAAAATATTGTTTAAGAGAATTCCACTGTGTTTAAAGCATTTTCATAGATTGATGTGCCACAGATGAAATTTTACTTATGGATGATCAAGAAATATGTCAAGTGTTGTTTCTACATTTGGAATATTTTACTTAAGTATTGATGTGTGAATTATGTTTTACAGCCAGGGATTATGAGATTCAAAGAGAAAGAATAGAACTCGGACGATGTATTGGAGAAGGCCAATTTGGAGATGTACATCAAGGCATTTATATGAGTCCAGTAAGTCTTTTAAGACTACCAAACAACTAGACTGATTTTGACTATTTAAGTTTAAATTGCTTTTGTTTGTCTTCATGAGTCCTTAGTTCTTCTAGGTATTAATATTTACAGGTGTCTTTTATAAAGCTCTTCATAAATGTCAGCTTATACTTGGTGTATTCAGAAACCAAAAAATGGCAACATTAG
Source organism: Gorilla gorilla gorilla (assembly GCF_029281585.2). Classification (NCBI taxonomy): domain Eukaryota; kingdom Metazoa; phylum Chordata; class Mammalia; order Primates; family Hominidae; genus Gorilla; species Gorilla gorilla. Next base: position 146,612,346 of record NC_073231.2, on the reverse strand, counting down.
CTCCTACAAGGCTGGGCCTGTCTTTTATTCATTTTAATCTTTCAGCCTTTGTCATCAGTAACAGTTTTTATAGGTGATTGTTCTTTAGATAGAATTAGCAAATCAGATGAGAGTCAGAAACAGCCAGTATATCTATTTACCTGCATTTTTGAGAAAGAAATATTAATTTGCCCCAGTTTACCCTCCAAAAAAGATCAATAAATTTTAAAAATGATTGCTTTAATAATAGCTTGATGAAGTATCATTTGCTTACCATGAAGTTCACTCTTTTGAAGTGTACAATTCAGTGCTTTTCAGTATATTCACAAAGTTGTGCAGCTATCACCACTGTCAATTGGAACATTTTCTTCACCTCAAAAAGAAACTTTATACCCATTAGCAGTTACTTCCCATTCCACCCTTCCCCAGCCTTTGGCAGCCACTCATCCACTTTCTGTATCTATAGATTTGTATATTCTGGACATTTTGTATAAGTGAAACATATAATATATGGATTTTTTATTATCGGCTTCTTTCATTTAGCATAATATTTTTAAGGTTCATCCATGTTGCAGTATGTGTTAGTGCTTCATTCCTTTTTATTGCCAAATAATACTCTTTTGTATAGATATAGACCACCTTTTGTTTATCCTTTCATCAGTTGATGAATATTTGGGTTGTTTCCACTTTTTGACTATTAAAATGTTTCTGTGAACATTCATATATGAGTTTTTCTGTGGATATATATATATATGTTTTGTTTTTTTTTTTTTTTGGTGAGACGGAGTCTTGCTCTGTCGCCAGGCTGGAGTGCAGTGGTGTGTTCTCAGCTCACTGCAACCTCCGCCTTCCAGGTTCAAGTGATTCTTCTGCCTCAGCCTCCTGAGCCGCTGGGACTACAGGCGAGCTCCACCATGCCCAGCTAATTTTTGTTTTTTTAGTAGAGATGGGGTTTCACCATATTGGCCAGGATGGTCTCGATCTCTTGACCTTGTGATCCGCCTGCCTCGGCCTCCCAAAGTGCTGGGATTACAGGTGTGAGCCATCGTGCCTGGCCCTGGATTTATGTTTTTAGTTCTCTTTTGTATATGCCTATTAGTGGAATTGCTTCATCATATGGTAACTATTGTTTGTGTGTGTGTGTGTGAGAGAGAGAGAGTCTTGCTCTGTCAGTCAGGCTGGGGTGCAGTGACGGAATCATGGCTCACCGTGGCCTCGACTTTCTGAACTCAAGTTATCCTCCCTCGTAACTAGGACTACAGGCAAGTGCCACCGCACATAGCTAATTTAATTTTTTTTGTAGAGACAGCGTCTCTCTACATTTCCCAAGCTAGTCTCAAACTTCTGGACTCAGGTGATCCTCCTGTCTTGACCTCCCAAAGTGCTGGGATTGCAGGCATGAGCCACTGAGCCAGCCAACTTTTTCTTTCATTCTTTTTTTTTTTTTTTTTTTAGGACAGGGTCTTACTCTGTCACCAAGGGAGTACAGTGGTACAATCATGGCTCTCTGCAGCCTCAACCTCCCAGGCTCAAGTGGCCCTCCCACCTCAGCCTACCAAGTAGCTGGGACTACAAGTGTGTGCCATCATTCCCAGCTAATTATTTTATTTTTTTTAGAGACAGGGTCCCATGATGTTGCCCAGGCTGGAATGTTTAACTTTTTGATGAACTGCCAAAATGATTTCCAACACAGCTGTACCATTTTATATTACTAGCAGCAGCGTATAAGACTGCAAATCTCCACATCTTCACCAACATTTGTTATTGCATGTCTTTTTAAATTAGATTGGTGATTTTTTTAAATGACACTTTAGACTAATAGTACAATCATGTGCCGTGTGTAAAGGTGGGGATACTTTCTGACAAATGCATTGTTAGGCGATTTCATGATCGTGCAAACATTACACGGTATAGTTAGGCAAACTTAGATGGTCTAGCCTACTACACATCTAGGCTATATAATATAGCCTGTTGCTCCTAGGCTACAAACGTGTATGGCATGTTACTGTATTGAATACTGTGGGCAGTTGTAGCACATGGTATTTGCATATCTAAATATAGAAAAAGTACTGTAAAAATACAGTATAAAGTATAAAATAATGGTACACTCATATAGGGCACTTACCATGAATGGAGTTTGCAGGACTAGGAGTTACTCTGGGTGAGTAAATGTGAAGGCCTGGATTATGACTGTACACTACTATAGGCTATAAACACTGTACGCTTTGGCTACGTTAAATTTATCTTAAAAACTCTTCTTAATACTAAATTAACCTTAGCTTATTGTAACCTTTTTACATCATGAACCTTTTAAGCTTTTTTCTATTTAAATTTTTTTAATTTTTTAAACTTTTTTCTTAACTAAGACACAAACACATACATTAGGCTAGGCCTACACAGTGTTGAGATCATCCACATCACTGTCTTCGACCTCCACACCTTGTCCCACTGGAAGGTCCTCAGAGGCAGTAATGTGCATGGAGATGTCATCTCCTAGGGCAACAATGCCTCCTTCTGGATACCTGCGAAAGGCCCTGCTTGAGGCTGTTTTACAGTTAACTAGTTTTTGTTTTGTTTTGTTTTGTTTTGTTTTGTTTTGTTTTATAAGTAGAAGGGGCTGGTGCTGTGGCTTATGACTGTAATCTCAGCACTTTGGAGACTGAGGCAGGAAGATCACTCGAACCCAGGAGTTCAATACCAGCCTGGGCAACTTAGTAAGACCCTGTCTCAAACAAAAATTTAAAAATTAACCTGGCCTGGTGGCACACACCTGTAGTCTCAGCTACTTGGGAGGCTGAGGAAAGATCATTTGAGCCCAGGAGGTCAAGGCTACAATAAGTCTTGTTCACACCACTGCACTCCAGCCTGGACAACAGAGTGAGACTCTGCCTCTAAAAAATAAATAAGTAGGAGTACACTCTAAGATAACAATTAAAAGTGTAGTATATTAGAAAAAAAGAAAAACAAAGTATAGCAAATACACAAAACCTGTAACATAGTCGTTTATTATCATTATCATGTATCAATCACTATACATAATTGTATGTACTATACTTTTATATGACTGGCAGTACAGTAAATTTGTTTACACCAGCATCACCATGATCACATAAGAAATTTGATTTCTGTCATGTCACTAGGCAGTAGGAATTTTTCAGCTTCTTTATAATCTTATGAGACCACTATAGTATATGTGGTCCATCATTGACCAAAATGTTACTTTGTGGCACGTGACATGCTTGCTCAAGAAACTGTCTTTGAACTAGAATAGTAGCAGGTGAACAGAGATGGCTCTAATAAAGTTACAATAACAGAGAAAATTGACTCTTATTTTATACCCCTGCTTGGAAACTGCAAATGACCATTTTCTTCCTCAGTAACTCCATGTTTACGCATTTTTTAATGTCCTTTACACGTGTACTAGTGATGCTCTGAGCATTACTTTTATAACCCAAAAGTTATAAAAGGGTTTTTTTTTTATCAAAGATAACAGATAATTACCACCAGTAAACTAACCAAATTAGTTCACTTTTGGAAGCCTTTACTCTTGTGCTTATATCAAATTGTATAATTTGTTATATATTTTTTGCTGTTTTTTACTCCTTTTTCAATTTTTTTTAACTATGGGTGTATTGTCTATATTCCACAGTCTCTTAACTCTGCCCTTTGAGGCAAAGTAGAGTAGAAGGAGCAATGGATGCAAATTTAGTGAAAAACAAACAAACAAACAGACAAATTTAGATCTGGCTCTGCCTCAGTTTGAGATTGGGGGAGATAAGGTGACTACATTACTGGAATGTAACTAAATTATCTCTGAGCTTCCTATAATCTCCAAAATTCCTGATAGGTAAGCATTCTAAAGTTCCCAGAGTACCATGACTTAAACACAGGTAATAGCAGGGTTAGTGGACTTTATTTCATTCACTTTTAAAATACGTAATCCATTTTAGTTGTGAAAATACAAGATAATTTTTTAAAATAGCCATAATCTAAATTTAATTTTTTCTTTTTTTTTTTTGAGACGGAGTATCGCTCTGTCGCCCAGGCCGGAGTGCAGTGGCGCCATGTCAGCTCACTGCAAGCTCCGCCTCCTGGGTTCACGCCATTCTCCTGCCTCAGCCTCCCGAGTAGCTGGGACTACAAGCGCCCACCACCACGCCCGGCTAATTTTTTGTATTTTTAGTAGAGACAGGATTTCAACGGCTTAGCCAGGATGGTGTCGATCTCCTGACCTTGTGATCCGCCTGCCTCTGCCTCCCAAAGTGCTGGGATTACAAGCGTGAGCCACCGCACCCCGCCTTTTTTTTTTTTTTTTTTGAGACAGAGTTTCGCTCTTGTTGCCCATGCTGGAGTGCAATGGTGCAATCTCAGCTCACCGCAACCTCCCGGGTTCAAGCGATTCTCCTGCCTCAGCCTCCCAAGTAGCTGGGATTACAGGCATGTGCCACCACACCCGGCTAATTTTGTATTTTTAGTAGAGATGGGGTTTCTTCACGTTGTTCAGGCTGGTCTTGAACTCCTGACTTCAGGTGATCTGCCCATCTCGGCCTCCTGAAGTGCTGGGATTACAGGTGTGAGCCACTGCGCCCGGCCCATAATCTAATGTTTACTGAATGTTTGTTCCAGTCCCCAAGGATTCACATTTTGTTAAATATCTTTTTCTTTTTTTTTTTTTTTGAGATGGAGCCTTGCTCTGTTGCTCAGGCTGGAGTGCAGTGATGTGATCTCCGATCACTGCAACCTCCGCCTCCCGGGTTCAGGCGATTCTCCTGCCTCAGCCTCCCAACTAGCTGGGATTACAGGCACACACCATCACACCCGGCTAGTTTTTGTATTTTTAGTAGAGACAGGGTTTCACCATGTTGCTAGGCTGGTCTAAACTCCTGACCTCTAGGGACCCACCTGCCCCGGCCTCCCAGTGTGCTGGGATTACAGATGTGAGCCACCATGCCCAGCCTGTTGAATTTCTTTCTTGTGTATATTGTATATGTTTGTTTTGTTTTTAATGTGGGAGTCTAATTTTATAGTGCAAAGCAGTCTGTTCATTTCTCTTAAGTTTCTATTATAAATCCTTTTTCTAGAACATGTTCTTTAGTATTCTGTAAAATCAAATAATATTTTATCAAGCATTCTTGATAACTGGTCAAAATGTAACGTGGCATAAATTTCATGGGCAAGGACCAACCATTGGATACTTTATTTAAGGTTCAGTTAATTCTTTTTTTTTTTTTTTTTTGAGACGGAGTCTTGCTTTGTCGCCCAGGCTGGAGTGCAGTGGCACGATCTCGGCTCACTGCAAGCTCCACCTCCCAAGTTCACGCCATTCTCCTGCCTCAGCCTCCCGGGTAGCTGGGACTACAGGCGCCCACTACCACGCCCGGCTAATTTTTTGTATTTTTAGTAGAGACGGGGTTTCACCGTGTTAGCCAGGATGGTCTCGATCTCCTGACCTCGTGATCCGCCCGCCTCGGCCTCCCAAAGTGCTGGGATTACAGGCGTGAGCCACCGCGCCCGGCCTCAGTTAATTCTTTGAGCAATTTTGTAATCATTTTCTGCTCTGTGACAGCTACTGTTTCTAGGTGGTGGGGGGATATAACTTAATTCTACCCAAGGCACAAGTTGACGGCAAAAAAGACGTACACTAAATCCCAAGAGGGTCTGAGAAAAACAATGCATGGAAAATGGGAGGTCAAGATGCTGTTCCACATGGGATGGTCAGAAAGAACTTCTGACAAGACGTGTTAGCAGAGCTTTGAAGTAAGACAGGGAGTGGAGCTTGAGCATTCTCATGGGGAAGCCTGTTCTAGGCAGAAGGAACAGCCAGTGCAAAGGCCATGAGGCGGGGCAGGACAGTACACCACCAGGAGGACGGTGTGGCCGCGGAGCAGAGGGATAGGAAACAAAGGGAAGGCAAAAGGAAACCTTTTGGAGACTAGGAGAGCCACCAGGGGACATGTGTGGGGCCATGTGAACCTTGAGGTAAGAATTTTGACCTTCATTCTGAGAGTCAGTAAACATGAAGTTTATCTGATTGGCACACATTTTTTTCTTTATTAGGCAAGATTATCAGGCTTGTTTTTTCTTTTCTTCAAGCACCTGCTGATCACTGGCACATTCTCTCATTATTATTCCCAGCCTTAAAATCCATTATTAAATCTAATTTTCTCTTAATTCATCCTAGAATAGCTTTTTTCTACATTTATTTGTTAAGATATTTTAAATGTCTACTAGCTGTTATTAATTCAGAGCCTAATCATGCATCCCTTGTCTAGGCATAGTGGCCACAAGGTGGTATTTTCATTGAACAATGAAAAACTTCTCTTTTCCCTAAATATTGCCTGTATTTTACAGAAGATTTTAAAAATCTATTTTGAGTAATTACCAATTAGTAACTTTTTAGTTTTTAGAAAAAACCCTTTGCACATGTTCTGGTCTTACTTACTTTGAACTGACCCATTCTCCAGCAGTCCGATCTCTGTAACTGGCCCTTCTAACAGTTCAGCATTCCCTAGACCTCTGCTGTCCACTTTAGGGGCCACTAGCCGCATGTCCTATTCGCCAAACCGAAGGCTGAGCCTCATAATCTGCTCATGTGTGGCATTTTGTATATTTGCCAGCTATGGAATCTTACACTTAGCATTCATTTAAAACCCTAGGTCTTTAAAGAGCAGTATTTTGTTTGCATTTCCTTAGACTGTCTTAATAAAGCACCATGTTTACTGAGTATTTGATTAGTTGACAGGATTAATGATGGTTTTAAGGTCTTATGGAAGATTTTGTTGCTCTGATCGTCTATAAAATGGACATTTTCTGTCAGTTTCACAGTATACCAGCCATACAGTTTTCTCATATACCTGTTACTTGCAGCCAGCCTCATATTTAGCTAGAAAAAGAATTCATGGTCATGGTCCTAAAGAAGTACACAGTCTAATTAAGGAAGACAAGACTAACTCATTCAAAGCAAAGTGGTTACATTTTAGCACAGATACGGTTAATGATTCTAAGGTTGTAAACTCAAACATTTAGTAGATAGGGTATTCTGTGCTCTTGTTCACATTCTGTGTGAGCCAACTACTCTGTCCTCCAAGGACCACATCACCATTACCACCTGAACCCCTTCCTTGAGGCATCTGGCACATGGGCATGCCTCCTCTGCAGGTGAAGAAAGGGAATGTAGTCCCTGAGTCGATGATACAGTTCTCTTACCATTCAGGTTTCTCTTGTTTGAAAATGTTTTATTTCCTGGAAACATATAGTATACAATTAGTGTGAAGTCTAAAATAAATAAAGGTATTTAAGGTATTTTGAAAATATGCGACAGCTAACTTGTTAAGCAAAACACAATTTAAGGTATTTTTAAAATATGACACATCTAACTTATTAATGAACATCTTCATTTAAAAGAAATATATTAATAGCATTAATTAATTCTACAGATCTTTACTGAGCATATAGTATGCATCAGTGCTATACTAATGGGGATTTTTTGACAAAACAGGCAAGTTACCTGCTGTGTTGAAACTTACATTTTAGTGATGGAGAATAGACAGTAGTTATGTAAATGACAATATTATCTCTGTGTTATGTATAATTGTAATATATAAAATGATATAAAGTGAAAGACAATAGTAAGTGTGCATAATGACTTTTTGGCTTTCAGAGCAACACATTTTCTTGGTTTGTCTCCTGCCTTCCTGGTCACCCCTTCTCAGTCTCCTTTGACATTTTCCACTCTTCTCCCTGACCTCTTCATGTTGGAGAGCTTCAAAGCACAGTCCTTGGACCTCTCTCATCTCCCTTGGTGATTTCGTCCAGTCACATGGGCTAGGCTACTTCTGGATTTCTATGTCCAGTTCAGATTTCTTTCTTGAATGCCAGTCACAGTATCCTGCTGGTCACTTCACCTGTGTGACTTGGCTATCTTACTGACATCTCAAGCTTATTACATCCCAAGCCGAGCTTCTGATCTTCCCCTTCCATCTTGTCAGTTTTTCTGGTCAAAAACCTGAACTTGACTCTCTCACACCTGCATCATGAGCCACCTTTGCCCTAGCTTCAGAGTATAGCCAGAATCTCAGCCCTTCTCTCCACCTCCACTGCTACCATGTTTGTCCAAGCCACCATCACCTGTCACCTGTCACCTGGGGTACTGTGGTAGCCACCCGCAGAACTCCCTGTGTCTCTAACCTTGCCTCTCTGCAGCCATTTCTCAGTACCACAGCAGAATGCTCCTTCAAAATTTTGGGTCAGGCCATGGTACTCCAATGTCCAAACCCTACCTTGGCTCTCCATTTCACTTGAGTAAAAGTCGCATCTTTCTGTTGGCCTTGAAGGCCCTGTGTGGTCTGGCCCCTCCGTTCCTCTCTGACTCTGTCATCTTCACCCTCCTACCTTCCACCCTCTGTGCCAGCCTCACTGGCTTGCTCATGTTCCTTGAGCACGCTATACACTGTTCCCTGCTGTTTCTTAGCCAGCTCCCTCTCCTCCCTCCTTTAGTTTTTTTTGCTCTTGTCTCATCTGCTCAGTGAGGTCCCCCTCATACAGCAGCCTCCATCCCTGTCTCCATATCCTGATCTGCTCTCTCCCTTTTCTGTAATGCGGTTACCTTCTAACATACTATGTAATTAATTCTTTATTTATTATCTGTGTTCCTCACTGGAGTGTAAGTGTGACAGATACAGGGACTGCTGCCTCTGCTGTTCATCAGTGTATCCCAAGCACTTAGAGTAGTGCCAGCCACATGGTGTATCTTTAACGCATGTTTGTAGGTGAATGAATAAATGATTTGCTGTAATGTTTCACGTGCATGACCATTTTTCTCAGGGGATTTTATACTGAGTGTTTTTAAGTATTCCTCTCATTGTTGAGATTTTGCCGTTCTGATTCTGTCTGGTCCATAACCCACATAGTTGCAAAACAGACAGGTTTTCATGAATCAATTAATATAGCAAACCTTTTTGCATGTGTGTGTGATTCTATAATTTCCCTAACACAGGAGAATCCAGCTTTGGCGGTTGCAATTAAAACATGTAAAAACTGTACTTCGGACAGCGTGAGAGAGAAATTTCTTCAAGAAGCCTGTAAGTGTCTAGAAATTTCTGTGGAACTCCACTTGACTTTCTATCTGTGAAATCCAAACTGTCTCTGAAGAAATAAGAAAAATAATGTTTTGACTTTTAGGAGACAGCTATGTTTATTATTTTGCCTTGCAAATTAATGTCTAAATTTGTACAAGCACCTATCTACAGATTTTTCCAGGTAAACCATCATGTTTTATGTGTAAAGGTAGATTGATGTGCATTTACTTTATACTTTGGTACTTAGGCCATTACACATCTTTGCACTGGAATTGGTGCAGATATATAAGTGATCCTAATGTTGATGCTGCCCAGAGCCCGGGAATGTAGAGGTGAGCATGACACACACAGTCCCTGCACTGATGGAGCTCATAGACTAGTGAAGGAATAGGGCTCTATGACCATTCCCCTTGTCCTGCTACAAAATCAGAACAAATCACCCAGGCTGGGCACGGTAGCTCACGCCTGTAATCCTAGCACTTTGGGAGGCCAAGGCAGGCAGATCACCTGAGGTCAGGAGTTTGAGACCAGCCTGGCCAACATGGTGAAACAGTCTTCTACTAAAAATACAAAAAATTAACCGTGCATAGTGGCACGCACCTGTAGTCCCAGCTACTCAGGAGACTGAGGCAGGAGAATAGCTTGAACCCCAGAGAGGGAGGTTGCAGTAAGCCGAGATAGCGACACTGCACTCCAGCCTGGGCAATAGAGCAATCTCTGCCTCAAAAAAAAAAGAAAGAAAGAAAAAGAACAAATCACCCAAAACGAGGCCAGGTGTGGTGGCTCGCATGTGTAATCCCAGTACTTTGGGAGGCCGAGGTGAGAGGATTGCTTGAGACCAGCCTGGGCAACATGGTGAAACCCCGTCTCTATGAAAAAATTTAAAAATTAAAAAAATTAGCTGGGCATGGTGGCGCATGCCTGTAGTCCCTGCTACTTAGGAAGCTGAGATGGGAGGATCACTTGAGCCTGGGAGGCCCATGTAGCAGTGAGCTAAGATCGCGCCATTGCACTCCAGCCTAAGTGACTGAATGAGACCCTGTCTCCAAAAAACAAAAGAAAAGAAAACTTCACGCAAGAAGAGACCTCAGGAAAGGACTCTTCTGACGGCTTCCCAGGTGACTTTAGCTAGAAACACATCTATTTTTTTGAGGCAGTGTCTGTCTCGGGTCTCGCTGTATCACCTCCTGGACTCAAGGGATCCTCCCATCTCAGGGCTGCAAATACCTGGTACTACAGATGGGCGCCACCACATCCAGCTAATTTTTTGTATTTTTGGTTGGTTGGTTGGTTTTTTGGTGGGGGGGGGGGGGTTTGGTTTTGTTTTTGTTTGTTTTTTTTGTGTGTGTGTGGAGAGACAGGTTTTTGCTGTTTCCCAGGCTGTTCTAAAGTTCTAGGCTCTGCCTACATCAGCCTCCCAGGGAGCTGGGATTACAGGCGTGAGCCACTGTGCCCAGCCCTTAGAAATAATTTTCTCCACCTCCATTCCTCTGACTCTTGGTTTGTGCCTCCTCTGAAGAAGCTACCTTGAGTGAGCTCTGCATGAATAGGTCTTCTTTCCCAAATGTAAGCTCTTAAAGAGCAAGGATCTTGTCCACATCAAGCTCTTCCTTACCTGCCCTCAAGCGGTGATGTTCCTCTTCCTCCTTTCCTATGGTTTGCCTCTTCTCATGCTTCAGGCCCCAGCTTAAACATTACCTCCAATAGAGAACCTTTTTCTGACCACCATATTTAAAGTCTCCCCTTAGTATTTTTTGTCACACAAGACTAGTTCTTTTTCTTCCTAATGATTCCTAATTAAAGCTACATTGTTTACAAGTGATTATTGCCTGTCTCTTCCTCTCTTCATCTAGGCCTTAAGCTCCCTGGGGATAAGGACCATGTTTGTTTCGCTCACCGCTCCATACTCAGTGTCCTGCACAGTACTTGACACCTAGAGAACACCTGGTAGATGTTTGTCATTCTGGTGTCCTTCATTATGTGTGCATCAAATGAATGCCTTCTGTTTTCCATTCCAATAAATTAATAATTCATAGAGTAAGCCATGTGGTGACTACATTAATTAAGTCTTAGTACATCCTTAATCCTATTCCTGAAACTTTGACTTAAGTACAAGAGAAGGCCTGGCCAATGACTTCTGTCTTGACTAGTTCATTTCTACATAGCACCTAGGCCAAGAAAACAGACCACATCAGTCATCATCACCCAACACCATATCTGCCTTACCTTTGCTGGTATTCTTGTGCATTTTATATTTTCAAAAATGAAAATTTTAAAAATTGGTTATCTTTTCCTAAAATTGTGAACAGTTACTGTGTTGTGATTTTGTAGGACTTTGGAATTGTCATTACAAAAATCAGTTACATAGTTTTATAGGAGTAGTCAAGTCGGACTAATTGTTTTCTTCTCTGAGAGGTTACTCAGCAGTTATTTCAGGGAAATGTGATAGATGTAGTGTATCTAAACTTCTCTAGGGCTTTACCAGGCTATATATAAGAGAAAAAATATGGCCTCGATCAGGAATTGTTAAACTTTTTCTTTAAAGGGCCGTATAGTACATATTTTAGGTTCTGCAGACTATGCAGCCTCTGTCCCAAGTATTCAGCTCTGTCATTGTACATCCACAGACAGGACAGAAAAGAATGAGCAAGAATATGTTCCAGTAAAACTTTATTTACAAAAGCAGATGGCAGCCCCTGGGCCTTAGCTTTCTGCCCCAGATGGGTAAATTGCAAGGGAAACTATTCTATGTGTTGATTTTTAGTTCAGTTTGGGTAGAGTTTCCTAGTGGCCACAAGACTCTCTTAGCCTTGTGCTGTTTTGTGTTTCTAATAATTACTTCTGAGGAAATATGAAAGGCTTGATAATTATATGTGAGAATAACATAAAACCAAAAGTTATAATGAATAGTTACTTACAGTAAATTGAAAGTACGGTTGTGAATATGCTGGGTGCCTGAGTGTTTATCCAAAAATATCATGGTATAAGCAATGAACTGAATGTGACAAGGTGAGATTTAATTATATGTTTTGGATTATGTGCTGGGTGTTTACATTATATGGGTTTTTGTTGGTGATGTTTGTTGAAAAAAACTACCAGGTCCTGTTCTTGGAATATGAGGGAAAACTTGTAAAACACATAAGTGAGCTAGACAGAACACCCACTAATATTGTTTTGCCCATTTCAAAGTCTTTCACAATTTTTCCTCACAATGGGCGATACCAGCTATTCTGTAACATGTTGGCAATATTACATGTTGATCGTATTTTTAAAATTACTTCTGTTATTCTAATTTCCTTGCTTGGCATCAGAATTATTTTTCCTCATTTTTATAGTCTGTGAAATCAGGTGTTTTTGGACCCACTGGACCAGGTCACCTTTAAAATCACTTCCAGTTTTGAGATCCTATAGTTCTGTGAAGTCTGTCCTGTGTCTTACTAATCCTAGTATACTGTACAAGTAACCTTCTTAGCCCTGATACTAGAAATTATAAATGCATACACCTTAACATACATGTTCACACACAGATATGTATGTCTATATGCAGTGCCCTCTTGGTCATCTTGGCTCAATTAGGCAGTCAAACTCATGTTACTGCCATAGGCCACATTTAGCATCAGACTCTCCTGAGAGTAGTAGTACAGGACCATAAACAAAGTATGCCAAAAAAGGCAGCAGCTGGCATTTCTCTCATGTGAAAGTCCTCACGGCTGTCCTGGAAACTTTTTTTTTTTTTTTTTTTTTTTTTTTGAGACAGAGTCTCAGTCTATCATCCAGGCTGGATGGAGTGCAGTGACGCAATCCCGGCTCACTGCAGCATCTGCCTCCCAGGCTCAAGTGAGTCTGCTGCCTCAGCCTCCTGAGTAGCTGGGACTACAGGCACACACCACCACGCCCAGCTAATTCTGTATTTTTAGTAAAGATGGGGTTTCACCATGTTGGCCAGGCTGGTCTCAAACTCCTGACCTCAGGTGATCGGCCCACCTCGGCCTCCCAAAGTGCTGGGATTACAGGCGTGAGCCACCATGCCCAGCAGAAAGTCTTTTATAGGGCCCTGAAAGCAACCAGTTAAATTTAAGAGGACAGGACCACAGTGGTGGATGCAGGAACCATTTATGTCTAAGATAGAAATCCTTTGTGAGTGCCCCATGGGTTGTGGCTTCCAGGGCCTTGCAAGGAACACACCCAGTTACCATAGTCTCCACACTCAGGGCAGCTTCTAGCTATAGCTTTCCACCAGGTATTTTTAATCCCATTTCACCTCCTCCCGCAGCAATTCACCAGTCAGGAGTGATTTTTACTGTAAAGATGGTTGCTTAGTAAATGAATTACACACTCCTACTTATCAGATTTCTAGAGGAAAACCTAGGAAGCTAGCCCAAGGTCACATCTGTCCATAGGAAAAAAGAAATGGTCGTCATCGTCTTTCTTCTCCACTTCCTCCTCCTTCCTTCCTCCCCCTCCTCCTCCTTCCTTCCTCCCCCTCCTCCTCCTTCCTTCCTCCCCCTCCTCCTCCTTCCTTCCTCCCCCTCCTCCTCCTTCCTTCCTCCCCCTCCTCCTCCTTCCTTCCTCCCCCTCCTCCTCCTTCCTTCCTCCCCCTCCTCCTCCTTCCTTCCTCCTCCTCCTCCTTCCTTCCTCCCCCTCCTCCTACTTCCTTCCTCCCCCTCCTCCTACTTCCTTCCTCCCCCTCCTCCCTTCCTCCCCCTCCTGCCTTCCTCCCCCCTCCTCCCTCCTCCTCCTCCCCTTCCTTCTCCCCTTCCTTCTCCCCTTCCTCCCCCTCCTCTTCCTCCTCCCCCCTTCCTCTCCCCTTCCTCCTCTTCCTCTTCAGCCTCCCCTTCCTCCTCCTCCCCTTCCCCCTCCTCTTCTTCCCCCTCCTCTTCCCCCTCCTCTTCCCCCTCCTCTTCCTCCTCCTCTTCCTCCTCCTCCTCTTCCCCCTCCTCTTCCTCCTCCTCCTCCTCTTCCCCCCCTTCTCCCTCCTCTTTCTTCTCCTCCTCCTCCCCTTCCTTCATTCTTCCTCTTCCCCCCTGCCACATACGCAGAAGGAAAGAAGGATTTTTCTTAGAGGTTACCTTACACCTCAATAGTAGGACATACCTTTTTGTGCCAATTTATGCCCATTTGTGAGCTGAACTGACCTGTGGAATTGAGTTTTAAAGTTCCCCTATTGCCAGCCTTATGTCTTAATTGAATTCATCTTCAGAGAAGCTGAAAGAGTTTTCAAAAGAATAACTAGGCCGGGTGCGGTGGCTCACGCCTGTAATCCCAGCACTTTGGGAGGCCGAGGCGGGTAGATCATGAGGTCAAGAGATCGAGACCATCCTGGCCAACGTGGTGAAATCCCATCTCTACTAAAAATACAAAAAATTAGCCGGGCATGGTGGCGGGCGCCTGTAGTCCCAGCTACTCGGGAGGCTGAGGCAGGAGAATCACTTGAACCCAGGAGGTGGAGGTTGCAATGAGTCGAGATTGCACCACTGCACTCCAGCCTGGTGACAGAATGAGACTCCGTCTAAAAAAAAAAAAAAAAGAAAGGATAACTATGGAGAACTTTTTTCCTAGTAACAATGCGTCAGTTTGACCATCCTCATATTGTGAAGCTGATTGGAGTCATCACAGAGAATCCTGTCTGGATAATCATGGAGCTGTGCACACTTGGAGAGGTACTGTGATCCCCAAAGCTTGCCTTCTGGACTCAGCGTTTGATATCTTTTGCTTAAGAAAGGAAAATATAAACAGTTTATATCTTGGATTTTCAGGAGAGTTCTGATTTAGGATGTATGTCATTATAGTTTTGGTTCAGAGAATATGGATATAAATATCTTCATCATTAAATTCCCAAAGCATCCCCTTATGCAGTACTGGCAGCAATATCTTCCCCAGCCAAGTACTTTATCAGGACTGGTAGCAGCAGATGGCCAAATGTTTGGTTTTATTTTTTCTCTCTGGTGCCATTGCCTAAAAAACTAGCCCAGTGATCTGAGGATGAAGTAATCTTAATGGAGTTTGGGTAAATTAATGCTAAATTTAGGTAAGTCTAAACATTTCCTTAATCTTTTTGGGAATTCACTTTGTAGCATCTCATTTTTTGAGAGACAAAGTCTCCCTCTGTTGCCCAGGCTGGAGTGTAGTAGCATAACCACAGCTCACTGCAGCCTCAACCTCCTGGGCTCAAGCGATCTCCCACCTCAACCTCCCGAGTTGCTGGGACGACAGGTGCATGCCACCATGCCCGACTAATTTTTTAATTCTTTATAGAGACGGGGTTTCACTATGTTGCCTAGGCTGGTCTTGAGCTCCTAGGCTCGAGTGATCCTCCTGCCTCGGCCTCGCAAAGTGTTGGGATTACCTGGCTAGTAATACCTTTTAAACCAACTTATTTAAATCACAGTTTCTTTTTTCTTTTTTCTTTTTCTTTTTTTTTTTTTTGAGACAGAGTCTCGCTCTGTCGCCCAAGCTGGAGTGCAATGGCACGATCTCAGCCCATTACAACCTCCGCCTCCCAGGTTCAAGCACTTCTCTTGCCTCAGCCTCCGGGACTACAGGCACGTGCTGCCAGGCCCAGCTAATTTTCGCATTTTTAATGGAGACAGGGTTTCACCATGTTGGCCAGGCCGGTCTCGAACCCCTGACCTCCAGTGATCCGCCTGCCTTGGCCTCCCAAAGTGCTGGGATTACAGGTGTGATCCACTGTGCATGGCCGTACTTTCTTTTAAAAATGTGAGTAATAAATGAATAGCTCTCTCACTTTCTCCAGAATACAGAAACAAATCAGTGCATCACCAACACTTGGAAACTCATTAAACAAGTTCTTGTGCCCCATCCCAGGCCTGCTGAATCAAACACTGGGCGGGGGGAGCATTGCATGATTTCATCAGCTGAACATCTCTTCCTCCTCCACCAAATCAAATGGAGTGCTTATGTATAATTTCTTGTTCACGGTACTTTTCTGCTTTTGCTTTTGGAGAGTTTGCTAATTCTTCTGGCTCAAAAAATATGGCTAAATATTTCTCTCATCAGTTATTTAGAATTAGGGTATTAATTGTGTCTGCCTTTCTTTGCCATGTCAGCATTTACCTCTATTAATGGTGTCAGTGGTAGCATGAACAAGTAAGTACGTTGTGATAAATACCCAACATGACTGTTCTGTGCTTCTGCATCCAAAACTTCATGGGGAAGGAAATAAGAGGGGAGATTCCTTCTTGTCTCTGCTTTCTCCTCATTACATTATCCTCATACCTTCCCAGAGCCACAATAAGGTTTGAAGTGGAGATAACTGACTGTGTATTAGCCTTGTTTGGATAGTAACGAGATCTTTTTTCTTCCAGTTATTATTATTTAGCAATAATTTGTACTGTGCTTTTGTTCATTCTGTTGAAGCTTATCTTTCTATATTTTTTAAGAAATTTGTCGTTAGTCAAAAATATTTTAATTTCATGATAGGATTTCAAATAAAAAATAATCTGAATCCAGAGTTTAAATGTTTCATTTATTATGCTTTATTAGAAGAGACTTGAAGCCATTCTAATATTATTAAAAATGCATTGAAAACAGCATTATTGTTGAATGTAGCTTTTTTGCTTTTGATTTCGATTCACTGCCACTAATTCTTTTTTTTTTTTTTCTTTTGGTCATTGTTCCAAAAGCTGAGGTCATTTTTGCAAGTAAGGAAATACAGTTTGGATCTAGCATCTTTGATCCTGTATGCCTATCAGCTTAGTACAGCTCTTGCATATCTAGAGAGCAAAAGATTTGTACACAGGTAAGATACAGTCATAAAGCTGTTAAGTTCCCTTCTGAAAAGTAGTGATCAAGAAACAGGGACCCATTTGGACCCTCTTTGGACCCTTTTGGATCCAGGGTCCCCTTTGGTACAGTTTTGTACCAATTCTACAAAATTCTATTCTGTATACCATTGAAATCTATTGTACACAGTTAATAGCAAGTCATGCTGCATTATGTCCTATCAGAGTGAGATGCCATGGCTTGTTAATACACATTTACAGGATTTTTACACACGTGGAGTTTAAAACATTGTGATACTTTCAGGTCACTTATTCCTTACACAAACACTATAGAGAACCTGTACTTGGCAGCAGAGCAGTGAACATGTGGAAGTGGTCTCTAAAACAAATATTGTCTTGGAACTCTCCAGGACAACACAACCTTATGAGTGACATCTGTTGGCATTCTGTGGAATTTCTGTTTATAGCCTGAGTCTCTGTTTGAATGCAAGTAAAGACCCTTAAAATTTGTTTGCCAAGTATCATATTAGAATTGGTGTTTTTGTTATCCGGCATTAATACAAACTTCATCCAAAAAAAAAAAAAAGAAATAGGCCGGGCGCGGTGGCTCATACCTGTAATCCCAGCACCTTGGGAGGCCGAAGCGGGCAGATCACGAGATCAGGAGATTGAGAACATCCTGGCTAACATGGTGAAACCCCATCTCTACTAAAAATACAAAAAATTAGCTGGGCATGTTGGCGGGCGCCTGTAGTCCCAGCTACTCGGGAGGCTGAGGCAGGAGAATGGCGTGAACCCAGGAGGCAGAGCTTGCAGTGAGCCGAGATTGCGCCACTGCACTCCGGCCTGGGCAACAGAGCGAGACTCTGTCTCAAAAAAAAAAAAAGAAAAAAGAAAAACTAAGCATCTAAAAAAATAAGCTGCATCAGCAAAATCATTTACAAGTTTTCAGAAGGCAACTTTTATTTAATGATATCTCTTTAGGAATGGCAGTGTTATAGGCCCCAGTTGTATATCACTGTCACTGTCAGTTAATGCAGTTGGTAATATGGTTTTATGAACAGTAATAAGGATTTTCATTATTTTAGAATGTACTTTGCCATCATTCAGAATAATCATTGTATTAATGGGTAAATATCTGGCAAAAAGAATATATATGAAGTAAATTTTGTGTGTGTGTATATATGAGATTTATTATATATATCCTATAATAAATATCATATAATCTGCTCGCATTGTATATAAGCTGTCTTTCAAAGTGCCTATTGGTATGTCTTTATATATGAGCTTGTAGGTTTGTTTTTCTTATTTTAAGTCTTATTGTCTCAAATTCTTCTTTATCAGGGACATTGCTGCTCGGAATGTTCTGGTGTCCTCAAATGATTGTGTAAAATTAGGAGACTTTGGATTATCCCGATATATGGAAGATAGTACTTACTACAAAGGTAAGAAATCAGAGTAGTACCTAAGAAATAAGCTTGGAATCTTTAACGTATTTGTAAAAACAGTATGTTCTAATATGCTCACCTGATCTTTGACAGAGATATAAAATCAACTAAATGGAGGAAGCGACAGCCTTCTCAGCAATGGTGCTGGAGCAGTTGGACATCCTTAGGCAAAAAATAGACCTCAATTTAAACCTCCGAATTCCATTTCAGATTAACTCAGAATGGATTATAGACTGCATTACAAAATAATTATTAGAAAAAAACACAAGAGTAAATATTTGGCATCTAGGGCTAGGCCAGGGATCCTTAGACTTGACACCAGAAACAAGGATTCATAAAACGAAAAAGTTGATAAACTGAACCTGATAAAAATTATAAATTTTTGTTCTGCCAAAGACCCTGTTAAAAGGATGAAAAGAGAAGCTACAGAGTAGAAGATTCGTGCCAGCCACACGTATCTGACAAAGCTATTATCTAGAATATAAAAGGAACTCTTAAAACTTAGTAAAAAATGACACAAAGAATGCACTTAGAAATGGGCAAAAAAATAGGAAGAGACATTTCATTGAAGAGGATATATGGATTGCACATAAGCATGTGAAGATGCAGATGTTCCACATCTGTGTCCATTAGGAAAATGCAAATTAAGAACACAATGGGATTACAGTACATACCTGTCAGTTGTTAAAATAAAGAATATGCTGGCAAAGATGCAGAGAAACTAAATTGCTGCTGGGAATGTAAAATGGTAGAGGCATTCTGGAAGAGAGTTTGGCAAATTCTTTAAAAATTAAGCATACAAGTATTGTATGACCCAGGAGTTGCACGTCTGGACATTTCTTCTGAAGAAACGAAAACTTGTACACAAAACCATACTCAAATGTTCATTGCAGTTGTATTTGTAATAGCCAGGAATTCAAATCAGCTCCAATGTCTTTCAATCAGTAGACACACCATCATCTTACACCAGATGCGGCTGGTTGTATTGATTGCCTCAGTGAAGGGGATCTGACTGAAAAATATGCAGGCTGCTAACTCCGGCACCTTGGATCTATTAGTTTGGTGGGATTTTTGTTTGTTTGCTTGTTTTGAGACAAGGTCTCACATTGTCACTCAGGCTGGAGTGCAGTGGCGCAAACATGGCTCATTACAGCCTTGACCTCCTGAGCTCAAGCAGTCCGCCCACCTTAGCCTCCCAAATTGCTGGTACTACGGGCGTGCGCCACCATGCCTGGCTAATTTTTTGTAGAGATGGGGTTTTGCCATGTTGCCTAGGCTGGTCTTTGATCAAACTCCTGGGCTGAAGCTATTCTCCTGCCTCCGCCTCACAAAGTGCTGGTATTTCAGGCATGAACCATCATGTCCAGCCTCCATTAGTTTTTTTAACTGAAATCTAGCTCATGTCAGTTGTGTTTAATTTTGCCAATCTTGGAATCACATTGAATTGGTTCTTCAAATTATTACTGAACTAATATTTTTCTGAATAATGTTTTCATATTCCTAGAACTTTAGCTAAGGTTTAGATAAATCCATATTGTGCTATTAATACTACTAATTATGACTACCATTTTACAAAGGCCAGTTTCTTTCTTAGGGTATTTGATTTTTATATTGCAACAAAATGAGCCCAGATTTTTACATGCAAAGCTAGTCTGTTATTTTAATCTTATAACTATTCTCTTTCCATATATCTTCTGTATATTATTGCCTGTCACTATTTTATTTTTTAAATTGATTTTTAATTTTTATTTATTTATTTATTTATTTTTGAGACAGAGTCTCACTCTGTCGCCCAGGCTGGAGTGCAGTGGCACTATCTGGGCTCACTGCAAGCTCCACCTCCCAAGTTCACGCCATTCTTCTGCCGCAGCCTCCTGAGTAGCTGGGACTACAGGTGCCCGCCACCACGCCGGGCTAATTTTTTGTATTTTTAGTAGAGATGGGGTTTCACTGTGTTAGCCAGGATGGTCTCAATCTCCTGACCTCATGATCCGCCCACCTAGGCCTCCCAAAGTGCTGGAATTACAGGCGTGAGCCACTGCGCCCGGCCTAATTTTTTAAATTAATTTTTTAAATTAAAAAATTTTTTAAGACAGGGTCTCATTCTGTCGCCCAGGCTGGAGTGCAGTGGCATGAGCACAAGTCACTGCAGCCTCAACCTCCTGGGCTCAAGTCATCCTCCTGCCTCAGCCTCCTGAGTAGCTGGGACCACAGGCACACACCACCATGCCCAGCTAATTTTTTGATTTTTTTATAGAGATGAGATCTCACTTTGTTGCCTAGATTGGTCTTGAACTCATGGGCTCAAGCGATCTTCCCACTTTGGCCTCCCAAAGTGCTGGGATTACAGGCATGAGCCACTGTGCCCAGCTACCTGTCACTATTTTTAAATGATCCTTTGATACATGAAAAGAAAATCAATTGTTTATTCATTTTAATTGTTTAGTCATTTAACTTTAAGAAGACGAAGTCAACTTTTCATTATTTCTAAATACATTTTATATCCAGCTTCAATCTTAACTGTCCCAAGTCCTAGAATTCCAATAAAGAGCTAAATTCCAAGTAGTATGATGTCCAAATTTTCATATCATTTGAACAACATTTTAAACAGGCAGTTGACAAATTCACACAGATATCTTCTCAGAAAGGTTAATAAGTATACATTCCATTAGGCTATAGAAATAAGTACAAACTCCAAAAGGTTAGAGATTCTTCAAAATGCTCCTCTTTCTAGGAATTCTGATAGTCTTCAGAGGCAACTCATTGCTTACAGAAGAAAATCGAGACCCTTGACATGCTGGCAGAGCCCAGCCGCTCATGCTCCATGCTCTTCTGAATCAGGGTGCTGTTCCTGTGCCCTGCTTCCTTGACCAACGCCTTCTCCTCTTATATCCTCTCCCTGCAGCCTTCCCTGGTCATCCTCTCAGTCATTATTTCCTCTCTACTTTCAGGACACTTGGCATGTATTCACTATCTGTGTTACACCTTGTACCAAATTTGAGTATACTTCTGTCTGCCTTTTAGAATGAGCATTCCTTGAAAAAAAGGACTCGGGATTGTTCATCTTGAGAACTCAGCAGTTGAGGAAATGTTTACTAAGGTTTTGAGTGGTTTGCCTTTGTGGCACAAAGAAAACGTTTAGGCCTGAAAAGGGAGCTGATTTCAGGCTTCCCTAGAGAAGTCCTTCTTATCCCATTGCCCCTTCCTGCTCTTCACATGCCTGATTATTTGTGGAGTCTGCGCTGGTGCAGTCACCTAGTGGCTAACATATGTTTGTAATTCCCAAAATCAATACTCAAGGTGCTTTCATAGTCATTTGAGGACATGCACAAAGCAACAGAAAAATTGAGTATTCCCTAATACCCACATATGCAGCTGAGGTTCAGCAAGGCCGCAGTCTCTCCCTCCTGTCGCAGCCAGGGGAGGGAAGACAGGGTCAGGGCTGGGAGGGGACGGCGCAGGGCAGAGCCAGCAGCTCAGGCTCTGGTGGTTGGAGAGGTTTGAATCCCAACTCTGGTACCTGTTAGTGGGGCAGCCTTGGGCAAGTCACTTAACACATCTGAGCCTCCTTTTCTAAAGGAAATGGAACCTATCAGAATGAGTTGTTTTATGAGTGAAGATTGTAATCTATGTGAGATACGAATATATGTGTACATATTTCTCCTGAGAGCAGGGGTTCTGTGTTTGCAACAACTTTATATAACATAACTACCACCAGTGAGGATCGACTATATATTATTTATTATTAGCAGGACGTGTATAGCGAGCATTCTAACCTACAGATAAGGATCTCTTCTGTAAATTGTGAAATCTTATATACCAGAGCTGCACCTAATACCTGCTAATACCTGCACCTAAACCCCTGGTAAACCGAGGTTTGCTCTCCCTCCCTGTTCTTTGCCTCTCTATAGAGGGAAGGACATTGGTATTTTATTTATCTACCCCCTCACCCCTAAGTGACCTCAAAACATCAAGGAAATGAAAAGTAGTTCTCCCAAAGAAATGGAAGGCTCAAGGGTTCAAATAGTTAAAGCTTTTTCCTTTGATACTGAATATCTCAGCTAGCTCTGTTAGACTCTTAAGCAGATAACAAGGAAAATTTATTTTCTAAAATTAATCTTCTAGCTTCCAAAGGAAAATTGCCTATTAAATGGATGGCTCCAGAGTCAATCAATTTTCGACGTTTTACCTCAGCTAGTGACGTATGGATGTTTGGTGAGTACTCTTAAAAGTTTTGTATTCTTTAAAAATTATATTTCATATGTTATACAAAAAAAAATTATCTCTTTTTGGAATATGTAGGTTGATTTGCCTTCCCTAACCTGATCATCTCCTCATCAGACTTCTTTTGATTCATTTGACAGTAAATAGCCTGACATCTACTGTGCATCAGCCTCTGGGCACAGCTTCCGTAAGGGTCCACAGTTCTGATTGCCCAGCTCCTTCCATCACTCTTCCTTTTTGTTCCCCTTTGCTGTCTCTTCTTTCCTCACAGGGAGATATTTTGCTTATTTCCTTCTTTCTTTTCTCTCTCTCCCTTTGCCATCTCATTCGTTCCTTTCATATGAATGACATTAAACAGTAAACACTTGGCCCCTCCAACCCGGAAGTATCTAAAATTCTACCTTGTCTCTTTATTCTGGAGTCCAGCCTCCTTCCTGACCTATCTCAAGACTTGGAAGTTTGATCCTTTGTCTTCTGTAGCTTCTGCTTTTTTGATAATGTCATTTGTTCTTCCTCACCTGCTGCAAGGTCATCATTCTCCTGCTCTGTGGTTATTGCAATTCCTTCTAGCTGGTGTAGAAGTGTGGCTCTCATTTATTCTTTGCTACTTATTTAAACTACTTTATCCAAATTTTTAAATTACTCACTATTTTTAACATGAATGGCACTTCCCTCCACTCTACTCTCCATTTTTCTTGGTGTTATTCCTTCTACCCAGAATACCTTATCCTGATACCTTCTTCTTCCAGTTGAAATCCTACCTAACCCTCAAGGTCCACCTTAAATGTCCTTGAAGGCTTCTTCCTTTCTGTACATTTCCTACACTTTCTCTCTTTGTCATAACACTCATATTGATCCTGTGAATAGACTTGTGGACATGTTATCTCTCCTACATTAGAAACTACTTTGGAGGAGATGCCCTGTTAAGATTATGTACCTTTTTTTCTCCTATAAATAAAAATAACTTGATCCAGTATGTGTTCTTATTTTTTTCTTCTGTTTACTGTTGATTCTTAATTATCATTTAATGCCCCCATAGATAACTAGGTAAAGGAAAGAACTTTCAGATAGAACAGGATATGGCATGACATGATTAGAAAAAGCTCTGAAGTCCAATTGATGTGTGTTCAAATCCCAAGGCCTTGATTATTATCTGTGTGATCCACAGAGCAAGTAACTTATCCTTTCAGAGAAATTTCATGTTTCAAAACTTCTAAGATGCCTATTTTTTTACATGTTAACATTTCTGGAACTGGAGTGTATCTTAAAATCAGTGGCATTTTACAGTTGGTAATAATTGGAGGCATTTTTTAATGTAGTTGTCCTTGCTTTCACTCAAGTAGAGTTTGTTTTGTTAATATTGTTGTTACTGTAATGTCTGAATGACTTTAAAAGAACTCTTTTGGTAAGAATAAAATAAAAATTCTAAGAGGGAAGAAAGAATTGTATCATACTTTAGTTTTCAACATTCTCCTCCCTTTTTTGGTCTTATAAACTAATAAAGTTTCCTAGAATCAGTAGATGTGATTTTTGTCAAATGTGGTAAAATGCAGTGTTTAAAGAAACATAAGGTTACTGTGAGGATTAAGGGTAATATATGAGACTGGGCACGGTGGCTCATGCCTGTAATGCTAGTACTTTGGGAGGCCAAGGAGGGAGGATCACTTTAATCCAGGAGTTCAAGACCAGCCTGGACAACTTAGCAAGACCCCATCTCTACAAAAAATACAAAAATTAGCTGGTTTGGGTGGCGCATGCCGATAGTTTCAGCTACTTAGGAGGCTGAGGTGGGAGGATCACTTGAGCCTGGGAAGTGGAGGCTGCAATGAGCTGTGATGGAGGCTTTGTCTCAAAAATATGTATATTTGTAAAATTTCTAAGAAGTGTGCCAGGAACACATTAAGTTCTCAAGAAATTATATCCAGTGTTGCTACTACTGATAATATTGTTGTAACTTCTGGTGAGAAAAGCAGCACTAAGGCATTTTTTTTGTCAGATACTCTTTACTTTGAAATTCTTGGATTCTTGGCTAAGTTCAGAATCTAATTCACATCAAGATGATAATATGCTTTGCTTCTTTTGAGGCAGATTTCATTCTAGGTTCTAAAGATGCAAAAATAAAGTCACAGTTCCTTTCTTCAAGTCATCAATTGTACATTGTTTTGTGATAGAAGTAGACTTGAAATGACAAAAACTTTTCCCAGAGGAAAAGCATTATAAAGAACTACATTACAAATGTACCTACAAAGAAGAGAGCTTGTGAGGAAGGTAAAAGGATGTTTTTGGCGTGTTCCACAGGTAGCAAGAAGCCCAGAATAGCCAAGCACAGAGCAGTGATGATAAGGCACTAGGAGAAAACATCCATCCTTTACGCCACCAGTTCTTTCCATTTCCTTTGCATTGCATTATATGTTCATTGCCAGTTTTAGGTTTCTTGTTTGTTTTAAAGGTGAATTTTTTAATTTTTTTTTTTGAATTTTAGATTCAGAGGGTCCATATGCAGGTTTGTTACATGGATATATTGCACAGTCCTGAGGTTTGGGCTTCAATTGAACCTATCACCCAAATAGTGAACATAGTACCCAATGGGTAGTTTTTCAACCATTACCCACCTCCTTCCCTCCCTGCTCTTTTATTCCCCGGTGTCTGTTGTTCCCATCTTCATGTCCATATGTATCCAGGGTTTAGATCCCACTTACAAGTGAGAACATGCAGTGTTTGGCTTTCTGTTTCTGCATTAATGCACTTTGGATAAATGGCTTTCAG
This sequence comes from Gorilla gorilla gorilla, assembly GCF_029281585.2. NCBI lineage: Eukaryota > Metazoa > Chordata > Mammalia > Primates > Hominidae > Gorilla > Gorilla gorilla. The sequence continues at coordinate 146,587,110 of NC_073231.2, read as the reverse complement.
TTGTTTCCATGGTGCTGCCAAGGACATGATTTCATTCTTTTGTGCCTGCATAGTATTCCGTGGCATATATGTACTACGTTTTCTTTATCCCATCTTAAAGGTGAATTTTTAAGGATTATTCAGAAGATACTAAGAAAGTATTGGATTTCCCAAGGGTAGAGTGCAAGTAAACTTTTTGAGGTCACACTGTTGCATTTATAGACAAGACGACTTGAAGCCCAAAGAAGTTCCACATCTTTCCTGGGGGAAAACAGTGACCAGTCCATGAATAAACCAGATAATGGTGCCTTTATGCACTCTAGACAAGAAGAGGCCAACCTTGTTAAGGGAAGCATTTTAAGGAATCTGAGTTTTCCAAAAGCGTAAGACTTATCCTAGGATTTTCTTTATTGGACCTCAGGTCAGCTGCTCTAATTATAAATAGGTGAGACCAAAGTGGGGCGGATTAAAATTCAGCATTTTTTGAACTACTGCATTAAGCCACGAAGTACCACTGTAGCTAGTGGGTGATTTTCTAATAGAAGATTTCTAGAGAAATAAATCTCTGAGAAAAATTACAGCATTTTTCTTGATAATAATTTAACATTTCATTATTTACATCATGTTAAATCGTTAGGTTATTTTATACTAGAGTTAATATAATGCTGCTTTGGTAGATAATTTGCCCATTACCTCCCAGCTGGTACTCTAGTGCCTAGAAGAACAATATTCCTAGAACCTGGGAGTTACATTCTTCATACTGAGCTCACTGTTGTGTTTTCATTCCCACTTGACAGGTGTGTGTATGTGGGAGATACTGATGCATGGTGTGAAGCCTTTTCAAGGAGTGAAGAACAATGATGTAATCGGTCGAATTGAAAATGGGGAAAGATTACCAATGCCTCCAAATTGTCCTCCTACCCTCTACAGCCTTATGACGAAATGCTGGGCCTATGACCCCAGCAGGCGGCCCAGGTTTACTGAACTTAAAGCTCAGCTCAGGTAGGAGTTGGCGGGAGAGAGGGCCTGGGGGTGGGGGCAGATTATGCTGCTTCTCCTCCTTGCAGTAATAGCATTTTAAGGTCATTATATCAGTATGTCTAAGGCCAAACTATTTTTCGTTCAAATGCAATTACTTTTAAAATTGATTTGCATTTCTTTGTACCTTGCTAGAGTCTTAAGTAAATTATATCTTTAAAATTTTAATAAAGCTCCAATTATGGTCAAATCTCTCTCCCCTAGCTTCTGACTTAGCATGGCTTACAAGACCCGTAATAACTTAGTCCCAGCTTTCCTCACTAATCTCATCTAACACAACCCTCCATCTCTGTCTCCCTCACACTTTGTGATCCAGCAATACCTACTTATAATTCTCCTAACACAGCTCACTGCCTTTTCACATGCTGTCTTCACTCCCAGAAATCCCTTTCCTGACCTTTGCCACCTATAAACTTTTATTCAGTTTTCAGAACCCAGCTCAGATGTTACCTGCTTCAGGAAGCCTTCCTAATCAACCCTGCCCCGAAAGAGAGAATTACTCCTTTGCCACCTTTTGAATACTTATGTTTTTATATTTAAAACATCCATTGCTTGTTCAGGTGCCATTTTGTGGCTACTACTTTGTGCCAGGTACTGTTAAACCCCTGGAGGAAGCACGCAGGGACATTAGTGTGCTGAATCCCTCAGAGAAGCATGTGCATACTCTACCCTGTTGCCTGGCCTGGAGAGGTTCTTGTTCGCTTGTGCATGTCCCCAGCTACACTCAGAGCTCTTGACGGGCATCATTGTGTCTTACTGATTTCTGTAGCCCCAGTGCCAAGCTTAGAACCTGGCACCATATAAGTGCTCAATAAACATTTGTTGAATTGAATTGAATTGGAGTCTAGAATGAGACTTAATACTGTAATAAACAAGATACTGTAATATAACACATAGGCATGAGAAGCTTTATTATATAAACAATACCATGGTTCAGTGTGTGCTGTGTCACCTGTTTTCACACTTGGGGACTTCCTCCATTTTATGTGAGTTTTTATGGGTTTGGTTTTCATGCTGTATTTTAGTCTTTTTCCTAAAAATCATCAACTGCAGGGTCCAGGCCTTTCACCATCTAGCCCAGCCTTCTCACCACATGTTCAAGCTGTTCAACCTGCTAGACAGGATTCCTTTTAAGGAGAGTATTTCAAAGAAGAATTAAGACCTATAGGTAGAAGCACAAAAGATTCATCCAGTCTGAAAATGTTTGCTAAGCACCTTTGTTATTCTAAGCTAGGTTCTGTGGGTTCAACAGTGAACAAGACCCAATCCCTGCCCCCAGAGAGTTTAAAGTCTGGTGGAGGAGACCGAGGTATCACTGGTTATTACAGTACAGTGAGCACCACATTGGAAAGACCAGCCACGCTCTTGGTCTCCGTCCCCATAACTCTCACACACCGGCCTGGTTCTACTTTTCAAGGCCCCATAGAACAACCCTACTCTGCCTTTTCACACGATAGGCCTTCAGGGTAATTCTAAACAGCTTCCTTACCTCCTCTTAGTTTCTTCAAGCCAAAAATCTTCAGTTCCTTAATTAATTCTCGTATAACTTAACTGCCTATTCTCTCACGTTTACAGCTGGTTTTTGGACATGCTTTATTGCATGTTGTTTTGCTCCTATTTGTTCCTCCTTGATCTTTCCTCAGGATTTGACAGATTCTGTCCTTGACATTGTTCCTCTCTGATACCAGTTCTATCACCCCACCTCCCTGGCATCTCTTTCTACCTCACTGACTTGCCATCTCTCCACCTTTACCATGAATATTAACCGAATTTCTGTTTTCAGCCTCTTATTTTCTCCCATTTTCTCTCATTACTCTTCCTGGATGTCTGACCCATTCACATGGCTTTGCTGCTTACCTCTGTCTGTCTGTAGTTCTGGTCCTGCCCTTTTCTCAAGTCCCAAACCTACATTTTAAATTGCTGGCTGGGCATCATGTTTATCCAGAAAGCAAGCTGTTACATTCACTTCTAAGCCAGCCCTTCCTCCTCACTTCCTCCAGGTTGGAATAGTGCCTTTATCTTTGGCACCATCTTGGAGTCATGCTTCACTCCTTGTGCCTGCCCCCCACCCTCCATCCCGCGCTCTTCTCCCATCTGTCTGGCATGACCAGCTTAGTCAATCTTCCTGAACTGTCACTGGAAAAATAACTCGCCTGGTCAAAACAACTTTCAGTGGGGTTTTGTCACCTTTTATGTTTGGGTAAAGGCTTCCACAGTAACATTTAGGCCTCATTTCATTATGGCCTGAGATTGTCTTCTCATCCCTTTCACACACAGTAGCTAAACTAACCCTCCTCTCAGCCCAGAATGCCTCCTTCTTCATTTGAGGAGATCTTACGCATCTTTCTCGGCTTCTTTCATGCACTGGGTCTTCTGTGACTTCACAGCTGACTAGCCTTCACCCTCTGAGTCTCCAAAGCTCTTTGTTCTTCTTGTCAGGCTTACCCTATGCTGCTATAGATGGCTGCAACCCGTGTTCAATTCAGTTCGATAAACACTGTTGAGCACCTACAGTAGCTGAGCCTGGTGCTAGTCACTGGGGCAAAGATGACTAAAACACTTTTCCTGCCCTCGAGGAGCTCACAGTCTAGTATGTCTCATCCCCTACTAGACTGAAGCTCCTTGAGGACAGGGATGGTCATACTCACCTCGGTGTTGCCCAAACCTCCAGGCCAGTAGCCTAGCTAGCTAGATACAGGAAGAGTCACCCAGGCACTGAATTCAAGGCTTAGAACATATGAGTGATTCTGAGTACTAAGGAATGCTCCGCTGAGGTAAATTATCTCCAAAAAGTATCCAATACATATTTTTAGAACTACATATAATTACTTTAAATAGGTACCTGTAGTATAATTTATGGATATCTTCTTATATACTACTAGCACAGGTAATTGAGCATTCATTCATTCTGCATTGTTCTGTTTTAGAAATGGTGTTTAACTTTGCATTTTGAACATATACAATTAGGCTACCAAATAGGCCACCATTTTATATTATAAAATGTAACTATATAATATAATTGCTTACTTGGACATTTACATATAACAGTGTATCACAATAACTAAATAGGTTATTAATTTTTTTCAAAATTTTTATTATTTCCAAGATTTTAACAAAGAAATAATAAGTTTGGATAGCCCTTTGGTCGTTAAAATTATGGTAGTTAAAAATGTTTCCCAAATCCCATTCTTCTTCTCGACCTCGAAAGAATTCTCCTTCCCTACCTTGAAAGAATATTTGCAAGTAGACTCAAATTACTGTGGGATTCCCCTCATCTTTAACTGGAGTGTATGCGTGTGTATTTTATTTTGTCGAGGCGGGGTCTCCTCTGTTGCCCAGGCTAGAGTGTGGTGGCACCATCTCCGCTGCCTGCAACCTCCACCTCCCATGCTCAAGTGATTCTCCCACCTTAGCCTCCTGAGTAGCTGGGACTACAGGCATGCACACCACACCACCACACCCAGCTAATTTTTTGTATTTTTGGTAGAGATGGGGTTTCGCCACGTTGCCCAGGCTGGTCTCAAACTCCTGAGCTCAAGCAATCCACCCACCTTGGCCTTTCGAAGTACTGAGATTACAGGCATGAGCCACCATGCCCAGCCTTGTATATTTGTTTTTGACTATATTAGTTGAGAAGTGATTTTTGGTATGGAACATGTTGGGCAAACTCATAGGAAAATCACCTTGGTCCTACTTTGATGAGGTGATGTCTGTGACTCAAGGAACCTGTCCTTCCTACATCCTGTTTACTTATTCATAGGTATGAATTCATTGAGAAGTAGAATGAGATTAACCTGCCAGTGGCCTATTATCAAGTATAAAAAATTCCTCAATGGGAATACTTTTAATTGATCAACAGTGAAATTTTCTTATAATGCGTACTCTAGCATTTTTGTGCTTTATGACTGTCAGGTTATAAGAGCGCACCAAATATTTTTTGAGTGAAAAATCATTTAGCCGGGCGCAGTGGCTCAAGCCTGTAATCCCAGCAGTTTGGGAGGCCGAGGCAGGTGGATCACCTGAGGTCAGGAGTTCGAGACAAACCTGGCCAACATGGTGAAACCCCGTCTCTACTAAAAATACAAAAATTAGCCCGGCGTGGTGGCAGGCACCTGTAATCCCAGGTATCCAAGAGGCTGAGGCAAGAGAGTCGCTTGAACCTGGGGAGGCAGAGGTTGCAGTGAGCCGGTATCGCGCCATTGCACTCCAGCCCGGGAGACAAGAGTGAGACTTTGTCTCAAAAAAAAAAAAAAAAAAACAAGGGTTCAATTTAATTCCTGGTTACTTCAGTTAATTCTTTGTTAGGTACTATGACAGGGAAACCATAATAAACAGCTTTATTATTTGCCTTTTTGCAGGCATGTTCAAAAATAATATGTCCCAACAGTACTCTTCTTGACTAAGGTGTTGGTACCACTATTTTGAAAAAGAACATCAGCTTTATCTCAGATTAGAAAAATATTTTAGATTAATGTTAAAATTCTTAAATATATTTTAGGCAAATTAGGGCAGTAAACAAAATTATCACTTTAAAATTTCGTGTTATGATTTTTGTATATTTTAAAACTTTTTATTGATGTTTAATAAACACACCAAGAAGTGACAGCTTACTGGATTTCCACCAGTTGGATACAGTCTGTCACCAGCATCCAAAATGAAAATACTACCAGCACCCCAGAAATCTTCCACATGCCCCTTTCTAATCACTGTTCACCCTCCAAGGGTAACCTCTATCTTGACCGTAGATTGGTTCTGCCTGTTTTTGAACATGATGTAAATGGTATCAGTCAGTACTTACTTTATATATATAATTTATTTTACTCAACAGTTTGTGGGATTAATCCATGTTATTCGTGTAGTTATACTCAATTCTCATTGTTGTATAGTGTTCCATTTGTGAATATCCTATAGTTTATTCCACTGTTGGTGGAAATTTGTATACTTCTAATTTGGGGCTATCAAGAATATTGCTCTGTGAAGTAGAGAGGATATAGTAAGTGGTGTGTAAACAGATTTACCTGAGGCTTTATGTTCTAAAGAACACCAGTCTTATAAGTATCACCTTGGAAAGCAGTCCATGATTTTGAACTGGTCTTCTATCATTGAGCTCTTTAGGAATATTTTTAGAACCAGTACCATGTGCATTGATAGCAAGTCTCCATCCTCTGCAGTTAGCTCTTCTAGTTATAACATTGAAATAACTAGTAGTTATAGAGCAATGTCTGTTGGCAGGCGTTGTGCCATGAACTTTTATACACTATTTCATCTTAATCCTCACAGTCCTGGGACATACTGCGTATAGGTAGTATCTTCATCGTTAGTTTACAATGATGAGGAGACTGAAACTGTGTGGTTAGGCACCTGATAGAAGGACACAGAGCTGGAATTCAAGCTAGGTCCACCTGAGTCCAGAGCTTGAGCTATGAGCTGTCATGCTCTACTGACTGCCTTGATGTTTATTGGCTAGAAGTCATTAAGTGTGCCTGCCATCTTATGATTTGGACTGGTGAGCAGGTTGTTAATATTGGTTAGTTAAAAAGGAAAAAGAAAGAAAAAAAATACTATTACAGAGAATTCCTGCAGCTTGTTTTCTTACATTGTCTGAGTATCAACCAAAGTCCTTAAAAGGAATGGCAGCATCACTAGCAGATGCACAGAGGCCCTACCCATGGGCTTTGAGGGGGACATGGCTTCCTTGTGTACTTTCAAAGTATTTTCTTACTGGTTTTACTTGTTTCATTGGCATATTTTGAGTGTGTTGTATTTTGCTTCTGTGGAACACAATAATTTCACATACAGTGGGGAGCCGGTTTGGAAGTTTTGAACAAGTCACCCAGAGTTGACTTCAAGCAGATCAGAGCCAAGCCATGACACGGTGTCATCCAGAGAGCCTGCTGGGAACCGCTTGTATATAGAGCTTTCACTCCAGCTGGGGGGTGTTGGGAGTTTTTGTTTGGAGTTTTTGTTTTTGATTTTGTGTGTGCGTGTTTCTTTGGTTTTCAGTTTTTAGTTATTTGTCTTAACCATGTGCTGTCATGTTTTGCTTCTTAACTTTATCAAACAAAACCAGCCTTTGGGAGAGTGTTTGGTCAGGGTTATAGCTTAGCTCAGCATGGGTGCAGACAGATTTTCTTACTTTTTTTTTTCATATCACTTCTCAGTATCATACCTAAGTGAAGTTGCAAGGCATCTAAGGAACACAAACTATTTCAGTTGATCTGTGAGACTGCCAGTTCAAGCTATTATAGCAACACCTTGAGAGTAAATGGGCATGTGTGTGTGTATAAATTTTTCAAAGAATGTTTAAAAGATTATGTGGCCTTGGGCAAGTTACTAAGCCTCCCTTGTAAGAGCAAGATCACAAATACTACCCATATTCTCAAGATTAAATAAATAATCTGGCCGGGTGCAGTGGCTCACGCTTGTAATCTCAGCATTTTGGGAGGCCGAGGCAGGTGGATCACCTGAGGTCAGGAGTTCAAGACCAGCCTGGCCAACATGGTGAAACCCCGCCTCTACTAAAAATACAAAAAAAATAGCTGGGCATGGTGGCAGATGCCTGTGAATCCCAGCTACTCAGGAGGCTAAGGCAGGAGAATCGCATGAACCCAGGAGGCAGAGGTTGCAGTGAGCCGAGATCGTGCCACTGCACTCCAGCCTGGGTAACAAGAGTGAAACTCTGTCTCAAACAAACATATAAATAAATAATCCATGTCCATTGCTCATGGTAAGCACACACACTGTGTTAACTAATTTAGAAGTAGGTAGTAGTAACAACAGAGATTTTCCTGAAAATCCAGAAGGGACCTGGTGATCTTAGAGTACAGAAGAGTTACCAGTTATAGTTAGACATCCTTAAAAATATATAGTTATTTGTATTTAATTTTAAGGTAACCAGTAACAGAATCGTGCAAAATTATGAGCTTTGGAATGACAGATCTCACTTCGAATCCTGGCCCCACCACTTAATATCCTTGGGGAACATCTTTAACTTTTCTTTTTCTACTTTTTTTTTTTTTTTTTTTTTTTGAGACGGGGTCTCACACTGTCATCTAGGCTGGTGTGCTGTGGCGCAGTCTCTGCTCACTGCAACCTCCACCTCCCTGCTTCAAGCAATTCTCTTGCCTCACCCTGCCGAGTAGCTGAGATTACAGGCGCGCACCACTGTGCCGGGCTACTTTTTTTTGTACTTTTAGTAGAGACAGGGTTTCGCCATGTTGGCCAGGCTGGTCCTGAACTCCTGACCTCAAGTGATCAACCCTCCTGGGCCTCCCAAAGTGCTGGGATTACAGGTGTGAGCCGCCGCGCCTGGCCGTCTTTCTCTACTTTTCTAAAAAGTGTAGTACTCTTTCTACTCAGTAGCTACTTTCTAGGGTTCTTGTGAGATTTGAATGAGTATTAACTATTCTTATTATTCAGATAATAAGAATACCAAGATACTTGTTATCAAAATACCAAGCACATCTTTTTGATGTTTTATAGATGTATTATAGAGATATGAATTTTAAAATATTAATCTGTGAACAGCATCTTAAACATGTTTAACCTGTTTTGGATTCTTCACTTATCCCACAACATGAACTTTAAATTAGAAGTTCTAGGTTTGATTAATGACATGAAATTGCTTGTACTACTGTGTTTTTTTTAAGCGATTTTGTATTTGCTTCCAAAATTCCTTTCAAAGGTGGTGTCTAAATTCCTCCTTAGTCATTATACCAGTATTTTTTTTTTTTTTTGCATTGCTATCCTGTTGGGTCTAGATATTATCTAGAAGAGTAAGCTATTTCACAATTATAGCTACGTACAGTTAAAATGTTCACAGCATGTGAACTTTAGGAGTTTTTTGTTTGTGTTCTGTTTTGGCCCGCAGTCTTCCCAGTGATAAAAAACAAACTGCAAATCTGAATTTAATAGGAATTTAATGTAAAATGTAAATTGTTTCTACTGAAAATTATATCTTAGCTGCTTCATATCTAACAATAATTCTTACCCCTTTTTGGTTCTCACCCACACGTCCCTATCATAGTTCTGTCTTTGCACAATTTGCCAAAGTGCACAATTTGGCACTTTGAAACCAATAACTTAACATCCACCTCTCTTTCTCTGCCTTAACCTTTTTCTCAAACTTGCATTTTAGCAATACCTTTTGTATTATGTTTTTAGTGCTTGCTCTGGGAATTACAGTATACATCTTAACTTTTCATAGTTTAGAGTTAATCATTGTACTTCATATAAAATGTAGAAACTTTCCCAGCAGGAATGTCCATTTACCACCACCACCTTGGTCCATTATGCTGAAGTTGTCATGTATGTTACATTCACATATGCCATTAACCCCACAAAATTAGTTTATGATTTTTATCTTAAATACCATTTTAAATAAAGTAAGGAAACTCACTCTTCTATATTTAACTTTGTACAGTGCTCCATTCTTCTTGAAGAGGTTATTTACATTTGGTTTCCCATCAGATGAATAATTTTTTTTAGCATTTCTTGTGGTGCAGATCAGTTGGTGGTGAATTCTATTAGTTTTATATTATCTAAAAATGAGTTGAACTTAACTTTGTTGATAGGAATTTTGGGTTGACAGAGTTGTAATTTTTTTTTTCCCCAGCACCTTAAAGATGTTCTTTTACTGTCTTCTGCCCTGTTAGGTTTAATGAGAAGTCATTGGCCATACAATTGTTACTTTGTATGCAGTGTGTGTTTTTCTCTGGCAGCTTCCATGATTTTCTTTCTTTGATTTTTTCAACAATTTAAGTAGGATGTGCTTGGGTGTGGTTTTCTTAATAGTTGTGTTTAGGATTTGCTGAGCCTCTTGAATCTGTAAACATATCTTTTATAAAATTTAGAAAAACTTAGATCATTGTTTCTTCAGATACATTTTTCTGTTCTATTTTCCCTCTCTTCTTCTGAGATTCCAGTCGCATGTGTGTTAAGACTTCTGATGGTGTCCTTCAGGCTGAGTCCCAGAAGCTCTCGTTGTCACCTTCTCTTCCCCTTCCTCTTACTCCTCTCCCCGTTCCTGACCTTCCCCGCTTCAGATTGAATCATTTTTATCGACTTACCTTCAGGTACCCTAACTCCTTTTCTGTCATCCCCATCCTACTGATCACTTCATCCAATGGAGATTTTATTTCATATACTGTATTTTTTGGTAATAGAATTTTTGTTTGGCTCTTTTTTTTTGTATTCTGTTTCTCTGCTGACATTTCCTATCGTTTTATCCATTATGAATAAATTTTCTTTTATACCCTTGAATATAATAGCTTCTTTTAAATCCTTGCTGATTTCAACATCTGAGTCATCTTTAGAATCAGCCTCCTTTAATTTTTTTTTCCTCTTGAGAATGGGTCACATTTTTATGGTTTTTTTTTTTTGTATATCAAGGAATGTTAGATTATATCCTAGACATTGTGGCTGATGGGTAGGTAGCAGAGCCTCTTTCCACTGTGAGCAGCAGTGCAAATCTCTGTTCCATTGTTTTAGCCTTAGCTGGGCTGCTTGGAGTCTGCACTGTGTGTGCATGCTTCTAGGATCAGCAGAGATGTGTGCAGAATATATACTCAGAATTTGAAGCACTCCTTCTCTGGCTGTCTTCATTCTGGGATTTCTCCCTTCACTTTTTTCCGGTTACCTTTTTGCTAGCTATAGTTGCTCCAAACTCATTTCTCTGGTTATTCAAGCCAGTAACACTGGCGCCTGCCTTCTCACTAATGGCCACTGAAAAGTGGGGACCCACCCAGTGCCGTTCTCTTCCTTCTCAAGACAGCTCCCTCCAGAATCTGGCTGCCTATGGTTGCTCTCCCATGCTGTCACAGTTGTTTCTTATATCCAGAGTATACAGTTCCTGTCTGCAAGAGGGTTGGTGAAATAAGAGCTACTCACACGTAGCAGAAACAGAAAAAGGTATCAACATTTTAAAGTAACATTTGTGGTGGCTCATGCCTGTAATCTCAGCAACTCAGGAGGCTGAGATGGGAGGATCACATGAGCCCAGGAGGCCAAGGCTGCAGTGAGCCGTGATCGAGCCACTGCACTCCAGCCTGGGTGACAGAGCAAAACCCCAACTCAAAAAACAGAAAAAAATAAAGGTACAGTCTTAGTGGATATCAGGGTTTTTTTAAAAATAATTTTGAGATCGATATAGCACAATAACCAAACAAAAGACCTTATTTACTGCAGTTGGAGAAACAATGAGAGAAATATGATTTCAATATATCCATGAAGCTGGATTTCCAGTCCACCTGGAGACTAAAGGCCATAATCTCCAGCATCACTGCTTAAGAGAAAAGAGAAAAAGAGCAGAGGCATAAGCAGTAATGCTGTGATCATGGCCTTTAGCTACTAGGTCAGCTACTTCCAGGTATGCCATCCCTAGCTTCATCTCAAACCTCAGACTTGTTTTCTGCAAAGACGGTAGGGTTTTGTTTGGTTTTGTTTTGTTTTTAAAAGGTCAATTCCATTCCTTTGTGGTGAAGCAGCGTTGACTAATTATAAGAGATCATGTTTCAAAACTGGTATTCCCATGAACTTGCCAAAACAAGCCAGTTCCCGCTTGACTTTTTTCCCTTCAAATTTATTGCTGTTCTCTCTCTCGGTGTTTTCCAGATTAACTTAAATAACTGCAAACCCAGACTGATTTTATATCCAAAGCAAATTTTATGATCAAGATCATAAAACAGATCCTTTGTTTTACATGATTCCTTTAAGTATCAAAATCCAATCTTTTTTAAAAAGTTTTTCTTCCCATATTTAATAAAGCAAAAAGTATTTATTACATTTAAAAGGAGAAATGTTTTGTATTTGCAAAGAGAAAAGTTAGTAGTACAGTCAGTCTCAGGGAAAATATTACAGAAATGAAGACAAAAACACAGTTCTTTCCTAGTGGTAAATGAGGCAGGTAAAATACAGAGCTAATTAACGTTTACTTAGAAGTTTACTAATTTTTTATTAATACATATGTTATTTCTCCATTCTAACAATAGTTAGGGTAGACTGTGATTTTTACTTGTAAATGAGAAAACAGGTTCAAGTAGGCAAGATCTCCTCTGGAATTGCATAACTCACCAGAGAAGCAGCTTGTATATCTATCTGTTGCTTCTTCTGGGACAGCTTGAAGAAAAACACTCAATCAATTGGCCTTTTCTACTTCTGAAAATTGCCTTTGTTGGAGCTGTATTTTTGTGTCTTAGCTGTCCATACTGGAAATGAAGGGCTACTTTCTTGCTCACCATCAAGTTGTATAGGGAATGTTACAGGCCAAAAGAAGAAAATCAGAGCAACTGTTTTTATGTCCTTTTACTGTGAATTGATCACTTCAATGATTTTATTTTAAAGTAAGAGAAGTAAAAAATAAAACTAACACTAAATAAAGTACTCCCTTCCCCGCTTCAGGATTCTGTTCCTCAGTAGTGCACGTGGATCAACAAAGTGTAATTATCGTTGTGCTAATGTTTGTTAAATGGCAAGTCTCAGTTTTCATTGTTCCATCTATTTGCAAGTTTGAGACTTGGAAACCACCATTCTGGGAAAAAACATGAGGGCTCATTTGTTGCCAGTTCACATTAGGCAGCTAAGAGCTTTCAGATGGAATGTATTGCTACTAAAGATATTTATAGTTTGGGAAAATATGCTTCAGTTTGACCTCCTTGATACTCTGCACATTCTAGTTTGTTACTGTGGATTCTTCAGCAGCTGTAAAGAGAAAAGTTCAGTACTGTCTCCTTGTGCCCTCCTACTCCATCTATGGACTAGTCTTCCCATTGTAAAAACAGATATTTTTTATGAGTTATTTATATTCTTGGTTCCTCTGAGCAGCAAATTATAGTTTCTCAGAAGCGTTTTGACAGGCTATTTTGGGTATGAGAATGAAGTAGTGAGATTGAAGGAACTTGCTTCCCAGTTGTCATTATGTTCTTTGAGGAACAAGTCTGGGATGTTTAATTAAATATCAAAGTGTCTATAATATGCAAGTGATACTTAGCTTACAAGAGAAATTAGATTCATGTCTGACAACTGTAGGGAGTTTACAAGCTAAATTCCACAACATGGCAATATGTGATTAAGGGCTGAAATGAAACATTCAGGCAGTAAATTCAGTGAGTCAGAGAATAGGGGAAGTGTGTGTAGGTAGAAATATCAGGGCAGATGGAGCCTGAGAGAGTCTTCTTGTGGCAAGGGACTTCACAGGGTCCTTTTAGAGATGCTTGGGGAAAACAGTAAGTAGCCTTAAGATCAGAGTGGCCCATTTCACAAAACAATCTGTGTGAAATAACATTGCCTGATGAGAACCCATTTAAAACTGAGTTCCCGTTGCCTTGAAGAATATGTCCCACTTAGCCTTCTCTTAGCTTGCCTGTATTTTAATTATTTGAAGGAGTAGAAGAAAAGACACTTGTTTTCCCCAATTTTTTTTCTTGATTTTTATGGACTTTTTACCTGTTTAAAACTAAAACTTTTACGAGCTCTGACTGAGGGTGTGGTGTTTATTTTAAGGGTCAGGCAATAGAGAGCAGGGCACTGTAAAACTACTAACCAGGGATGTGCTTCTCTCTCAGGCCAGCTAGGCCTTCTTTGCTCCTGGTCTCTGACTGGTCTCCTGCTCCCAGTGACCATCTTGAAGAAAGCTGCCTGCAGGTCCTTTCCTGTTTGGCCAGTTGAGAGAACAGGGGCTGGGCATGGTGGCTCACATCTGTAATCCCAATACTTTGAGAGGCTGAGGTGGGAGGATCACTCCAGCCCAGGAGTTCAAGACCAGCCTGGGTAACACAGTGAGATTTTTATTTATTATTTAATTGTTACAAAAAATAAAAAAGAATCAACCAGGCCTGGTGATGCACCTGTAGTCCCAGCTACTCGGAGGGCTGAGGTGGGAGGATTATTTGAGTCCAGGAATGATCGTGCCACCGAACTCCAGCCTAGGCTACAGAGTTAGACCCTGTCTCAAAAAAAGAAAAAAGAAATTGGCCAGGCACAGTGGCTCACACCTATAATCCCAGCACTTTGGGAGGCCAGGGCAGGGGGATCACTTGAGCCCGGGAGTTTGAGACCAGCCTGGGCAATAATAGCGAAACCCTGTCTCTTTAAAAATAAAAATAAATTTAAAAAGAACAGGAAGCTTGGTAATGTGCTCTTCTTCACTAGTCAGTAGACCTGCTCCACTGATAGGGCTTTATTCATCCATTTACCTGTCATTTATTAATTCCTATTATGCTTCAGGGTCTGTGCTAATTCTGAGCATTTGAAAATGGGCCTTCAGGTAACAACTCTTGGCCTAATGGGAGCAAAAGTCAAACAAACAGATATTTACAATGCCTTTTGGCAAGAGTTAAGAGCAAGTTAGGCACTAGTTTCTTTGGAAAAGAATAAGGAGAGTAATGTAACTTAGCCTAAAGGGAGGAGGGAGCTTCAGGGAAGATTTTTCTGGAGGAACTACTATTTGACACTTGAAATACAAGTAGGAGTTGGCCAGAGAAAGAAGAGAAAGGTGTTCCAGGCAAGAGACACAACATAAAGAGGCATGGGAGAGCATAATGAGTTCAGAGAACTTGCCAGGACATAAAGGAAGAAGGGGTACAGGTGAGGAAAAAGGGAAGTGAAGTGAGATTAATCACTTCACTTTTAAAAGCAATGGTAGTTCCCGCCATGTGTGCACATGCCCTAGCTCTGAAAAAAAATACATATTTTTAACTCCTTTAGCAGCCTTTTGAGGTATGGATTTACTGGTGTTTTATGATCTAGAAAGTTAAGATATACCTTCCCACGTTTTCATTGGTAAATTCTCAGGACTGGGTGAAGCTATATTACCTCATACCAAAGTATCAACTCCTATTCCTTATAGTTGTAACGTCTTTACATTTGTCAAGTTCAAAGACATTGTATATCAGTGACTGTTTTAGCAGGCATATTCTTGATCTGTTGGTTTGATTGATAGCCAGTCTTAGTAGTTGTATTGCTAACACTTCATAGGTGATTAGATGGATTTGTAAAAAGACATGGTTGCTCCTTTGTATCTCAAGCTCTACTTGGATATTAACTCATTTGAAATACTTGCACAGGCATATGGTGTAAGCCTGTAGTCCCAGTTACTCTGGAACTCAGGAGTTCAGGACCAGCCTGAGCAACTTAGTACCACTCCATCTCTTTTTTAAATAAATAAATAAATAAATAAAGGTAGGAGGCCAGGCGTGGTGGCTCATGCCTATAATCCCAGCACTTTGGAAGGCCAAGGCGGGCGGATCACTTGAGGTCAGGAGTTTGAGAGCAGCCTGGCCAACATGGTAAAACCCCATCTCTACTAAAAATACAAAAAATTAGCCAGGCATGGTGGCACACGCACCTGTGGTCCCAGCTACTTGGGAGGCTGAGGCAGGAGAATCGCTTGAACCTGGGAGGAGGTAGAGGTTGCAGTGAGCTGAGATCGTGCCACTGCACTTCAGCCTATGCCACAGAGCAAGACTCCGCCCCAAAAACAAGAAAGAAAGAAAGAAAAAGACTTAGAGCTCTTTGTGGGAATGGTAGCCATTAGTTACACAGGATATTATCTAATAGGGAATTTCTAATAGTTCCTTCTATTTTTAAAAGCTTCTTGCATTTCAGAGCTCGTCACATAGGTTGTCTAATTTTCATTTAGATATTCGCAACAACCCTTCAAGATAGGTAGTTAGGGAGGTGTACCCCATTTTGTGGATGAGGCTTGGAGGGACAGAGTTGTCCATGGTCATCTAACCTGTCTATGGCAGAATTTAAACCTGATGTCAGTGTGACTCAAACTCCTTGAGTTTGATTGAGCCTTGCTGTTTTCCCATCCGGTTTTTTTTTTAACCACTAATGATCCCTGAATTTACTCAGCTTAGTTAAACATCTAATAGATCATGATAATGCATGTATTTTATCTATATGCAGTATTTGTTCATTTAGCAAGTATTTAAGTGTCAGCTATGTGCCAGGCACTGTTTCAAAGTATAACAGAAGGTGTTTTTTTAAGTCATAAATTAAAATAAATAAGGAAAATTGAAATATAAAGGTGTTTATTTTCACATAAGAAATGGACAGAAAGCATTGCTGTGCTTTGGTCATGTAATGCTCGTTACATTTCCAAAAGCACACAAACATGTTTGTGCTTGGTGTGAGTCTGTAACTGTGACCTGCTGAGATGCTGGGACTCTTCCTCCCAAACCACCCCCAGTTCCTGGGACAGTGTCCTCTCCCGCTTAGTTCTGCAGCTAGAACGTACCAGGCCAAGCTCTTCTCTAGTGCTCATCACAACATTTGTGTCCTGTTTCAGGGTGTTTGTTGTTGTTGTTGTTGTTGTTATTTTTTGATTTTTTATTTTTATTTATTTTTTTTTTCGGTGAGACAAGTCTCACTCTGTCACCCAGGCTGGAGTGCAGTGTTGCTATCTTGGCTCACTGCAGCCTCCACCTCCCGGACTCAAGCGATCCTCCCACCTCAGCCTCCCAGAATGCTGGGATTACAGGCATAAGCCAACTTGCCTGGCCCTGTTTCAAGGTTTTGAGTTTTCTTTTCTGTTAGAGCACCTCAAAGACCTCGTCACGTGCATCTTGCACAGAGCAAGTTAGCAAAGTTAGCAAATACTTGCTGAATGAGCAGCCCTCAAGTAAATGCCATCAGAAATACCCACTGATGACAACTAACGCTTATAGCAGATGCTCTCACAGCCATGATCTCCCTTAATCCTCCCAGCAGCGGAGGGGAGCGCTCTTCTTATTGGAGGGGCAGGGCAGAGAGAGTGGCCCTCTCAGGACCCCTGTGCTCCTTCCCCAGACCTGGCCCCAAACTTCCCTGCACCACTCACCAGGACTCACCTGGGCCTGGCACATGGGACCAGGTTCCCAACAGTGCTGGCACCCAGTGAGCATCTTGCCTGTCTGTCAAGGCTGCTGCAGAATTCTTAAATACTGTGAAGAGTTTTGTGGTGTTTGCTGAGCCATGATCATCTAACTGGAGCAAGAAAGAAACCAAAATCATATCTTGAGAATGGAGTGGGACTTTTGATTAAAAGCTTTTATGTAAAATGCTTATGTGATTTTTTGGGTTTTTTTGAGGTGGAGTCTCATTCTGTTGCCCAGGCTGGAGTACAGTGGCGTGATCTCAGCTCACCACAACCTCCGCCTCCTGGATTCAAGGGATTCTCCTGCCTCAGCCTCCCGAGTAGCTGGAACTAAAGGCACGCGCCACCACACCGGGCTGATTTTTGTATTTTTAGTAGAGGTGGGGTTTCACTATGTTGGCCAGGCTGCTCTTGAACTCCTGACCTCGTGATCTGCCCACCTTGGCCTCCCAAAGTGCTGGGATTACAGGCGTGAGCCACCGTGCCTGGTCCTGATGTGATCATTTCTTGAGGCAGACATTCCCTTTTGTTTTGGGGATGAAAAAAGTCTTAACATCTGTAGTGATGGTTTGCTGACTTGGGGCAGTTATGAAATACATTTTATCTCTTTTCCTGACTCAGAAGGTGACTGTGTAAGTTGAGTTGTGTGAGAAACAGCACACTCTAGCCTCCAGCCAAGCAGGAATGTCTTTTTAAACAGTTGAGCAAATTCCCAGATTAGAAAGTCTGGTGCACTGATGTCACTCTTTCCTGAGTAATTTTTGGGTGGTTGTTTACTGCACACTATCTACCAGGAGCCTAGAAACTTTGAATGAGTGTCATTATTAGAACTCTAGAGTTGTAGGAATGTAGGAAGAGCTGTTTGCCACAGTTAGGACGAGGGTTTCAAACTGTCTGCTGAGCCCTGGGGCATCTGCGTGGAATGGGAAACTAGCAAAGTCTCGCTTTGGCTGCATTCTGAGGGGTTTATGTGATGGCAAACTGCCAAGATGAAGAAGCTGCCTAGCAGTCGCTGCAGCGGCTGCAGCATTATGTGGGACTTCAGATAGCTTCTGAGTAGTCAAGCAGTGGTAAGTAGCAGTGTTACCAACTTATGGGGTTTCCAGCTTAAAGCAAGTAGTATTTTCAGAAGCACTTGTAAATACTGTTGTGTTTTTGCTTATTTTCCTGATCAGATAAAGCACTGGTTAAGCTGAACAATAGGAAGATTGTATTGAGCAATTTAGGGAGATTATTGGCCAGATTGCTAATTGATCACGTAAGTGCTGGTGTGATCACATTAGGTGTGAAAAGAATCTGTCCTCAGACATGTATATGCTTGATAAAGTGCTGCGTGGGATTTCTCAGAGGAATTCTGTTCTGCTCAAGATAAACTTTGGCGTGCAAACATTTCATCTTGGCCCGTCCTTCATTTTCTGCAACTTCTTTTTCTTACCAGCTGTCTTTTTCTTACCTGTGGCTGTGCTTTAAATGGACTTGCCCATTTGGACCAAGGCTATTCTAGAATCATTTCGTGGAGAGTTAGAAACCTGATCCTTCTTTCCCCTGTGTATAGGATCCTTTATTGTTATCATCTACTGTTAGCCAACTGGTGTTCCTTAGATAACTCAGGGTGGGGTCTAGTGTGTGCTAACTCTGGGTTGTCAGCTCCCCTAAGACAATGTGTTGTCTCTCTAGCACAATCCTGGAGGAAGAGAAGGCTCAGCAAGAAGAGCGCATGAGGATGGAGTCCAGAAGACAGGCCACAGTGTCCTGGGACTCCGGAGGGTCTGATGAAGCACCGCCTAAGGTAGCTACAGTCCCCACCCCAACTTTGGGGTTACTCTTACTAACTTTCAAGATTTACAGTTAGGCAGCTGTTTTCTATGAGGAGAAAGTCAAATATCAGGTTATTCTAAGAGTAATAGTTATAACACCAACTAATTGTTTCCTTTTTGCTCGTCTTCTCGTATTACCCTCATGTGCACTCACTTTCCTCATTTGTATTTCAAGTAGGGGCTCTTTGAAGCCATGAGCAGTTGGACAGATGTCATCTTAAAATGCTTTTGCTATGCTGCCCTAACTTGGAGGAGGTTTTTCCTTTGTTGGTTGTCAGAGATCTCCCTAATGATCAAGTCTGGATTAAAATACCAAACTAGGTCACAGATGCTTTGCGTTTTGCTTTATTTAAAAATGAGTCTGTCTCTACCTGACCATATGCCTTTGTTTTGTTTGTTGAGAACTCTGCACATTTTTTGTCTTTTTCTTTCGTAGCTGGTGGCTGGGTTGTTTGTTGGGAAAGAGAGCACGTTGCAGTTGCTTTTGTTTCCTTAATAAGATCTTCCGGCAGCATCCTTAGACCTTACTTGCCCGCTTAGGTTCTTATCCTTTACTGGTGCCCTCTCCTGCCTCGGAGAGGTCAGCCCAGGCCTTTTACAGTTGCTGGGCCATGCCATGGCTGGGGGTTTTAGCCAGAGTAACACTTGCCCTAGATTAATAAGTCTTTATATACCATTGGCTTTTGACAGGATGCTATTTTCACACACTGGGTTACTTGCCATGAATACTCCAGTTCTGTTCTTTTTCTCAAAAGTTAATAGATAATAGGATTTTTTGTAGTTAGTAGTTATTAACTACCACCATTTGATATTTGACTAGTTAAAAAATATATTAAGAAACTTTGACAATTATTTTCTTTATGAAAAGTGTTCAGAAATCTGATAAGACAAAGTACTATTTAAATATACCAATTTTTTTATCTTGAAGGCTGAAAACTTCTACTTTCTTGGTCATCATTTTGAGCTCTGTAACAGTAAACGTACACTGAAAGTGAAAATAAGTGATTAACACAATTATGCAGAAGTTTAGAGACAGAGGGTGCCTCAGACCAGCCCCCTCTACAGAGAGAAGGACCGAGGCCCAGAGAAGAAACACATACCTGTCTGATGGATGTTACATTGAACGAGGCAGTGAGAACACCTGACGTTTCTCTGTCATTCCCAGCTTAACAACAACAGGAAATCCTTAGTTACCCACAGGAAAAAACTAACACGTACCCCGCATCCCAGCATCTGAGGCCCTTCATGTTCTGTTTACAAGTCTGCCTATTTTTAAATTTGTTACTACTGCAGAATAGTCCAGTACTGAGAGTCGGGAGAATCTCATCATTAACTTCTCAGGCCTTGAAGTCAAGTGGATTCATTCACATGGGGGTCTGCTATTTACATTCTGATGACCGAGCAGGTCACCTACCTACTCCAAATAATCTCACATTCCTCATTTACAAAATGACTATTTGTATTCCCTACCTCTTGGGTGGGGATGTTAAGAAGATAATTCACTGTACAGCACTTTATTTAGTACACAGAAGTGCAAAGTAACATAAGTATTTGGTAATGAGCACCAAAGAATGCAACACTTCCCTAAAACTCACAGGATTAAATCAACTCTTCATCTACACATTTTTCTATATCCCAATCTGTTGGATTTTTAGTGAGTTTAATATGACTAATTTTCCAAATTAGGTTCACGGGCAGTGGTGATGAGGCTTCTTGGCTTCTTTTTTGGTTTCAGAGTACAAAGACTAGTTTGGCTTAAATATTTAAATATCCTTACACTTTTTTTTTTTTAGATATTTTCAAAATACATATTTTGAGATTCTTTTCTATAAGCAGATTGCTGCACTCTACACAAAGGTTTATTTGTTAAATAAACAGATGAGGAAACTATAGCCCACTGTGTTTTTGTTAGTTTTATTGAAACACAGTTTTATTGGAACACACTCATTTATTTGTATATTATCCACAGCTGCTTTCACCCTACACAGGCATAAATGAGCAGTTGTGGCAGAGACAGTATAGCCTACACAATTTAAAATATTTACTCTTTGACCTTTAAAGAAAAGATTTGGCAACCCCCAGATTCAAAGTTTTAATGGCGGCCGGGCATGGTGGCTCACCCCTGTAATCCCAGCACTTTGGGAGGCTGAGGCAAGCAGATCACCTGAGGTCAGGAATTCGAGACCAGCCTGGCCAACATGGTGAAACCCCGTCTCTACTAATATACAAAAATCAGCCAGCCATGGTGGCCGGCACCTGTAATCCCAGCTACTCAGGAGGCTGAGGCAAGATAATTGCTTGAACTCAGGAGGAACAGATTGCAGTGAGCCGAGATCACGCCACTGCACTCTAGTTTGGGCGATAAAGTGAGACTCTCTCAAAAAAAAAAACAAAAAACAAAAAAAGACGGTTTTAATGGCTAGAAAATCATCTAAAGTAGCATCGATATACAGATGCTTGATGATTATTAACAAATACTAATATGTTAATTGTTGAACTTTCATGCCAATCAGAATCAAGTCCTGTATGCAGTTTTTACCTTCTCAGTGTCCGTCGTTAGAATCAAATTCTGCTTCTATGGTCACAGTATTTGGCATGTCTAAAATGAGTCTGTGATTTCCAAGATGGTAGGCCAGTATTTCCTCACTTCCTATACTTTGTGAAGTGAGAATTCAGTAGATCCTGGTGAGTTTTCATAATTCTGCTTGTGATATATTAGAATAAGTAAGTCTTACTTAGATTTTTTTTTTTGAGACAGAGCCTTGCTCTATTGCCCAGGCTGGAGTGCAGTGGTGCAATCTTGGCTCATTGTAACCTCTGCCTCCTGGGTTCAAGCAATTGTCCTGCCTCAGGCCCCTGAGTAACTGGGATTACAGGCACCTGCCACCACGCCTGGCTAATTTTTGTATTTTTAGTACAGACAGGGTTTCACCATGTTGGCCAGGCTGGTCTCAAACTCCTGACCTCAGGTGATCTGCCCGCCTCAGCCTCCCAAAGTGCTGGGGTTTCAGGTGTGAACCACCACGCCCGGCTGTCTTACTTAGATTTTTTTTTTCTTTCTTCCTTCCTTCCTTCCTTTCTTTTTTTTTTTAAATAAAGATGGGGTCTCACTATGTTGCCCAAGCTCTCTTGAGCTGCTGGGCTTAAACAATCCCTTTGCTTCAGCCTCCAGAGCCACTTAGATTTCTGAAATTTAGATAGTGAAAAGTTTTGTAAGTTTTATAGGTGAAAAGTCTTTCTCTTTCCCAATCAAGATTCAAAATTAAGTTTACTTACAGGCTGGGTGTGGTGACTCACACGTATAATTGCAGTGCTTTGGGAGACTGAGGTAGGAGGATCACTTGAGCCCAGGAATTTGAGACCAGCCTGGGCAACAGGATGAGACTATCTTTACAAAAAAATTTAAAAGTTAGCCAAATTTAGTGGCATGTGCCTGTGGTCCTAGCTACTCAGTGGACTGAGGCAGGAGGATTGTTTGAGCCCAGGAGGTCTAGGCTGCATGGAGAGTCATGTTTGCACCTTTGCATTCCAGCCTGGGCAACAGAGCAAGGCCTTGTCTCAAAAAAATAAATCAATAATGAAATTTTAATTTTTTTTAAAGCTTACTTAGTTAATAGTAAAAGCATTATAACCACAAAGCCAATTATTAAGAATATGTATGGATCACTTCATCATACTTAATACCAATTTTTTCATATAATAATAATATTTAGAGAACTTTCCCTGAGACAAGCCCTGCATGGGAGTGTCCCATTAAATGCTCATTTTCATCTGTGCCTGTTGCTTTCCTGCAGATTCCCATTGGATCAATAGAGAGCCTCAGGATAAAAGTATCTTAGAACAGCCATTCTCAAAGTGTAGTCCTTGGACCTCTGTAGGTCCCTGTGACCATTCCAAAGGTCTGTGACATCAGAACTCATCTGATAATTATGTTAAGATATTATTTGCCTGAGGCAGGTGAATCACTTGAGGCCAGGAGTTCGAGACCAGCCTGGCCAACATGGCAAAACCCCGTTTCAACTAAAAATACAAAAATTAGCTAAGCAAGGTGGTGCCCGCACTTGTAGTCCCAGCTACCCAGGAGGCTGAGGCACAAGAATCACTTGAACTCAGGAGGCACAGGTTGCACTGAGCTGAGATCGCGCCACTGCACTCCAGCCTGGGAGACAGAGCGAGACTCTGTCTCAAAAAACAAAAGGATGTTATTTGCCTTTTCCGCTAATAGAACTGCTGACACCTTAGCACAAATCAGGACAGTGGCATGAAATTGTACTAGTCATCACTGTGTTCTTCACCCCTGTGCTCACACAAAAAGAAAAAAATGCTGTTTTACAGAAGAATGGCCTTGATGAAGCAGTGAAAAATATCTGATGTGAAGACATGGGAAGGGCATGTTAGCCCTGCTGCTGGCCACCTAGACACGATGTCTTGTCTTGAGGAAAGCACTATACAGTTGAGTTGCAAAGCTGGACTAAACACTTTTTTTCATGGAAGACCAGCTTTACTTGAAAGAACAGCTGGCAGACATACTGTTCAGAGTTGCATATTTGGTAGACATTTTCTCAAAAGAGAAAGGGGTGAGGCTGTGACTTTGAAGAAAACAACTGTTTGTTACTGGTATAAAATTCGAGTTTTCAAGCAAAAATTAGAATTTTGAAAAACTTATTACCGTGATCTTGACAGCTTTCTAAATTCTTAGACTGTTATAGTAAGCTCAGGATGGTATTAACATGTGATATTTTAAAAATATATGTTGTTTACTGAAATGTGTTAACATTGGGAGGATCTCTATAGCTCAGTAAATCAGTATCTTCCAAATGACCTACACAGGATGTTAAAAATCACACATGAGTAGAAGTTCCATTGAAAGTACAAGATAAAGTAGTGGATTTTTTTCTCCTTTTTTTCCCCCTTAATTCTATGGATTTTAATGTAACAGATGATACCATTGTAAATTCCACATTGCAACTCACCTTTAAGAAGCTACCACTTGCATTTTGGTGTCAAATCAAAAAACAATACCACAGTTGTGCCTAGAATCTACCGAAATACTCCTCCCTTTTCCAGTTGTACAGCTGTATGAGTTCACTTTTTTTCCCCTCATATATTGCAACAAAACAGAACATCATAAGACTGCAGAAACAGATATGAGAACCTGCTGCCTTCTGTTAAGCCTAACATTAAAGCAAATTTACATCAGTGTAGATGTACATGTGTCCTTCTTCTCAGTTTGGTTTGTTTGGTTTTGAAAAAGTAGGTTTTTTTTTTGGTATGTGATGAGCTTATTCTTAAGTGAATTAATACAAACTTTTTAGTATCTGTTTTAATTTCTAACAGTATGAGTGTTGGTAGTTATATTCCAAATAAACAAAAACTCTTAGAGTCCTCAGTAATTTTTAAGACTGTAAAGGGGTCCTGAAAATGATTAAATGTTTGAGAATAACTGCCTCAGAACATTGTTCTTCAACCCTAATCAAACCCAGCACAGCATTTGTATAAAAAATGATTTTATAATGTCCCATTTGCTAATCCTGAAATAAAATACATAGGTAATAGAATGACTTAGCAATTTCAGAATATCAATGGAGGAATACTAGTGTTTGGAGACCTAACTATACAGGAGAAATAAAAGGAAAGTCATTTTTTATAACATTATGCATGCATGTATAAAGCACTCAGATCTGATGACATTGGGAGACACGGTGGCATAGCCAGATCCTTACACCTGTTTGTGGACTCACCATGAATACAGCAGTGACAAAGCAGACCCCCACAGCTATAACTGATAGGAATTTCATTGGTCTTGGTGATGTCATTTTCTAGAATGGTAAGAAAATCTTGGTAAAGTTTAAATGAAACAAAATAAAATTGCCCATCAGTATACACGGTAGTTGCTGTTCTGGAAAGTTCAGTGCCTCATAAACTATACAAAATATCTATACAAACTATACAAAATATATAAAGCAGAATTCATTCTGTGTTCAAGTGACAGGGATTTTATTGTTGCTGTTGTTTTACTTACATAAAATTGAGAGAAACAGCAGAAAGTCCTGCGGGGGCCGGGCATGGTGGCTCACGCCTGTAACCCCAGCACTTTGGGCAGCCAAGATGAGCTGATCACTTGAGGCCAGTAGTTCGAGACCAGCCTGGGCAACATGGTGAAACCCTGTCTGTACTAAAAATACAAAAATTAGCCAGGCGTGGTGGTATGCACCTATAATCCCAGCTGTTTGGGAGGCTGAGGCACGAGAATCACTTAAACTCAGGAGGCAGAGGTTGCAGCGAGCCGAGATCACGCCACTGCACTCTAGCCTGGGCGACAGAACAAGACTCCATCTCAAAAAATAAAAATGTAAAAATTAGCTGGGTGTGATTGCACATGCCTGTAATCCCAGCTACTTGGGAGTCTGAGGCATGAGAATCACTCAAACTCGGGAGGCAGAGGTTGCAGTGAGCCGAGATCGTGCCACTGCACTCCAGCCTAGGCGACAGAGCGTGACTGTCTCAAAACAAAAGAAAGAAGTCCCGCGGGATATGAAACAAATCCTGCTGTTCAGGCCTGTCCCTCTCATTGCCAGAAATCTCACCTGCTGACCTCTACCTTAATGCCAATTGTGTGATCATGGAAAGCACCCTCACTAATACAGTTCTGCCTTGATATCTGCAAGGGATGGAGATTAAAATCCACAGATGCATAAATTCCTTATATAAAATAGCACAGAATTGCATATAACCTACATACTTCTTCCAGTATACTTATTTTTGTTGTTGTTGTTGGCTTGTTCTGTTTTTTGAGACAGAGTCTCACTCTATTGCCCAGGCTGCAGTGCCATGGTGCGATCTCGGCTCACCGCAACCTCTACCTCCCGGGTTCAAGCTATTCTCACTCCTCAGCCTCCCAAGTAGCTGGGATTACAGGAGTGTGCCACCACGCCTGGCTAATTTTTTTGTATTTTTAGTAAAGACAGGGTTTCACCATGTTGACCAGGCTGGTCTCAAACTCCTGACCTCAGGTGATCTGCCCACCACGGCCTCCCAAAGTCTTGAACCATCATGCCCAGCCCATCTTCCCATCTTTCAGTATACTTTAAATTATTTTAAATACAGATACAGATTTTTTTTTTTTTTTGGAGACAAGGTCTCGCTCTGTTGCCCAGGCTGGAGTGCAGTGATATGATCTCAGGTCACTGCAACCTCCACTTCCTGGGCTTAAGTGATTCTCCAGCCTCTGCCTCCTGAGTAGCTGGGACTACAGGTGCAAGCCACCATTGCCCAGCTGATTTTCATATTTTTTGAAATATGAAAATCTTCTCATATTTTTTTCACCGTGTTGCCTAGGCTGGTCTCAAACTCCTGAGCTCAAAGCAATCTGCCTGCCTCAGCCTCCCAAAGTGCTGAGATTACAGACATGAGCCACTGCACCCAGCTTACATAGTTATTATAATTATCTTTTTGTTTGTATTTTTTTTATTGTTGTTTTTTTGTTTTTTTCCTGTATGTTTTCAATCTGCAATTGGTTGAATCCATGGATGCTGGGCCTTTGGATATGGAGGGCTGACTGTACCCTAAATGCTTCTGAAGGAACAGTGCCATCCAGTTGAGGACCTCTGGTTTAGAATACCAGTGTCTTCCTTTCTCTCCTTCCTCATTTGGGAGAATTTCAGCAAAACTTCCCTGTTCCATATTTTGCTTCATTAAAATCCAAGTTTCTGTCTTGGAGGAGGAAGTGTCATGACCTTGCTAACTCATCATACTTACCAGCAGTTGACACTTTTGGACTCATATGAAAGCCATTTTCAAAGATCTTGACATATATTAACATATTTAATCTTCACGGCAGCTCCAGGAGGTAGCTGCTGGTTATTGTACTCCTTTTATCATTGACAATAGGGAGACACAGAGAGCTGAAGCACCCTAACTGTGAACACTGACAGTCTGGCTCAAAGCCTGCCCTCTTGACCACCATGCTAACCTCTGATTTGTAGAGAACAGAAGCAGAGCTGTTTTACCAATACATTTGCACTCTCCATGGCTGTTGGTTAGCAACATTTGATTTTGTGTTGTCCTTTGTGCAAATATTTTGTCTATCATAAAACATATTTTCAACTTTTTACGTTTTATTTTTATTTTGAAATGGGACCTTGTGTTATCATTTGCTACGCAGTTAAGTCTTTGCATCACTGTGAGATATTTTACATTGGTTTTGCCATTCTCTGATCTATTTGTTTTGTATGTTCCTTTTTATTTGGTGAGTCAGAAGTATGCTTGTCATAGAATAGCATCATGGCACAGTAGATTTTGGAGTCACACAGTTCCACCATTACCACCTATATGCCCCTATTTAAATTGCCCAATTTATTTGAGACTCTGTAAAATAGGGGTTATAATATTGCTTCATAGCAATATGGTGATCAGAATTATCAAATTGTATGTAAAGTAGGTAGTTCAGTACACACACAGAATACACAGTAAATTATAAATTTTTTTTTTTTTTTGCCTGAATTTATCAAGAGTACATCACTGTGCAACTGTCAGCTCTGTTTATTGTTCTGGTCCCTGGCTCTGCCTCCTTCCATTCTTGGACTCCAAGAGCATTTGATTCAGGAAACCCTTTCCCCTGCAACCATTATTAATGCTTATATATTAACACATATCTTTAAAACAAGTACAAAGATAGCTGAACTCTTTTTTTTAACCTCTTTTAATTCAGCACAACCACTTTGTAGAACACACTTTGGAAATTGCCACCCTAGCACACACAGTAGAGAAAAGCCTAGAATGCTCTCTTTATACCCTTTTCCTGTTTGAGGTGTTTTTGGGGGAATTCATGTTGTTATTTAGTTAAGTTTAGAGTAGACTCTATCTGGAACACTGTTTGAAACATGACAGGGTTAAGCCAAAAGGATTTTTCACCCTCAGGAATTTAACAGCTCATAATAGCAGGGCTAGAGCAAGTGCAAAAGTACCTGCAACCAAAGGTAGGGTGTGAAAAAGGCCTCCTTAGGAGAGCAGAGGACATATGTTTATGTTAGGCTGGCAAAATCAGGAGCTGTTGCGTGAAAGAAGTAGACTGAAAGGATCAGAAGTATACTACAGATGGAAGGAGGAGACATTCCAGGCAGAGGGGACAGTATAAGCAAAACTGAGGGGGAAATGAGACTGATTTTAGAGACCAAAACATACTCCGGACCTAACTAGAGCAAAGCACGTGTTCACCCAGCACTTTGGGAGAGAGAGACAGGCACTAAGGCGTTTTCTTTCCTAAGCTTGTTGGAACTTAAATCTATTTCCTTTTATTCTGGACTTAATTTGGCTAGACAGTAATGGGTTTCCACCTTGTTAAACCCCCCAGGTTTTAAAAGACTTTATTGACTTCTTTCAGACTTCTGTTTCAGACTAAATTGTTCTTTCACTATGAACTTTGAATTCATTGATCCCCCAAACAAAATGAGAATTTAAGACCTGGAAGTGACTTTAGAGATCCTGTAGCTCACCCCCATCTTATGGATGAGGAACTAGAAGCCAGTCAGTTTCGTCACTTGACCACAGTCACGCAACCGGGAAGTAGTCAAACAATAGAACACAAGTGCCTTCTCTCCAAGTCCCAGACTACTGGACAGAGAGCATTTGGGTCCCTCAGGCTCAGAATATTCAGTATCCCATTTTGTTATTAATGATACTTTAATAGCTTTATTAAGATACAATTTACATACCATACAATTTATCCATTGAAAGTGTGCAGTTCGGCTGGGCACAGTGGTTCACTCCTGTAATCCCAGCACTGTGGGAGGCTGAGGCAGGCAGATCACTTAAGACCAGGAGTTCAAGACCAGCCTGGCCAACATGGCAAAACCCCATCTCTACTGTAAATACAAAAATTAGCCTGGTGAGGTGCCACATGCCTGTAATCCCAGCTACTTGAGAGGCTAAGGCACGAGAATCGCTCAAACCCGGGAGGCAGTGGTTGCAGTGAGCCGGGATTATACCTTGCACTCCAGCATATACGGCAGAGTGAGACTCAAATAAATAAATTGTACAATTCGATGTGTTTTAGTATATTCAGAGTTGTGCAACCATCGCCACAACCAGTTTTGGGACTTTTGTTTTGTTTTTAGTAGAGACGGGGTCTCACCGTGTGATCCACCTTGGCCTCCCAAAGTGCTGGGTTACAGGCGTGAGCCATAGCGCCCAGCCTATAACATTTTTATCACCCCCAAAATGAAATCCTTCACCCATTAGCAGTCATTCCCCATCTCCTCCCCCTTCCAACCCCTGGCAACCACTTATGTACTTGCTGTCTATATTAATCTTTCCTATTCTAGATATTTCATTAAAGAAATCATATGTTCTTTGTGACTGGCTTTTTTCACTTAGAATGTTTCAAAAATTCATCCATGTTGTGGCATGTGTCAGTATTTTATTCCCTTTAATTACAAATAATGTCCCTTTCATAGGTATACAGCATTTTGTTTATCCATTTATATCAGTTGACGGACATGGACTGTTCCCCCTTTTTATCTATTGTGAATAATGCTGTTAAGAACATTCATGTACATGTTTGTGTTTACTTAATTTGTTTTTTTCAAAGATACAGTCTTGCTACGTTGCCCAGGCTGGCCTCTAATTCCTCGGCTCAAGCGACCCTCTCACTTCAGCCTCCTGAGTAGCTGATGTTCATGTTTTTGTGTGGATATATATTTTCATGTCTCTGGACTTTACATATACCTGAAAGTAGAATTGCTGGATCATATACTAATCCTCTATTTAATTTTTAAGGAATAGCCATACTGTCTTCCATAGTGACTACACCATTTTACATTCCCAACAGACTGGCCTGATTGGTTTTCAACTCCTGGCCTCAAAGGATCCGCCCACCTCAGCCTCCCAAAGTACTGGGATTACAGGCATGAGCTACCATGCCCTGCCCAAGATTTACTCTTAAGTTTTCTTCTAAGAATCTTAGAGTTTTTAACTTTTACATTTAGACCTGTAATTCATTTTGAGTTAATTTTTGTGTGTGTGGGAGGAAGAGGTCAGACTTCAGTTTTTCACATGTAGCTATCCAGTTGCCACAGCATCATTTGTTGAAAAGACTGTTCTTTCCCTATTGAAATGTCTTAGCATCTTTTTATCATTCTTTTCAAGTAAGCTCTATTAGGAAAATGTCTTTTTCGATTCATAAAGTACAGGTTTGTCAAAATCAAAAGGTTCATTCATATGATGCTCTGTTGATTTTACAGCCCAGCAGACCGGGTTATCCTAGTCCGAGGTCCAGCGAAGGATTTTATCCCAGCCCACAGCACATGGTACAAACCAATCATTACCAGGTATGCCAGTCATTACAGATATAAACTGTTATTTTATTATTTAGCACTTTTGGGGTAGAGTGGTACATTGTGCATATTTTTATTTATGTACTTATGAGTATGATTTGGCTGATAGAAAGCTGAGAAAGTGGTTACCCTGTAATCATTGAATGATGTTGTCTTGACACCCCACGCAGAAGGCATTTGTTTTTCACTCCATCTTCAAGTGGGCAGGACCAGGGCCTGCTGCCATTCTTAGGCGCGTTTTCATCCACTTGCTATGGTAAAGGGCAAGGTGAAGCCAGTGGGCACACACACTGCAGAGGGAGTACTGAACTGGACAGTTTTTATGGAAGGCAAGAACAAAATTCAGAATTAACAGAACCCAGATGAAATACCATAAGGACAAGTGTGAAAAGTGTTAGATTTATAGATAGATATCCTGTGCAAATTAGAAAAAATTATCCTTCAAAGAAAAGGACCTGACACTAAGTAAACAATTCATTTGTTTTTGAGAAAATGTTATTAACTTTTACTGGGGTATACCTTACAATGCACAGGTCTTTGTTCCGAGAGGTGCATACCCCAGTGCATCCCATCCTCACTTCAGGATATAGAGCGTGTCTGTGACCCCGGCAGTTCCTTTGTGCCCCTTCCCATCAGTCACCTCCTGCCCTAGGAGCAACCATTCTTCTCACTTCTAGTATCAGAGATTTCTGCCTGTTCTAGAATTTTATATAAATAGATCATATAGAGTGTGCTTTTTAGGGCTTATCTTTTTTTACTCGTAATGTCTGTAGAAGTCAGAGTCCTATTGAAGGTGTCAGTACTTAACCTTTCCTACTTCCTTCACAGAGTTGTTGAAAGCATGGTTTAAATTAAGGCCTCTTGGGTCAAAATGGGCAAAAAATCTTAACTATTGGTACTTAACTGTCAGTAATAAGGGAGAATGTAAGCACTTTCTTATTGGAAAAGATATGTCAGTGGTAGTTTAGAACAGCAAATTTTAGCCTCTTTATCTAGCCGCCAGATTCTAATGTCTAATTCTGGAGCCCAAGAATAGCTTATTGTTAACAAGCAGCCTCAGTGGGTTCTGAGGCAGATGACTCAGACCTGTGTTTTGGGAGACACTGTTCTGAGATGGCCACTTGCCTGGCAGAGTCAAGAGTGAATCATTTGAGTTTTCGAGGGCACCTGTCTGTTCATTCAGCAAGGTTGCACTGAATGTTCATCTACTCTGCCTGGTACTATTCTAGGGACTGGGAATGTGAAGACAAATAAAGTACTCTTTTTTCTCATGG
Organism: Gorilla gorilla gorilla; assembly: GCF_029281585.2. Classification (NCBI taxonomy): domain Eukaryota; kingdom Metazoa; phylum Chordata; class Mammalia; order Primates; family Hominidae; genus Gorilla; species Gorilla gorilla. The sequence goes on along the minus strand of NC_073231.2, from coordinate 146,555,813 downwards.
AAGGAGCTCACAGGGCCCTTTGTCAGTTTGGATTACTACCAGTTCCATAAGTGAAGAAGCCAAAACCCTGACCCAGCACAAGGGTCAGAGCAATGGGAAGTACGTAGGTGGCCTAAAGAAAGAAACCCCACCTCTGTGATTGCTGAGAGACCCTGACCTCTGGCAGACAAGCAGATGGGCCCCAGGGGAACAGCCCGAGTCTGTGCCTGGCTGGTATGGAAAGTGAACTGGCCCTGAGTGGGAATTGAATACCAGCATTGTTTTGAGAAAACATGCAGCACCTGCTTAGTGAGACAAGCTGCTGGCAGAGAGGCAGTTCTCTTTGTGTCCCAGCAGGCCTGGTCTGCGGCACTGTCAAGATTTGAAACTCTAGTATGTGTTTGTTAGTGGCTGTCTGTCACCAGTGCAGTGGAAGCCCCTGAAAGTGGGGACTTGTCTCTAAGGGCTTAGAACAGTGTGTAAAAATGAGTAAATAGAGAATTAAGTAAAACATTGATTTTTTTCATTGAACTAATGTATGATTAACCTTTCCCAAGCCCAAATTCTCCTCTCTTGTAAATGAGACCAACTATGAGACATTTCCTGATGTTACTTCATTTTTAGCCTGAAGTGATCCTTCTACATGGTTACTATTATGTAGAAAACTGCCTTAGACCATTTTAAACCTCCTTGTTGTGAAAATTCCTAAATGTTTTTCTGGCAATAATACATCCCTTTTCACCAGAAATCTTGATAGAACATTTTGCATTTAGTAGCAGTTTTCATTATTATTTTCATTCAAAGAAACTGTGAGAACTAACTATATGTCTTACTTGAAAATTCATTAATTTCATATTGTCCATATGAAATTTTGGTATAAATTAATGCCTAGAGACCTAATAAATGCACAAAACCTTTGTTGAAGGATGTGTTGATATTTGGAAATACGGTTTTGGCTGTGCTTTATCTCACTAAAAAATTAACTGACAACACCCACCATACAACACTAGCCTAATGAGGTGTGGAAACCAATACTGATTCTGTTCTCTGTCTTTCTCTTGATTGAGAGAAGGAACCATGTAAAGAAACCCATCTTATTTTCCCTCTGCCTTGAAATTTTTCTCTATGTCCAACTGAATGTCTTCTCTCTGCCTTAGTCATCATTGTTAGAACTTAAAGGTACGACTTATCCTACCATCAGCTCCCAGGTCATTAGAGGACAAACATTTGGGGGTTTTTTTGTGTATTTTTTTGTTGTTGTTATTCTTGTTGGGGGATAGTGGTTGGTTGGGCAGGAAAGGGGATTTCTAGAGCAAAGTATGGCACAGCCATTTTTGTGGCTTCCTGTTGCTTTTGCATCCAAGGATGGCCTGCCCTCATTATTTTAGTAAATGTGAAATTCCAAAGAAACAATTTCTTGTTTTCTAGTATATATTTGCACTAGCTCTCTAATGCAGCCATAACAAATGTCCTTTCTTGAGATTTTAGCTGAGAGTCCATTTCCTTGCCTTATCAGCTTCTACAGGGCACCTACATGCCTTGGCTCATGGTCCCCTTACTCCATGTTCTGAAACCAGAAGTTTTTCTTTTCTTTTTTTTTTTTTTGAGACGGAGTCTCGCTCTGTCACCCAGGCTGGAGTGCAGTGGCCCCATCTCGGCTCACTGCAAGCTCCGCCTCCCGGGTTCATTCTCCTGCCTTAGCCTCCCAATTAGCTGGGACTACAGGCTACTCCTGACCTTGTGATCCTCCTGCTTCGGCCTCCCAAAGTGCTGGGATTACAGGCTAGAGCCACCATGCCTGGCCCAGAGCCAGCAGTACTAACTCTCTGACCCTTCTTCAGTGGTCCCATTGTCCCTCCCTCCTCTTATGCTTCCCTCTTGCACTTTTAAAGACCCTTGTAATTACACTGGACTCACTCAGATATCCCAGATACCCTCCCATCCCAAGGTCCTTGACTTATAACCACATCTGCAAAGTCTCTTTTGCCACATAAGGAAACATATTCACATGTTCAAGGGATTAGAACATGGGTATCTTTGGGGGGCCATAATTCTGCCTGCCACAATACTCTCTGTAATTTTAGTTTCCTTTGTGTGTGAAGCAGAACTGTGCAGATGTTACAGTTGAACATTACCTTGCCTCCTTACTCATTCACAGGTTTCTGGCTACCCTGGTTCACATGGAATCACAGCCATGGCTGGCAGCATCTATCCAGGTCAGGCATCTCTTTTGGACCAAACAGATTCATGGAATCATAGACCTCAGGAGATAGCAATGTGGCAGCCCAATGTGGAGGTAAATCGGGTGTCTTGGGCTTCAGTTTGTTAACTTATAAAGCATGGCAAAGCTGGGCATGGTGGCTTACACTTGTAATCCCAGCACTTTTGGGAGGCTGAAGTAGGAGGATTGCTTGAGCCCCAGAGTTTGAAACCAGCCTGGGCAACATAGCGAGACCCTGTCTCTACAAAAAATAGAAAATTAGTCACGTATGGTGGTATGTGCCTGTAGTCCCAGCTACTCGGGATGCTGGGGTGAGAGGATCATTTGAGCCTAGGAAGTTGAGACTGCAGTGAGCCGAGATCATGCCACTGCACTCCAGCCTGGGCAACAGAGCAAGAGCCTATCTCAAAAAAAAAAAAAAAAAAGTAATAAATAAAGCATGGCCTAAGGCACCTTTTGTTTCTAAATCCTAAGATTTATTGATTTTAATGACTTTTTTTTTTTTTTTTTTTTTTTGTGGAGACAGAGTAAGACTCTGTCTCCCAGGCTGGAGTGCAGTGGCACGATCTTGGCTTACTGCAACCTCCGCCTCCCAGGTTCAAGCAATTCTCCTGCCTCAGCCTCCAGAGCAGCTTGGATTACAAGTACGAGCCACCACGCCCAGTTAATTTTTGTATTTTTTAGTAGAGACAGAGTTTCACCATGTTGGCCAGGCTGGTCTCGAACTTCTGACTTCAAGTGATCCACGCACCTCACCCTCCCAAAGTGCTGGCGTTGCAGGCTTGGGCCACCACGCCCGGTCAGATTTTAATGACTTAATTCAAAGATCAGGATACCCCATCTACTCAAATGCTTTCAGGTTTAATGAACTTTTTTTAACCAAAAGAACCCAGGGAGAAATACTAAAATCTTTAGTCCATTTATTTGAAAGGCAAAGCCCTAAGTAGACTATCGTCAGCATGTACATGAGGCCAACAAAGAAACAGGAAGACAGAGCATTCAGTTCTTTGGACCATGTTAATTTTTACTAAATTTTCCTGGTAAAACCAAGAACTACTCCTATAGTTTAAAAATTTATTTGACCTAGGTACAATAACACAACCCATAGTTGCATCTACTCAAGAGGCTGAGGTGGGAAGATAACTTGAGCCTAGGAGTTTGAGGCCAGCCTGGGCAACATAGCAAGACCCCATCTCATTAAAAAGACAAAAAATTACTTATTTGAATGAAAGAGCATCTATAGTTGTCTGCTATTTATGTTCTTTTAATATTTAATACTCTGTAATATGTATCGTATTTCAGCCTTCTATTACTTCTAGATTGTTTCTACTTTTTTACTATAAGTAACAATGTATTCTTTGCACATATCTCGTGTTATTTCTTTAAAATAGACCCTTACAAGTGAATCTGTGAGCTAAAGGATTGCATACTTTTTAAAGATGCTTGATGCACATTAAATTGCCCCCTACAGAAAAGTTACTCCCACAAGCACAGTATGAGAGATCCTGTTTCTCATACTTGCTGTTTTGCTTATCTTTTCTTGAAAGACACATAAAACAATGTAAGAGCATAGGAATAGACTTATGAGACTGAATATGCTGTTTTCAACCCTTCTTCCAGGACTCTACAGTATTGGACCTGCGAGGGATTGGGCAAGTGTTGCCAACCCATCTGATGGAAGAGCGGCTAATCCGACAGCAACAGGAAATGGAAGAAGATCAGCGCTGGCTGGAAAAAGAGGAAAGATTTCTGGTAATTGTGTTTCTGAAAGGCTTCTTTGACTTTTTAAGCCCTGTTAGAGTCTACTGTATTGCAAATTATTGCAAAATGTTATCTTTCAAAGCAGGAGAGTTAGTTTTACAACTACTTCTTAAAACTTGGAATAGGCCAGGCATGGTGGCCTATTTGGGAGGCTGAGGCAAGCAGATCACCTGAGGTCAGGAGTTCGAGACCAGCCTGGCCAACATGGTGAAACCCTGTCTCTACTAAAAATACGAAAAGTAGCCGGGCACATGCCTGTAATCCCAGCTACTTGGGAGGCTGAGGCAGGAGAATCGCTTGAACCCAGGAGGTGGAGGTTGCAGTGAGCCGAGATCATGCCATTGCATTCCAGCCTGGGTGACGAGCGAAACTCCATCTCAAAAAAAAAAAAACTACTTGAAATAATATGGCTGGATGTGGTGGTTAATGCCTAAAATCCCAGTGCTTTGGGATGCCAAGGCAGGAGGATCACTTGAGCTCAGGAGTTCAAGACCAGCCTGGGCAACACAGCAAGACCCTGTCTCTACAAAAAATAAAAAAAAAAATTAGCCAGGCATTGTGGCTCACACCTGTAGTCCCAAATATTTGAGAGGCTAAGACTGAGTCCAGGAGTTCTAGATTATGGTAAGCTATGATTGTGCCACTGCCCTCTAATAGATCCAAAATCCTATATCCAAAACCCTTAAGGGCCATGTGTGTTTCAGAATTGAGTATTTTTTAAATACTAAAAAGTTAGTGTAGTATGCTGAACATTATACATTATTTAAGACTCTAATAGCATCCCAGAGTTAAAACCACTAGTGTTTCTACAGCAGAATGCAAATAATCACATTAATAGTTAAATGAAGATTATAAGATGCTTCATCTGTTCAGGTTTTACTACCATATTAGTTTGTTTCAAACATAAAAAAGCACAGTTAACATTTTCAGCACTTTTTAGGTTTTGGAAATGAGGATAGAGGAATGTGGACCTGTCCATTTATTATCTTCATTTTAACAGAACAGGAAATAGAGACCTAGAGAGACCCTGGGCCACAGAGCAAGACTCTGTCTCCTAAGGAAAAAAAAAAAAAACTTGCAATAATGGGTTATTTGCTTTTTTAATTATCTTCTAGGGATAAATTTCTCTAAAATTTTAGTAGTGTCATTGTGGGCTCAGAAATATGAGCGTTTGTTTTGGTTTTTGCGTTACCACATTGTTTACCCAGAAACAACTCCTGCTTCCATGTCAGCTTACTTATAAACTATTGCATCTTGCTACTGCAGGCTGTATAACAAGACAGCTAAGATTTGCCTTCCTGGCATTTATGACTGATGTGAACCTCCTCCCAGATGTGTCTGTACATATGCATGGGAAATGTCTTCTTTCAGGCAACCCTTATTGAAAACCACTTCAGAAGTCCCTTGGGGACAGAGAGGAAGTGGTGGGACAGAGCAATCTCTGTATGTTACTTGACACAAAGGTCCTTTTAGACTCATGGTCCCTGCTGCCAAGCAGTTATATGCCCTCAGCCTCAGAACTAAGGACTGTGAGAACCCATTCCCCACTCTCCTTAAACCCAGAATAGCTATTTCAATCTTTCTATAGTTGCCTCAATCGTATTATGGCTGAAAGAAGCCAGGATTCATAATTTTGAGCCAGTAACTTTACCTGGTCTCTCATGCTTTGTATCATTAAACATTCACTGACACTAACTTTGTGTTAAATTTAACTAATTTAGAATTTCGAAAACATAGGATAAAACTTTCCTTCTGAATTAAAGCAAATCTTGAGATTGTAAGGCAGATGGGGAAAAAAATTGTTATTTTTGGCCTGGCACGGTGGATCACACCTGTAATCCATCCCAGCACTTTGGGAGGCCAAGGTGGGCAGATCACTTGAGGCCAGGAGTTCGAGACCAGCCTAGCTCACATGGCGAAACCCCGTCTCTACTTAAAAAAAAAAAAAAAATACAAAAATTAGGCAGGTGCAGTGGCTCATGCCTATAATCCCAGCACTTCGGGAGGCTGAGGCGGGCTCATCACTTGAGGTCAGAAGTTCGAGACCAGCCTGGCCAACGTGGCAAAACCCCATCTGTACTAAAAATACAAAAATTAGCCAGGTGTGGTGATGCATGCCTGTAATCCCAGCTACTCAGGAGGCTGAGGCAGAAGAATTACTTGAACCCAGGAGGCAGAGGTTGCAGTGAGCCAAGATGGTGCAGTATACTCCAGCCTGGGTGACAGAGCGAAACTCCGTCTCAAAAAAACAAAAATTAGCCAGGCATGGTGGCACACACCTGTAGTCCCAGCTATTCAGGAGGTTGAGGCATGAGAATTGCTTGAACCCAGGAGGTGGGGGTTGCAGTGAGCCAAGATGGTACCACACTGCACTCCAGCCTGGGTGACAGAGTCAGACTCTGTCTGGAAAAAAAGAAAAAATATGTTATTATTTACTACCACTAATCTGAGTGAATTAATTTGGATATTATATCTATTCTAAGAACATATCTACTGTTCTCTAGTCCTACATTTTAAACCTATTTTTTGTCTAGATAGCCTCTTTTACCAGACAGCATTGATTTGTGTTTTTAAAAGTAGATGTTATAAATTCTCCAAACTAGAGTTCTTGTATTTCAGTCCCACGTATGACTGCATTTGGACAAAGGGTTTGCTACCAAATGTTGTGGTACTGCTGTGATGTTGCTCTGACAAAGAAGAACATAAGGAAGAGCAGAAGAGGACCCTGTGTGTCACTAGGGGGACTTGGGGGAGGCAGCAGAGTATAGATAGCATTTGAGCCAAAGCTTAAAGGAGAAATTGGAATTTTTAGGGCAGACAGGCTCAGGAAATACATTCCAGGAAGAGCGAAGAGTGCGGGTAATGACATGGGGTCAAAAGGCTATATTCCAGCCAGGCACAGTGATTGTAATCTCAGCTTCTCGGCAGGTTGAGGCAGGGAGATCGCTTGAGTCTAGGAGTTTGAGACTAGCCTGGGCTTAGCAAGACCCTGTGGCAAAAAAAAAAAAAAAAAAAAAAAAAAAACAAATAGTAAGCCCTAAAGGGAGGAGGATCAAGTACCCAGAATTCCTACAATATATTATCTAAAATGTCTAATCTCCAACAAAAAATTACAAGACATACAAAGGAACAGAAATATATATGAATGATAGACAAAAGAAAAAAAGACTGTTCTGGCTGGGCACAGTGGCTCATGCCTGTAACCCCAGCACTTTGGGAGGCTGAGGTCAGGAGTTCAAGACCGGCCTGGCCAACATGGTGAAACCCCATCTGTACTGAAAATACAACATTGGCATGCCTATAATCCCGGCTACTTGGGAGGCTGAGGCAGGAGAATCATTTGAACCCGGGAGGCGGAGGTTGCAGTAAGCCAAGATCGTGCCACTGCACTCCAGCCTGGGCAACAGAGCAAGACTCCGTTTAAAAACACACACACACACACACACACACACACACACACAAACTGTATTCTAAGAACTTCCTGTGGCTAGATGTGAGCAAAGCAGAGCATGTTTGTGGGGAAATGGAAAATACTTCTCACTATGTGGTGTTTTGTTTTTGTTTTTGTGTTTAACTTAATAACCATGTAATTGGAGCATCTTCATTTGGTCCTAAACCTGTCTGTTGGGTAACCTCTGAGATAGTTTGCCTGGTGCTAAACTTGGAGGCCATGATGGCATCGAGGCACTTTCCCACTCCAAGTACCTTTCCTTTTTTTTTTTTCCGGAAACAGGGTCTCACACTGTCACCCAGGGTAGAGTGCAGTGGCACAATCACGGCTCACTCCAGCCTTGACCTCCTGGGCTCAATCTGTCCTCCCACCTCAGCCTCCCTAGTAGCTGGGACTACAGTCACGCACCACCACGCCCAGCTAATTTTTGTATTTTTGGTAGAGTTTCATCATGTTGGCCAGGCTGGAACAAGTACCTTTCTTAATGCCTGTGAGATGGTATTGTATTTTTCTCTTTGCTTGTTTTCCTTACTTAGACTGAGCACCCCATGAGTGCAGAGACCATGGACCATGTCTTTCCTATTCCCCATTCAGTCCACAGTGCCGAGCATATGGAAAGCTGTCAGTGTTGACTGATTAAATGAAAGTTTCTTTTGTCTCTTTTATGAGTTTATTTTTTTCTTTTTGTAAATGAGTGTTTTTTAACTCATGCCTTTTCTCATGCTGCTGTGTCTGCCTGGAATGCTCAGGGAATCTGCCTGAGGAACACCTTTTTGTCTTTAAAGATTATTTTTGTGTCATCTCAAGGACGACACATTCCCTACACCAGGGTTTCTCAGCCTGGGCATTGTTGACCTTTGGGGCTGGGTAATTCTTTGTTGTAGGAGACTGTCCTATGAATAGTAGGAGTTCTTAGCAACATCCCTGGCCTCTACCCACAAGGTGCCAGAGAACCTTACTGAGTGCCAAGCGTGAAGCTTGAATGAACTTATTTTATTATGATGTGCACTACTGCGTTCTCTCCCCCAACCCCCTGCACTCTCACACATGCTCACTCTCACTCTCTTTCTCTAATAAAACATAAGTTCCTTAAGGGCAGCAACTGTGACTTAACTGTCTTTATCCTGCTTCATTTTTCTTCTAATGTTTCTCACTGTATGACAATGTCTCACTTGTTTTCCTGTCTCCTCCACTAAAGTGTAAGCATCACAAAGATGGGAACTTTATTTATTCAGCACTCTCCCCCAGCTCCCATCGTACTGTTTGTTCAGCAGTAATAAGGCTCAGCCAGTATTTATTAAGCGAATGAATGAATGTACCACCGTACAGTGTTAAGCATCTAAACGTTAGAGGGTCCAGAGGAAGGAAGAATCCAGGACAGGAATCATAGCATTGGTGTCACTGTTTTTCATCTAAATGAAAAATAAAAACAAGTCATGCATGAACCCTGGGGAAGTAGATATTATAATTATTTTACAAATGAATAAATTAAAATTTAATATACATAAAAGTCACAGGGGACCTTTTAAAATTCAGTTCCCCAGGACTAGAGAACTGCAGTGGATCTGGAGAGGCCAAGGACCTAGAGTGATAACAAGCACCCCAGTTGATTTTTGAGACGTGGTCCCAAGGTCACTCTCTGATTACTTAGGCTTGGCAATGCTTTTCAAGATTTGAAGCAGATGGCATCTCAGAAAGATCACCTTAGGGCCGGGCACTGTGGCTCATGCCTGTAATCCCAGTACTTTGGGAGGCTGAGGCGGATGGATCATCTGAGGTAAGGAGTTCAAGACCAACATGGCCAAACCCCATCTCTACTAAAAATACAAAAATTAGCCAGGCATGGTGGTACTCTCCTGTAATCCCAGCTACTCAGGAGGCTGCAGCAGAAGAATTGCTTGAACCCAAGAGGCAAAGGTTGCAGTGAGCTGAGATTGTTCCACTACGTTCCAGCCTGGGTGACAGAGTGAGACTCTGTCTCAAAAAAAAAAAAAAAAATAGGACCACCTTAGCGTTGCTTGCTGACTGATGGCTCAGAAGGCAAGATAGGAAATGCAGAGATCCAATAGGAAGTTGAGTGGTCATTCAAATAAATGACAGCAGGGTCTAAGCTGGAAGAGGCAAAGAGGGAAGGAGCAGAGAAGACGGACTTAAAAGGGACAAGATTTGGTGAATTGGTATAGGAGGTCAAGAGGAAGGAAGAATCCGGGACAGGAATCATAGCATTGGTGTCACCAAAAATAACATTGTGCTACCAAATGAAATAAAATTCAGAATGAGGAGTCCATGTCAGGGAAACATGATGATGCCAGGTTTGGACATTTGGGATATGCAAATGGGAATGCAGAGGAGGCAGCTGGATATAGGGCATAGAGCCCAGAGGAGGTGGTCTGCGCTGGAGATTCAGATTTTTAGACAGCCGCATGGAAAGCTTGGTGCACTGGGAATAACGCCTGGTGCAGGTGTAGTGTGAGGACCACCCTGACCATCTATCAGTTGGAAGGTAGTGTGTGTTGGTTGTAGAAGCTCTCGTGACACTGTCAAGTGGTGATGGTGGCAGCTAGGTCTCTGGTTATGCACACACGTGCTTTATGGTCCTTAATTTGGTGAAGAGACTCTAACAATGGTAATTATATCTCGTTGTGGTCCTTTTTATGCTGTGTATGTGTAAAAATTACTGTTGGTTTCCATGGTACCTGCTATTTACAAGCTTGTTTCTGGGTCTTGGCCTTTGGCATGAGCTAGGCCCAGAGCTATTGGTCTGTGTCCTTGCAACCACCAGGCCAGGCCGCTGCACCTACTTTTAGGTTAATCAGGTCATTGTTGAAGCTGTGTGTCAGAAGTCTTTCTCTCCTGTTAGGCCAAGGAAACTTCCAATACAGGGCTTCTCAGACTGCATGGAAGGGCCAGTTTGTATCTTTCTTTCTAAACCGTTGCAGACCAATACTCTTGTAAAATAAAATTTCAAAATCATTGACTAGAAAAGACATAAAAATATAAGCCAGACTTTTTTGACAGCCGAAAAATTACTGTTTCAAATTGCTATAAAAATGTCTAAAGATGCTTACCAGGCCTGGTGCAGTGGCTCACACCTGTAATCCCAGCATTTTGGGAGGCCGAGGCAGACGGATCACGAGGTCAGGAGATCGAGACCATCCTGGCTAACATGGTGAAACCCCGTCTCTACTAAAAAATACAAAAAATTAGCTGGGCGTAGTGGCAGGTGCCTGTAGTCCCAGCTACTCAGGAGGCTAAGGCAGGAGAATGGCGTGAACCCGGGAGGCGGAGCTTGCAGTGAGCCGAGATCGCGCCACTGCACTCCAGCCTGGGTGACAGAGCGAGACTCCATCTCAAAAAAAAAAAAAAGAAAAGAAAAGAAAAGAAAAAAAGATGCTTAGCTTCTGTTTTCATCTTCATAAACTGGTTCATTCCTAGACCCACCCAGGCCTACTGCTCTGGTCCTGCCATTTACTTCAGTAAGGTCAGCTGTGCACCCTATTAGATAAGTTCTGTTCTTGTTTGAAAAATTAACTTGCTTTGTCAGTAATATTACCCAAATTTTAGATCAAAACAGATGTCTTCTGACATCTGTTTTGACATCTGTTTTCAGAGATCACATCATCACATCATTTTTTATGGTTGCTACTGCTAGTCACATCTCTTACTTTTTGAGTACTTCAGTGGGTCAGGAGTCCCTCCTCTGGATCTCTGCATTATCTCAACAACCCTGCACAGAATGTGTTTTATGATAGCAGCCCGGATGCTCTTGCCCAAGGTCACATGGCCCCACAGCAGATACTCTGTACTATACCTAGTGCTCCTTTTTTTTTTTTTTTTTTTTTTAATTGAGACAAAGTCTCACTCTGTGGCCCTGGCTGGAGTGCAGTGGCACAATACTAGTTCACTGCATCCCTAACCTCCTGGGCTCAAGTCATCCTCCTGCCTCAGCCTCCTTCCAGAGTAGCTGCGACTACGGGCATATGCCACCAAGCCTGGCTAATTTTGTTACTTTTTTTTTTATAGAGATAGGGTCTCACTTTGTTGTCCGTGCTGGTCTCAAACTCCTGGGCTCAAGCAGTTCTCCCACCATGGCTTCACAAAATGTTGGGATTACAGGCGTGAGTCACCACGCCTGGCCCCACACTCCCTTCTCTTTTTCCCAGATCAGATACTGTCCTTTCTGAAATAGTTCTGTGCCTGCAAATATACTCTGAAAGCTGTCCTACAAAGTGAGTGCCAGAGATTGCTGGCAACCTTAGTTAGAACCTCAGTTGGTTGAAAGAGCTTTCTTTCCCACTGGGCATTGCTTAAAAATAGAGTAACTTTGCAACTTGCTTTTTTTTTTATTACTGCGTGCACAATAATTTTCTAATGTGATACTATGCTTAAAACAGGATTTTAATTTTAAATGAGAAAGCCCTATCTATATAAAGCCTACTTTGTGTTTTGAGAAAGAAATATGTGAGCATTTTTCCCTCACATAGCAGATCCAGTCAGTCTGAATGAAAGATGAATGCCGAGACGGGGAACTAAAGAGCAGTGGCAAGAGGCTGTCTGTCTGAAGCCAGGCTGCTGTCCCTGCTTCTGCTACGCAGCAAGGCCAACAGCTCTCCTATTTTTTCCCTCATACCAGATTCCAGATTTGAAAGCAATACAGTATAGTGAAAGGAGAAAAGACTGAGCTATAAACCTTAAATTTGAAGTTTTCTAGAGCCATACCCACATGAAAATAGAGACTGTAGCTAAGCCGAACTGTTTTTTTTTTTGGCTTGTTTGTTTTGAGACGAAGTCTTACTCTTGTCCCCCAGGCTGGAGTGAAATGGCGCAATCTTGGCACACTGCAACCTCTGCCTCCCGGGTTCAAGTGATTCTCCTGCTTCAGCCTCCCGAGTAGCTGAGACTGCAGGCGCCTGCCACCATGCCTGGCTAATTTTTGTATTTTTAGTAGAGATGGGGTTTCACCAGGTTGGCCAGGCTGGTCTTGAACTCCTGACCTCAGGTGATCCACCCACCTCGGCCTCCCATAGTGCTGGGATTACAGGTGTTAGCCACTGCACCTGGCTGAGAATCTATTCTTTCTGATTGGCTGTCTTTGGCTGTATTGCTCTTCAGTTCCCAATAGGCACTCACCTTTCATTCAGGAGGTCCGTGTATGCTGTATGAAAAGAAAAAGCTCAAGTATTTATTTCATTCACAGAACACACGTAGATTTTATATGGATAAGCCTTTCTCATTTTAAAATTAAAATCCTGTCTTTAGGAAAATACCACATTAGGGAATTATGCATTAAAGAAAGTCATTTCATGAAATGTATATGGAAATAAAAATAGATTAATTCATGTAAACACATGAAACAATACCTTATTCTATAGGCAAAAATATGAGTTGCATTTTTTGTTTAAGTAAAACAGTAAATATTTCCTGCCTGTAGAAGGTACTTATTATCTGTTGACTGATTGAAGCCCACCTCCACTGTTTAAGAGCTGTGTTACCCCAAGCAACTAAATCTTTCTAAGTCAAGTTCCTCGTCTATAACATATCTCTAGTGCCTTGGATATTAATTGAAGCATTCCTTCAGCAAATATTTACTACACATCTGTGTGCACAATGCTGCCAGGCACTTCTTTCATTCTGATAATGACTGACTGAGGTAGGTATTATTCTGCCTATTTTACAGGTGAGGAACTGGGCCTAGAGAGGTTATATGCCTTGTCCAAAGAGGCATGGACAATCAGTTCACTGGAAAAATGCACAGGGCATTCATTTCCTCCACCTGTTTGTCTGGTGTTCTAGCAGGTAACAGAGATGCAGCAGTGAGGCAGACAGCTTCATAGCCTCTGTCTTCATGGAACTTAGCATCTCATGATAAGAAACAAAAATGGTCAACTATTTGGGGAAAGGGAGGAGGAGAGGGGCAAATTACAACAATATATTATACAGTATTTTCTTTATGAATTGGTTGAGAGTTTTAAAATGATAATACAGTGGTGTTAGGGTACAGTGAGAGAAATGCTATCACATATTACTACATAGATGAAAATCAGGATAGCCTTGAGCAATTTGGAAACTTATACCAAGATTTTTCAAATGTTCAAACTCTTTGACTTAGTAATTTCTTTCTTAGAAATCTGCTCCAGAGACAGGAAGATCACTTGAGCACAGGAATTTAAGACCAGCCTGGATAACATAGTGAGACCCCCTGCCCCAACCACCACCATCTCTAAAAGAAGAAGAAAAGAAATCTGTCCCAGGGAAATAATCAGGGACTTAGTCAAAGATTTGTATACAAAGGTGTTCATCTACAGCCTATTTATAAGGGATTTTGAAAATGATCCTAATATCCAACAATAAAAGAACTATTTATTTTAATTCTTGTGTGGCACCAACTTAGTACTTTGCAAATATTAACTCATTTCATCCTCCTAACAATCCTATGTGTTGGTTACAATTACTGTTCCATTTTAGAGATGAAGAAATTGAGGCCCAGGTCACACAGCTTGTAAGGACTGGATCCTCATTAGAACCCAGGCCACGTGGTGCCACAGCTCCCACCCTTCACTACCATTGTCTATTTTGTGATGATAATCATGCAGTGGAACGTTGTGCGGCCTTAAACATTGTTTTGTCAGTTTGCCCTGTATAAATGTTATGTGAAGGCTGCAGAATCATATGATGTGGTTCCATGTTTGTAAACATACATTTACACCACAGTATTAACTAATGATAATTACTTTTACATTTTAATTACTCCATAATAACTAATGATAATTACTTCCAAATGGTAAGGTTGAGTGATTTGTAATTTTCTCATCTATTTTTGCAGTATCTTAATTTTTCTACAGTAAGTGCATGTTTCTTTTGTTACATTATTGACAAATGAGGTATACAATATTTTAAAATAACCAAAATCATGTAACTATTAAATGACCAAATCGTAAGTTGGGCCTGGTGGGTCTTTTGTTTTCTTAGACTGTAGCTCTAACTGGGCGTGGTGGCGTGCATTTATAGTCCCAGCTACTCCAGAAACTGAGGCGGATGATTGCTTGAGGCCAGGAGTTCGAGGCTGTAATGCACTATGATTGTGCCTGTGAATAGCCACTGCACTCTGACCTGGGCAGCAGATCAAGACGCTGTCTCTTAAAAATAGAAACTGTTGGCCTGGCGCGGTGGCTCACACCTGTAATCCCAGCACTTTGGGAGGCCGAGGCGGGCAGATCATGAGGTCAGGTGATCGAGACCATCCTGGCTAACCCAGTGAAACCCCGTCTCTACTGAAAATACAAAAAATTAGCTGGGCGTGGTGGCGGACGCCTGTAGTCCCAGCTACTCAGAAGGCTGAGGCAGGAGAATGGCATGAACCCGGGAGGAAGAGCTTGCAGTGAGCCAAGATCATGCCACTGCACTCCAGCCTGGGAGACAGAGGGAGACTCCGCCTCAAAAAAATAAATAAATAAAAAATGAAAATAAAAACTTGTCCTTCCTGCTACAGTAGAGTCAAACCTAATCACCTCCACTCTCTGTTTAGAGCCCTTCAACAGAACCCCTAAGCAGAACCAGCTCCCAGCTGGTCCCTCAAGTGAATGGGCAGAAGAGGAAAGGATAGTTCCAGAGTTTTTTAAAGTTACAAGAATGGTACAAAGAATTCCCACGTTCCCTTTACCTAGAGTCTCCAGTTGTTAACATTTGACCTCATTTGCTTTGCATATTTGTACATACCATTTTTTCTGAACCATTTGGAAGTAAATACCAGATATCCTGCTTTTTAACTCTTAAATAGTTCAATGTGAATTTCCTAAAAATAAGGATGTTCTCTTAAATAACCATAGCCGAGTTAACCAATGTCAGGAAATTAACAATAATACAATACTGTTAGCTAATCAATGGACTATTCATATTTTACCAGTTGTCCACAGAATGCCCTTTCTAGAAAAAAGTCCCGGATCATGAGTTATATTTAGTTATCACATCTCTTGAGTTTCCTTTAAGCTTGAACAGTTCCTGGATCTTCCCGAAATCTTTCCTGACCTTGATATTTACATTGAGTAATGTTCTGTGAATTGTCAGCCTGGAGTCTGGTCTTCTCAGGTACTTTTTCTCAAAGTCCATTGTGTTTTGGAATATTTTTTCTTAAGCATATCTGGGATGTTTGGGCCCCACAAAGCTGCCTCTTCATTCAGGCAGTGGCAGAACCTCAGCATTCCATGGAATAGGATCTGTGAGTTCTGCTACATGGAATAGGACCGCCCCAGTGAGTTCCCCTTCAGTTGCCAGTTGGAATCAATGTATTACGTGTGTTTGCTTGGTTTCCTTTCTGTCTATTCATGTCTATCTTACCTGTCAGAGAAGATTCTATCCTAGAAGTCAGGAACTACCTACCTCTGAATTTTCTCTTGAGCTATATTTCACACCCAGCCACAGCTGTCCATATCTAATGGGATAGTCCTCTCTGGTAAAAAACACAGCATACTTTCTGCCATAGTCGCCAACTGCATGCCTCTAGGTTTGACTTCCCCTGTATGGGCATTAGTTACATATATCACATCTGCAGTAAGAATTCATTTTTTAAATTATTGTTCCTTGATATTATAGTACATGTAAACACAGTACAATGTTTTAAGTTATGCTCTTCAGAGTTCAGAAATATTTATTCTGAACTTTTCTGGTTTACTCATTGAGAGAGTTCTAACAGAGCAGAGTCTTGCTTAGTCACCCAGGCTGTAGTGCAGTGGTACAATGATAGCTCACTACAGCCTCAAACTCCTGGGCTCAAACCATCGCCCCACCTCAGCCTCTCCAGTAGCTGGGACTCAGGCACACACCACCATTCCCAGCTAATTGTTAAAATTTTTTTCTTTGTAGAGATGAGTTCTCACTATGTTGCCCAGGCTGGTCTTGATATCCTGGCCTCAAAGGGTCCTCCCACCTCAGCCTCCCAGATAGGTGAAATTGCAGGCACACACCACCACACCCAACGCTACATTTGAGGATTTAGGTCATTTTCCATCTATATTTAACTATTGCTTTTAAATGAATATTTTTACATGAAAGGGAACATCTTTTTTTATATAGTAGCATGGAGGTTAATTCAGTCAACACTGATGTGTTGAGTGCGCACCAACCAGGAACTGTGCCAGGCACTAGGGATATGGGGCTGATATACATGAGCTGTTTTGTAATTCTGTTGAATGAACAGATAAGTAAGTTGTGACTTTTGCCCTCTTTGCTTACTCTCTGCTACTGCTGTCAGGGCTGTCTGTTCTGTTTCAGGATGCCTCTGATTATCAGAATGTTTTTCCGTAAGTGATCCAAAATCTGTCCTAAATTCAGGGACAACACACAAGTTTCACCTTTTCCCATATGGAATCCCTGAGGACTGTTAACAACAATCAGCCAGAGCCCCCTTTTAGTGATTAGCCATCAGGAGCTCCTTTACCCACTTCCTGGTAGGAGCTGTTCTCAGACCTCAGACAGCTACCCTCCAGGCACTTGTGCCTGGGAGGGAAGGAAAGGGGGAAGGGAGGAAGAAGGCAAAGGACAGTGCAGGGCCCCTGCCCTGGAAAGTTTGTTTACCTCTGAGCCATCAGAGGATCACTCTTACCTTAATGGTGGCTGCGTCCTTCACCAACTTCCTACTACACCCTGGCACCCACGACTGACCCCGCTTTGATTAGAGATAGTTAAGACAGAGACAAAAAGCCTAGTAGGAACTGGTACAATGAAAAGGGTTTGGGCTACAGCACTGGAATTGGAATTGGAAAAGAAGGGAGAGGTGAAGCTCATTTCTCCATCCCCCACCCAACAAGTGCTTGCAGATGGTGTGCTCAGTGGCAGGCTCAGGTGTGGGAAATAGGAGATACACAGACAAATCAGACATCAAGATGCTCCATCTCTAATGAGGGAAGTAATTATGCCTGATAGGTGCCAACATAGAGGTATCTGTAAGGCACAGGCTAAGAAGCGACCAGCTCTGCTTGAAGAGGGAAATATGCTGCCAAGAAAGGGTGTCTGGCTGAGCCTTGAAGAGTGAACAGAAGTTTTCCAGGAAGAAGTATGTGGCCAGTGTTCCTGGGCAAAGGGGAGGCAGGAGCCACTGTGGCTGAAGGCCCGTAACCCATACTGCGGGAGCGCAGGGTTGTTTTCATGAGGAAAAGCCTTTCTGCCCTGTTCCTTCACCATAAAGGCATGTAGCCTACTTCGTTTATTCTGATATTGGTGAAATTTCCGTACTATTATTTACGTAAAATCTAGATTTCTCTGTTTGGTTTCTATATTCTAGATGCAGTGTGGGAAAACAGTCTTGTAATTGAACTCGTTTGCTACTTTGGCAAGACAGCCAAATCCGTATAAGCCATATTCTGTCAGAAAGCCGCAAGTAATGCCTGATATTTTTATCCTGGGGTTGCGGGTCTCTCAGTGAAGAAGAAAGCCATCTGTGCTACTTGGAATAGAGGTAAAGTGCAGGTTCTCCAGCACTGGGTGGGCCAGTGCAGGTGCCAGTCTGTAAGGTGTGCATGTGTGGAGAGGAATGCAGTTCTTCCCAAGGCAGCTAACCTTCATTTATCATCACTGGAATTTTTTTGAAACGGGGGAACTTTCAACTCTTCTTATTCAGAGGACAATTGTGTTAAAAAGGAAGGAATTTAATACAGAATCTTTCAAAAATTTTCAAATCAAAAATGAAATTGTTTTGATTTTGTTTTAATTTCTTCAGAAACCTGATGTGAGACTCTCTCGAGGCAGTATTGACAGGGAGGATGGAAGTCTTCAGGGTCCGGTAAGCCTGAGTTTTCAGCAGGATTTGATTTCCAGTTCTGTGTGTGGACCATCAGTGTTTAATGTCACAATATATCCAAGTTTACTAATATTTGTAATAGGGAACAGAATATTCTATAAAGTTAACATTTTAAGATTATGAAAATCTATGATGTACAGCCTAGAATTTTTATTCAGATACAGAAGTTTTCTGCACTATTATTGATAAAGGCTTTTTTTTTAACTTTTAGTTTCAGGGGTACATGTACAGATGTGTTATATAAGGAAATCACATGTTGCAAGGGTTTGTTATACAGATCATTTGGCACCCAGGTGATAAGCATAATACCTGATAGGTAGTGTTTTGATCCTCACCCTCCTCTCACCTTCCTCCCACCCTCCTCCCATCCTCCACCCTCAAGTGGGCCCCGGAGTCTGTTGTTCCCTTCATTGTGTCTGTGTGTACTCAGTGTTTAGCTCCCCTTTATAAGTGAGAACATGTGGTATTGGTTTTCTGTTCCTGCATTAGTTCACTTAAGATAATGATAATGACCTCTAGCTCCACCCATGTTGCTGCAGAGGAAATGATCTCATTCTTTTTGTGGCTACGTAGTATTCCATACTGTATACATACCACATTTTCTTTATCCAGTCTATCATTGATGGGTATTGAGGTTGATTCCATGACCTTGTTATTGTGAACAGTGCTGTGATGAATATAAGCATGCATGTGTCTTTATGGTAGAAAGATTTATATTCCTTTGGGTGTGTACCCAATAAGGGGATTGCTGGATCAAATGCTACTTCTGTTTTAAGTTCTGAGACATCACCAAATTGCTTTCCACAGTGACCGAAGTAATTTACATTCCCACCAGCAGTGTCTTAAGTGTTCTATTTCTCCACAACCTTGCATCTGTTAATTTTTTGACTTTTTAATAATAGACATTCTGACTGGTGTGAGATGGCCTCTCGTGGTTTTGATTTGCATTTCTCTAATGATTAGTGATATTGAGCATTTTTTCATATGCTTGTTGGCCATGTTTATGTCATCTTTTGAAAAGTGTCTGTTCATGTCCTTTGCCCACTTTTTAGTGGGGCTGTTTGGTTTTACTTGTTCATTTGCTTTAAGTTCCTTATAGATGCTGGATATTAGACCTTTGTCAGATGCACAGTTTGCAAATATTTTCTCCCATTCTGTGAGTTGTTTATTCTGCTCTTAGTTCCTTTTGCTGTAAAGAAGCTCTTTAGTTTAATTAGGTCCCATTTGTAATTTTGTGTTTGTTGCAATTGCTTTTGGTGTCCTCGTCATGAAATCTTTGCAAGGGCCTATGTCCAGAATAGTATTTCCTAGGTTTTCTTCAAGGGTTTTTATAGTTCTAGGTTTTACATTTACGTCTTTAATCCGTCTTGAGTTGATTTTTGTATATGGTGTAAGGAAGGGTCCCAGTTTTATTCTTTGGCGTATGGCTAGCTGGTTGTCTCAGCACCATTTATTGAATAGGGAGTCCTTTCCCCATTGCTTGTTTTTGCCAACATTGTCAAAGATGAGATGGTTGTAGGTATGAAGTTTTATTTCTAGGCTCTGTATTCTGTTCTATTCGTCTGTGTGTCTGTTTTTGTACCAGTACCATGATGTTTTGGTTACTATAGCCTTGTAGTATAGTTTGAAGTCATGTAATGTAAAGTCCTCAGCTTTGTTCTTTTTGCTTAGGATTGCTTTGACTATTCAGGCTCTTTTTTGGTTCCATATGAATTTTAGAATAGCTTTTTCTAATTCTGTAAAGCATGTTATTGGTAGTTTGATAGGTACAACATTGAATCTGTAAAGCTTTGGGCGGTAGGACCGTATGACCATATGGGCGGTACGACCATACTTTGGGCGGTATGACCATTATAACAATATCAGTTCTTCCTATCCATGAGCATGGAATGTTTTTCCATTTGTTTGTGTCATCTCTGATTTCTTTCAGCAGTGTTTTGTAATTCTTATTGTAGAGATCTTTCACCTCCCTGGTTAGCTATATTCCTGGATATTTTGTGTGTGTGGCTGTTGTAAATGGGATTGCATTCTTGATTCAGCACTCAACTAGATGTTGTTGGTGCAGAGAAATGCTACTGATTTTTGTACATTGATTTTGTACCCTGAAACTTTGCTGAAGTTGTTTATCACAGGAGTCCCCATCTTCCTGGGCCACAGACTGGTATTGGTCCATAGTCTGTTAGGAACTGGGCCACACAGCAGGAGGTGAATGGCGGGCTAGCCAGCATTAATGCCTGAGCTCTTCCTCCTGTCAGGTCAGTGGCAGCATTAGATTCTCATAGGCATGTGAACCCTATTGTGAACTGCGCATGTGAGAGATCTAGATTGCACACTCCTTATGAGACTCTAATGCCTGATGATCTGAGATGGGACAGTTTCATCCCAAAACCATCCCCCACCCCATCCCCTGAGTCCGTGGAAAAATTGTCTTCCACGAAACCTGTCCCCGGTGCCAAAATGATTGAGGACTGCTCGTTTATCAGATCTAGGAGCTTTTGGGCCAAGACTATGGCGTTTTCTATGTATAAAATCATATCATCTACAAACACAGAAGTTTGATCTCTTCTCTTCCTATTTGGATGCCTTTTATTTCTTTGTTTTGCCTGATTGCTCTGCCTAGGACTTCCAGCACTAATGTTGAATAGATATGGTAAGAGTGGGCATCCTGGTCTTGTTTCAGTTCTTCAGGGGAGTGCTTCCAGCCTTTGCCCATTCATTCAATATGATATTGGCTGTGGGTTTGTCATAGATGGCTCTTATTATTTTGAGTTATGTTCCTTCATTACCTAGTTTTTTGAGGGTTTTTAACATGAAGTGAGGTTGAATTTTATTGGAAGCTTTTTTTTTTCATCTACTGAGATAATTCTGTGGTTTTTGTTTTTACTTCTGTTTATGTGATGAATCACATTTAATTGATTTTCATATGTTGAACCAACCTTGCATCCCGGGGGTGAAGCCTACTTGTTTGTGGTGGATTAGCTTTTTGTTGTGCTGCTGCTGGATTCGTTTTGCCAGTATTATGTTGAGGAATTTTGTATCTATGTTCATCAGGGATATTGGCCTGAAGTTTTCTTTTTTTGTTGTTTCTGCCAGGTTTGGGACTCAGAATGATTCTGGCCTCATAGAATGAGTTAGAGAGGAGTACCTCCTCCTCAATTTTTTGGAATGGTTTTAGTAAGAGTGCTACCAGCTCATCTTTGTACATCTGTTAGAATTCAACTGTGAAGCCATCTGGTCCTGGGCTTTTGGTGGTTGATAGGCTATCTATTACTGATTCAATTTCAGAGCTCATTATTGGTCTGTTCAGGGATTCAGTTTCTTCCTGGCTCAGTCTTGGGAATGTGTATGTGTCCAGGAATTCATCCATATCTTCTAGATTTTCTAGTTCATGTGCATAGAGGTGTTCATAATGTTCTATGATAGTTCTATGTATTTTTCTGTGGGGTTGGTGGTAATGTCCCCTTTGTCATTTCTGATTGTATTTATTTGGATCTTCTCTCTTTTTTTAATTAGTCTAGCTAGTGATCAGTCATTCTTATGTATTCTTTCAAATAACCAATTTCTGGTTTCATTTATCTTTTGCATGGTTTTTCATGTCTCAGTTTCATTTAGTTCAGCTCTGATTTTGGGTATTTCTTGTTTTCTGTTAGCTTTGGGGTTGATTTGCTCTTGTTTTTCTAGTTCCTCAAGGTGTGATGTCAGGTTATTAATTTGAGATCTTTTTAACTTTTTGTTGTAGATGTTTAGCACTATAAACTTTCTTCTTAACACTGCCTTAGCTGTGTTCAAGAGATTCTAGTGTGTTGTATCTTTGTACTTATCAGTTTCAAAGAATTTCTTGATTTCTGCCTTACCCAGAAGTCATTCAGGAGCAGGTTGTTTAATTTCCACGTAATCATATGGTTTTGAACAATCTTCTTAGTACTGATTCTATTTTTATTGTGCTGTGGTCCTAGAGTGTGGTTGGTGTGATTTTGGTTTTTTTTTTTAATTAGCTATAGAATTGTTTTATAGCCAATTGTGTGGTTTATTTTAGAGTATGTACCATGTGCAGATGAGAAGAATTTATATTCTGTTGTTTAATAAAGGCCTTTTAGTAATAAGCCAAACTCTTTGTGACCTAAAGAAATATGTACATCACTTCTCAGCCTTTTGGCTAAGATCAAGTGAAGAAATATATACACATATTAGCCGTTGTTAACACACGCTGTCATTTGCTAAATTTTTTGTTGTTGTTGTTTTCGTTTTTGTTTTGAGACAGAGTCTTGCTCTGTCACCCAGAGCTGGAGTACAGTGGCGTGATAACCTCCGCCTCCCAGTTTCAAGCGATTCTTGTGCCTCAGCCTCCCAAGTAGCTAGGACTACAGGCACGTGCCACCACGTGTAGCTAATTTTTGAATTTTTAGTAAAGACAGGGTTTCACAATGTTGGCCAGGCTGGTCTCAAACTCCTGACTTCAAGTGATCCGCCTGGCCCATTTGCTAAATTTTTATGCTCTTACTACATGGTTGTAAAAGTCTCCAGAATCACAGAAAATTTGTTCAAGCAATATTTTTTTTTCTGGATGTAGCAGGGGGAGAATGCCTGAAATTCTCTTTAAAGAACTAGCTTACGATTATTCCAATTATATTTAACCTATTTATGCCTAGTGTTCCATTATTGGAACGCTAAGCTTGTGAGAGTTATTTATATCCTACTGCTCAAGGTCATTGCCAGTGTCTGATTTTTCCACACCAAAAAATTTGCAACCTCCAGCATAAATAGGTTAAAGCCTGCTAGAAATAGGACTTATTTTCACACCAATTCTCACTCCTTCTTAACGTTTTAGGACCAACTGCTTTTTTTTTTTTTATTTTTTTTTTTGAGACGGAGTCTCGCTGTGTCGTCCAGGCTGGAGTGCAGTGGCACTATCTCGGCTCACTGCAAGCTCCACCTCCCGGGTTCATGCCATTCTCCTGCCTCAGCCTCCCGAGTAGCTGCGACTACAGGCGCCTGCCACCATACCCGGCTAATTTTTTGTATTTTTAGTAGAGACGGTGTTTCACTGTGTTAGCCAGGATGGTCTCGATCTCCTGACCTCGTGATCCCCCCCGCCTCCGCCTCCCAAAGTGCTGGGATTCCAGGCGTGAGCCACCGCACCCGGCCAACTGCTTGTTATACATTAGTCTCTTCAACATAAGGAAACAGCCAATTTGGGGTTGGTTGGCTCTCGTTTTTCTAGTTCCTCAGGGTGTGATGTTAGGTTATTAATTTGAGTAATTTGAGATCTTTTTTTTTTTTTTTTTTGAGACGGAGTCTCGTGCTGTCACCTAGGCTGGAGTGCAGTGGCAGGATCTCGGCTCACTGCATCTTCTGCCTACCAGGCTCAAGAGATTCTCCTGCCTCAGCCTCCCAAGTAGCTGGGATTACAGCCACCTGCCTAATTTTTGTATTTTTAGTAGAGACGGGGTTTCACCATGTTGGCCAGGCTCGTCTTGAACTCCTGACTTCCAGTGATCCACTCGCCTTGGCCTCCCAAAGTGCTGGGATTACAGGCGTGAGCAACCGCGCCCAGCTGAATTTAAGATCTTCTTAATCTTACTAATTTGAGCAAACCAACGCCAAATTTCCATCAGCAGATGTCTGTTTAAGTTAAATGCAGATTTCCTTAAACATTTGCTGTGCCTGTCAGGTAGCAGACTTACGGAGTTAAAGTTTTACCCTAATAAGGGTGAAACTACTGAGTTGACTTCTAGTCACAGGTGTGTATGCAACTGTCAACACTTACCTTAAAATCTTGCAAACATTTTTTCTATATAAAATAGCACCCAGTCGGGCACAGTGGCCGACATTCTTTAGTTCATGAGCAAGAAGGTTGCATTATCAGCCATTTAACATTCCCATACACTGAGCTCCTTCCTTGTATTGAAGAGACAAATGCATAAAAAGCAGTTGGTCCTAAATTGTTAAGAAGGAGTGAGAATCGGTGTGAAAATAAGTCCTATTCAAGATACTAGCTATTTAGAACGCTGCTAATAGGAAATTTGTTAGATAAGGAAAATTATTTGTGTTCCAGTGTGTGGCCCACAGAAGGTACTCAGAAAAAAATGTAAGTTTGTTAATCAAACCTGGATAGAAGGATTATGCAGAACTGCTTTATTAATAAGAACTTGTGGCCAGGAGCGATGGCTCACGCCTGTAATCCCAGCACTTTGGGAGGCCGAGGCAGGTGGATCACCTGAGGTCAGGAGTTCGAGACCAGCCTGGCCAACATGGTAAAACCCCGTCTCTACTAAAAATACAAAAAAGTTAGCCGGGCGTGGTAGCGGGTACCTGTAATCCCAGCTACTCAGAAGGCTGAGGCAGGAGAATCGCTTGAACCCGGGAGGCGGAGGTTGCAGTAAGCCGAGATTGTGCCATTGGACTCCAGCCTGAGCCAAAAGAGCAAAACTCTGTCTTAGAAAAAAAGAACTTCTAAGACAATCAGATGACACATGATGGGCCCACCTAAGATCTCAGTTTGCTTTGTGCCAGGTGGAGGCAATAGTAAGAGTGCTTAGTGCTAACTGAGGTCCTGGCTTAGTACTACAAGGTACTGTGTCGCATCACTCTTGACACATCGGGTACTGTCGTCATCCACATTTCACAAATGAGTAGACCAGGGCTCAAAGAAAACTTGCCTAAGTGCCCCCATTTATGCACATGTAGCCAGCCTTGCTCAACAGACTTCACTGCCTTCCTGGGGACTGTTAACACGCTATGACCATTTCTGTTTTTTTTCCCTTTTGTGCTTTCCTAAAGATGATAATTTGGTTTTGGCCCCATTTTGTGAAACACTCCAGCTTTAACACTTTTAGAAATGTGCCACGGCTTCAGGGAGAACCCTTTGACTAGAAAGCCATGTAGATTATAAATGGATGTGAACTAGTTAGTAAACATTAATAACTGGCTAGTGGAAAATTGATCCCATCACTGTGCATAAAAAGTAAAATTTTATTTAGACTTTAATACACAGGTTGACAGCATGTTCATTTTGTGATGACAACCTAGTTGTCTTATTAGGTAAGTGTTATTAGCCTCAGTTTACAAATGGAAAAACCAAAGCCCCTAACAGCTCTGCAGCTTTTCCAAAGTAAACAGCTGGTTCCGCACAGAACCATGCACGAGGCCTAGCTCCACACACTCATACTGTCAGACTTCTGAAGCAGAGTCTCTCCTTTTCTGTACCTGAGTACCCGAGCAGGTTGTACGTGAGCACACATTGGCTAGATTACTCCAGGATGTTCTGAGAATAGGATTTTCTAGTTCATTAAACTTTCTTGTTACCCGAGTATCAACCAGAAAGTTCTTTGTATTTTTAAACCTTTTAAAATGAGCATGGGGCCAGGCGCGGTGGCTCACACCTGTAATCACAGTACTTTGGGAGGCCAAGGCGAGCAGATCACCTGAGGTCAGGAGTTCAAGACCAGCCTGGCCCACATAGTGAAACCCTGTCTCTACTAAAAATACAAAAATTACCCAGGCATGGTGGTGCACACCTATAATCCCAGCTACTTGGGAGGCTGAGGCAGGAGAATCACTTGAACCTGGGAGGCAGAGGTTGCAGTGAGCCAAGATCGCACCACTGCACTCCAGCCTGGGCGACAGAGCAGGAGTCCGTCTCAAAAAAAAAAAAAAAAAAAACATGGGGAGCACTCAGCTGGCCGTGAGCTGGCTGACTGGAAACAGGCACCACATAAATTTAAAAATTTTTTAAATTAAAAAAAAAAAAGGGCATGGGTTTTATTGCCTGAAGCAGTGAGTACAGCACAGCCAATTGTCTGTTGTTAAAGTATTGGCCCGTTTCCAGCATTCCCTGCCCTCACGCCTCTCTATCTGCCCTGACCACCTTGCTGTTCCTCACACATTCGGTTTGCCCTACTGGACTCCTCCCTCTCGAAGCTACTCTTCTCCCAGGTTGCTACAAGGCTTCCCTTTCAGGGATCACTTTCTTAGAAGGCCTGACCTTCCTACTTAAAACTGCAGCTTTGGTCTGGAGTAGTGGCTCACGCCTGTAATCCCAGCACTTGGGGAGGCCAAGATGGGTGGATCGCTTGAGTTCGAGAGCTTGAAACCAGCCTGGGTAATATGGCAAAACCTTGTCTCTACAAAACATATAAAAACTAGCCAGGTGTGATGGCATGCACCTGTGGTCCCAGCTCCCAGCTACTCAAAAGGCTGAGGCAGGAGCATCACTTGAGCCCAGGAAGTCGAGTCTACAGTGAACAAAGATCATGCCACGGCACTGCAGCCCAGGTGACAGAGTAATACCCTGTCTCAGAAAAATAAAAATAAGGGCCAGGCGCAGTGGCTTATGCCTGTAATCCCAACACTTTGGGAGGCCCACGTGGATGGATCACTTGAGGTCGGGAGTTTGAGACCAGCCTGGCCAACATGGTGAAACCCCGTTTTTACCAAAAATACAAAAACATAGCCAGGCATCGTGGCGGGCGTTTGTAATCCCAGCTACTCAGGAGGCTGAGGCAGGAAAATCACTTGAACCTGGGCTGCAGAGGTTGCAGTGAGCCAAGATTGTGCCACTGCACTCCAGCCTGGGCGACAGAGTGAGACTCTGTCACTCACTTAATCAATCAACCAATACCAAAAAACGTGTAGTTCCTCTCCTTCTATCCCAGCCATCTCTTTGTGGGACACAGCTTCTCCTAACAGAACACAGAATATACTAATACATGTTCATTGTTTATTATCTGTCTCCTTCCACTGCATTGTTAGCTGTTTGCTCCCCAGGCAGGATCTTTGTTTTATACCTAGAACAGTGCTAGAACAAAGCGGATGTTCAATAACTGTTCATTGAACAAATGAATGATATGATAGTGATATATAAAGTAGAAAGCGCTACACAAAAATAAGTTGATATGGTATCATTCTTCATACCTTCAAGCTCAGACTTTTTGCAAGTCTTTAAAATCAGAGGTGTTAAATGACATGCTGAAAACAACTTGATTGTGTGAGGGAGGAACAATTTTAATTTTGTGTGCTATTTTTATAGCACTTGTAAAGAAGTGGATCTCTTTTCAATAGAAAGTAAAGTGTCTTAGGTTATATCTATTAGCTAGTTCATTATTTTAAAGTAAGCAAGAAAAGTCTTTCTTTTCAAAAGTAGAACATAGTTCCAAAAAGATTTTTTTCCAGGTAGTTAGCCTCAGAAAGACTATTTTAAGTGCAGTTTCAGGTATGACAACTTGAAGGAGAACTGGTGTTAAGTGAAACTTTATCCTATGCCTGGGACAGAAGTTCTGGGCTGTGGTTTGGCTTCTCTGGCTTGGCCTAGAACTGATGGAGGTATAACAACAGGTCCTGACACACACAGTGCTTTGGGGGTGATGACAATGTAGGCCCATGGGAATCTACACACCCAGTGCTACCAAGCCCCTTCCCATCATTTTTCTGGTTGTACCTGTTTTTGTGATAAGGATAGTTGGGAGGCCAGGCAGGAGAGGATGCAGACACTGGGAAGTCCTGGGATTTTAAACCCTTTAGAGGTCAACTGGAGACATCCATATAAGAACATTTCAAATTTTTTTTATTTGTATAAATTTAAGGTGTATAAGTGCAGTTTTTTTACATGGATATATTGTATAGTGGTGAAGTCTGGGCTTTTAGTATAACCATCACACAAATAGTGTACATTATACCCATTAAGTCATTTTTTTTTTTTTTTGAGATGGAGTCTCCCTCTGTTGTTGCCCAGGCTGGAGTGCAGTGACGTGATCTCGGCTCACTGCAATTTCCGCCCCCGCCAGGTTCAAGCAATTCTCCTGCCTCAGGCCTCCCAAGTAGCTGGGATTACGGGCACACACCACCACACCTGGCTTTTTTTTTTTTTAAGTAGAGACGGGGTTTCACCATGTTAGCCAGGATGGTCTCGACCTCCTGACCTTGTGATCCACCCGCCTCAGCCTCCCAAAGTGCTGGGATTACAGGCGTGAGCCACTGCGCCTGGCGCCATTAAGTAATGTCTTAACGCTGTTCCCCCCCGCCCCCGCCCCCACCGACCCCGGCAACTCTTCGAAGTCCCCAGTGACTATTCCACATTCTTACGTATGTGTATACGCATTATTTAGCTCCCACTTATGAGAACATGCAGGATTTGGTTTTCTGTTTGTAAGTTGTTTCACCTAAGATAATGGCCTACACATTACTGCATCCATCCCCACTGCTGCAAAAGACAGGAATATGTATATATATTTATTAATTAATTAATTTATTTATTTTTTTGAGACAGAGTCTTGCTCTGTTGCCCAGGCTGGAGTGCAGTAGCACGATCTTGGCTCACTGCAACCTCTGCCTCCTGGCTCACTGCAACCTCTGCCTCCTGGGTTCAAGCAGTCGTCCTGCCTCAACCTCCCAGGTAACTGGGATTACACCCATGTACCACCACGCCCAGCTAATTTTTGTGTTTTTAGTAGAGACAGGATTTTGCCATGTTGGCCAGGCTGGTCTTGAACTCCTGACCTAAGGTTATCGCCCATTTTGACCTCCCAGAGTGCTGGGATTACAGGCATGAGCCACCATGCCCAGCCAATTGTATTCTTTTTTGTGGTTAAATAGTATTCCATTGTGTACATACACCACATTTTTTTAATCCAGACATTCATTGATGGACACTTAGGTTGATTCTGTATCTTGGATATTGGGAGTAGTGCCATGATAAACATAGCAGTGCAGGTATCTTTTTGATACAATGATTTGTTTTCCTTTGGGCGTATATGCTGTCATGGGATTGCTGGATTGAATGGTAGTTCTATTTTGAGTTCTTTGATAAGTAGTTCTATTTTGAGTTTTTCTAGTTCATTTTCCATAGAGGTTGTACTAATTTACATTCTCCTCAGCTGTGTAAGAACATTTTAAATGGGTTATGACCACTGTGTTTGTGGTTCCAGAGTGTCCCATGCTTGCTTCTCTCACAGCCCTTTCCACACATGCTATTGGCATCATTTGCTTATTTGCCTGATCCCCCACCCCAACTGAGACCTTATGCAGAACCCTGTTTTGTTCATTTTGATACACTAGAATCTAGCCTAGAAGTTCAAGGGGGTGGATAGACAGGGTGGGAGAGAGAGGTCATTACTCAATTGTATATACCAGTGCATTGACTGAACTTTTCTTTTCCCACAGATTGGAAACCAACATATATATCAGCCTGTGGGTAAACCAGGTAAAGAAGAAAAGAATTGGGCGGAAAGAAGTTAGTTTAATTTGATGAAAGCAGGTTTTGAATGTATATGGTGTCATAGCTTTGGAATACCCTCATGGTTAATTTTTCCTCTACAGACCACAGCAAGTACGATGTTTACCACATTCAGCTCATTACTAGAGTATTGGGAAAAAGAATTTGTTGGTATAATGCATCAGAAATACCTCCTTAGGGTTTCAGTGAGCCGAGATCACGCCACTGCACTCCAGCCTGGGCGACACAGCAACACTCGGTCTCCAAAAAAAAAAAGAAAGAAAGAAATGCCTCCTTAGAATGCAAGATTAGTGTCTTTTGTAAGAACAGCAGTACGCATTTATTTAGCAGTGGTTTCTTTCTCTTTCCTTTTTTTTTTTTGGATACAGAGTCTCACTCTGTCACCCAGGCTGGAGTGTAGTGGTGTGATCTCAGCTCACTGCAACCTCCACCTCCCAGGTTCAAGCAATTCTCCTGCCTCAGCCTCCCGAGTAGCTGGGACTATGGTGCACACCACCATGCCTGGCTAATTTTTTTTTTTCTTTTCTTTTCTTTTTTTTTAATTTTACTAGAGATGGGGTTTCATCGTGTTGCCCAGGCTGGTCTTGAACTCCTGAGGTCAGGCATCCGCCCCCCTCAGCCTCCCAAAGTGCTAGGGATTACCGGCGTGAGCCACTGTGCTCAGCCTTCTTTCTCTTTTTTTTATTTTTTTGAGACGGAGTTTTGTTCTTGTTGCCTAGGCTAGAGTGCAATGGCACGATCTTAACTCACCGCAACCTCCACCTCCTGGGTTCAAGCGATTCTCCTGCCTCAGCCTCCTGAGTAGCTGGGATTACAGGCATGTGCCACCACACCCAGCTAATTTTGTATTTTTAGTAGAGATGGGGTTTCTCCGTGTTGGTCAGGCTAATCTCGAACTCCTGACCTCAGGTGATCTGCCCGCTTCAGCCTCCCAAAGTGCTGAGATTATAGGCATGAGCCACTGCCCCCAGCCTCTTAATCTTTCTTAACGCACATGACTTAATGGGAATCATTCTCTCTCACCAGATCCTGCAGCTCCACCAAAGAAACCGCCTCGCCCTGGAGCTCCCGGTCATCTGGGAAGCCTTGCCAGCCTCAGCAGCCCTGCTGACAGCTACAACGAGGGTGTCAAGGTGGGCATCTGAGCCTGTGCAGCACCTTCTGCTTGCAGGATTTGTGGTGTCCCCTAGTTCTCAGTTGACCGTGTTCATGTCATAGAGTGGAGTTGGTGCTGAAAATAGAACAGTGCAGAGTGGAGCTGCAGTGAGACCCAGGAGTCAATTGGTCTGGTTCTGAACCTCTCTGAGAGTCAGGGAAAAGCTTTATGCAAACATTTTCTTTTCCATTTTCCTCTCAGTGTAATAGATTTTAGGAACTCAGTCAGATTCTGATTTTCTACATACATCTTCCTCTAATCAGACAGAATGTTTTCTTTAGAACAAAGTGCCAAGATTGTTTCTGGTTTTAAAAATTAATTAAATCAGAATGCTTGGGGTAAGTGAGGACTTTTTGTAGGCTCCAAGTTTATAAGTGTGGCTTCATGGAAGACTTATTTATTTTCCATTTAAAGTTAGAATTGGGTTTGTAAAAGCAATGTATGCTAAGTAGAGCCATCCTCAAACCAAGGGGAGTGTTTGACTCAGGCACAAACAACCACAAGCTTCTGAGTTTGGCAGTCAGAAGTCAGGTGCAGCCTGCCCTGCGGGGTGCCAGCTGGAACTGTTGGCGCCTGTGACTCTCCTGGGTCCCCACCAGCCCTCACCGAGTGCTGGAGCCACTAGAGCAGCAGCCCTCCTCCCTGAGAGATCTGACGGAGGAGGCTCTTCTTTTCTAGCCTGTGTCCTGTAAGGAGATGGGATCTTTTTACTTTCCACTTAAAATGACAAATTACCTCTCAAAATAGACGCTATTTCTCAATTGTCATATACCTTTTATTCACATTTTAATATCTCTAAAATTGGGATGGTGTTTTTGTTTAATTGGCAGCATTTTTTTTTGCTTTCTTAGTGGTTCATTAAAAAATGATGCATCTTGAGCTAGGTGTGGTGGCTCATGCCTGTAATCCCAGCATTTCGGGAGGCCAAGACAGGCGGATCACAAGGAGTTCAAGACCAGCCTGGCCAACATGGTGAAACCCCGTCTCTACTAAAAATACAAAAAAATTAGCTGGGCGTGGTGGTGCATGTCTGTAATCCCAGCTACTCAGGTGGCTGAGGCAGGAGAATCACTTGAACCCAGGAGGTGGAGGTTGCAATGAGTCGAGATCATGCCATTGCACTCCAGCCTGGGCGACAGAGCAAGATTCCGTCTCGAGGTTAAAAAAAAAAAAAAAAAGATGCATCTTATAGTGGAAGACATCTTAAAATCCAAAAAATGTCATATCAGGTTAAGATAAACTTTGCTTTACCAATAACCACCATTTATTGACTGTTGTCCCTTTACCAAGTTCTGTGGCAGTCCTTTTTCATGTATTATCAGTTCTCATGTCAGCCTCACAGGATTGGTGGTGGTATCATTTCTCAGTTGACCAAGGCTCACAGAGATTAAGCAGTTGTTCAAGGTTACACAGCCTCCACATAGCTGAGCTGTGCTTGGCCGCAGGCTTGGCTGAGCACATACTTGACTAAAAGGCACTCGCCTCCAAAGCTGAAGCTTCGTTAGATGTAGATACATTGTTGTCTTCTCAGAGTCATCAGAAAGTTAGTCCAGGGTAAGAAAAAAATGTCATCTCCAGGCCCAGAGGGATAGCCTGCAGCTTAGAGGGCACAGGTTTGCCAGTGTTCATTGAGGAGGTGACCAGAGGGTGAATGGGCAGCCACTGGCACAAACTAGCCTGCTCTCTATGGCCACGCCAGGCCTCTGTGGCCATAGTGAAAGTACCAACTGGGCTAGGGATGCCTCTGCCCTTAGGGTTGGTGCCCAGAGTTCATGCCAGCGGCTTGTAAGTGCCTGGGAATCAGGAACTTCCTCAGTTCACCAGGCCTCCAAGCCCCAGGATACCTCCTGACAGTTCTGTTAAAGACACACTGAGTCTTCTCCAGGGAAAATTGAGGAAGGACACACCCTTCCCAATATTGGCTTCTTTCAATAAATTTCTAAAAAGGAGCCAGACATGGTGGCGCACCTCTGTGACTATAGTCCCAGCTACTCGGGAGGCTGAGGAAGGAGGATCACTTCAGCCCAGAAGTTAGAATCTGGCCTGCGCAACATAGTGAGACCCCATCTCTTTAAAAAAGGAAAAGGGGACAGAATGAGATTAATGAATTATTTATTTTCATAAGCCAAAAGAACAGACTTTCAAAATGGCTTGTATTACAATGAAAAACCAACTTTACAGGTAGATCGGTACCACCTTAGAATTCTGACATCATTATGAAACATGTTTCACAGCTGGAATAACATAACGAATACATATAATTAGGACAGGGTATGAAGCAAATTGAAATCTTGAAAATAATATGTGTACTTACATTAAGTAAAGATTCCCGCCCCCCGCCCCCCGA
Organism: Gorilla gorilla gorilla; assembly: GCF_029281585.2. Taxonomy (NCBI): domain Eukaryota; kingdom Metazoa; phylum Chordata; class Mammalia; order Primates; family Hominidae; genus Gorilla; species Gorilla gorilla. The sequence goes on along the minus strand of NC_073231.2, from coordinate 146,522,876 downwards.
GACAGAGTCTCACTCTGTTGCCCAGGCTGGAGTGCAGTGGTGCGATCTCGGCTCACTGCAAGCTCCGCCTCCCGGGTTCACGCCATTCTCCTGCCTCATCCTCCCAAGTAGCTGGGACTACAGGCACCCGCCACCACGCCCGTCTTTTTTTTTTTTTTTTTTTTTTGGTATTTTTAGTAGAGACGGGGTTTCACCGTGTTAGCCAGGATGGTCTCAATCTCCTGACCTTGTGATCCACCCGCCTTGGCCTCCCAAAGTGCTGGGATTACAGGCATGAGCCACCGCACCCGACCTAAGTAGATTTTTAAATAATATGAAATATACACCTCTGTTTCTTCATTGTCTGCTTGGTAGAGGTCATTGAATCCATCCTAAAAGAACAGTATTGTTCTAATACCGCAATGCAGCTAGGCACAGTGGCTCACGCCTGTAATTCCAACACTGAGAGGCCAAGGCAGGTGGATTGGTTGAGACCAAGAGTGCCAGACCAGCCTGGCCAACATGGCAAAACCCCGTCTCTACTAAAAATACAAACATTAGCCGTGCATAGTAGTGTGACCCTATAATTCCAGCTGCTCAGGGGGCTGAGGCACAAGAATCGCTGGAATCCAGGAGGCGGTGGTTGTGGTGAGCTGAGATCACACTACTGCACTCCAGCCTGGGTGACAGAGCGAGATTCTGCCTAAAAAAAACTAATACTAAAATATTTATCTTTATGTATAACTAAAATAATTCATCCAAATAACAGCCAGAATCAGTCTCAAATTTTCCTAGGTAGCACTGCATTTTGGTTCTTAACTGAGTCTTTAAGCATCAACCTAAGTGGCTGGAATTGGCTTCATCTATAGAGGGTTTATCAACTGCCTGCCAAGGAGCTTCCAAGTTGTCAAGCTCCAGAAAATAGAAAACCATTAGGATGTCTTTCCAAACAGCTTTTCCTTCTGGAATGTCACTGTGAATGGTCCCTAGAAGCATTATGACAGTGCCCCTCTACCACAAGAATTGGGCAAAGGGTAAAGTAGAAAAGGACAGAAGCTTTAAACAGGTGACAACCTCCCTAGAATTATAGAATTGTCTATTTCTTCTTGATGAAACACCCTGTGGCCCCCTCCTCAAGAAGCCTTGTTGATGTAGTTTGAACTGGTACATCCTATGAAGTTAAACAGAAGACCACACTGTGACTCTCAGTGCAGAAAATAAAATACAGGAAGTCATCTCTTAGAAATGATGTGGTTATAGTAGGATAGCCCTGGCTTGAGCTTTAGAGAAAACACATTAAATAAAACTGCTCAGTTTCAAGTAGTAGAACCTAATCATAAGAATCAGCTCAAAAAAGGGGTTTCTGTTCTACTTTTGTTTTTTGTTTTTAAAATAAGCTCCCAATGTGTGTGTGTATGTGTTTTTTTGTTTGTTTGTTTGTTTTTTGAGACACAGTGTCGCTCTGTTGCCCAGGCTGGAGTACAGTGGCACAATCTCAGCTCACTGCAACCTCTGCCTCCCAGGTTCAAATGACTCTCCTGCCTCAGCCTCCCGAGTAGCTGGGATTACAGGGATGCACTACCATTACCCTGCTAATTTTTGTATTTTTAGTAGAGACAGGGTTTGACCATGTTGGCCAGGCTGGGCCTAATATCTTTAAATTCAGCCCCAAGTCAGGAATCTTTATGCTAGCATTATGGCTAGATGATGAAGTGGATCTCAAGGATGTTGAGGGGCCGGGCTTGGGAATTGAGGCTGCTGCAGTTTCTCCTGAATCTATGAGAATTCAGATGGGCACTTTTCAGTAATTAAAACCATATGTCCTCCTCCTCGTTTCTTTTTGAAGAGCTCTCATTCTGTTGACCTTGCACTGCTGCTGGATTGTTCCTCGGGCTTTGCATGTTCCCTGCATTTGTTTTGTAACTGAGCATGGTGCATGGCAGACCTCTCTATGCAGTGTGCTGGGGCAGTGAGCAGGTGGCACAGTAGCCACACCCTGGCAACAGTAGCCACACCCTGGCAACAGTGAGTGAGAGCTGGTGGGCAGGCTTGGAAACTAGCTCCTTTTTGTTCTGCTCATGTGTTTTTATGGGGGATTTGTCTGATGCCTTTATTAATATTGTTTTTCTTTTTTCCCTTTCTCTGATAAATTCCTTTAACTTTTCCTCACCTTCCGTTCGACAATAGCCATGGAGGGTAAGCACATCGTGTCTTTGTGTGTCTGTCCAGCTCTCTCTATCACACCCGGCTCTCTGCATGTAACTTTGGACTGGAAAGCAGGAAGCCCAAGTGGGAGGGCACTTCGGCCTGCTTTGTCAGCTCTCATGACTGACAGATGCCAAAAGCAGTGTTTATATATGCAAAAGAATGAGACATGTACATCTTTGCAGTAAATGAATTATTCTTGTGCTTTTCTATCTCATACCCAGACTTTGGAACAACCAAGAATTAATCTGTTCCAGATTACTTGGGCAAAAGCACCCAAGGGTTCAGAAATGGGAACTTATATTTAGACTGAGCACTGGCATCAGGTTCACGATTGAACTATATGTACTACAAGTTAGTCTTTTTTAAAAAGTGTGTGTGTGTGTGTATATATATATATATATATATATGTATTCCATTTTATGCTGGTATAATTCTAACCAGTTGGAATTTTTAAATACTGCTGAAGATTTCCCAAAGGCCCTCATGTTATTCCACCATCAGTGCTCAAGTTATCTTAGTAACATTTGTTGATGTCTCTTCTGTGCCCAGGCCCTAGGTGGACATTGTTACATCTTTGGCCTCATCTTCCCTGATCACAGTTGCCCGGGCGAGAGAGCTGAGGCTTTATAAGCGTAGGCCCAGGTGCTTTCCAGCAGTCAGCACAGAGCTGGCTGAAACCGGGGTCTTGGGCAGAGAGGCTCCTAGCGACACCACTGCTGCTTTGACTTCAGTCACGACCTGCAAACAGATGCTATCCCCTTAAAGTGCATTCATATGTCAGCTTTTTATAATTGTACAAAGAACATGTTTCCATTAGGCGGCTGAGGGCAGCTAAGCTGAGCCATACCATTTTCACTGCAGAATTCAAACTAAGTGGAAATCCTTATAGTCTTCATATAGAATGTTTGACTCTTTAGCCAAATAGGTAATTTTGTCTAAAATTCAGTAAATTCTCAGATGGATTATTATCTTGTGGTAAATGATTTTGGGGTGAGGGGACATTGAATCAGGTCTCTGAAAGAATCTGGGGTTTTTAGTATAATATGTATGATTCCATCTCATTTCCTTTAACTGAGCTCAAAGTTAGAAAAAAAATACTGCCTAATTTGTCACTTGGAGGAATTACTTTACTGTCATTCTCAATCTGAACTATATCCCGCACACACAAGAAAATCAATGACCTTCTGCAATCTGCTTTCATCTCTTGTAAACACCCTCTCTAGCTTGATTGTGGTGATCTCACGCCATCTGCTGGAGAGCAGAAAAATGACTGGCTTCTGTGTTGTCAGCTTCAGCCCCAGGAAATCAGCCCCCCTCCTACTGCCAACCTGGACCGGTCGAATGATAAGGTGTACGAGAATGTGACGGGCCTGGTGAAAGCTGTCATCGAGATGTCCAGTAAAATCCAGCCAGCCCCACCAGAGGAGTATGTCCCTATGGTGAAGGTAAAATAGAGTCATTTTGTGTACTGGCAAAAATGTTCTTGTTTCCTGTAAGCTGTGGTGCCAGTTGATAGATGTCTCTAGGTCCCCCCACCCCACCAAAGTCAGAACTGATGCTTTAGAAGCTCTTCACGAAGGCACCATACAGTGACAATGTTAGTGAGAACCGCAGTTATTCTGAATTGCCGTTCCTATCTTGTTTTCTTCTGTCAGTAAACACTAGGATGGGAGTGTCTTGAAGCAGTACACTCTTTTAATAATTACCGCTCACACATAAAGTCTGCAGTGAAAGAGAAAGCTGCAAAAGTATGCTTACAGTATGATGCCATTTAGGTAAACTTGAAAAACATGCAAAATAATCCTGTGTAAGACTTAGGGAGATGTGGTTACGTTGTTGGAGTGCAAAGACAAGTAGAGGAATGATCATTATCAAATTCAGATCCCGCACCTGTGAGGAGGAGCCAGCTGAAGAAAGGTACATTGGGAGGATTTATGTGTGTTGTTTTTCTTAAGCTAAGGGTTGGGTATGTGGGTGTTCACTGAATTTTCTTTTAAAAAGAGTAAAAATAAATAAAAATATCATGCCAGTAAACTAATGTTTTCCAAATTCTGTTCAATGGAGTGGGATCCTAGCAGGCAGTGACAGGTGTCCTGTGAAAAAGGACACTAGGGGCTGAGTGCGGTGGCTCATGCCCATAATCCCAGAACTTTGGGAGGCTGAGGCAGGCAGATCACTTGAGGTCAGAAGTTCAAGACCAGCCTGGCCAACATGGTGAAACCCCATCTCTTTAAAAAAAAAAAAAAGGAGAGAGAGAAAGAAAGAAAGAGGACACTAGGTCCAAGGAAAGTCAGCAGTGGCTCCTTTTAAAGAGTACAGACTGGCATGTTGGTTGCACAGAGGTGTCCTCCAGTTCACAGAGTGTGGTCGAACTTTGCTCTAAGCCAGTATTTCTGAAACGTACTCGAACATACTTTTTTTTCATTGTAGTAATATACACATAACGTAAACTACCATCTTAACCATTTTTAAGCATACATTTCAGAGGCATTAGGTACATTCACAATGTTGTGCCACCATCAGCACCATCCACTTCCATAACCCTTCCCTTGCAAAACTGAAACTCTGTGCATTTGAAACAACCCTCCTCTTTTCCCCTCCCCCAGCCCCTGGCAACCTCCATCCTACTTGCTATCTCTATGAATTGACTACCCTAGGTACCGCTTATCAGTGGAATCATACTGTATTTGTCTTTTTGTGATGGATTTATTTCACTCAGCATAGTATCTCAGAGTTCATCCATGTTGTTGCATGTATCAGAATTTTCTTCCTTTTTAGGGCAGAATGATATTCCACTGTATGTTCACACCACATTTTGTTTATTTACTGAACCATCACAGGGTACTTGGGTTGCTTCCACCTTTCAGTTATCATGAAGAATGCTGCTAGGAACATGGATATACAGATATCTTTTTGAGACCCTGCTTTCATTTCTTTTGAGTGTATACTCAGAATTGCTGGATCACTGATAATTCTATTTTTAATTTTTTGAGGAGCTACCATTCTGTTTTTCAGAGCGGCTGCACCATCTTACATTCCCTCCAACAGTGCACAAGGGTTCCAGTTTCTCCATATTCTCACCAAAACGTGTTATTTTCTGGGGGGTTATTTTGAAGCTTGGGGTTTTGTGTGTGTGTTTTAAAAAATAATTGTCATCCTAATGGATGTGAAGTGTATCTAAGTGTGATTTTGATTTGCATACAGGTCTTGAACATCTGTTTGCTTTTTGAGCGTTTGTGTATCTTTTTTGGAAAAATGTCGTTTTTTTTTTCTTTTTTGGCCTGTTTTTTAAATCATACTGTATTTTGTTGTTGAGTTATAGAATCCTACAATTGTTGTTGTTGGGTTTTTTGTTTTGTTTTGTTTGAGATGGAGTCTCATTCTGTCACCCAGGCTCCCAGGCTGGAGTGCAGTGGCACGATCTTGGTTCACTGCAAACCCCTGCCTCCCAGGTTCAAGCAATTCTCCTGCCTCAGCTTCCCGAGTAGCTGGGACTACAGGCATGCACCACCACACCTGGCTTATTTTTGTATTTTTAGTAGAGACGGGGTTTCACCCTGTTGGCCAAGCTGGTCTCAAACTCCTGACCTCAGGTGATCTGCCTGCCTCGGCCTCCCAAAGTGCTGGGATTACAGGCATGAGCCACTGCACCTGGCCCCTACAACTGTTTTTTAGTATACCTATTAGCAATCTTTGCAACAGCTTCTTATAAACCATCAATGTGGAAAAAGCTGCTTGAAAGTTGTAATGTTTCATGGAAAGCACAGTTAATCCATTCTGGTTCACTTTTTTAAAGTGTATCCACATAACAGTTTTAACCAAAGTTCTTAAGGAGGAACTTGCATGAACCCACAGCCAAGTTTAAACAACTCAACAGTAGATGAAACCATTCAGAATTTTGTACATACTAAGATTTTATATGGTGATTTTATAGACACTATTTTTTTAACCGTATTACTTTGGCCAAATGACATTCTTTTTGTATGTTGATCCAATTATAAGTAACTATCATTTTCTTACTGGTTTTATTCATATTACATGTAATTTGATGTCTTAGTCATTACATTATTTGGTCCTCATAAGTATGACAGTAATGAAAATTTGAAGTTTAAAATTATTTGTTTTAAATCGTAGTTAGACCCTTTTTGCTGCAACTCGGAAGTGGCAGGGAGGAGTGTTTCTGCTCAGTGTGCGTAATAGATGAAGCCTGAGATTCAGAACAGGGTCCAAAGCAAGGCTGCCCCCTTGCATCCGGGGCAGTGGTGTCATCTCTGGCCAGCCTCATGGGGTGTTTGAAAGTACCTGGGTGAGAACACATTCGGTGAACACACTTGGGGAAAGGTGCTACTATTTATCCTAACCTGTGTTGGCAGGGTTGGCAGTTGGAGCCAGGAGGGTGGTATAATCTGCTTGGAAGCAGTAGATGAGAAAAAAAAAAAAATGCTGCTTTCCACCCTCAGCATCTGTGTGACTTTTCTTACGTGAACTTCTGTTCTTCAACTCACTCCTTAGGGTATTAGAGCAATGAACAGTCAGATCTAAATCTTTTTTTTTTTTTTTTTTTTGAGACGGAGTCTTGCTTTGTCGCCCAGGCTGGAGTGCAGTGGCGCGATCTCGGCTCACTGCAAGCTCCACCTCCCGGGTTCACGCCATTCTCCTGCCTCAGCCTCCCGAGTAGCTGGGACTACAGGCGCCCACTACCACGCCCGGCTAATTTTTTGTATTTTTAGTAGAGACGGGGTTTCACCGTGTTAGCCAGGATGGTCTCGATCTCCTGACCTCGTGATCCGCCCGCCTCGGCCTCCCAAAGTGCTGGGATTACAGGCGTGAGCCACCGCGCCCGGCCCAGATCTAAATCTTTTGGGAGAAAAAGGAGCCTCATAACTTACAAGATAGGGCTAAGCACTGAGAAAAAGAAATACAGAAATTTGCCTTGAAACTTGTGGAAAGGAAATAAAAAAATATATAACTGAAAGGCATAAAAATCCTTTGTGTGTGTTCTAATATTGGTTGTGATTCTTGTCTGTTAGGAAGTCGGCTTGGCCCTGAGGACGTTATTGGCCACTGTGGATGAGACCATTCCCCTCCTACCAGCCAGCACCCACCGAGAGGTAGGGCACAATCTTCCCCTTGCAGCCCTCTGTGACAGCACTGGGCAGGGGCACATTCAGGGATGCCTGTGGTGCTGAAGGGAGCTCCTCAGTCTGTGGCCAGCAGAGACATCAACTGCCCTACAAGCGATGACCTTCCCTCTAACACTGGCCCCAACCAGGACGGGGCTGTTCATTCTAGGGCATAGGTGTGGAGCAGTGGCCACTCAAGTTCCAGATCCTGGGTCTTCCTGCTGCTAGTCCACTGCAGAGCCACTGTGCAAGGTCCTCATCTGAGCTACAAGTGGCTCTGAGCAGTGGATGAGGAAGGCACATGGGAAACTGCTGCTGGTGCCATGAACCTTAAAGGTAGAAGAATGCTGATATGAATGGGGCTGGCATTGTGCATGGTCTGCTTCCTCGAATTCTCCTTAAAAATAGTTGAGCTTGCAAATGATCCTGGTTTTCCATTTCAAGTAGTAATATAAAAAATTTCTTTTAGGCCAGGCATGGTAGCTCACGTCCGTAATCCCAACACATTGGGAGGCCAAGGCAGGAGGATGGCTTGAGGCCTGGATTTCAAGACAACATAGTGAGACCCTATCTCTACCAAAAACTTAATAAATAAAATTATTGTCTTAAAAAATTCCAGGCCAGGCGCGGTGGCTCACGCCTGTAATCTCAGCACTTTGGGAGGCTGAGGCGGACAGATCACAAGGTCAAGAGATCGAGACCATCCTGGCTAACATGATGAAACTCCATCTCTACTAAAAATACAAAAAGTAGCTAGGCATGGTGGCACGCGCCTATAGTCCCAGCTACTTGGGAGGCTGAGACAGGAGAATGACTTGAACCCGGGAGGTGGAGGTTGCGGTGAGCCGAGATCGTGCCATTGCACTCCAGCCTGCAACAGAGTGAGACTCCATCTGAAAAAAAAAATCATTTTACATTAATAAATGTCTTTAAGAAGCTTCTTAAGGGCTGAGTGTGGTGGCTCACCTCTGTAATCCCAACACTTTGGGCAGCCGAGACAAGAGGATGGCTTAAAGCCAGTTTATGACCAGCCTGGGCAACAAAGCGAGACTCTGTCTCTACAAAAAATTTTTAAAAATTAGCTGTGTGCAGTAGCCACTCAGGAGGCTGAAGCAGGATGATCGCTTGAGCCCAGGAGTTTCAGGCTGCAGTGAGCTAGGATCAAGCCACCATACTCCATCCTGGGTGACAGAGCAAACCCTGTTTCAAAAAAAAAAAGTTTTAAGGAATAAAAGTTGACCCAAAATACTGTAGCCCAGCAACACCTATCATTTTTGCTACCTTTTGGCAATTTTGTTTCAATTATATGACTAACAAATGAAAGGAAGCACCTGCATTTGTTTTAGTGTCTTTGAGCCTAGGGTGTACACTCTGTGGTTGGGATTGACAAACGCATGTGGGATGTGTCCCCACTACAGAGTCCAGGATCTGCAGGCTTCAGCCTTGCTCCCTGCTGACTCCAGCTACCTGCTTTTCTCATTTCTAGGGAAGCATGGGCAGTTCTTCATCCCAGCACACACTTTTTGTTTGTCCTTTTTATTTTGAAATCATTTCAGATTTATATGAAGGTTAAAAGATTAATACAGAGAACTCCCAACTTACCTTTGAGTTTCACAGCCTTTTAACATGTCAGCACATTGTCATCCCTGCTCCATTGTCTATATGTGTACACACATCACTTCCTGCTGTCGAGCAGCTTGAGAATGGCTGTGTATCTCGTGCCCTCTTCTTCCCCTTTAAGATTTCCATTTATATTTCTCATAACAAGGCCATTGTCCTACATAACCACCACACAATCAGCACATTCTGGAACTTTAACATGATGTAATGCACTGTCCCACTCTGCAGGGCATGTTCCAGGGTCGTCGGTTGTCTCTGTGTAGCACTTCTCCCTCGCCTGCGAGAGCCAGACCAGGATTACACTTTGCACGTGGTGTTGCTTTCTTCAGCCTCCTTTCATCTGAAACAGCTCCTCAGCCTTTTTTTATCTTTCATGACATTGACATTCTTGACAAACATAGGCTCAGTGATTTTATAGAGTATTCTTAAAGTTGGATTGAGGGATATCCTGTAAACATTTGTTTCTTCCTGATGAGATTGAGATTTTGCATCTCCAGTCAGGAATACAACATAAATAATGCTGAATCCTTCTCAGCATCATACCCAGAGACATACGATGTCCAGGGGATGTTCCATTTGACGAACTGGACATTGACTTCTGAAGGACGGTTGGACACAACTCCTGTTGGTGATTCCTTTGTAAATGGCATTGATTCACATGCATAAACCCTTTAACTTGTTTTTGAGAAGGCCTGTGACTGGTGCTGTAGCATAACTTCACATCCCAACCAAATGGGGTTCTCTCACTTACCTGCTTCACCGGGCCTCTGGCTTTCCATGACAAGCCTCAGTTTTGCCCCAAAGTGGAGAAATTCCATATACCAGAGGCAAGAAAATGGTGTCCTACCAAGTGGATATTTTAGTGGGACTATTTGTTAACACCTACTCTAGTTGATAAAGTCTAAAGTAATCTTTTCATCTCCCCTGATTCCAATACACAAATTGCCCTCCTGTATACAGTATTTTTTTAATTATTAATTTTTTTTTTTTTTGAGACAGAGTCTGTCTCTGTCACCCAGGCTGGAATGCAGTGACTCCATCACAGCTCACTATAACCTCCAACTCCTGAGCTCAAGTGATCTTCCTGCCTCCGCCTCCCAAGTAGCTGGGATTACAGTTGTGTACCACCATGCCCAGCTAATTCTTTATTTTTTTGTAGAGACAGAGTCTTACTGTGTTGCCCAAGCTGGTCTCAAATTCCTGCTTCAAGCCATCCTCCTACCTCAGTCTCCCAAAGTGCTGGGGTTACAGGCGTGAGCCACCACACCTGGCCTTAAATCATTTTTGAAAAGAAGAGGAGCCTGTCTTTGATCCTGCATCTGCCTTTCACTGTCCTCATGCCTCCTCCTATCCCCATTGTACTTCCTGAAAGAGCAGCCCATCCCTGATGGGGCCACCTCCTCACATGGCAGCTGCACTCAGCGCCAGCTCAGAGCATTCCAGTGCTCCAGCTGTTTGGAACTCTCTCTGCTGTAACGGCCCTTCAAGGTCTCCTAATTGCCAGAGCCCCTGCTTTCCCCTCAGTCCTAACTCCCCCTTGAGACCCCCTGCTCTGGCCCAGAGCTTCCTCACTCACTCCTCTCCTGCCAAGACCTCTGCTCAGGCTTTTGTTCCCTGCCACCCTTGAGTGTGGTCATCTCCCAAAGTGCTACCCACTTGTTTTATTAAAAAATACTTTTTCACTCTGGTAGTTCTTCTCATTCTCATAGATTCAAGTATTTGATGCCTCCCAAATCGGTGTTGATTTTATAGAACCCCTCCCTGAGTTCTGATCTCCAACTGTCTGCCATTGGCAAGAACGGTCTGGTTTCCTTGTTTGCTTCCACGGTCAGTGACAACACCATGCACTTGCACGTCTGTTCCCAGCAGTTCCCCATCCCCTACACACATGCAAACAACCACACACCTTCCATCTCTCATCAGGTCTCAGGTTGGTCCGTTCACCTGCACATCCACCATCACCTCTCCTCTGAAGATGGCCTCTTAGATGGTTTATCTGCCTCTTGTCTGTTCCCCTGCCCTTCCATTCAGCCTCCACATTGCCGCCAAGAGCCATCTTTCTAGAATATCTCTCTAGATTTTGTCATTCTCCTTCCTAAAAATCTCTTATCCCTCTTGCCAAGTCCTGCCAAATAAAGATCAACTTGGTGTGGCTTTCACAGTTGAAGCCAGCCTACTTTTACAGTATAGGCCAAATTCAGACAAATTCTCTCTGTGAAGTCTTTCTGACCCTCTCTGAGACAGAATGCATTGCTGTTTTATCTATGTACTTTTCTACTACGTGATTTATTTCACTGTATTATAGGGTCCTGTGTATGCTTTTCCCACTCTAGACTGCAAGTAAAAACAGTTCTTCCTCCTTGTGTCCAAGCACCAAGTGTCTCGTACATAATAGGTGCTCCATAATTGATAAAAGAGCAAATGGATAAGTCACCATTGGTTGAAGAAACAGATAAGAAGGATCTTGAGACTCTCCCATGCAAAGCATTCTAACCCTGTAGGACAGCATTTTGTGTTCATTAGCTGCTTCCACCATTGCTGCCCTGACTTAATGTGTGCGGGCGCGGGGGGAGGTGCGGCACATACATAACGGTCTGGCTCTGTCACCCAGGCTGGAGTGCAATGGCATGATCTTGGCTCATTACAACCTCTGTCTTCCAGGCTCAAGCCGTCCTCCCACCTCAGCCTCCTGAGTAGCTGGGAATACAGGTGCACACCACCATACTCAGCTAACTTTTTGTATTTTTTTGTAGAGATGGGGTTTCACCATGTTGCCCAGGCTGGCCTCAAACTTTTGAGCTCAAGCCGTCAGCCTGCCTCAGCTGCCCAAAGTGCTGAGATTGTACAGGAGTGAGCCACTGCGCCCTGCCACCATCCTTAAACCATTTTTTGTATAGCCAAGGAAGGTCTTGAAATAGAGTTGGCATAGTAGAAAGCATAAGACCAGAAGTCAGAACTGAGGCTTTTGTCCTGGCTTGGAGACTAAAGAGCTGTGTGGCCTTCAGCACATCTTACTGTATCTCAGTTGTCCACTCTCTGATGTGAAAGTGTTTGGAATAGATGATCTCTGAAGTTCTGTCAGATTCTGTGGTTCTGTTATGAAACAAAAGCCCTGCCAGTCAGTGAGATTAATAAAGTCTAAACAGTGAGCGCAAATGGAGACGAAGTTAGTCATGGTGTCAGGGAAGGCTTTGAATGGAAGGAACAAGATGCTGGATCTGCATGTGTGAATGGGCATGCACAAACAGGCACACTATAATAGCTGAATTTCTAAAGTAAAAAAAAATTTTAAATGCATGAATGTAGTGTGGGAAGTTAAAATAAGAAAAAAAAAATTTAAAGATTGATTTTTACATCCTATTGCTCCTAAGGAAGATTTATTTACAGGAAATAAAGTTTTCTTCTCATGGAGGCACTGAAAGAAAGGCTCATAAAAATTCCCTGAAAAGTTCATTGGTGCAGGGCTTGGTGGCATGTGCCTGTGTTCCCAGCTAGTGGGAAGGCTGAGGCAGGAAGATTCCTTGAGCCCAGGAGTTTGAGGCAAGCTTGGACGACACAGTAAGAACATCTCTCTAAAAAAGAAAAAAAAAATCACTGAAAACAGTTCTCCTGACCTATCTCTTGTCTTTCAGATTGAGATGGCACAGAAACTATTGAACTCTGACCTGGGTGAGCTCATCAACAAGATGAAACTGGCCCAGCAGTATGTCATGACCAGCCTCCAGCAAGAGTACAAAAAGCAAATGCTGACTGCTGCTCACGCCCTGGCTGTGGATGCCAAAAACTTACTCGATGTCATTGACCAAGCAAGACTGAAAATGCTTGGGCAGACGAGACCACACTGAGCCTCCCCTAGGAGCACATCTTGCTACCCTCTTTTGAAGATGCTCTCTAGCCTTCCACCAGCAGCGAGGAATTAACCCTGTGTCCTCAGTCGCCAGCACTTACAGCTCCAACTTTTTTGAATGACCATCTGGTTGAAAAATCTTTCTCATATAAGTTTAACCACACTTTGATTTGGGTTCATTTTTTGTTTTGTTTTTTTCAATCATGATATTCAGAAAAGTCCAGGATCCAAAATGTGGCGTTTTTCTAAGAATGAAAATTATATGTAAGCTTTTAAGCATCATGAAGAACAATTTATGTTCACATTAAGATACGTTCTAAAGGGGGATGGCCAAGGGGTGACATCTTAATTCCTAAACTACCTTAGCTGCATAGTGGAAGAGGAGAGCATGAAGCAAAGAATTCCAGGAAACCCAAGAGGCTGAGAATTCTTTTGTCTACCATAGAATTATTATCCAGACTGGAATTTTTGTTTGTTAGAACACCCTTCAGTTGCAATATGCTAATCCCACTTTACAAAGAATATAAAAGCTATATTTTGAAGACTTGAGTTATTTCAGAAAAAACTACAGCCCTTTTTGTCTTACCTGCCTTTTACTTTTGTGTGGATATGTGAAGCATTGGGTTGGGAACTAGCTGTAGAACACAACTAAAAACTCATGTCTTTTTTCACAGAATAATGTGCCAGTTTTTTGTAGCAATGTTATTTCTCTTGGAAGCAGAAATGCTTTGTACCAGAGCACCTCCAAACTGCATTGAGGAGAAGTTCCAGAACCATCCCCTTTTTCCATTTTTATATAATTTATAAAGAAAGATTAAAGCCATGTTGACTATTTTACAGCCACTGGAGTTAACTAACCCTTCCTTGTAATCTGTCTTCCCAGGAGAGAATGAAGCAAAACAGGAATTTGGTTTTCTTTTGATGTCCAGTTACACCATCCATTCTGTTAATTTTGAAAAAATATACCCTCCCTTTAGTTTGTTGGGGGATATAAATTATTCTCAGGAAGAATATAATGAACTGTACAGTTACTTTGACCTATTAAAAAGGTGTTACCAGTAAAGTTCTTGTTGTAATATCCTTTCTTTTGGTTCTGTTTCTTCAGATGGCTTTTCAGGTGACTTGTCAGATAAGATAACATACAGGAGAGTTCCCAATAATTATCAGGAAGCCTCTCACTAATTAGTTTCTTTTTTTTTTATTTAATCTTCTAAACAAGTCAAGGATGTTACCACAGAAGGGTAGCGCGGCATAAGTTAACCTTTTCATTCCATCGTCACCTATTAAATGCAGAGCTCAGGATGGAAGTAGCAATGGTCTTCAATGAAATAACCTTCCCCTGTGCAGGGTCTCACTATTCCGCTAACTCGGACTCAAAGCATAATTCACTTGTCAAGGAAATTGTTAGCATTTCCCAGGCCCACCCTAGTCTTGCTAGAATCTCTGTGAGCCACAGAGCAGGGAGCAAATAGAACTGAGATCTCCAGCACTAGGGACTCAGACTCCAAAGGGAGGGATTTGAGCGAATTGTTTCCAGGTAAATACATACTCTTATGTGCAAAAGCAGCTTCATCTTTGGATCTGTGACAGTTACTTCATCTGAAGCAAATGTCAAGGGAATGCCATCCTTGTGAGTTTTTTCTAATTTTTGGCATTCTTGAGTCTCTTACATTTCCATTTCCTCATGTTTGAAGTGGTGACTATGAGAGTGAGCTAAGTCCAGTGTAAAATGGTAAAGTGCTCTACATACCTTGTAAGGAACTTTGATGTCGGACCTGTCCAGTGTACTCTCAGAGGTTTAGGAGCATCCGTGGCCTTCACCCACTAGAAACCAGTAGCACTCCCACCAAGCCGTGACAACCAAACTGTCTGCAGACATTGCCAAAGGTTCCCAGGGGAAGGAGGGACAGAACCATTGCAAGTTGAGAACCACTGTTTCACATAAGAGTTTACCTGCAGTTAGCCGGGCACGGTGGCTCACGCCTGTAATCCCAGCACTTTGGGAGGCCGAGGCAGGCGTATCACGAGGTCCATCCTGGCTAACACGGTGAAACCCCATCTCTACTAAAAATACAAAAAATTAGGCAGGCGTTGTGGCGGGCGCCTGTAGTCCCAGCTACCCAGGAGGCTGAGGCAGGAGAATGGCGTGAACACGGGAGGCGGAGCTTACAGTGAGTGGAGATCGCGCTACTGCACTCAGCCTGGGCAACAGCGTGACTCCATCTCAAAAAAAAAAAAAAGTTTACCTGCAGTTAATACATTTTGCCTCATGGTCTCACTTCTTAGGAACACCTAGAATTGTGGGTAAGTTTCACATCTTCCTATAAACCAAAGAAAATTTTGGTTTTTAGAGCAGGTGGAGAGACAGGCGTTGCATCAGTGCATGGGCCAGAGGTCAGAGGTCAAGCGCAGCCACCAGAGTTGAGCAGAGGCAGTTCACATCCCGTGAACTTAGTGGCCTGGAGGGCTATCAGAACCATGAGGTGACTTCCATTACAAAACCAAATGGGGAATTTCAAATCTAAAGACCCAGAGAAAAGTTCATTTGAAACTAAAAGTGTTCAAATTACTCAGCTTCCTTATACTACCTCAGTAATAGCTGCCTAATGAGACAAACCGTACATGCAGCACCTGAAAACCTGTCCAAGTTAGCTGGGAGAAGTGTTCACAATCTCATCATTTTCCTCCTATTTTTTATTCTACATTATTAAAGAGTAGGTAGAGAAAAGGGCACATAAATGTAGAGCTTACTGAACTTTTCCCAAAGGAGTGTCCTCTTGTAACTACACCCAGGGTCAGAGAATAGTAACATCACCCCAGAGGTCCTGGGGCTCCCTCCCGCACTACTCCCCCAGAAGGGCAATTACCACCCTGCTTTTAATCAACTTGAGTAGGATTTAACTTGCATACAATAAGAGCCATTGAATAAACAGCTCAATTTTTTTCAAATGTATACGTCCAGTTAGTGACCAGTGTGAGGAAGGTGAGAAAGAGCCAGCACTTGGGAAGTGCCTTCATACCTCTGGAGGGCAGGTCCCTGTTTCTCCTTTGTAACCTCTAGTCTGGTCTCCATCGCTAGAAATGGCTTCTTACACTTCAGATTGCTTCTAGAACGACACCATATATACTCTCATTTCTGGCTGCTTTCTCTATGAGTGATGTTTTTGAATATCCATGTTGTGTGTATCTGAAGTTCATTCCTTTTTATTTCTGATAATACTCCATGGTAAGAATATATTGCTGCGTATTTCCCTGTTCACCTGTTGATGAATGGGACATTGGGTGGTTTTCAGTTTCTATTAGAAATAAAATTGGGGACGGTGTTTCCATTCCTCCTGGGCAAGTAAACTCTGCAGGAAAGTTCTGGAACATCTGGTAAGTGTATGCTTACCTTTATTAAAAACTGCCAAACTGGTTTCCAGTGACGTTATACCATTTTCATGGGTGGACATTCCAGTTGCTCCACATTGTCACCAATGCTTGGTAGTGTCAGTCGTTTTTATCCTCCATACCTAATGAGGTTGAGTGTTTTGTTTTGTTTTGTTTTTTCTATACTTCGCCACTTATATATGTTTTTGTGAAGCATCTGCTCAGATATTTTGCATTTTTAAGAGAACTGTTGATCATGTTGTTGTGGAGTAATGGGTGTTCTTATACACTGGATATCAGTCTTTGGTCAGATACTTGTTTTCTAGGTATTTTCTCTCATCCTGGGGCTTGACTATTCATTTTCTTAACTGTACCTCCCTGTATTTTTATCTGAAAAGTTGGCAGAGGGGTTGTTATGATTGGGATTTCATTGAGTTTATAGATTGGTTTGGGGAGTATAGATGTCTTAGAAATTGAGTCTTCAGAAACATGAACTTCTTTTTTAAAAAGAAGATCTTGGCCAGGTGCAGTGGCTCACACTTATAATCCCAGCACTTTGGGAGATCAAGGCAGGCAGATCACCTGAGGTCAGGTCAGGAGTTCGAGACCAGCCTGGCCAACATAGTGAAACCCCATCTCTACTAAAAATACAAAAATTAGCCGGGTGTGGTGGCACATGCCTGTAGTCCCAGCTACTCAGGAGACTGAGGCAGGAGAATCTCTTGAACTCAGGAGGCGGGAGGTTGCAATGAGCCGAGATCAGGCCACTGCACTCCAGCCTGGGTGACAGAGCGAGACTCCATCTCAAAAATAATAATAATAATGAGATTTTTAGCCAGGTGTCGTGGTGTGCGCCTGTAGTCCCAGCTACTCTGGAGGCTGAAGTGGGAGGATCACTTGAGCCCAGGAGGTTGAGACTCCAGTGAGCTGTGATCACGACTGCACTCCAGCCTGAGTGACAGAGTGAGACACTGTCTCTTTAAAAAAAATTTAAAAATACTGCTTGTTTTGGCAGCGCATATACTAAAATTGGAACGATACAGAGAAGATTAGCTTTTAAAAACTTTTTAAAGGCTGGGCGTGGTGGCTTATGCCTGTAATGTCAGCACTT
Organism: Gorilla gorilla gorilla; assembly: GCF_029281585.2. Lineage (NCBI taxonomy): Eukaryota > Metazoa > Chordata > Mammalia > Primates > Hominidae > Gorilla > Gorilla gorilla. Next base: position 146,505,619 of record NC_073231.2, on the reverse strand, counting down.
TGGGAGGCCGAGGCAGGCGGATCACCTGAGGTCAGGAGTTTGAGACCAGCCTGGCCAACATAGTGAAACCCTCTCTCTACTAAAAATATAAAAATTAGCTGGGCGTGGTGGACCTCCGCCTCCCAGGTTCAAGTGATTCTCCTGCTTCAGCCTCCTGAGTAGCTGGGATTACAATCATCCACCACCACGCCCAGCTAAATTTTGTAATTTTAGTAGAGGTGGGGTTGGCCAGGCTGGTCTCAAACTCCTGACCTCAAATGATCTGCCTGCCTCTACCTCCCGAAGTGCTGGGATTACAGGCATGAGCCACCACGCCTGGTCTCAGTCAACTGTCTTAATGCAAAGGGATCCTTAAAACGTTTTGAAGACACTACCAGTTTACATTTTTTTAATAACTCGTGACCAGAAACTTCAAGATCATTAAGGTTACAGTTTCCCTTTTTTTAATTTAAAAATTTTATAGAGAAGATGGTTTCTGCTTGAAATAGGAACACTTTTTGAAATATGAGTGCTTTTATTCATAATGTAATTACATTTATATATACACGTTTAATACTAGAGTACACTACCTTTAAACCAAAGGATTTTAAAATGTAAGACCAGGCGCAGTGGCTCACGCCTGTAATCCCAGCACTTTGGGAGGCCGTGGCGGGTGGATCACCAAAGGTCAGGAGTTCGAGACCAGCCTGGCCAACATGGCGAAACCCCATCTCTACTAAAAATACAAAATTAGCCAGGTGTGGTGGCACATGCCTGTAATCCCAACTACTAGTTGGGGCTGAGGCAGGAGAATTGCTTTACCCTGGCGGCAGAGGTTGCAGTGAGCTGAGATCGGGCCACTGCACTCCAGCCTGGGCAACAGAGCAAGACTCCATCTCAAAAAAAATAAAACGTGAATACTTTCTCTCCCCTTTTTAAAAACAATTGGAAATCACCTTATTCAAAGGGAGCTCATTAAAAGTTTGAGTCCCCAGCGACTGATTTTTTGAACCCCCCTTACTTGCCAGCCCAGGTCACTGAGTATAATTTACAACTTAGCTCTCTATCAGGGTACTGGAAGTTTCTGTTCTTCCATCCTGGAGTGTTCTTAAAAGCCGGCACTTTTAACATTTTAGTAAGAGTTTTGACTTGTGTTCAAAGTCTTTGAGACCCATAATTTCACATTTCTAGCTGTCACTAGAAACGAGTCAAGAAGCTCAACTGAATCCAAAAGGCTTTACAGGCTCAGGTGCCAGTTTCCTCTGGAGGTCGGCCAACCCCACTTATCGTGTGCATCTTTCTGTGCCACTGCTGCAATGCAGTCAGCTTGCACAACGGTAAGGATCTGTTGGCAAGGGTTATAGATTCTACATGTTTATTTAAATGCTGCTTTGAGTTATAAGGGGTCATCTTTAAGTTAGGGACATCTTTAACAATAACTTTTGCCCCTGCCTGTGCGATTACACACTGCAGCTACTGTGCACCGAGAATTCGATACTAGTTCTGGTCAGGCACATGGCTGCACATGTAATCCCAGCACCTTTTGGAGGCCGAGGTGGGCAAATCACCTGAGATCAGGAGCTCAAGAACAGCCTGGCCAACATGGTGAAACCCCGTCTCTACTAAAAATACAAAAATTAGCCAGGCAGGGTGGCAGGTGCCTGTAGTCCCAGCTACTCGGGAGACTGAAGCAGGAGAATCGCTTGAACCTGAGAGGTGGAGGTTGCAGTGAGAAAAGATCATGCCACTTCACTCCAGCCTGGGCAACAGAGCGAGACTCCATCTCAAAAAAAAAAAAAAAGTAGCCAGGTGTGGTGGTGTGTGCCTGTGGTCCCAGCTATGTGGGAGGCTGAAGTGGGAGGATCACTTGAACCCCAGGGGTGGAGGCTTCAGTGAGCCATGAGTGTGCCATTGCACTTCAGCCTGGCTGACAGAGCGAGACCCTGTCTCAAAACAACAACCATGGTTTATTATATACAGGGGTCATACAGTACAGCTAACTATGCACTGCAGATTGTACACCAGCTAACTGCACCAGAGATTTGAGTATTACAGATTATTATATACTAGGGTTATACATTGCAACGGACTAGGTACCATGGGTTGCACACTACAAAGTGTAGGAGTCAGAGGGTGGAGACCATTCTAGCCTATTAAGGTCAAAGTTCCAGAACAAAATGAGAAGCTGTAGGTAATGCCTGAGGCCTGGAAGGAAGTGTGGATTTGGCCATAGTAGGAGTGGAGATGGGCTGAGGTTGAGATGAGAAGAGCCGGGGAGGTTGTGGGAAGACCCATGCTTGGTGTTTCTGTGGTCCACTGAAGTATAAAGGACGCTGTCAGCAGCAGCCTCTAGTTCAACTCACACCACCTGAGTGGTACGATGCTTATCCCTCATTCACAGGTGAAGAAACAGTTACACAGTAATCTGACAGCCACGTAGTGAGTAGGTAGGTGCCAGAACTGGGTTGGAAGCTGGGTCGGCCTCATGTTTAGGACTGTAACATAACCACTAGGCCAAATGCCTCTCCCAGATTCTCCCCAGGGATGAAGACCCCGCATATTACATTTTGAAACGATCTGATACCTGACAATACCAGAATTGCCATATTTGGTTGGGTTTCCCATCCACACAACCCAGTAAAATCAAAGCTCAATGCCAAAGTAAAAAGGCACTGGTGATGTGCCCCAGAGGTCTTTCGTCCAGGTCTAACCTTTTGCAGATGAGTGGACATGCTGGAATGACGAGCCCAGAGGGCTCTGATCTCCACCTAAAGTGACACATCCTTTGTCCTTTAGTTGTCCCTCATGTTCTCTCTCAATGACAACAGCTAATACTGAGTTCACGTGTGCCAGGCACTGTCCTCTAACAGTGACCCGCTAAGGCAGGAGGGTTTAATCTCTTCACTTGGAAATGGGGGTTTGGGAGTTTAAATTCTTAGGTCACCTTGGCGCTGGAACCCAGCCCCCAGGTGTCCTGGCTTTCAGGCTTTGACCAGGTTCAGCAATGACCAGGTGTAGCAATAAGGAGGGCTGTGTGCGTTGTTTAAAACTTTTGAATCATGCCTGGCTTTGTTATCTTTCTGCAAACAAACAGGCCGGGCATGGTGGCTGACACCTGTAATTCCAGCTACTCGAGAGGCTGAGGCAGGAGGATCACTTCAGGCCAGGAGTTTGAGACCAGCCTGGACAACATAGCGAGACCTTGTTCCTACTAAAAACTAAAAAATTGGCTGGGCGCCGTGGCTCACGCCTGTAATCCCAGCACTTCGGGAGGCCGGGGCAGGCAGATCACAAGGTCAGGAGTTCGAGACCAGCCTGGTCAATATGGTGAAACCCCGTCTCTACTAAAAATACAAAAATTAGCCGAGTGTGGTGGTGCGCGCCTGTAGTCCCAGCTACTCGGGAGGCTGAAGCAGGGAAATCACTTGAACCCGGGAGGCGGAGGTTGCAGTGAGCCAAGATCGTGCCACTGCACTCCAGTGTGGTGGACAGAACAAGACTCCATCTGAAAAAAAAAAAAACAAAAAAAACCTAAAAAATTAAGTGGGCATGGGGGTACATGTCTGTAGTCCCAGCTACTCAGGAGGCTAAGGCAGGAGGATTGCTTGAGCCCAGGAGTTCAAGTTTACAGTGAGCTATGATCACCCACTGCACTCCAGCCTGGGTGACAGAACAAGACCCTGTCTCTTTAAAAATAATAATTTTTGAAATGTAACTGGAGTGTTGTCTCAGACTATCATATTTTTCAAGATCTACTGGATAAAACCCAGATAAAACTTCTGTCCAATATCATACTGGGTGGGTATTGATTAATGAAGTAATTAAAACTGATTTTATTAAATCACTTTAATATGCTGTATTAAAATGCTGTAACTTTGGTCAATCCTCATCTTATTTTATCTTATCAAGTGCTTCATATTTTCCACTCCTAACAGCAAAAAGTAAAAATGATATGTGAACGTCCAGAGTGATTGTGTGTATGTATATATACGTGTGTGTGTATGTTTATATATACATACATACACACAAATATATATACACGTTTTCTTTAAAAAAAAAAAAGTGAGGCCCTCCTTTGCATATTGATTGTTTTTTAAGCAGTGTGTGACTTTCTGTTTCTTTACATTCATAAGAAAATCTGGTCATGATATGTAACAACATGGATGGAGTTACTTCTGATTTTTATATTTGATTCTCATTTAATAAATCCCCAAAGCCAAAAAAAATCATTATACGTGCTCACATACATTTACCAAATGAATATCATGCTTTCTATCATACTCCTTGCTTCGTAACTTACTACTCTAAGCACACATTATATTGTATTATTATAAATTATGTTAAAGTGGATACAGTATGATTTATTTTCTTGCTCTTGTAACATGGTAAAATAGATACATTAATTATATCTTTATCATTTTAATCTTTACTTGACTGCATTTAGTAATCTATCTTACAAATACATTCTTTATTTCTCAGTTCTCAGTGGCTTCTATAATAACCCTGGAAATGTGTATTAGCACGTTTATTTGAATTGAAAAATGAAGTCACCTGACAGAGAGTCTATTTGGCTTTCTTGTTTGACAAGGGGGACGGGCTCTGCAAATCAGATATCAGATGCCATATTTTTCCATAAATTGAATAAGCTAAATCTACAGTTATAACTTTGACAAAAATGTATTAATATTTAAAGAGTAATATAACTTTTATTTAAAAAGCATTTTATTGCAGCCGGGCGTGGTGGCTCAACCCTGTAATCACAGCACTTTGGGAGGCCGAGGCGGGCAGATCACCTGAGTTCAGGAGTTCAAGACCAGCCTGGCCAACATGGTGAAATCCTGTCTCTACCAAAAATAAGAAAGTTAGCCGGGTGTGGTGGCGGGCGCCTGTAGTCCCAGCTACTCCAAAGGCTGAGGCAGGAGAATCGCTTGAACCCGGGAGGTGGAGGTTGCAATGAGCAGAGATTGCGCCACTGCACTCCAGCCTGGAGCGAGACTCTGTCTCAAAAAAAAAAAAAAAAAATTTTTTTTTGACCAGGTGCAGTGGCTTACGCCTGTAATCCCAGCACTTTGGGAGGCCGAGGCAGGTGGATCACGAGGTTAGGGGTCCAAGACCAGCCTAGCCAAGATAATGAAACCTCGTCTCTACTAAAAATACAGAAATTAGCCAGGTGCGCGGTGGCAGGCGCCTGTAATCCCAGCTACTCGAGAGGCTGAGGCAAGAGAATCGCTTGAACCGGGGTGGGGGCGGAAGTTGCAGTGAGCCGAGATCGTACCACTGCACTCCAGACTGGGCAACAGAGTGAGACTCTGTGTCAAAAAATACATATATTTATTGGCAAAGATATAAGTGAATTAACTCCGACAGAGTGAGACTCCTCAAAAAAAAATTTATTGGCGAAGATGTAAATGATACAACAGTATTTTTATGTTCCTCACACCTTACTGAACATATTAGGTTAAACTTGATCCTTTTAAATTAATATTAGATATCAGCCTCAGAAAATTCTTTTTGTTTTCGTTGAGGTAAATGTACATACAGTGAAATGCACATTTTAATGAATTTTAACAAATGCATACACCTGTGTAACCATCACTCAAATTGAGATATAGAACATACTCATGGGGAGTTCCCAGCCTATAGGCAAACACTGTTCTGATTTCCAACAACATAGATTAGTTTTTGTCTGTTCTTGAATTCATATCAATTGAGCATACAGTGTGTGCTTTTTTGTGTCTAGCTTCTTTCACTTAACACAATGTTTTTGGGATGCATCCATGTGGTGTGTTTGTTGTTTTCTTTGTTTTGTTTTGTTTGAGATGGAGTCTCACTCTGTAGCCCAGGCTGGAGTGCAGTGGCATGATCTCAGCTCACTGCAACCTCTGCCTCTTGGGTTCAAGTGATTCTCCTGCCTCAGTCTCCCCAGTAGCTGGCATTACAGGCGCCTGCCACTGCACCTGGCTATTTTTGGTAGTTTTAGTAGAGACAGGGTTTCACCATGTTGGCCAAGCTGGTCTTGAACTCCTGACCTTATGATCCACTCGCCTCGGCCTCCCAAAGTGCTGGGATTACAGGCATGAGCACCGCACCTGGCCTGTAATTTTTTTTTAATTGCTGAATAGTATTCTATTGAGTACATAGACTACAGTTCGTTTACCATTCTCCTACTGATAGATATCTGATTGTTTCCAGTTCGGGGCTTAATGAATAAAGTGGCTGTAAACATTTGCATACAAGTCTTTTTGGGTAGGTATGTTTTTATTTCTTTTCTCTCTCTTTTTTTTTTTTTTTTTTTTTCTGAGACAGGGTCTCACCCTGTCACCCAGGCTGGAGTGCAGTGTCACGATCCAAGCTCACTGCAGCCAGGCATCCTTTTGTCTCAGCCCCCTAAAATGTTGGGATTACAGGCATGACCCACTACAACTGGCCAACTGTTTGCTTTTATGAAGGTCTGTTCAAATCTTTTGGCTATTTTTTAAAATTATTTAATTTATTGAGACAGGGTCTCATTCTGTCACCCAGGCTGGAGTGCAGTGGTTCAATCATGGCTCACTGCCAGCTCCACTTCCTGGGCTCAGGTGATCCTCCCACCTCAGCCTCCCCAGTAACTGGGACTGCAGGCATGCACCATCACATTCGGCTCATTTTTGTATTTTTTGTAGAGATACAGTTTTGCCATGTCACCCAGGCTATTACTCATTTTTTAAAAATTATTTTATGTATTTATTTATTTATTTTACAGCGAGTCTCACTGTGTTGTCCAGGCTGGTCTTGAACTGCTGAGCTCAAACAATCCTCTTACTTCAGCCTCCCAAGTAGCTGGGATTATAGGCGTGAGCCACTCCACGTGGCCTTTTGCTTTATTATTGATTTGTAAAATAAAGTAAAGTTTTTTACTTTATTATTTATTTGTAGTCATTCTTTATATATTCTGGATATAAGTCCTTTGTCAGCTGTATGTATTGCAAATATTCTCTCTCAGTCCATGGCTTGTCTTTTTATTTTCTTAACAGTATCTTTTGATGAGCAATAGTTCTTAATTTGAATGAAGTTCTAATTAATACTTTTTAAAATACTTAGTGCTTTTTGCATCTTCTCTAAGACATCTTTGCCTGCCCCAAGGTTGCACGATATTTACCATATTTTCCTCTAAAAGCTATATAGCATTAATTTTTAAGGTTGTTTGTTTGTTCATTTGTTTTTGAGACAAGGTGCCACTCTGTCACCTAGGTTGGAGCACAGCGGTGCAATCTCAGCTCACTGCAGCTTTGACCCCTCAAGCTCAAGCGATCCTCCTACCTCAGCCTCCCCAGCTCGGGCGATCCTCCTAGCTCAGCCTCCCAAGTAACTGGGACTATCTTTTCCCTTTTTTTTTTTTTTTCTTCTTGAGACAGGGTCTCACTCTGTCACCCAGGCTGGAGTGCAGTAGCAGAATCAGAGCTCACTGCAGCCATGAACTACTAGGATCTAGGTGTATGCCATCAAGCTGGTCTAATTTTTATATTTTTTATAGAGATGAGGTTTTGCCACGTTGCCAGGCTGGTCTTGAACTCCTGGGCTCAAGCAATCCTCCTGCCTGGGCCTCCCAAAGTGCTGGGATTACAGGCATAAGCCACTGCGCCCCGCCATATTAGTTTTATATTTAGGTCTATGATTTATCTTGAATTAGTGTGAAGGATGTGAGGTGGATGTTGAAGTTCATTATTTTCCATACGGAAATCCAATTATTCCAGCACCATTTGTTGAAAAAAATCTTTCTCCATTGTCTTGCCTTGGTACCTTGGTCAAAAACCTATTGGCCATTTATGTGTGGATTTATTTCTAGACTTGCTATTCTGTTCCACTGTTCTCATCTGTTCTTATGTCTATACCACATTGTCTTGATAACTGCAGCTTTATAATGACTCCTGAAACCAAGCGTAGTCAGTCTTGAAAGTGGCTATTGCAAATCATCCAATTTTGTTCTTTTTCTCCAAGATACTTATTTTTGGCTCTTCTAACTCACTTGCAGTTATATTTACATTTTGGCACCAATTTGTCAACTTCCACGTTTTAAAAGGCCCCTTGGGATTTTGACTCAGCTTCTGCTGTGTAACAGCACGTGTTCCCCTCACTCCACCCCTGTGCATTAGCCGATGCAGCTGCATGTGGCTGGGAGGCTCTGCCTCCAGATGGACCTGGCTTCACATGCCCTCAGCGACCAGGCTGAGGAAGATGCAGGGAGGAAGCTTTCTCTAGGCCACCTGGCTGAGACCAACCTGGCAACCAGATGGGGCAACTGCATGTAAGCCTCTGAGGGCAGGGCTGCTGACATCCTGTCGACCGTTGACAGTCACACGCTTGAGCTCAGCGCCACTGGGGTAAGAAATCAACTGTAAAGGGCAAGGGAGCGATGACTTTTGGATGGTAATCTCATCTATCACACCTTTCTGTAGACACCCAGACTCAATTAGGGTCACAAAAGATCCTTTTTTTTTTTTTTTTGAGACGGAGTCTCGCTCTGTTGCCCAGGCTGGAGTGCAGTGGTGCGATCTTGGCTCACTGCAAGCTCCGCCTCCTGGGTTCACACCATTCTCCTGCCTCAGCCTCCCAAGTAGCTGGGACTACAGGCACCTGCCGCCACACCCGGCTAATTTTTTGTATTTTCAGTACAGACGGGGTTTTACTGTGTTAGCCAGGCTTGTCTCAAACTCCTGACCTCAACTGATCCGCCTGCCTCAGCCTCCCAAAGTGCTGGGATTACAGGCGTGAGCCACCGCGCCCAGCCACAAAAGAACCTTTTGAAAGCCAGGTGACTTCAGTTGTAGCTTCCATCACCCTGAGGCAGGATGGCTGAGTCGCCAGCTGTGGGTTCTCACCCAGGACTGTCGGTAGGAGAGCAGCATGCGAGTTCTGGAGGATATCCTGGGAGGGGTCAGAGTACTGAGTCACTGTAACAGAATTTCCTTCCGTTCTCACCCACGCTTCCTGGGACCGCAGCTGTAAGCACTGACATTCACAAACATGGGGAACAGGAAAAGAATTGTTGAAGAGCCCTGACTCCAGCAATGGGTCATCCGGTTCTTCCTGAGTCCGGGAATTAGAAAAAGAAAAGTCCACTATTTTCCTTAAGAGATTATTTCCAACAAAAATGTATGACTAATGAGTGACACTTTCATGACTAATAATTATTATTCAAACTTTGTAATATATTTGTGTTTGATTAGTTGTGTTCTGACAGTTGTTATGATAAGTAAGCCCAGAAGAATGTTTTCTAACACTTGGTCTCACAGGAAATACAAATTTCAGATTTCAATTTATATATACTTTTTGTTGTAGACAAGTATATAGCATAATCAATAAGATTTTCAAACATAAAAATATTTCCTTAGGATAAAAATATGTGGAAGAATTAACATGGAAAATGGGTCCTGTGAGGAAAAGGGTAATGTGAAATGTGAAAGAAGAGGTGGCTCAGGCACAGTCAGCCCTCCACGCCCTCAGAGTCAACCAACTGTGGATGGGAAACGCAGTCAGGCCTACGATGGTTATCTCTGTACTGAAGGCGTACAGACATTTTTCTTGTCATTATTCTCTAAACAATACAGTACGATTATTTACTACAAGGCATTTTACATTGTGTTAGGTATTAGAAGTAATCTAGGCCAGGTGCGGTGGCTCACGCCTGTAATCCCAGCACTTTGGGAGGCTGAGGTGGGCGGATCATGAGGTCAAGAGATTGAGACCATCCTGGCCAACGTGGTGAAACTCCATCTCTACTAAAAATACAAAGATTAGCCGGGCACGGTGGCGCGCGCCTGTAGTCCCAGCTACTCGGGAGGCTGAGGCAGGAGAATCGATTGAACCCGGGAGGCAGAGGTTGCAGTGAGCCGAGATCGCACCACTGCACTCCAGCCTGGCAATACAGCAGGATTCCATCTCAAAAAAAAAAAAAAAAAGTAATCTAGAGATGATTTAAAGCATATGGGAGGACGTGCGTAGGCTCTATGCAAATACCACACCATTTTACATCAGGGACTTGAGCCGTGCATTTTAGTATCCACTGGGGGTCCTGGAACCAATCCCCCACAAATATAGAGGGACAACTACACTGTTTTGAATGGATTATATAAGATATCAAATCGATATGGTATTTTTCTGTTCCATCTGGTTACATTTTTTTAAGTGAGATGACAGTTTTATTTTTAAGTGTCAATATTTACAATGTTCCAGAAGTTGTGTTCTTTGTAACTATTTAAACTTACATAATGTTTTAGGTGTCAACTTAATGTGTAAGGGGGGTAAAAAAAAAACATTTAAAATGACATTTGGGGGTATGTAAACAAAACTGTTTGAAGACTGCCGATGCCGAGTGCATTCATTGTATGGTGGAGTCAGAAGAAACCCAGAGATCAGCTACAGGCTCCCTGGTGTCATCGTGCCACTGTACCTGTTGGGACCAAGCTGCTGGGTTTCCAGCTTGGCTGTGGGATCCCTCTGCCTCAGTTTCTCATCATAGGATGAGGGTATGTGCTCTGAGGCTTGAATGAGTAAATACTCATGCAGTGCCTAGAACAGGTACTTGGGCCAAGGAAGCGCACTGTGCCATTGTCTGCCTTTTGATGGAAATGCATCTCTTAGGAGGCAGTGCAGGATCCCATGGGCTGTTAGGTAATCTTCCCATGGACCCACGCCGAGTTCTGCTTCTTCAGGAAACACAGAACAAGACTCTTCCCTTCTCTATATGTGAGCTCAATAAGAGTATATTAGTCCACTGTGGGCTGCTGTAACAAAATACCATAGACTGGGCAGCTTACGACCAACAGAAATGTATTTCTCATAGTTCTGGAGTCTGCAAAGTCCAAGATCAAGGCACCAGCAGATTCAGTGTCTGCTGAGGGCCTCCTTCCTGGTCCACAGATGACAGCCTCTCCCTGTATCCTCATATGGTAGAAGGGGCAAGGCAGTTCTCTGAGACCTCTTTTTTTATTTTTACTCTTTTTAGAAATGGAGTCTTGTACTGTCACCCAGGCTGGAGTGCAGTGGCGTGATATAGCTTATTATAACCTTGAACTCCTGGGCTCAAGAGATCCTCCTACCTCAGCATCCCAAGTAGTTGGAACCACAGGTGCGCACCACTGCAATGGGCTTTTTTTTTTTTTTCCCCCAAGACAGACTCTCACTCTGTCACCCAGGCTGGAGTGCAATGGGGGCAATCTTGGCTCACTGCAACCTCTGCCTCCTGGGTTCAAGCGATTCTCCTGCCTCAACCTCCCAAGTAGCTGGGATTACAAACCTGCACCACCACACTGGGCTAATTTTTGTATTTTTGGTAGAGACAGGGTTTCACCACGTTGGCCAGGCTGGTCTCAAACTCCTGACCTCAGGTGATCCACCTGCCTAGGCCTCCCAAAGTGTTGGGATTACAGGCATGAGTCACCGGCTAATTTTTTTTTCGAGACAAAGAGACTTGGCCATGCATGGTGGCTCATGCCTGTAATCTCAGCACTTGGGAGGCCGAGGCAGGTGGATCACTGGAAGCCAGGAGTTTGAGACCAACCTAGGCAACATGGCAAAAACCCATCTCTACTAAAAATACAAAAATTAGCCGGGTGTGGTGGTGCACTCAGCTACTCAGGAGGCTGAGACATGAGACTTGCTTGAACCCAGGAGGCAGAGACTGCAGTGAGCTGAGATCACACCACTGCACTCCAGTCTGGGTAACAGGGAGACTCTGTCTAAAAAAAAAAAAAAAAAAAAAAGAGGGAGTCTCGCATTGTTGCCCATGCTGGTTTCAAACTCCTGTTCTCAAGCAATTCTCCCGCCTTGGCCTCTTGAATAGCTGGGATTACAGGTGCCAGCCACTGTACCAGGCAAACAAGGCCTCTTTTATTTTATGTGTTTATATTTCTTTTTTGAGAAAGGGTCTTGCTCTGTCACCCAGGCTGGGGTGCAATGGCATGATTTCAGCTCACTGCAACTTCCGTCTCCTGGGCTCAAGCGATTCTCCCACCTCAGCCTCCCAAGTAGCTGGGAGTATAGTTGTGTGCCACCATGCCTGGCTAATTTTTGTATTTTTTGTAGAGATGGAGTCTTGCCATGTTGGCCAGGCTGGTCTTGAACTCCTGAGCTCAAGTGATCCACTAACAGGGCTTCTTTTATAAGGGTGTTAATCCCAATTGAGAGGGTTCCATCCTCATGAAATAAGCACCTCCTAAGGGCCTCACCTAATACCATCACCTTTCATGTTAAGATTTCAACATATGCATTTTGTGGGGGGAAACACACACTTAGATGATGGCAAAAAGTTTGAAGCAGTGACTTCTCCCACCCACTGCCTGAAATCGTCCCGTTATGTGATTAGACTGTATCTCCATGCTTCTCAATTCTGATGGCCCTCTTCCATGTGCGATGCCGCAGGGAAATGCAGGCTCTTGAAACAGAGGAACTTAGGAGAGTGTTGGGATGTTATGTACAGAGCATCTACTAAGGAACCAGGCCCTCATCAGGAACGGGACTTATGTGCTCTCATTGTTGGTCACAATCAGCCATGTTCCCAATAAGGAGGCCACACCAATCTCAGTGGGCTCACAGGGTATCCAGGACTGGGTTCCAGAGCTGCACACTCCACCTGCTGCCTCTTCAGAGAAGCGGGGCATCCACCTTCCTTAGGCTAGTGTTGGCGGAACACAAACACAAAGCACAATGTCAGTGCCGTGCCGCTTCCTGTCTCCCCAGCGTCCCAATCCGTGAGCATGCCGTCTCCCTCCATTGTGAAATTCTCAGTCATGTTTCACAGATTTCTGTGCAGAGGTTTTGTACATCTTTATTTTCATTTGTTCTTCTGTTTTCAACTTTTCTTTTTTTTTTCCTTTTTCTTTTTTTTAGTTTTTTTGAGACGGTCTCTGTTGACCAGGCTGAAGTACAGTGGCGTGATCACAGCTCACTATTGCCTTGACTGCCCAGGCTCAAGCCATCCTCTTGCCTCAGCCTCCCAATTAGCTGAGAGTATAGGTATGTGCCACTGTGCCCAGCCTCATTCTATTTAAATTTTATTTTTAGGCCAGGCCTGATGGCTCATGCCTGTAAGCCCGGCACTTTGGAAGGCCGAGGTGGGTGGATCATCTGAGGCCAGCCTGGCCATCATGGCAAAACCCCGTCTCTACTAAAAATACAAAAATTAGCCAGGCGTGGTTGTGCACGCCTGCAGTCCCAGCTACTCAGGAGGCTGAGGCACGAGAATTGCTCAAACCTGGGAGGCGGAGGTTGCAGTGAGACAAGATCATGCCACTGCACTCCAGCCCGGGTGACAGAGTGAGACTCTGTCTCAAAAATAAATAAATAATTTTTATTTTTAATTGTCATTAGTATACAGAATTATGGTTAATTTTAAAATATTGGTCTTACAGCCAAAATCTTTGCTAAACAATGTATCAGTATATTATTTCAAAGAAACATGATACTAGGTAAGAATGATAGTATAAAGGAGTCGTTGTGGAAAGCTAAAAATTGACACTTGTTTATATCATTATATGCTTGGCTTCTTTGACAATTTTTACTTAATGTTTCTCCTCATATGAAAGATAGGTTGCTGTTTTGTGTCTGTGTGTGTGTGTGTGTGGTTTTTTTTTTTTTTTTTGAGACAGCGTCTTGCTCTATCACCCAGACTAGAGCTCAGTGGTACAATCACAGCTCACTGCATCCTCAGCCTCCCTGAGGGCTTAGGTGATCTCCTACCTTAGCCTCCTGAGTAGCTGGGACTACAAGCACACAACCATGTCCCACTAATTTTTGTATTTTTTGTAGAGATAGGGTCCCATTCTGTTGCCCACACTGATCTCAAACTGTGCTCAAGACACCTGCCCACCTCAGCCTCCCAAAGTGCTGGGATTACAGGTGTAAGCCACCATCCTTAGTGAAAGATAGCTTTTATTTATCTCTTTTAACTCCAGAAAATGCTACAAGTTGGATACACCACATCCACACAAATCTCCCAAGGACTTTGGAGAAGATGCATTGGGATGAATTTGTAACTCTTGACCTTAAACAATTGGTGGCAGCGTCTCTCATGTGCTCTGGGTGGTCTTCATATCATGCTGAGAAACACCAGCTGGGCCGGGCGCGGTGGCTCACGCCTGTAATCCCAGCACTTTGGGAGGCCGAGGCAGGCGGATCACAAGGTCAGAAGTTCGAGACCAGCCTGGCCAATATGGTGAAACCCCATCTCTACTACAAATACAAAAAATTAGCTGGGCATGGTGGCGCATGCCAGTACTCCTAGCTACTCAGGAGGCTGAGGTAGGAGAATCGCTTGAACCCGGGAGGTGGAGGTTGCAGTGAGCTGGGATTGCACCACTGGCATTCTAGCCTGTGCAACAGAGCGAGACTCCATCTCAAAAAAAGAAACACCAGCTGTCCTCAGGCTGGGGCAAAGGAAGGCAAGGGCACCCACACCTCATAGGTGAGACACCATCCTTTGAAGAGGAACTAGATTCAGGGTTAAATTTAGGGGGCTGTAAGTAAGTGTGCCAGACTAAAAAGCAGAGATCAATGCCTGCCTGAAAAAAATAGTTTGAAAAGAAAAAAAATAATAAAACAAACAAAAAAATGCAGTTTGGCTGTGCATGGTGGCTCACGCTTGTAATCCCAGCACTTTGGGAGGCCAAGGCAGGCAGATCACTTGAGGTCAGGAGCTCAAGACAAGCCTGGCCAACATGATGAAACCCCATCTCTACTAAAAATACAAAAAATTAGCCGGGTGTGGTGGCATGCGCCTGTCATCCCAGCTGCTGGGGAGGCTGAGGCAGGAGAATCACTCGAACCCAGGAGGCGAAGGCTGCAGTGAGCCGAGATGGCACCACTGCTCTCCAGCCTAGGAGACAGAGCAAGGCACTGTCTTAAAAAAAAAAAAAATGGCAATTTGAGAGGAAACAGAGGGCCAAAATGAAGTACCTCTTGTCTAGAGATGGTTACCTGAAGAAGCAGAAGGTGTGGCCTGTATTCAGACACGCTCACCAGTCAAGGGAACACCACATCCAGGCCCCTCCACCCCATCCTGCAAAGGGGGCCCAGCTGGCAGACCCAGTGGAGGATGGCACTGTCAGATTTTAAAGAGGTTATCATGGCCTGTTTTTGTTTTGTTTCTGAAACAGGGTCTCACTCTGTCACCCAGGCTGGAATGCAGTGGCACAGTTATAGCTCACTGCAGCCTTGACCTCCTGGGCTCAAGCAATCCTCCCGCCTCAGTCTCCTGAGTAGCTGGGACTACAGATGTGTGCCACCATGTTCAGCTAATTTTTTATTTTTATTTTGTAGCGATGGGGTCCCCAGGCTGGTCTGGAACTCGTGGCCTCAAGCAATCCTCTCACCTTGACCTCCCAAAGCACTGAGACTTTGGGCACAAACCACTGCATATGGCCTGCTTAGTTTTTTTTTTTTTTAGACGGAGTTTCGCTCTGTCCTCCAGGCTGGAGTGCAGTGGCACAATCTTGGCTCACTGCAACCTCCGCCTCCCAGGTTCAAGCGATTCTCCTGCCTCAGCCTCCCGAGTAGCTGGGACTACAGGCGTGTGCCACCACAACCAGCTAATTTTTTGTATTTTTAGTAGAGACAGGGTTTCACCGTGTTAGCCAGGATGGTCTCTATCTCCTGACCTCGTGATCCACATGCCTTGGCCTCCCAAAGTGCTAGGATTACAGGGGTGAGCCACCTGCTTAGTTTTTAATTAAAAAACAAAACAAAACAAAACAAAAAACCAGTCTGGGCATAGTGTCTCACACCTGTAGTCCCAGCACTCTGGGGGCTGAGGCTGGTGGATCACTTGAGCCCAGGAATTTGAAACCAGCCTGGACAATATGGTGAAACATCATCTCTACAAAGATTAGCTGAGCCTGGTGGGATATTCTTATAGTCCTAGTAACTTGGGAGGCTGAGGTAGGAGGATTATTTGAGTCCAGGAGGTCCAGGAGGCTGCAGTGAGCTATGATTGCACCACTGCACTCCAGCATGGGCAATAGAGTGAGACCCTGTCTACAAAAATACAAAAACAAAAAAAATAAGGTCAGGTGTAGTGGCTCATGCCTGTAATCCCAGCACTTTGAGGGGGCCAAGGTGGGAGGATCACTTGGGCCAAGCAGTTCAAGACCAACCTGAGCAACACAGTGAGACCTGTCTCTACAAAAGTTTTTAAAAATTAGCCAGGCATGGTGGCATGCGCCTGTGGTCCCAGCTACTCAGGAGGCTGAGGTGGGAGGACCACTTGAGCCTGGGAAGTCAAGGCTGCAATGAGCTGTGTTTTCGCCACTACACTTTCACTTTGGTGATCCTGTCTCAAAGTATATATTACTCAAAGAATCTAGACTATTAGAGCTGGAAGGGATCATAGAAGACCTCTACCTCCATGTTTCCTAAATTATGCTCCATGGAACCTTGAGGTACCTCGTGAAAAAAGGGTTCTGTGGCTAAATGGGTTTGGGACAAGTTGCATACTGTCTCATGCCCTCCTTCCTCTTTGTAGAAGCATGATTCTTCTCACCTTGCTACAGGCTCTGAGAAAGCCTGCAGACAATAAACTTATTTATCATTGTTTGATCCAGTGCTTCCCAATTTACTTGACTTCCCAAAGCTGCTTTCATCATGTGCAGAACATGTTTTAGGAACAAATGATTTATTCCATTGCCCGCATTTTAGTCTTGAAGAAACAAAGTGCCCCCAAAGCCGAGGGCTTTGTCAGCCCTGTGGCCTCAGGAGCTTTCTCTGTACTTCCCCTCACCCCTTCTTTCTCTCTCATGGGGAGCTGGTGCTTTAGCAGTGTGCAGAGCTGCAGGCCAGGCTGCTGCAAATGTCCCTGGCTGTGATTAGAGCCCCTGGTCTTATCAAAGCATCAGGATCCTAAAACACAGAGGAAGGAATTGTATCAGGGAGAAGCACTGGGTCCAGAAGACCCAGAGTCGGCTGAGTCACCATCCAGGTGTGGGACGTGGGTCTGGGGGACAGAGCAGCAAGGGCTGGAGACATGTCACAGCAAGCACCGAGAGGCACAGTCAGATGAGTTAAGCAGGTTCACTAATGGCAGGAGAGGTAACAGGCAGAGGGGACTGCAGTTCTCAGCTCCGTTGGGTGGTGGATCTCTTAGCCATGCTGAGTGAGGGACACCAGAAGAAAAGCAGGTTGGGAGGAGGGTAGGGATGGGGCTGCAGGAAGCGGGTTGAATTCCTGAACACAGGTGTGGAGGGTGGAGACCTGCAGAGAATGGGCTTATCTAGGAAAACAGCAGAGGGAACCCCGTGCCCCAGAGGGCGAACCCAGTGACTGCATAGGCCCTGGGGATGGAGATGGGGCAGGCAGCAATGGCAACCCTCCGCCAGCAGAGGGCCACGGTGTCCGCCATCCAAAGAGAAGTGACACAATGAAGCCCTCAAAGACATTATCTTGCCTTCTGGAACGAAATCCTTGCAACAAAGTTCCCCAACACAGCATTTAAAGGAGCTGAAGGCGGGCTGAGGGCAGCCAGTGATGACAGAGCCTTCTGGGCCTTTGCTGAGGCGTGCAGTCGCTGACAGCAGGGCAGTCGGGCCTCAGGGATTTCGGGCCGAAACGAGTTTTGTGGATACGTGAAGGAGACAGGGGCAGAGAGAGAGGGTGGGCATCTGCGAACTGGGAAGATTGACGAGGTTGCATGGTTCATAAATAGGAAAGTGGTAACATTCATGATTATTTAAAAATTTCCGTGAAATACTATAGTAAAGGTACAGAAAAGCATATAAAGTAAAAGTGCAGTTTAAGGGATGGCTGCCAAATGAAGGGCACCATTGCAGGAAGGAACAGGCCTGGCACCCCCAAATCCCCGAGGGGCCCTGCTGTGGTCACAGCCCTCTCACCCCCAGCTGTATCCACCATTCTGACACTTAGAGTAACCACCTTCTTGCCCTTCTGTCAGTTATTTACTACTTAATGATGCTTCCCTAAAGAATGCAGTTTAATTTTGCCTGTTTTGGAATTTTTGTGAATGGCTAGATTCCATCCTGTGAATATAAGCACACTGTTTCTCCATCCTGCTCTCCGTGGGTATTCAGTGCCATGCAGTCCAAGCGGTGATGAAGAATGCCATGCACACTCCTACCCAGGTTTCCTGGTGCTCATAACTACACATTTCAGGAGCACGTTTTGTATCAGCAACTTGGTGAAGACTGATGTCCTTTTGAGTTTTCGGAGGAAGTGCTGGTTCTCCTGCCCTTCTTCAGGGCCGTCCTCCGAGACTGCAGAGAACTAGTGACCACCCTGCTGGCTGCGGAGTTCCTGTCAGTCAGAACTCCTGTTTATTCTTCGCCCGGAACAGGGCCTTGCACCCATATGCAGACAGCCGATGCCGCGGGGTGAAGGAATGCTCCGGGAAATCTGGGAAAAGGCGACCAGGCACTTTAGATTGTGGGTCACCCTCTGCCTTCTAATCCTCCATCACTTAGGGGAGAAAGGAGGTAGCCACAGGCTGGCTTTTCCAGGAAAGCCTCCGAAAAACAGACGGACCCAGAGGGACCGGACAGAAACGCTCGGAGGTGCACGACGGTCCGAGCAGGCCCCTGACTGCTGGAATGGGCGTGTCCGCTGATCGGATCCCTGATACCAGCTACAATTTACTAAAAACTTCTTAGACTTTCTAAGTGCTTTAAACGGATTATCTGGGTTCTGGGGCCGCGCCGGGAGGTGGCGGTGTGGTCCTGCGCGAGCGGCCGGCCGCGTTCAAGTTCAAGCTCCGGGCTGGGAGGGAGCTTCCCGACCTCCGTGTTTCTGTAGTAACTTAAAGAGCCAGGCTGGGGGCTGAGGGGCTGAGGGTGGGAGGGTTCTGCGACCCCCACCGGGGGGCGGCGGGGAAAGCGAGGGCGCGTGGCCTCCCCCCCCCACGGCTCCGGTGGCACAGCCTGGGGGCCCGGCTCCTCCCCGTCGGGAAGACGCCGCTTTTCTGGGTGGCAGTGAAGGGTCCCCGGGGCCGCGCCCGCCCCCGCGCCACACGGGCCGCGCCGCCCTCGGCCCTCGTCCCCGCTCCCGCCCGCGGTTCCCACCGCCCGGCGAGGTCTCCAGGCCCCTCCCCGGGTCCCCGCCCCAGGCCCCGCCAGACCCGGCGCCGCCGCCGCCGCCGCCGCGGACCCCGCCCGCGCGCCCAGCCCCGCTCCCCCCGCGAGCGCGCTCCCGCCGCCGGCCTCGCCTCCCCTCCCCCTCCCTCCTCCTTCCTCCCCCGCCCCTCCCGCTCCCGCTCCCGCCGCCGCCTCCGCCCGCCGCCCCGGCCGCGTCGGGTAAACCTGTTTGGCGAGGCGGCCGCGCCGGGGCGGATCGTGCGGCCGGCGGCTCCCTCGCGGCTCGCGGCGTCGGGGCCCGTGGCGCGCGCGCGGCCGCCCCTCGGCCCCGGAGCCCCTCGGCGGCGCCACCATGTACTCGGGAGCCGGCCCCGGTGAGTCCTCGCGCTCGGGGCGCCCGCCCGGCCGTTCGCGCGCTCCTGCCCGTGGTTGGCGGGCCCGGCGCGGGCGGCAGGGGCCGGGGATCGGGGGGCCGCGGGGTCGGGGCGGCGGGGGCCGGGGGCGGGCGAGCCGGGGCCGCGCTTGGGGGCTCGAGGAGCGGCGGCGGCGGGGCCGAGCCGGCCGTTTTCTCGGCCCCGCGTTGGACGCGCAGCCCCGGCCTCCTCGGCCCCCGCGAGTCGTCGGGGCGCCCCGCGCGGCCTGGGCCCCTCCCGCGCCTCGGGCCCGCGTCCCAGCGTCCTCGCATCCCCCGCCCGGGGCCCGCGGGCTGGGGCCGGGGCCGAGGCGGCCGCCGCGTGTAGGCCCGAGGCCCGGAGCGCCCCGCTTGGCCCGGCCTCGCTGCCCGGGCGGGGATGGGGGCGCCGCAGCCCGGCCTGGCCTGACCCTAAGCGCCTGAGCGGGTGGAGGCCGGGTCGGGGCGCACGGCCGGGAGGGGAGGGGGCTGCGCCGGTCCCGACCCCAGCCGCGGTGAGTCTGTGGCGCGCTCGGTTGTGGTCCTTCTTGTTGCCAGCACTTCTTCGGCCCCTTTTCCCAAGGAAAGTCTGGAAATGCTGAATTTTGGCCAATTCCTGTAGTTAGGACTGTCGCCTGGAAAGGGGAGGACGCGGCTCCCCGGAACCCTCAAACTGCGTGCGCGGCTCGTTCTCATTCCAGACACGCCGGCCTCCCCATTCAAGTGCTAATTCCTTTTACAATTTCCTAGGAGAGGTGAGGCGAGGTGGATTCCTGTAGCACCCCTTGTTGCTAGTCGGCCTTTCTCTGGAAAAGTTCTAAAAAACTTAAAGCAGTAGCGCATTGTTTTTCTTTTTAAATGCAGAGTAGAAGGCGGTTTCCTTGCTGGGCCAAAAAAACGGTCAGGTGTTCTCCTGCTTTTGGCGTGCTCCCACCAGGCACGTGGCTCCTGGCTCTCTCGGCCGGCCTGGCCGCTGGGACGGGGCACCGCCTGCTCCCCTTTGTCCGCTGGGCCCCAGCCGGGCCGCAGGCGGCGCAGGCCCCGCCGCGCTCGGGGCTTATGTTTACCCGGCCGGGCGAGGAGGCTCGCATTCCCGATGCTGCCCTCGTTGCTGCAGACCGGCCCCAAATTGTGGGGTCCGGAAGGCCCCCTGGCCCACCTGGGTCCGTTGATGGTGGCCCCCACTGCTGGAGCTGTTGGCTCTGTGCCTTGCGAATGTCGCGTCTTTTTTCTGATGTCATTTAGAAAGCTTCAACAAGGCGGAGTCTGACCAACTTTTCAACCCCTGAGGGCCATCAGCAGTTTGAAGAATGATTTTCCCCCTCCACATGGGAGGGGCCACAGTCCTGGAGCAGATGCTGGCCTCTAGAGGCCCTGGGTGGCCAGGGCCCCTCTTGGGAAAGGACCGGGCATCCCCTTGTGAGTTGGGACCTTCCAGCTCCTTTTTGTAGAGGAACCCAGCTTATGGGACTGACAGCACTACATTTTTTCACGTTATCAGTTTTAAAAGTTGGAGGCCCAGAAAAGCTGAAGAGGCTTTAAGGAAGGTCAAGCTTTCTGTGTTGTGTTTTGCGTGTTACTTAATTCACTCCACTTGCTGAGGTTGGTGGTGTTTGTGAAGACAGACAGCCGAGGCTCACAGAGGTTGAGAACTTCACCAAGGTCACACAGCAGTGAGTGAGTATCAGGACAATCGGTCCGACTTCCGAGCTGGTTCTCTGGGTGCCTTCCTCAGGGCAGTCCCTTTGAAGCCCTATAACCCAGACCCACAGTAAGAAGTCTCTGTTAGGGCTGGACTGGACCAGCACCTGCCCGCATACTTGTCATTGACAGCGGGGCTTCAGGAAGCAACCCCAGCTCACTGCTGTACTGTGTGCACTGCCCCGGGATGCTGTCTTGTCGATTTCATTTTTCAGCATACCTTGGCCCTCATGATCCACAGGCTCGTTTCTGTCACTCGCTGCTTTTTGGAGATTGTTGCTGTGGTGTGGGCCTGGTAGGGAGCGGACCCTCTGGAACAGGACAGTGGTTGAAAGAATAAATGTGTCTGCAGGATAATTCATAGCTAATGGCAGGATGGGAATGAACCCAAGTTTCAGGTTGTACAAACGTGCTGTAATTATAAGTCTGTGGTGCAGTTCCATTTTATGCTACACATTAAGGCTTTTAATTTTGTGTAAAAGGAATTTTTGGAATAGTCTTCATTGAGACTCTTTTTAATCTTATACTTTCTAATTTAGAATTATAAGACATTCAATTTGAATTACAGAAAAATTACATTGGGAGGCCAAGGCGGGCGGATCACGAGGTCAAGAGATCGAGACCATCCTGGCCAACATCATGAAACCCCGTCTCTACTAAAAATACAAAAATTAGCTGGGCGTGGTGGTGCACGCCTGTAGTCCCAGCTACTCGGGAGGCTGAGGCAGGAGATTCGCTTGAACCCTTGAGGCAGAGGTTGCAGTGAGCCAAGATTGCGCCACTGCACTCCATCCTGGGGACAGAGTGAGACTTGGAGACTCCATCTCAAGAAAAAAAAAAAAAGAAAAGAAAAATTACAAATAGTTTTGCTACTTCCAATTGTAACACCCTTATTAGGCAACTTACTAATTTAAAAAACAGTTCACAATAGCTCTACATTATACCAATCACAAACAAATGCTGTTACATATGTGAATGCTATTTAGAATCTGAAGTTAGAAATGTTACTATTTTTTCGTTTTTTGAACTGAGTTAGTTGTTTAAGATGGGTGGATTCTCCAATGACCTTGAACCTTCACTGATGAACAAATTAGTTTTTTGGTTTTTTAACCATTTAAAGGTCCTGATCTGTGTCTGGTGATTGCCTGCCCCCAGGATATTGTCTCTTATGGTTTTGCTACACTTTCAAGCTCCCGTGTGTTACACCCCTCGCAGATTTGCCACAAAGTAACCTCTGTGACATCTAAGACTTGACAGTTGTCTAAATAGGATTGTGACTTTGAGAAGAGCTGACCTTCACTGTGGTTTATAGAGCCATTTAACTCCTCCTGCCCCCTCTCCCCCTTCCCTCAGTGGTCCCCATGAAGGTATGGCCACTTCTCCCAATACTGGTGCCCATCTGCCATGGCAGGATATCACTCTCTACCCGTGGGGCAGTTGACATGGCCGAGGCCATCGCAGCATGGCTGGGTATTTGTGCAGAGTCCCCCTTGGGTCTTTGATAAACCGTGGGGAATAATTTAAGTAAGTGCATAGGAAAAAAAGATGTAAACGCTTCCAAACTCCTAAACCCTGTGCAATTTGAAGAAGCAGAATTATTTTTTAACTTCTAGTTTCCATGTCAAAAGTTTCCACAATGCCAGTTGGGCTTATTCTCTGTGAGTTGTACAGTGAATGCTCTCCTGTAATGGTCCAGTCTCATAAAATGTGGTTTTGTTTCATGAATCGTTACTGTGAATCTTCAAAACGTAACATTTGAGTTTTAAAAATAGTTAATATTGTGAAATAATTGAAAAGACACAAAAGTAGAGTGACTCATTTAATACCCCTCCATTGATCCATTAGGAAGCTTTAGCAGTCATCAGGGTTCTCCACATTTGCTTCAAATATGCCCCTTTTGTTTGTGGACATTTTCCAAAGTGAATTGCAGACCTGTCATTTTACCTCGATATTTAAATATGCGTGTCTAAAGCAATGGAGACGTTTTGAACATACCCCAGTGCCGTTATGACAGTTAACAGTCTGTGATCAATTTCTCTCATATTCTCAGAAGTGTGTTTCCAGTTGGGTGCTTTGGATCCTGAATTTTAACCAAAGTTCACACACACATTTGGGTCTCTGCCTTCTGCCTCTAAAGCTAGCCCACCCTCTCTCTTCTCCCTGCATTTGACTTGTTATATTTACGTCTTTTTTTTTTTTCTTTTTTTGTTTTTGAGACGGAGTCTTGCTCTGTCACCCAGGCTGAAGTGCAGTGGTACCATCTTGGCGCACTGCAACCTCCTCCTCCTCCCAGGTTCAAGCGATTCTCCTACCTCAGCCTCCTGAGGAGCTAGGACTAAGCCACCATGTCCGGCTAATTTTCGTATTTTTGGTAGAGATGGGGTTTCACCATGTTGGCCAAGCTGGTCTCAAACTCCCAACCTCAGGTGATCTACCTGCCTCGGCCTCCCAAAGTGCTGGGATTATAGGCGTGAGCCACCACGCCCGGCCTACATCTTTTAAAGTCTCTTTTCTTCAGAGCATTCGTGCCTCCCCTCCCCCTCCGTTTTTTCTTTAATGGTTTTAGAAAGAGCCCCATTGCTCAAAATCTTTGTTTTTTGGTCTCCGTTTTGTTGAGGGGGGCTGTTTGGAGACCCAGTTGCTCATGGTTTTAATTCTGACACATTTAAGTGGTGTTTTGTTTTGTTTTGTTTTGTTTTGTTTGTTTCTGAGGGTTGGGGTTGTTCTCTGTTGCCCAAGCTGGAGTGCAGTTACACAGTCATGGCTCACTGCGGCCTCAAACTCCTGGGCACAAGCTGCCCTCCCGCCTCAGCCTCCCTAGTAGCTGAGACTGCAGACATGTGCCACCATGCCCAGTGAAGGTGTTTTACTTTTTTAGAGATGGAGTCCTGATATGTTGCCCAGGCTGTTAAGCAGAGTGTTGGGGCAGGTCCCTTTGCATCTTGAGTTTTCAGTTGCAGCAGAATCCTTTTTGTGGTCCTCTTTCAGCAGAAGCGACACTGTATGACCTATGGCAAATACGGAAGATAACTGGAGGCTCTTGTGCAGTTTATCTCTTACAGTTATTTCAAATAAGAGGGATTCTTTTCTCCCCAGTGTTGGGTTGGGAATGGCTCCCTCCTTCACATACCTCTGCCCTTATCGTTTGTGGCCAGCTCTGTGCTGCTTGTGGTTGCTCTCTCCTCCTCACTGGGGATCTGCTGGCCCACGCCACACATTGAGAGCCCCAAGCCTGCTGCTGCGGTCAGGGGCCTGCACTTGTTCGCTGTAGCCACTATTCTAATTTTTTCCTCCAAAAGTTTAGGAACTTGAAACCACTCTTTGTTCTTGGTCCTTTACACGTTGTGACCAAATCGCCAGGCCCTCCCAGTTTCTGTCTCCATAGAGCTGCACTCAGGGTGAGGAGACACTTACCATCTGTGCTGGGAGCTTCCTCCAGGGCAGTGGGCACCTGTAAGCTTTCCCTGGTACGAAAGGCAGACACAAGAACTGTCCGTGCAAAGCAGGGTGGACGGGCGGCCTCTCAGATTCAGTGCGTTTTTAAAATCTGGGGCTTGTGTGTAGCTTAAAGATGAACAGGCTGGAACATTTTAAACTTGGTTCACCCCTGATGGCACTGCACTTCCTGAAATCCTCAGAAAATCTGATGGGCGTGAGTGTGGTGTCATTGAGGTTGCCACTAGTTCTTTCCAAAGGGTGCTGACGCGTGTCCCCGTTGTGAGCTGGGAGAAGCAGGGTGTGGGAGGTGGGCCAGGCCTCCCTGGGTCTGCCAGGAACCGGGCTGTGTGGGTTGGATCAGGAACTGGAAGCCCCACCTCTCTCCTCTCCTCTCCCCTCCGCTCCCCTCCCCTCCCCTCCCCTCTCCTCCCCTCCTCTTCCCCCCCCCCTTCCCTTCCCCTCTCCTCTTTTCTTTTCTTTTTTTGACAGGGTCTCACTCTCATGGCCCAGGCTGGAGTGCAGTGGCACAGTCATGGCTCACTGCAGCCTCAACCTCCCCGGGCTCAGGAGATCCACCTCAGCCCTTTTGGGCAGCCTCCCAGGTAGACTGCAGCTGTGGACCACCGTGCCTAGCTAAGTTTGTGGAGAGACGGGGTTTCCCTGTGTTGCCCGGGCTGGTTTGGAGCTCCTGGATTCAAGTGACCCACCTGCCGCAGCCTCCCAAAGTGCTGGGGTTACAAGTGTGAGCCACTGCGCCCGGCCCCCTCCTTTTTCATCTTCTCACTGTCATCGAGATGGACAGACAGGAGTCTGGTCAGAACTGCAGCCCCGTCCGCATCTCCTCGTGTGGTCTCAGTTTTCTCACCTGTAAAGTGGGGACTTTGGCCTAGATGACTAGCATCCTCTCCAACCTTACTTCCCCCATACAGTGACTTTTCTGCCTTCCCACCTGGCCCCGGGCACGGGTGCCTGCGCTGAAGGGAAGCAGCACATTCCCCACGAATCCTTAGTCTTCATACAGTGACCCAGGACAGAAGAGAAGGTGCTGGAGGCCTGCAGTGACAGCCGGGGCCGAGGTCACATTGGCTGGCAGAGCCTGGCCCCTACTGTTTCATGCAGTGTTTCTCTTCCTGTTTGATCTGTCAAAAAAGTCCGTGGCCCCCAGAGTCGCGCGTTTATTATTAGTTTTTAAACTTTAAAAAAATTTATTTATTTATTTATTTATTTTGAGACAGAGTCTCTCTCTGTTGCCCAGTCTGGAGGGCAGTGGCACAATCTCAACCCACTGCAACCTCTGCCTCCCAGGTTGAAGTGATTCTTGTGCCTCAGCCTCTTGAGTAGCTGGGACTACAGGCATGTGCCACCATATACCCAAATTTTTTTTTGTATTTTTAGTAGAGATGGGATTTTGCCATGTTGCCCAGACTGGTCTCAAACTCCTGAGCTCAGGTGATCCACGTGGCTCAGCCCCCCAAAGTGCTAGGATTACAGGTGTGAGCCACCGCGCCCGGCCTATTATTATTATTGTTGTTGTTGCTATTATTATTTTGAG
The DNA here is from genome assembly GCF_029281585.2 of Gorilla gorilla gorilla. NCBI lineage: Eukaryota > Metazoa > Chordata > Mammalia > Primates > Hominidae > Gorilla > Gorilla gorilla. The sequence continues at coordinate 146,479,509 of NC_073231.2, read as the reverse complement.
GTGGGGTCTCACTCTGTTGCCCAGGCTAGAGTGCAGTGGCATAGTCACGGCTCACTGCAGCCCTGACTTCACGGGTTCAAAAGATCCTCCCACCTCCACCTCCCAAGAAGCTGGGATTATTTTTTGTAGAGATGGAGGTCTCCCTATGTTGCCCAGGCTGGTCTCACTCCTGGCCTCAAGTAATCCTCCTGCCTTGGCCTCCCAAAGTGCTGGGATTACAGGTGTGAGCCACTACACCCAGCACGGAGTTGAGCATTTCTTAGAAGCATCTGTGTTGCTTAACACTGCAGAATATTATGCACATGCACAGGGAATAAAAAATATCTGCAGGTACACACACGCACACAGGTATGTAACACACACACACGCACACACACACGTGCCTGCAGCTCCACGTGCCTGGCTCCCTGGTGGGGCTGCCGTCCTCCTCATTCCTGGGGCCTCACACACGTGGGTGTTCGTTCCCTGGGGAAGCAAAAGTGGCTCAGGAGGCAGCGCATCTGGCAGCCCCAGGAAGGCAGTGGGTCAGGGCAGGCTGGGCCGAGCTCTGGGGTGGGGCCTGCCCACAGCTGGCGCTCAGTCAGTGGGCGCTGCGGCCGGGGGAGCAGGAATCACAGAATTACCTGAAAGCTTTTTCTGGTCTCTGCCCTGAAGACCTAGGAAGCTGATTTCACAGATGTCCCAGGTGATTGTCCATTAGGCCGGGTTTGGGACCCCCTGGTTTTGGGATAAGGGTGGGGAGAGGAGGTAGAAGCCCTCGAGCAGCTCCAGGGAGCATCCTCCTGAGAGTGGAATTGAGGGAGGGAGGAGCCCATGCCAGAAACCTGGAGGACAGCCCCGAGACAGTGGGGGCAGCAGCCCTGGGGGGTGCATCTGTGGGAGATCGCATGTTGGGTGTCCCACAGCGGACTTTGTGGTGGTCTCCTTTACTGATGAAGCGTGGAGCTCTGACAAGTGACCGCCATGCTTGTGTGCGGTGCCGCCTGTGGTTCCATGTTGCTGTGAACACAGCTAGTCCACTACCAGACGGAAGGGGACTTCTGAAGGTGATTACCGGGGCTTCAGTAAATGCAATGCAAATTGGCCAATACCTGTTTTTAAGGACCTATATCCCAAAACAAACACAACTGCAGCAAGGCTTAGAAACAGCCAGACTCAGGAGCCCAGGTGGCCCCTAACCCGAATCTCTTACTGTAATTGACATCCATCTTGGGAAAATCCTACTGGGGCAGTAACTCAGGGCAATGTTGTCGTTATCCACGTCATTTCTGAGTGTTTCAGCTCTGTTTTGTCCTTAGAGAGTTAGTGTACGCTGCTGCCAGAAGGCAGCCACTAGAAACTTTCATCTTGCAGCTGCACATAAAAAGATCAAAAACTGAAGTTCATAGGTCATAACCATTTGAGATGTTTGTCAGGTTTGCCTTATTGAGTAAAATAATACAACTGTTGTGAGTTTGTCTTTCCAACATCATGTTGACTTGTTGGAGGAGTTTGCATCAGCACTCTTGTTCCGACGGTCGGAGGACTCGAGGGTGCTTTGCCCTGTTTCTTTTTGGCTTTGATAGTGAAAGGATCCTCCCGTGGGACCCACATTCCCAAGCTTCTCCGGTGTCTTGCTCTAAGTGAGGTTATGCAGGGGAGGAAGGTGGCGGGCACTGGATATAAATGGGGAGTTCTTTAGCCCCTGCTTTGGGGTGGGTGTCTGAGTCCCAGTTATGATTGATGGGATGATCAGTGTCCTGTGTGTGTGGCGCCTGGTGTGCTCAGAGACCTGGACACCATTCTGGTCTGAGCACAGCCTCATGCTCGTGTGCAGGCTGAGCAGTGGGAATGAGAAGCCCAGGGAGGCCCTGAGGGATGGCGGCCTCCCTGCCCCTCAAGCTGGCAAGCCGGGGCATCATTTGTTTTATGTTTTTTTGCAGGGACAAAGGAATTAATAGAGTAACACGGGTAAAAAATGCAGAGAAAGCAAAGGAAGATGCCAAGAGTGATGAGAGGGGTGACTTGGAACAAATCTGTGTGTGGAGGTGTCTGAGCTCTTGGGAGTGGCTGGGGGCTCATGTGACGTTGAAGGATGCCCGCCTCAGCATAACACCACCCTGAGCGCAGGCTCAGGTCAGGCCCACCTCGCTGGAATCCTGGCCACGTGATGGGCGTCTCACCTCACCTCTCCGAACCTCAGTCTCCTCTTCGTACAGAGTGAAAAGCTCGTCCTCATGGTGGTGGTGCTTTGATCAGAGGAGATGATGCGGGCGACCTGCAGTTGTGTCCCACATGCGGGGCCCTCAGAAGGTCCCTCTGATGGTGGCTGTTACTCCCGCCGTGATGGGGGCGTTACTCTGCCTGGCAGTAGGGCGGGCGTTCCTCCTCCCTTTGATCCTCTTTGTTGACCTCTGGGTCTTTACTTTGCAAGCAGGGAGGGATAAGAAAACATTTAAAAAGGCTTATCTCTGATAAATAACACTCATCTGTCTGGTGTCCACAGCGGCCTTGAGAGGCTCGGGCCAGGGACACAGAAGATGGCCTGTGTCGCTCAGAGCTCACCTCCATACAGACCCAGGCCCGCCGGACCCCGACAGCTCTTGGGGACCTTCCTTGCCCGCTCGTAGACAGGAGCGACGCCGAAAGGGCGCCAGCTGTGCCCCCCCAGGCCATGAACCCAGCTGAAGCCGGTGGAACTAGAAGGCCACGTGCTGCCCATGGCTTTGCCGTGGTGGCTCGAGTGGCCCTATTGGTGACTGGGGCAGGGGGGCCTTGCTGGGCGCACCTTGGTCCCTGTGCGTGCTGCTGCTCCGTGAAGTATGCAGTTTGCCAGATGCTAAAGCACGTGCCTCACTGTAAGAACGGTCACATTAGGTGTGGATGGATTCTCAGTTCTGAGACGCTCACTCATCACATCTTAACTTCGCTGTTGGCCCTGGAAGCTTTTGGGGGGGTGGTCCCTGTTCTGTGCAGCTCCCCTGAGGAGTGCAGAGCATTCTCCTGGAATGTTTTGAAACATTTGAGGGTGACCCTGTGGACATAGCCTGGCCATTCCAGGACTGGCAGGTGAACACAGGATCTGGTCGGGGATGCGCATGGTAGAGTCCGCGGGAACTCTGGTTGGACTCCCTCTGGGAAGCTCTGCAAAGGATGTGCCATTGGAAGGAGCCAGGCCGGGGGTGAGGCCCGTTCATGGTGTGTGATTGAGGAGAGGGCTTGGGGGCAGCATCAAAACAGGACTCACCAGTGAGCCAGGTGTAAAGCACCCCCTGGATACGAGGGATGAAAGAAAGACCATGGTTGAGCAGGGTCAGGGGCTGGGGCTGGGGAGGGGCGAGTTGCCTGGTGGTCAGCACAGGCCCACCAAGAAAGAGTAGGACTGGACAGGGGTCAGTGGCTCACGCCTGGAATCCCAGCACTTCGGGAGGCCAAGGCGGGCGGATCACCTGAGGTCAGGAGTTTGAGGCCAGCCTGGCTAACGTGGTGAAAACCTGTCTCTACTAAAAATACAAAAATTAGCTGGGCATGGTGGCAGGCGCCTGTAATCCCAGCTACTCGGGAGGTGGAGGTTGGAGCGAGCTGAGATCGCGCCACTGCACTCCAGCAAAGGAGGGATGCAGCCAGGGCCCAGGTGCAGGCTGAGGGCAGGGAGATCAATACCAGGGACGTGCAGCAGGGACTGAGCAGAGGAGGGCCGCCAGCTGACTTAGTCTTTAAAAGGATCCCTGTGGCCACTGTGTTAGAAACAGACCAAGAGGGTGGGGTGGAAGCAGGGAGGCCTTCCTGGAGGAGGCTGCTGGGATGGTCCCAATGGAGGGCATGCTCCTGAGCAAGGGGGCCGTTGGAAGGAGCGGGATGGGGGTGTGTGCCATGCACTATCCCCCGCCTCCAGCATGGTCTGTCTGTGGTTGATGCTGCTTCTCTTTGAGCCTCGTCCTGTTTCCCGTTTCTCATTGCAGATCCCAGTGGCATCGTCTTGTTGACGGATGTTTCAGAAGATGTCACCGCATGACATGGGTGTGTGTCTGTCTTCCTCTGTGCTCCTTACGTGCCCTGCATAGTTTCCGGCATCCGAAGTCCAACCCTTCCTCCCAGCCGGGGAGCACACGGTGCCAGAGTTGCCCGTTGCTCACTGGTGTGGATGTTCACAGTTGGTGGCCTCGGAATGCGAGGACCAGAGCCTCCTCCTGAGCCCCCAGCCTTGCTGTTAGTTGGGGACACTGGCTGCTCAGTGCTGCCGTCTCCCGCAGCTGCATCTCCTGGGTGTAGCCCGGCATGCCCTCTGTTCCGAGTGTCTTTCTTGCAGATTGGTGGCCGGAGCTGGAGGGGTGTTTGGATGCAGGCTCTCCAAGTTTGGGTTTGTTCTGCCACTGTCCATCCCTGTCCAGGGTGAGGTGCTCACTGCCATGCACGCCGGCTCTGTGCCCTGAGGTGCGTGCAGTGTGGACGTTCTGGCTGCACTTCTACAAATGGGGACTCGCCCTGCTTGGCTGTTTGGGGTGTGCTTGAAGGCAGGGGGCAAGGCTGGCCCAGGTGGGCTGCCTCCCAGAGTGAGGCAGGGCTCCAGAGGGGGCAGAGCCGGGTGACCCAGTCGAGACCTGCTGGGTGGGGGCTCTTCGGAGCTGGCCTGAGGACAGTGGGTGCCACCCATGCAAGCCAGTGTGAGTGTCTGTTATGGACAAGCTTGGTTCCAGAAACCCAGGAGGGGACGGTCCATCGCACTCGCCCTGCACCTTCCTGGCTCCCCGTGCATCTCGCCCTATGGTGGGCTCTCCTGTCCTCCTGTCTCCATCACCCACTGTGACCTCCTTGCCCCGGGATCATCTTGGTTCCCTTGTGTCTATGCAGTGTTCGCCATGTGTCTTCTTTAACTCACTAAAGGCTTACTGCCTTTAGTCATTTCTTTGTTTAAGAGTTAAATCTGCATGTTGAAACTCGCTTACCCTTTTGAAAAGTTCTACAGCCATCCCGCCCTGGGGCCTCTTTTTCTTGTGGTTTGTGGCTCGGTGGCATGTGGCCTCCCAGGGCTGTGTTTGGGACGGGAGGTGGCATCTGTGGCCTGGCAGGGGTGATGATGGTGGCCATTATGGAGGGAGGGGCCATGGGGCCGCATCCGTAGCACTGAGGGAGACAGGTAACAGGTGTGCACGGGAGGGAAGCGTGGCCACATCAGGGGGCACGCAGCAAGACGGCACCCTCCGCTCCCACCAGCCCTGCCCTTCTGGGTGTTGCTAGGTCCAGGTGTGACCCGTGTCCAGCCGGGGGCCTGACTGCTGACTGGCTGCTGGAGGCTGACTGCCTCCCTGTGTGCCCTCAGGAGACAGGCCAAGGCTGGAGTGCCGAGGGACGTGTGGCAGTGACATCGGATGAACCATTGTAAGATGAACAATTCAGTGGCGTGTAGCGCATTCACAGTGTGGTGCAGCCATCATCGCTGTCTACTTCCAAACCGTTTCATTCCCCCAAGAGGAGACCCCGTGTGCATTATTCCCCCAAGAGGAGACCCCATGCGCATTAAGTAGTCACCCCCATTCGCTCCCACCCAGCCCCTGGGAACTACCCATCTGCGTTCCGTCTCACTGGATTGACCTGTTCTGAGTACGTTCTATAGATGAAGCCACGCAGCCAGTGAAGTCTTGTGTCTCCTTCTTTCACTCGGCATGTCTTCACGGTTCACACGGCAGCATCAGTGTTTCATTTCTTTTTGTCATCAAGTATCCGAGTGTATGGATATGTCCCAGTTCATCTGTGATTTGGCTTGTTTCCACCTTTTGGCTATTGTAAATAGTGCTGCTGTGAGCATTTGTGTACAAGTTTTCCTGTGAACGTGTGTGTTCATTTCTCATGGGCTAGGTGAGATGGTCACTCTGTGTTTAACTTTTCGAGGACCCGCTTAGCTGTTGTACAGTGGCTGCACCATTTCCATTCCCGCCAGGGGTTCACGAAGGGTTCAGTTTCTCCGCGTCCTCATCAACACTTGTTACTATCCTCTGAACCTTTTAGAAAGTGAACCATACTAAATCATTTCTAGCAGATTAGTTACCAGGGTGGAAAAAAATGTTAGATTTAAGATGTTTTGCCCAGATCACCTAATAGGTATTAGATGTGTTCATTTCTTCATGCCAGAGCGTACAGCATATTTGGAACCTGGATGACTAAATGAACATAATAAAGGTGAACATCACTGAACAAGGCCGAAAAGGGAGTCCGGTACCCAGACTCCATCCTGGATGCCTCATATGTCAAAGAAGCTTGTTCCTTGAGTCAGTGTTGAGTGACAGCTATGTGCTGGGGTCATGCCCGTGCCTGGGGACAATGGTGAATGGACACAGTCTTGGCTTCTGCCCTGCGAGCTCACGGTCTGAGTCATGAACGTAGATGTGAGTCTGTGAGCAGTCACTCAAATCCATGGAAAATGGCAGGTGTCTCCAGCGAAAGCAAGTGCTTGGTCCAGTAGGAGGGGCAGGAAAGTGGCCTGGAGCATGGGGTGTCCGGGACTGCTGCGGCCAGAGGCTGCCAGGGAATGGCCATCATCATCCAGCCCAAGGAGGGGCAAGTGTGGGAGGCAGGCAGGCCCACCGGCTGCAGGGTGGAAAACGGTTGGCAGGTGGCTTGGAGATCATCAGAAATGGCACCTCTGAGGGCAACTGTGGGTGGAGAGATGGAGCAAATGTGGCGTGAGGGAGAGGCTGCTGCCCATAGAACTTCTGCTCCTTTGGCATGGATGGGCACAATTCAGGAGGCAGGGAGATCGCTTGAACCCAGGGGTCCAGGCTGCAGTGAGCTATGATCATGCCATTGCACTCCAGCCTGGGTGATGGAGCGGGACCCTGTCTCTTTTTTAAAAAGAAAAGGAGACCAGATTTATGTTGAATTTGCAAACTTTGAGAAAAATTTTTTTTTTCTTTTTCTTGGGGACAGGGTCTTACTCTGACACCCAGGCTGGCTTGCAGTGGCACAATCTCAGCTCAGTGCAGCCTCTGCCTCCCTTGCTCAAACGATCCTCCTGCCTCAGCCTCCCACAGATGCATGCCACCATGCCTGGCTAATTTTTTTTGTATTTTTTGTAGAGACAGGGTCTCGCCATGTTAGCCTGGGCTGGTCTCAAACTCCTGAGCTCAAAGTGATTTGCCTGCCTCAGCCTCCTAAAGTGCTAGGATTACAGGCATGAGCCACCGTGCCCGGCCGAGAAGTTTTAAAGGGCTTTTTATTGTGGAAAAATTCAAATGTACATAAAAGTGGAGGAGAAGATATAAGGAACACTCATGTGGCCATCACTCATCCTGTCCTCCTCTCCTGCTCCGCACCCTCCATAGTTTGAGTCATATCATTTCATTCATAAATACTCTCCTACCATTTTACTTGACAATGATTTTAGGCTTACAGAAAAGTGGCCAGAGTAGTGCAGGGCTCCTATAGTTGGCTTCCCCTGTTGCCATCATCTCGTCTGATCGTAGGGCAGGTTAGCATTGCTACAGGCTTCTTACCCGGCCTACAGCTCTTAGGCACATCTGTCCATTTGACTAATGGCCATTTTCTGGTTAGTCCGTGCTCACTTCTGGAGCCCCCCCCCACCCAGGCTCCCACATGGCCGGTGCTGTTGCCTGAAGGCCCCTCTTCCTCCTGACGTGGGACCCCTTCAGGTAGCCCCGCATCTTTTCAGCGTGCCCCTTCACGTTCTGACTGTTCCTCTTCTGGAACCTGCAAGATGCTCTGGGATCCTTGTATTTTTCCTGCACCAGCCCGTTTCGTCCCTGAGCTTCTGTTATTTTGTTGGAGGATGGTGCTAGAAACACAGGTCTGGATGCAGGCAGGAGACACACGCGTCCACACTAGCATGCGTGTGTACGCACATCTACGTGTGCTTATCCCCCGCGTTCATGTTAAAAACCATGGGATCATACCGGTGTTTCAGATTCACATCCACCCCAGCAGGGTTTCTCGCCTCCTCCATTGCTTATAACCTTAGCAGGTGTTGAGAACCCTGGCGCTCACTGTCCACAGAGTGTGTGCTTATTCGTTGAAACCTAGCGTGTCTGTAGAGTGTGGAGAGTTGCCGGCCCGCACCCCTGTGAGACAGACTTTCTGACCGGAGCCCTCATGTGTGTGGCTCTTCTTGTCCTTGGCCTTACAGTGCTGTCGGATCGCTGCTTTCCAGAGTTGCCTGGGGGTAGGTCCCTCCTCTTCTGTGCTCTGCAGCGCAGTGAGCGGCCCTCGCCTCAGGCCTCCCGCGGCTTCCTCAAGCCTCTGGCCTGCCCGGTCCCTGGCACCAGGTCTGTTTTCCCTGCTCCCTTCTCTCTGACCCTGCTTTGGTCTGAGCCGTGCCTCTGGGCCCCAGCATTGCTGGGCCGCGTTGTCGTTTTATTTCTCTTGTGTCGTTGGGTCTAGTGTAAGACATTCAGTGGATCGTTGTGGATGGTCATTAGTGGTCCAGAGTGGAAAGTGAGGTTGTTGTTGGTGGTGTACTTACAGCTCCTGTTAGGGAGCTGTTCCTGGTGTTGCCCGTGAATATTAGAGTCGCTCCCGAGCCCGCGCCACAGCACATCCCTAGCGACTTGGCGACAGTGGCTGCCAGGTGCGGGTGGCTGTGTCTTGTATACACTGTGTGTGGGCAGCCCGGGGCCAGGGGCCTCCTCCTTCCATGGCAGCCTCTGTCTGCATCACAGAGATAAGGCCGCGGCTGCCACCAGGATAAGGAGCCAGCAGCTGCTCTCGGAGGAGCCGCCCTGACCCCTCCCCATCATGCCGCCGTGGGGTTTCCATGCAGAATTTTCCTTGGGCAGAGTTGCTTTTTGATTCTAGTTTTTAAAAAAACTGTTCTTTCCATCATGATAAAAAGAAAGACATGCTCATTTCAAATAGTTTAGGAGATGTGGAAGTAAAAAGAAAAAAAAACCCACCTGTAATATTACTCACAAGAAATATGTTTTCTTTTCTTTTCTTTTCTTTTTTTTTTTTTTGAGACAAGGTCTCACTCACCCAGGCTGGAGTGCAGTAACACAATCACGGCTCACTGCAGCCTTGGCCTCAGGAGATCCTCCCACCTCAGCCTTCCAGGTAGCTGGGACTGCAGGTGCACCCCGCCACCCTGGCTGATTTTTTGTGGTTTTTGTAGAGACGGGTTTTCACCATGTTACCCAGGCTCACACATTTCTATACATGGGTGGACAGTTGGGATCAGCCACATTTATGATTTTCTGTCTTTCCTTTTCACTTAATGTCTTGAGCAGTTCTGAGTGCTGTTAATTTGGGGGAGGTATATTTGTATATTTACAATAGTTCTGGGTTTTTTAAGGTCTTGCTTTGTCACCCAGGCTGGAGTGCAGTGGCACAATCACAGCTAACTGCAGCCTCAACTTCCTGAATTCAAGTGTTTCTCCTGCCTTGGCCTCCCAAAGTGCTGAGATTATACGTGTGAGCCATTACTCTTGGCCAACTTTTTTTTTTTTTTTTTCCTGAGACGGAGTCTTGCTCTGTCGCCTAGGCTAGGGTGCCGTGGCACGATCTCGGCTCACTGCAACCTCTGCCACCTGGGTTCAAGCGATTCTCCTGCCTTAGCCTCCCAAGTAGCTGGGATTACAGGCGCCCACCACTGTGCCCGGCTAATTTTTTATTTTTAGTAGAGACGGGGTTTCACCATGTTGGCCAGGCTGGTCTCGAACTCCTGACCTCGTGATCTGCCCGTCTAGGCCTCCCAAAGTGCTGGGATTACAGGCGTGAGCCACCATGCCTGGCCCAACTTTTTTTTTTGTAGACGGTCTCACTCTGTTGCCCAGGCTGGAGTGCAGTGGCGCACTCACGGCTCACAGCAGCCTCAACCTCCCAGGCTCGAGCAATCCTGCCACCTCTTGAGTAGCTGGGACTACAGGTGTGTGCCACCACACCTGGCTTTTTTATTTTTTAGTAGAGACAGGGTCTCACTATGTTGTCCAGGCTGCTCTCAAATGCCTGGGCTCAAGCAGTCCTGCCACCTCAGCTTCCTAAAGTGCTGGGATCACAGGCCTGAGCCACCATGCCCAGCATCCAACAATTTTTAAAGTAAAAGGATGATGGCAGCACACAGATCAGAGGGTGGGCTCCTGTGGGACAGGGTCACGCCCACGGGTGGCTGTGCTCAGTTCTTGATTATCCTCCACCTACCAGCTGCGTGACCGACATTGGTGTCATCAAAACTCTTCATTTGGGCATAAGAGTGGTGTTTCTCGGCCAGGCGCAGTGGCTCACATCTGTAATCCCAGCACTTTGGGAGGTTGAGGCAGGTGGATCACTTGAGGTCAGGAGTTCAAGACCAGCCTGGCCAACATGGTGAAACCCCGTCTCTACTAAAAATACAAAAAAATAGCTGGGCATGGTGGCAGTTGCCTGTAGTCCCAGCTACTCAGGAGGCTGAGGCAGGAGGGTCACTTAAACCCTGGAGGTGGAGGTTGAAGTGAGCTGAGATCTGCACCCCAGCCTGGGCGACAGAGCGAGACTCCATCTCGAAAAAAAAAAAGAGTGGTGCTTCTCTCACAGGGTCACTGAGATTGAACAGGTCAATGCGCCCGAGAGCCTGGTGTACAGCAAGTGCTCGCGTTAGCTGCTAGTTGTGTTGTTGTTGTTTCTCTTACATATATGCTTACAACACCCTCCTTTTCAGAGTGCTTCCTTACAGGGTCTGACAAGGTGTTTGGGGATGAGGGGGGTCCACTCTCTCACTGCCAGAGGCTGGACCTGCTCCTGCTGCGTCTCCACATCCAGCATCGTTGCTTGCAGAGAGCAGAGCTGCAGGAAGCATTTGGTGGAGGGTGCACGGGGGTGGAGAGCGGGGCCAGGGATGGACAGGCTGCCTGGTGAAAACACTCAGGGCTCCGCTGGACACAGTCAGTGCTGACATGTGTCTCTTTCCTGAGGGCAACTTACAGATGTTCCTTGTAAATCCACCTGTGCTCAGCCCCTGCTGGGTGGAGGCTGTACCCCAAGGCCGAGTGAGGTGGGGGCAGTGAGCTCTCTCCCCCTGAGGCTCTCCTGTTCTGTGAGCCTGGTATTGGGCAGTTCTAGGGGCTCTGGCACCGAGGCCCTGGACTCCCACCCAGGCCCTGCCCACTGCTGCTGCCCCTGTGTCAGTTCCTCCTCTGTAAAATGGGGATAATAATAGTGACTGCCATCATTGTTAATTCTTATAAATAATACCCCTGTGCTAATATGAAATTATGTATCATAACCATCAGAATATGACCATAATGCATTGTATTTTATTATAATTTAGTTATTATGAACAATTGTTGATTATAATTCATTGCAATTATTATCAATAAGTGATTGTGTTAATTACATAATAGTTACTAGAGTTAATAATTGTTGTCGTTGTCATAATTAGTAATGGGATTACACTGTGGGAGTGAAGTGAATTAATGCATGGCAGATCTTCCTTGTGCATAGGAAGCCGTTGGTGCCTGCGGCTCGCTGTTGCGGTAATGGCTGTGTAAGTGGGTGGCGGGGCTGTCATCGGTCCTTTGAGGAGTGAGCCTCTCCTGTAGGAATCTCAAAATGATGCTTCAGTAAGTTTGTGCCAGTGCTGCCTGGATAAAGCAGGGTACAGATGGGATGGCGGTTGGGGTTCCCTGAGGAGTCTCGTCTGGCACAGACTATGGGGTGTGGGAGCCTCATGGGCTTGGTTACAAGGGTTCTTGTACAAGAATGTGGAAGACTCAGTGCAAACCTTGTTCTGAGGAAGGCACATGCTCTGAGGGTGAGCCTCTTGGCGTAGGGCTCGCTGGTGACAGGGTACGCGTTGATTCAGATGAATGATATCAGAAAGCATGTTTCTTACAAAATGCCCTCGGAATGGGAACAGATATCTTTTGTTCTTTTAAGTGACTTTGCAGGTATTTGGTCCCATTGTTTGCTTGGATATTGTCAAAGTTTGTTTTCTAAACAAAGCCCCGGAGAGACAGAGCAAACACATGAGTGCTCCAACTCAATAGTGTGTTTAATTCAGAACAGACCGTGGGCAGGATCTGTGGCGAAGCCGCATGGAGAGCTGCCACAGGCATGAGCAAGCAAGAGGGTGGTCCGGTTCCGGAAAGCAAAACCACCTTGAGCGTGGTAAAAGTTTCATTTAACTGTGGCTGCCCCCTAAACATCGGCTGTAGTGGACAGAAGCCACCATTTCCTACCTGATGTCAGCCACTTCTATTCTGTCCCTAAAGTATCAGCTCCTGGCCAGGCAGTGGGGCAGGCCCCACTTCATGCTGGTTCTGTGGCTTTGAACTCACGAGCCTGCCACCCTTCAGAGGGCTCTGAGCGGGCTGTATGCCGGGCGAGAACACTGCCTGGGCCGAGGCCACTGGGGCGTGAGAAGGGCGACTGGGGGCCCGGGGCCTAGAGCAGGTGGGCAAGGAGTGGGTGCTGACTATGTCTGCTCTGGGCCTTCGGCGCTGAGTCTTACAGGCCTGGCCAGGGGGCTGTCTCCATTATTTCACTCCATTTTTGTTTATTTTATTTTGGTTTGCTTTGTTTATAATATTTTATTTTGAGACAGGATCTTACTCTGTTGCCTGGGCTGGAGTGGAGTGGCACGATCTCGGCTCACTGCAGCCTTGACTTCCTGGGCACAAGGGATCCTCCCACCTCAGCCTCCCAAAGTGCCGGGATTACAGACATGAGTCACTGCGCCAGCCTGCTTTTGTTTATTTCAAAAGTGGAACGTTTTAAATGCTGTGTTTGGCAAATCAGGACTCATAAAACAGTTAGTGGAATTGTGCTGTGGATAATGAATATGTGAATGGTGGCGTTGGCAGGGAGTGGTCCCAGGCTTGGGTGTGATGAAAAGATGTTATCAAGAGTCACACAGATGAAGTCTGAGGCTCCAGGAGTGACTTGAGCGGTTAGAGTGGGTTCTCATGACTTCAGTAACAGCAGCAGCAGCAGTTACCGAGGGCACGGCGAGTGCTGAGTGCCAGGTGCTTGCAAAGGGTTTTAGGCGGTCATGACTCTGTGGGTCCTGCCATCCTCCTGTTTTGGAAGTGAGGAGACTGGGGCACAGAGGGGTTCAGGTCACGCAGCAGTAAGTACTGGATCCTGGATTCAGACCTGGTGGTGCCTCCAGGTTCTAGAACCTTGACTCGTGTGGCTCATGGTCTGGTTGTTGGACCCCAGGCCCGGGAGGACGCCTTAGTAGAGTGTGGGCTGCATTGTCACCGCAGCAGGTTGCTGAAGACATGAGGAGAGTAGCTTGCATTCCTTTGCCATAATTATGCAAACATGCAGGACTTTAGGGGACCTCTCTGAAGTAGAGCAAACTTCATTAGGGAATCAAAGGAAAAGATTGGCTCAGAATTTAGTGGGTTTGGATTTCCCAGTGTTTTCATTAAAGAATTGGTTGAATGTGTTTTTCTTAGGACACTGTTTTGAATAAATGAATATTGACTTGAGTCCTGCCTTTGCTTTTGTTTTGTTTTGAGACGGAGTCTCACTCTGTCTCCTAGGCTGGAGTGCAGTGGCACGATCTCGGCTCACTGCAACCTCTGCCTCCCGGGTTCAAGCGATTCTCCTGCCTCAGCCTCCCGATTAGCTGGGACTGCAGGCGCTCGACACCACACCCGGATAATTTTTATATTTTTAGTAGAGACGGGGTTTTGCCGTTGGCCAGGCTGGTCTCAAACTCCTGACCTCAGGTGATCTGACTGCCTCGGCCTCCGAAAGTGCTGGGATTACAGGCGAGAGCTACTGCGCCCTGCCCCTTCACTTTTGTTTTTACACACCATGAGTTTCAGAGTCTGTTTCTGTGTGGTTCCCTCTGTTGCACCCTGTGAGGCTGACTCTGCAGGGTACAGAGCACTGAGGGGATTTCTGGCCCCCCACCCCTGGGGCTGACACTTGGGGCATTTTCTGAAGCTACTCCTACGGCTTCCTGATGTCTGAGGTCATTTCCACGTGCTTCTGTGGAGCATGATGACAATTGGGTAGGAAGGTGAAAGACCTTTGTAAGCTCCTCTCTGTCTCCCTATGGGGACCCCTCTCTTTTACATCACAATAGAAGAGGCTGCTCTTAGGGCAGGGGCCTGGGAACGTAGTTGAAGGTGGATGTTTCACAGCTGTTTGGGGTGCCCTGCGGCCCTCTGCTTCTGTTGGTCACCTTGGCGTGGACATTGATCTTCGCCCTTTAGGCCCTGGCGCTGCAGCCATCAGTTCGTTGAAGTCTGGTCCGGTCAGGTGCCCAGATTTTGCTGGGCTTGTGTGCAGTGCCGGGTTAGACCTGGGGATAGGAGAACATTCGACTTCAGGGCAGGTTTCTTTGTGTGCTTTTTTTTTTTTTTTTTTTTTTTTTTTGAGATGGAGTTTTGCTCTTGTCCCCCAGGCTGGAGTGCAGTGGCGAGATCTCGGCTCACTGCGACCTCTACCTCCCGGTTTCAAGCAGTTCTCCTGCCTCTGCCTCCCGAGTAGCTGGGACTACTACAAGCACACGCCACGCCCAGTTAATTTTTGTATTTTTAGTAGAGACGGGGTTTCACCATGTTGGCCAGGATGGTCTTGAACTCCTGACCTGAGAGATGATCCGCCCGCCTTGGCCTCCCAAAGTGCTGGAATTACGGGTGTGAGCCACCATGTCTGGCCTTTTTTTTTTTTTTTTTTTGAGACAGGGTCTTGCTCTGTTGCCCAGGCTGGAGTGCAGTGGGGATGATCATGGTTCACTGCAGTTTCAACCTCCTGCGCTCAAGCGATCCTCTCACTTCAGCCTCCCGAGTAGCTGGGATCACAGGCATGCACCACTACATCTGGCTACTTTAAAAATTTTTGTTGTGGAGACGAGGTCTCTCTATGTTGCCCAGGCTGGTCTCAAGCCCCAGGGGTCAAGTGACCCTCCTGCCTCGGCTTCCCTAAGTGCTGGGATTATAGGTATGAGCCACCGTGCCTGGCCAGCTGTTCTTTATAGTGTGATAGAAACCAGACCCGAATTTCTGCAGTGGTCTTGTGGATAGAGTTCCATTTGTCGCTGATTCTGCCAGTATTACCGTTATTCCTGAAGAAACTTCAGGCAGGGCTGCTGTGTTTTTAAGAAAATACTCTAGATGACAATCTACTCCTGGAAAGGGACATTCAGATGGCAGCTCTTCAGCTGTTTTTGGTCAGGACCTCTTTACATTCTTAAGTTATTGAGAACCCCGAAGACCATTTGTTTATGTGGGTTATATCTGTTGTATTACAAATTAAAACAGGAGTTTAAAAAACATTTGATACAACAAAATGTCATTTTATTTTATTAAATATGTATTCATATAAATGTTTTTATGAAAGATAATTTCTTCTAAAACAAAATATAATGAGAAGAGTGGCGTAGTTTTACATTTTTCCTAAATCTCCTTAAGGTCTGCCTTAATAGAAAGCGTCAGCTGGCTTCTGCATTCTGTCGACAGGGATATGTTGGGGTTTTTTTGTTTTTTGTTGCTGTTCTTTTTTGAGACGGAGTCTTGCTCTGTCGCCCAGGCTGGAGTGCAGTGGCGCTATCTCGGCTCACTGCAAGCTCCGCCTCCCGGGTTCACGCCATTCTCCTGCCTCAGCCTCCCGAGTAGCTGGGACTACGGGCGTCCGCCACCACACCTGGCTAATTATTTTGTATTTTTAGTAGAGACGGGGTTTCACCGTGTTAGCCAGGATGGTCTCGGTCTCCTCACCTCCTGATCCGCCCACCTCGGCGGGATTAAAGACGCGAGCCACCGTGCCTGGCCAGGGATATGTTGTTTTGGTTGAAGTATAAAAAAAAAAATCTGGCCTCATGCAGCTATGTAGCTGGAAGAGAGGGTTATTGTCGTAGCCTTTTCAGATAATTATGGGTATTTGTTGCTACTACATCAAAACTCGAAAAGCAGTAGTTTCATTTTTTTTTTTTTTTTGAGACCGAGTTTTTTGGCTCTTGTTGCCCAGGCTGGAGTGCAGTGGTGCAATCTCGGCTCACTGCAACCTCCGCCTCCTGGGTTCAAGTGATTCTCCTGCCTCAACCTCTGAGTAGCTAGGATTACAGCCACCACTAATTTTATATTTATAGCAGAGATGGGGTTTCACCATGTTGGCCAAGCTGGTCTCAAACTCCTCATGTGATCCACCCACCTCAGCCTCCCAAAGTGCTGAGATTACAGGCGTGAGCCACCACACCCAGCCAGAAAAAGCAATAGTTTCTTGAAAGTCAGGTGCAGTGTAGAATCTGCAGCTGTAGAATTGCAGCCCGAATGGATCCTGTCTTCCATGTGTTTTGTCCATCATGCACCAGGCATTTAGAACACACTAGCTCACGGAGTTACACGGGCCTTCCAGCAGTGACACATTTAATCGCACAGATCATCAAAACATCCCATTCACGAACACTGCTGAACTAACCAGAAGTCTTTTTTTTTTTTTGAGACAGAGTCTCGCTCTGTTTCCAGGCTGGAGTGCAGTGGCATGATCTCAGCTCACTGCAACCTCCGCCTCTCAGGTTCAAGCGATTCTCCTGCCTCAGCCTCCCTAGTAGCTGGGACGACAGGCGCATGCCACTGCTCCCGGCCAATTTTTTGTATTTTTAGTATTTTTAGTAGAGACGGGGTTTCACCGTGTTAGCCAGGATGGTCTCGATCTCCTGACCTCATGATCCGCACACCTCGGCCTCCCGAAGTGCTGGGATTATAGGCGTGAGCCACCGCGCCCGGCCGAACTCACCAGAAGTCTTTTAAGTATTTGGAAGCTTGAAGCTCATGGTGGTGAATATGTTTTCCATGATTATAATTTTTATGTTAAAGCTTGAATTTTACGATTGCAACAGACACCGTCAGCCATTTTCTTTGAAGTGCAGGTCACTAGGTCTGCTTGGAGAAGACATCTGCCCAGCACCCTACTCGAGGTCACAGCTCGAAAGGCCACACTCAAGTGCCTCTCCTTGGGGTAGCCTCACACTTAGGGGTATGTGGGTATGGGCACCCCCCAGTTCCTCATACAGAACATTCAAAAGGCTTAAGAGACCAGGCACGGCCAGGCACAGTGGCTCACGCCTGTAATCCCAGCACTTTGGGAGGCCGAGGCGGGCGGATCACCTGAGGTCAGGAGTTCGAGACCAGCCTGGCCAACATGGTGAAACCCCGTCTCTACTAAAAATACAAAAATTAGCCCGGTGTGGTGGTGGGCGCCTGTAATCCCAGCTACTTGGGAGGCTGAGGGAGGAGAATCACTTCAACCTGGGAGGCAGAGGTTGCAGTGAATTGAGATCGTGCCACTGTACTCCAGCCTGGGCAACAGAGCGAGTCTCCATATCAATAAAAAAAAAAAAAAAGGCTTAAGAGTCAATGTGGAATAAACTTGATGCTTGTTGCTGCTTTCTCCAGGAGTTTTAAGGTAGGCTGGTTTCGTCCCCGTACTGTGCACGTGCTGTGGTGGTGAGTCCAGCGTCTGAGGGTGCTGCCTGCCATCGCCGCCTTGCACTGTGCAGATGCACCTGCAGTTTCACCGGAGCCACCAGAGCAAATGTCAGCACAGGGAAAACACAAGCCGCTCTGGCCCTGGGGACCTCCCTGAAGCTCCCCGGACCACACTTAGAGAACCGCTAAGTCAGAAGACTCCTAACTCCTGTTCTGTTTAACTCTCGAATGATCTGCACGCGCGCGTGTCTACTTAATCCCAGAGTGTTTCGGAGAGATGTTCCACTTGAATTAAATTGTATCATGATTTACAAACATGTTTGAATAAAACCACCCAAGAAGACCATCTGATTTGGAATCTAAAATCTCATCTGCATGGAGTGGCCGCCTGGCTGAGTCTGTGAGAGATTTGGGGGGCTGTGTGTTTTTTTCAAAGTCTTTGGATGGACTGTTGCTTTGAGCATATGGGGGGGGTTGGCCATGGGCAGGACAGGGGCTCCCAACCCCTCTGGTGCAGAGACAGTGGGGCCCAGGGGCCTGTCGCCTTCAGGAACCAGCCTAGGCTGGGCCCGTGTTCTCTTTTGGGCTGTGGGTATGGGAGCCGGGCTCCCTGCTCATGGTGAAAATAGGCCGCTTTCAGGAGCGCTGTCTTCAGAGGGTTGGAATTCTCTTTGTGCTTTTTGTGGAGAAGTTTTTAAGTTATTCCCTTATTAAGAAAGCCTCTGGCCAGGCACGGTGGCCCACGCCTGTAATCCCAGCACTTTGGGAGGCTGAGGTGGGTAGATCACCTGAGGTCAGGAATTCAATACCAGCCTGGTCAACATGGTGAAACCCCATCTCTACTGAAAATACAAACAATTAGCTGGGCATGGTGGTGGGCACCTGTAATCCCAGCTACTCGGGAGGCTGAGGCAGAAGTGCTTGAGCCCGGGAAGCAGAGGTTGCAGTGAGCCAAGATTGCGTTCCTCCCTTTCCTGATCTCTTGTCTTTGCTGTCTGTCTTTGGTTTTTGGTTTTGGGGGTGTTTGTTTTTGTTTCTTGAGACAGGATCTCGCTCTGTCACCCAGGCTGGAGTGCAGTGGCTGATCATAGCCCACTGCAGCCTCAACATCCCTGGCTGAAGCAATCCTCCTGCCTCAGCCTCTCAAGTAGCTGGGATTACGGGTGTGCACCACCATACCTGGCTTTTTTTTTTTTTTTTTTTTTAGAGTCAAGGTCTTGCTGTATTTCTCAGGCTGGTTTTGAATTCCCAGGCTCAAACCATCGTCCTGCCTTGGGCGCCCACCGTGCTGGGATTATAGGTGTGAGTCCCCATGCCTGGTCGCTGTAGTCTTTTTCCGTGCCCGGATTACAGGTGTGAGCCCCCGTGCCTGGTCATTGTAGTCTGTCTTTTTCCGTGCCGGGATTACAGGTGTGAGCCCCTGTGCCTGGCCATTGTAGTCTGTCTTTTTCTGTGCCGGGATTACAGGTGTGAGCCCCCGTGCCTGGCCGTTGTAGTCTGTCTTTTTCCGTGCCGGGATTACAGGTGTGAGCCCCCGTGCCTGGCTGCTGTAGTCTGTCTTTTGTCTTTTTCTGGGTAGTCATTCATTTGTTTGTACAGTTGATGTCTTGAGCACCTGCTCTGTGCTGGGCCCTCTTCTAGATACTGAAGAGAAAGCAGCAACCAAAACAGACCATTCCTGTCCTCAGAGAGCTTATGACTGGGGGGATGGGATGGGCAGACAGACTCAGGAGGAAGTGCAGGGTGTGTGCAGTTGGGGTGTTAGGGAGGCCTCATTGAGATGGCAGATTCCTGAGGGAGTGAGGCCGCAGCTGTAGCAGAGGAAGAATTGATGACGAGGCCGGTGCGGGGGCAGTGCACGGGGTGATGGGCGGGCCGCCGTGCCGACCTGCTGTGGCCACACTCCTGCTTGCAGAGTCTCAAGGTTGCCAGCTGTTTAGACCATACAGGCTGACCCCCAAGCGTGGGCTGGAGCCCGTGTGATCTCCCCAGGCCACCCGGCAGGCCACTGCCCGCCCACCGCACTGCCGGGTGTGATGCCCATCCTGGGTTCCCCGTTTCTGCTCATGGAAATTCCTTCTTTCCAAGATTGGCTCAAAACGGGTTTCTTATGGAACTTTGCCAAATAGCTGAGGATCCCACAGTCCTCTCTGCAGCCGCTCAGCACTTGGCTCACGCTGGCTTTTCCTTTCCCTTCTGGTGATGTACACAAGCCCGTGGCCCCCAGGGAAGGGCTGGGAGGCCATGAGGCGGCATCCTGCTCCCCTGCTGAGGCCCCTGGCACAGCTGAGCCTCCAAGAGATGCTTACCAGATCTGCAGACATTTTTCGGGGTCCCATGGGTGTTAGGCCTGGGGAGGCAGTGACCCACCGGTGGAACTGAGGCAGTGGGTGGGGAGGGCCTGTGGCCTATGTGGGAGGAGCAGGACCTCACCATGGGCCCCCTACACAGTTGCAGATTCTTGCAAGGGGTACCCCATCACCCCGCGGGGCTGATTCAGGTATCCAGACATTACCAGGATGCTGTTCTGTGACCCTTGCTGCCCTGGAGCAGCTGGAAAGTAATAGATCTGGCAGGGACACCCCTCACGGCTTTCGTCTGACACAGGATGTTTAAGGGGTGCTGGATCAGTGGCCCCAAACTGCAGGTGCTCGGCCTGCGCAGCGGAGGTTGGGGAATGGCACTTCCCCGTGGATTGTCCTGGCTGGTGCCCGCCCGGGTGGCACTGGGCGCAGTCCCAGGTGGCACGCAGTGCCGCCAGCCATGACCTTCCCTCAGCCTGGACCTGCTCCGTCCACGGTGTCTACTCAGGTCCCTGCCCCGGTCCCTGCTTGCTTGACACCTGCCTGCCGGCTGCGGGCAGCTCAGGGCCCTGAATGGCGCTGGGAGGGGGCACGGGGCCGGCGAAGCAGAGGAGCTGCAGACCTGTCTGTTGGGGTCTCCACAGACAATTGTGGAGAAAACAGTAGAGGGTGACGTGGCTGATGTCCTTGGGACTGTGGTGATTTGCACAGAGAAGGAGACCAAGGAAAGTGGCCACTGTGCTGCCAGAGCTCTGCAGATTTGCTGCCTGTCCTGGGGATGTGACGGGAGACCGGAGCGTGCTGGAGGGGAGAGAGGGCAGAATGGTGATAAACGGCGGCAGCGTAAAAAGTGCCAAGTGTAACATCCACCTCTGACAGGTTATCTCTGCCTGTCTCATGCTGACGTCTGAAAACAGCAGCTTTGCTTTCTCCAGACAGAGCTCAGAAGCCCAGATCACCGCTGTGTGTTTAGGAGTGGTGGTTGAAGATCTAAAGAACCTGTTGTTGCTGAGAATTCATTCATTCAATGTGTTCTTCACCAAAGGCCACAGGGGAAGGTATCAGTTCCTCCAGGGGGAGCATAAAGGAGCTCAGTGCTGAGCAGATTCATTGATTATTGATTAGATATTCCATATGTTTGTAAAATATGCGGAACAAAACGGACCGGTTTAAAGTATGTAACTCAACTGCGTTAAGTCCATCATGATGTTGGGCGCGCATCACTCCATCTAGGTCCAGACGTTTCCATCGCCTGGAACAGAAGCCCTGTGCTCCATGAGCAGCTGCTTCCTATGGCCCCCTCCCACCCCCTGGCAGCCACCACTCTGTGCTCCATCTCCACAGAATGGCCTGTTCTGGATGTTGCATGTTCCTGAGGTCATACATGCGGCCTTTTGTGTCTGGCTTCTTTCGCCTAACAATGCTCTAAAGGTTCATCCATGTCATAGCAGGTGCCAGTGCCCCATTCCTTTTCATGGGTGTGTAATATTCCACTGTCTTGATAGAACACATTTTTATCCATTCGTCAGTGACATTTGTTTTTTTCCATACGTGTGTGTATATATATATATATATACACATAATTTTTCTTTAAGAGGTGGGGGTGAGACGGGGTCTCACTAGGTTGCCCAGCTGGAGTGCAGAAGCTATTCACAGGTACAGTCATAGTACACTACAGCCTCAAATTCTTGGATTCAGGCAGTCCTCCTGCCTCAGCCTCCTGAGTAGCTGGGACTTCATGTGGACACCATTGCAACTGGCTCATTTTTAAATTATAGAATTTTTTTTTTTTTTTAAATGGAGTTTCACTCTTGTTGCCCAGGTTGGAGTGCAATGACATGATCTTGGGTCACTGCAACCTCCGCCTCCTGGCTTCAAGCAATTCTCCTGCCTCAGCCTCCTGAGTAGCTGGGGTTACAGGCATGCACCACCACGCCTGGCTAATTTCGTATTTTTAGTAGAGACAGGGTTTCTCCACGTTGGTCAGGCTGGTCTCCAACTCCCGACCTCAGGTGATCCACCCACCTCGGCCTCCCAAAGTGCTGAGATTACAGGCATGAGCCACCGTGCCTGGCCTTAAATTATAGAATTTATTATTATTATTATTATTATTATTTTGAGACAGTCTTGCTCTGTCACCCAGGCTGGAGTACAGTGGTGTGATCTCGGCTCACCACAACCTCCGTCTCCCAGGTTCAAGCAATTCTCCTGTCTCAGCCTCCCAAGGAGCTAGGAATACAGGCACACGCCACCACGCCCAGCTAATTTTTGTATTTTTAGTAGAGACGGGGTTTTGCCATGTTGGTCAGGCTGGTCTCCAACTCCTGACCTCGGGTGATCTGCCCACCTCGGCCTCCCAAAGTGTTGGGATTACGGGCGTGAGCCACCGCACCCAGCCGATTATAGAATTTTTAATTTGCTACGCTTCCAAGCCTTGCCAAGATGATAACTTTGTGTGTAACTTTGTCAGAATGTATAGGCTTAGTTTGGCTGTTTTTTTCACATTGTGCTGAAGGCATCAACTTTTGGAGAATGTTTAGTGAGTCCTTAATGCTGTGGAAAGGTTCTTGGAAACTGCGTTTTTAAGCAAAACAAAGTACATCAGGTTCTTGAATAATGTTGTTTTGTTATGATGTTGATTAGGAAAAAAATGGATTTGTTAAACATCATGTCACTTAAACTTGCTGTTTCCAAGAACTGCCAACAGTGTTAAGTGAACTGCGTGCTCCTCGCTTGCTCTTGCAGTAGGTGGGGGCTCCATGCTCCTGCCTGCAAGTTCTTCCTGTGCTGTAAATGGGTGGAGGCATCTCCCAGGGTCCCCTCCTTAGGCATCAGAACCTACTTGGTTTCTTCAGACAAATTAAAATGTCATTGATGCCCTGGAAGGATATACTTCAGTGGTATTTCTTGGCATATTTAATTATGGAAAAAATCTTACCTTACTTATAGTAGACCTTTCTAAGTTGCAAATATTTTACTGTGAGCATGATTGATTTATAATTACGAAAAAGCAACTTAGTCTGCATAATTTGTTGATAGCACTGGTCATGTTGAGTATATTTGGAGCCTCGAAGGCATGGAATATTGAGCAGAGTGCGGAAAATAAAGCGGTTTTTGACACCGTGCTTCATTTTGCAGGTACTAACTGACTTGTCCATTTGCTAAGCTTCATCCCACCGGGCAGTTATCCTGCACAGCAGCTGTTACAGTCCCATTCTCACCTGGCCCCTGGGCCAGTTCGGAAGCCTCTGAGCAGGTTTGTAGCTTTCTCCTCCCTTCCTGCAGAGCGCCTTTAATTTAGCTTCATCAGCCACTTGTCATCATTCCTTTTCTTGTCCAAGTTTATAGTCAAGAGCGATGGCTGGGAACTAGAGCTACCCCTGGATCAGCGGGTGGGGTCTTTATCAGCTGGGTCTCAGCATGGCTTCTGAGCTACCGCTGGGCACCCCTGCGAGAGCTGCAGACCCTCCCCTAGAAGACAGCAGTGGTGGCCTTGCGCAGCCTCAGACACACCTGGCCTGGTATCCCCGTGCGTCCTCCCTACCCCAGAGCCCTGCACCCCCATCTGTCTTCAGCCCAGGCTGGGTTATCCCATTTCACTTTGGTCATTCCTTCATTTGCTGATATATTTTTTTAAGCTTTAGAAAATACTTTTAAGGGTGGGTGCATTGGCTCACACCTGTAATCGCAGCACTTTGGGAGGCTGACGCAGGCAGATTGCTTAAGTTCAGGAGTTCAAGACCAGCCTGGGCAACATGGTGAAACCCCGTCTCTACCAAAAATACAAAAAAATTAGCTGGGCGTGGTGGTGCACACCTGTGCTCCTAGCTACTCAGGAGGCTGAGGTGGGAAGATTGCTTGAGCCCAGGAGGCGGAAGTTGCAGGCAGCCGAGATTGTATACTGCATTCCAGCTTCAGTAAGAGAGCAAGACCCCACCTCAAAAAGAAGAAAAAAAAACTTGTATTTTTTTCAAATATGTATGAAAGGAAAGAAAGTCTAACGTGTCCACCATAGCCAGTCCATTTCCTTACCTGAATATTTTGAAGCAAATCCCACATAGTGCACATTTATGCAGAGATACTTAAGTGTATGTCTCTGAAGGATGAGGAGTCTTTTAAAAAACTGAATCACAGTTCCGTGACCCATGATAAATGGTCATTCCTTGATGGCACCAAATACAGTCACGGGTTTTCCCAGTTGTCTTGAAAATGCCTTTTTTTTTTTTGAGATGGAGTCTCGCTCTGTCGCCCAGGCTGGAGTGCAGTGGCGCGATCTCGGCTCACTGCAAGCTCCGCCTCCCAGGTTCACTCCATTCTCCTGCCTCAGCCTCCCGTGTAGCTGGGACTATAGGCACCCGCCACCACGCCCGGCTAACTTTTTTGTATTTTTAGTAGAGACGGGGTTTCACCGTGTTGGCCAGTATGGTCTCGATCTCCTGACCTCATGATACACCCATCTCGGCCTCACAAAGTGCTGGGATTACAGGCATGAGCCACCGCACCCGGCCTAATTTTTGTATTTTTAGTAGAGATGAGGTTTCACCATGTTGGCCAGGCTGGTCTTGAACTCCTGACCTCATGATCCACCCATCTCTGCCTCCCAAAGTGCTGGGATTACAGGCGTGAGCCACCGCGCCCAGCCAAAAATGCCTTTTTATTGTTGCTGTGTTTGAATCGGTATTTGTACACACAATTAGCCGTTAATTTCAACATACCTAAGCATTTTCACTTATGTAATTTTCAAGTTCTTGAACATGAACTCCCAGCTGGATGAAAGGTGCCACTGAGCAGAGACCAGCGTGGTGCTTCTAACTTTCCGACAGTGCACAGCACGCTGCACTCATTCCGATGAGTTTGAGAATATATCTGCTCCATTGCGTCGTTTCCCTGGTGCGCCTCAAGGTCTTGTGGCCTACAGCAGCATCTCGTACTGTGTCTGCGCCTCCGGGGCTGCTGGGGCTGCATGACCCAGAGGGACATCTGGTCAGAGGCCAACTTAGCCTCTCAGCCACCTTGGCTAGGGCCTTTCATGGGCCTGGATGATGGGACCACTCCATGCAGCTCCTTCACCCTGAGGGAGGGGCAGCTCATCCCCGGGAGGAAGGAGTCCCAGCAGAGGGCGCAGCAGAAGCAGCTGGTACCTTTGCAAGCCCTGAGGGATGTGGAACAGTCACGCCTGTGCCATTTGCCAGGCCAGGCACATGGCTGATGTGGAGTCTGTGGAAGAGGCCGCACAGTTGCAGGGTGGAGGGTGAGGACACAAGGAGGCCCCCAGCCCAGTCCGCCACAGCAGCGTGGGGCTGGAGCAAGCCCCTCTTGAGGGAGTGTGTTAAATCCGGCCCCAGTGGAGCTCAGACACAGCTGCAGCGCGGATGAGCCTCAAGGACAGCATGCCGCGTGAGGGGGGCCAGGCACAGAGGGCCACGTGCACGGCTCCACCTCTGGAAATGTCTAGAACAGGCAGAGCCATTGAGACAGAATGCAGGTGCGTGTGCCAAGGCCTGGGCTTTGGAGGAAACGGGGTGTGACGGCTTAGTGGGCACGTGGCTTCTTTTGGGGGTGACGAAGGTGCCCAGGAATTGGGTGGTTGTGTTGGTTACACAACAGTGTGGATGTGCGAAAGGCCACCTCAGTGTACGCTGGAAAATGGCTATGGTGGTAAATTTATCTGAATTTTAACAAGAAGAAAACAACCTGGCCCTGGATCCCTCCTCCCTTGCACACTTATCATCCCAGCTCCGCAAACACAGCCCGGTGTGGAGCTTGAAGGCACCACGCACTCCGCTTTGAGGTGTGTGTTTTTGGCTGACAGACTTCCCGATGAGATCTGGGGTTCCATCGTCTGCTGAGCCGGGTCCACAGGGCCAGATTAGACCCCATCTTTAATCTCCGCCACGCCGCCGTGGGGGCCTGAGTCAGCCCGCACCATCCGAGGCTCCCACCAATTCTGGGCTGGTCTCTGAAGTTGGGGCCAGCAGCAGGCCTGCCTTTCGGATAGCAAATAATGGAAAGAAATCCATAATTATGTCATATAAAAGATGTGGCCAGAACACTGCACGTGGCACGGCCTGTGATCCAAAATGCGTGCAGGCATCGTCGTTAACTTTTCTTCAGTCCTCTGAGGAAGTAGAATACCATTTCGATTTGTTTTAAACTGTGAGCTGGTCTCTCTTCAGGAAGGAATTGATCAAAGAAGCAAACACTCCTGGATATTTTGTCTGCTTGATTTTCAGCAATTTACTCCTAATTAATTATTCTGACTAGGAAAAAAATGGTACCTCTCCGGGATGCCAGTGTTTAGAATTGACATTTCAAATAGCTGGTTGGACAAATTGGAGAAATTTTCTGATTTCTGTCATTTGTTAAATTTGCTTTTAAGTATCCCTCAGGGAGCTGTATTCATTCCAAGTGCGGGGAATTAAAGTTGAATCTCCATGCAATTGAATTAGCCTGAGCCACAGGGATGGGCTGCAGAAGCCTGCTGAAGCTTACAGGGAGATTTTACTTAAAGCTAAAGCTTATTTCATGGAGTCTGTTCTGACGGTTTTCTAACGCCACCGTGATGTACAGTTTACTGTTTCACATGTGCTCTGTTTTATTAACATTGGAACAGTACTTCTTTTCACAATGTACGGTGATTGTAATTTAAGATAAATGTGGGAGTATTCTTATACCTAAGGAAATGCTGAGTCGAAATGCTGGATTTCTAAATATATCACTGGGGAGAGGACAGTTTTTTCCCTTTATAATGACAGTGTTGCCAACATGACCTTATAGCTATGTAGGCTGGGGATATTTTGATATGCAGTAGGAAAATGTCACAGAAGAGATAACATCAATAGAGGCTAAATTTTCCCTTCATGATATTTATTTTTAACATCTATTCTACTCTGTTAAAAAATAAGGACCCTCGTGTGTTCATGTGGAAAACATAGTGACTAGGGAGGGAGAGATGTGCTCATTGTGATGGATGAAGTTCTTAAAACAAATACATGCAAACGCAGTGGTTCTTGGAGGAATCCAAGCCCTGTAGAAGCTTATTTTTCCTTCATGTAAATTTCCAGGGCTGTGTGGGCTTAGCTGCTCTGCTCCATGCAGCTATTCAGGGATTCAGGCTGTAGGGCATCTTCAACCCAAAGGGGAAAGACCGTGGAGGAGGAGGCTGTGAGGTTTCTGTGTGCTGGCCTGCCGCTGACCTGCCTATCACGTAAACCCACCAAAGCAGGGTGCCTTAACCTAGGGGTAGAAAATATCTGGGGGGAAAAAAGCAATAAAAAATATTCTAAAATTTTAAAGTACAGTATAATAACTATTTACATAGTGTTTACTTTGTTTTAGGTATTATAAGTAATCTAGAGCTGATACGAGGTAGATAGGAGGATGTGTTCAGGTTCTAGGCAAACACCAAGAGATGACTCTAGCTGGCAGACACATGCTCTGTTGCTCCAGAAAAAGAAGCAACCAGGCTGGGGCAGATAGCCCAGACTGCCATGGTTGGGGAGTGAAGGGAAAATCAGAACCTACCTGGAGACCATTCACCATATGGTTCACATCCATCAGCCTAGCACTTGCCAGGCATGATTCTAAGACCTGGGATAGACCAGGGCGCAGAAACAGAGACATTTCTCTTTGGGGTGTGCCTAGTGCAGGGAGTACCGGAGATGTAGTGTGCCAGGCGGCAAGCGCTGTTGAGGCGAGCACAGCGGCGGGGGGGTGCTGGGGCTGCTGGGGGCATGCACCGTTTTTAACAAGCCAGTCAGCAGTCTCTAAGGAGGTGACGTTGAACAAAGACCTGAAGGAGGTGAGTGGGTGAGCAAACTGCAGGGATTTGAGGAAAGAGTAGACAGGAAGTGCAAAGGCCCTGGGGCAGGAGCACATTGGATGCCTTGTGGCCGGACAGCCCCGGAACCTGTGGGAACCTGGCTGTCTCCAGGTGCAGATGAGATGCCACTGGGGAACTTGAGAGTGGAGGGATGACCCAGTCGCCCTTCCTGGTATCTCTGGCTGCTGTGTGGACACAGGGGGCCCTGGTAGGCACTGTGAAGTGATCCAGCTGAGAGAAGATGATGGCTGTGGCCTGCACGCAAATGGTGGAGTGAAGTGGACAGATTTAGACACAATTCGAATTCAGGTTTTTTTTTTTGAGATGGAGCCTCACTCTGTCGCCCAGGCTGGTGTGCAGTGGTGTGATCTCGGCTCACTGCAACCTCCACCTCCCCGTCAATCCTACGGGGTCTTGGTGACCCACTCACAAGGGTTTGAAGGAGGCAGAGCAGAGAGAGGCGACATAGGACGG
The DNA here is from genome assembly GCF_029281585.2 of Gorilla gorilla gorilla. Classification (NCBI taxonomy): domain Eukaryota; kingdom Metazoa; phylum Chordata; class Mammalia; order Primates; family Hominidae; genus Gorilla; species Gorilla gorilla. Next base: position 146,451,565 of record NC_073231.2, on the reverse strand, counting down.
ACGTGGCGCCAGCAGACATGGAGGCCTCTTTCCAGAAGGAGGTAATTCTCCTCCGAATGGGAAAACAGAGCGTGTTTTGGATTTTTTTTTTTTTGACACGGAGTTTCGCTCTTGTTGCCCAGGCTGGAGTGCAGTGGTGCAATCTCGGCTCACTGCAACCACTGCCTCTTGGGTTCAAGCAATTCTCCTGCCTCAGCCTCCCAAGTAGCTGGGATTACAGGCATGCGCCACCACGCCCGGCTAATTTTGTATTTGTAGTAGAGATGGTGTTTCTCCATGTTGGTCAGGCTGGTCTCGAACTCCCGACCTCAAGTGATCTGCCCGCCTCGGCTTCCCAAAGTGCTGGGATTACAGGCGTGAGCCACCGTGCCCGGCCTGTGTTTTGGATCTGTAGACCCCATGACGCTGACTCCTCCGTGTGCTGCAGGAGTCTGAACAGAGGCCACAGTTAACACAAGGCTGGGAAGCAGAGGCCTCGCCAAGTGCAGGAGTAATTAAAGGACACATCTTTCGAGTAGACTTCATACATGTCCCTCTTTTGTGCCTTACAGCTTTTGTTGTTCGTAAATGACATCTTTGTAAAAAATAACTTTTCTAATCGTTGCTCACACATAGGAATGTGTTGTGGTTCAGCAAGCTGGCTGGATTCTTTCTGGCTCTAACAGTGTGCCTGCCAAGGCGTCTCATCTTCACAGAGGCCGTCACGTCGTCTGCATGTGTCTTTGTGTCCATTTGCCTTTTAAATCATGAGAGGGCAGGGCACAGTGGCTCATGCCTGTAATCCCAGCACTTTGGGAGGCTGAGAGATCCAGATCACTTGAGGTCAGGATTTCAAGACCAGCTTGGCCAACACGGTGAAACCCCATCTCTGCGAAAAATACAAAAGTCAGCCAGGTGTGATGGTGGGTGCCTGTAATCCCAGCTATTCTGGAGGCCGAGGCAGGAGGATCGCTTGAACCCGGAAGACAGAGGTTGCAGTGAGCCGAGATTGTGCCACTGTACTGTAGCCTGGGAGACAGACTGAGAACCTTGTCTCGGGGAAAAACAGACAAAAAAATCATGAGAGGGTCTTGATTTCCAGACAGGTGAAAAGATGTAGATCATATAAGGGTTGTCTGCACACCAGGCACCTCATTTAGAGAGATGGCTTTGAGCACCCCGGGTGAGTGTGTGAAATTTCTCGCTTAGGTGATGGCCTGGACCCTATAGGTAGTGTAAATTCAAAACGCAAACCTGGGAGTGTCGGACCTGGAGCTGCAGGTTTTAGGGGGTTGGGGGCATTCACAGGCCCTCCTGCTTTTCTTCTTTCAGCTCTGACTGCTCTTGGGCAGGCTTCGTCTTCATCATCACAAAAGATGTTGAGCCCTTGGAATCCAACAGACTTTGTTTCAGATTCCAGCACGCGTTTTTCTGCTGTGGCCTGAGTGGTTACTTTGGCTTCCCCCATCTCATATATGAAACGAGCGGGTGATAATCCTGGTCCCAGGATTTTGCGTTCTGGTTAAGAAACCGCAGCGACGCCACCACATAACGGACGCTCAGCGCACATCTCTTTTAGATGCTGGCCTGTCAGTGGGATGGCAGAAACTATTCAGATGTGGTGACGATTCTGCTTCGGGGACTGCTTCCCAAGCGGGTGCATCCTGCCGGATTTTAACACTGCTGGGCATTGTGAGTGGTGGCAAGATGAGGAGGCCAACCCTGTAGTCACTGGGCTCCAGGTCTGCCTGTGAGCTGCGGAGGGCAGGGTAGAGTGGCCTCAGCGTGAGCAGGAGGATGGGAGCCTCAAGGAGGGAGAGCTGGGTTTGGAGAAAGTGGCCTCTGTTGTCGCGTTTCTGTCATTGAGCAGATTGAGCAAAAGCAGAGGCAGGAAAATGCATGGGGAGGCTGGTGGTGCGAGCCCACGGTAGCCATGAGTCCTGCAAGGAGGTGTCTGGGTTTGGGCCCTGAAAACTTTGAAGAAGAGGTGGGTCTGCTGTGCAGTTGTCTTGTGCCATTTAAGGTAATTCTGCCCTGTTGGGGCAGGTGTAGCTCCAGTTTTCAGAGGAGGAAACGGGGTTGGGGAGTGGCAGGCAGAGGAAGCAGCAGGCCAGAGTCCCAGAGCAGATGGAGAGCAGCCAGCACGCGCTTCCTCCTGGTGGGGCTCAGACAGGGCTCAGCACCAGGGCTGTCGGGCAAGCGGGAGGAAGAGCTGCGGCTCCGGGGTGCGGTGCTGCCGCGCAGAGTGGACCGGCGGTCCTACGGCACCGTGGGCTTGTACGCACAGGGAAATGGAGGCACTCCCAGAGGAGCTGAGTGTCAGGCCTGGCACAGGTTGGAGAAGAGCTAGGCATTCTCCTGGTAAAACCGTAGGAAAGATGGCTGCGAAGCAGGAGAGATGCAAACTCTCTCTGGGTAGAAATGTCAGCAGCATTTGGTTTTCCTCAAGTAACGGAACGCAAACGTCTGCTTCCTGTTGAGTCCTGCTGCCTTTGCCGAAGAGAATTCTTTTTGGTGCTGTGGCTTCAGAACACCTGAATACAGCCCTGGAAGTTGTTCTCCAGCACAGAACACGCCGTCTCGGGGTTCAGACATCTTCCCATACGGGTCATGGACGCTCTTGTGGGTGTCTGTTTCCTGACCCCGAGGTCGGCAGTGGCTGAGCTGCTGTGTGGGACCCCAGTCCCTCTTGCTGTCCTGCCTCATCTCCTCCTTTCTCACCCTCCTGGGTTAGATCTTGTACAATAGTAAGCTCAGTGTTCGACCTGGCACCTAGAAAGGAGAGCTGTGCGCCCTACAGCCCAGCACGGGGCCCCGCCAAGCATCCGCTGGCACTGGCACTGGCATCTACTGTGAGGCCCCTGGCGGGCAGGGTCATCTCTTGGTCCTCCCAGGTGGCAGATGACGCAACAGCCCGGTGATGAGTGGAACAGGCGTGTGCGTTTCAGCAGATGAGCAGGAGATGTTGATGGATTTTGCTGCCTCGCTGATAAAAATAGACATTTATTCTTTTCAAGACAGGCAGAAAGGCTAAGATGTGTTATAGCCCTGTGGGATGGAACTCAGATGGCAGTTTTTCATTTTTGATGTCTTTTTTTTTTTTTCTTGATTCCTTTTCTCTTAAAATTAGGCCTCAGAAGCTAATCCTGTAGATCAGGCTGAAGCTGACAGGAGTCAGGCTGAAGCTGACAGGAGTGAGGCTGAAGCTGACAGGAGTGAGCCTGAGATTTCTGAATGCTCATTTATTTCTCCTTCCATCCTCAAGATTCAGGCTTGAAGCCAGGAGGCCATCCCCCAGGAAAGGGCCCCTCACTCAGGCAGGGAGGCGCGGGGGAGCCCCGCCCAGCCCCCATCGGTGTCCGTGGCTGCTGCCAGAAACGGAGTCAGAGAAAGTAATAGCCAGACTTCAACTCCAGCTGGGTGTGAGCACCTTATGCCACCGCTGCCCACGCCGCCCTGCGTCCGTGCTGCGCTGCGTTGGCACTGGAGAGGCTGGGAGGCTCTGGAAATTGGAATCCCTGGCTGTGCTTGCCGGAAAGGGTGTATGTAAATGAGGCGGTTTTCCTGCCACCTCTGCAGATGATTCAGCCCAGCAAGTGTGAAGAGGGAGGGAATGTCCCTGCCAGAGCTGGGACACAGTGCAGGGGCGTGGTTATAAATGAACGAAACAGCTCTTCTGCTGAGTTTTTTTTCTTCTATACAGTTCCTCTGTGAGTTCCCTTTAACCATGACGTAAAACCCATGTTGTGGCTTTAGTCTTCTATTTCAAACAACATGTTCACCAGCAACGGTGCAGAACAGTGGGATGCACTCTGGGGCCAGGGTGCCTGTCTGCACCTTGGCTGGCTGGCACCCTCAGGCAGGTCCCCCTGGGCTGGTGGGCACCAGGGGAGTTCTCCCGGACAGGGTTGTGTCTCGCAGGATGAGACAGCGGTCACGACGACACAGCAGCCATGCCATGACGTGGGCCCGTCCCCCACCCCGGCCACTTGCCTCTCCCCTGCTGCTCCACCGACTCCTCCCAGCCTGCATGTGACCGGGACGTGCTGCCTCACCTGTAGATACCACTTTGTTCATCTGTGAGACTACGCTGGGAAAATGGGCTCACTGCAGATCTTGCATTGGGTACTTTTTAAATCTCTCTGGGCATCTGTTAAATGGCATAATGACTATCTGTGCTTACATCTTAAGCTTCTATTTTGCTTTTTTGTTTGTTTGAGATGGAGTTTTGCTCTTGTTGCCCAGGCTGGAGTGCAATGGTGCCATCTCAGCTCACTGCAACCTCCGCCTCCAGGGTTCAGGCGATTATCGCATCTCAGCCTCCCGAGTAGCTGGAATTACAGGCATGCGCCACCACGCCCGGCTAATTTTGTATTTTTAGTAGAGATGGGGTTTCACCATTTCGGTCAGGCTGGTCTCGAACTCGCGACCTCAAATGGTCTGCCCGCCTTGGCCTCCCAAAATGCTGGGATTACAGACATGAGCCACCATGCCCAGCCAGCTTCTGTCTTCTTTAACTTAGGGATATATCAGAGAAAAATAGAATGATGTATCCAATACTCATCCTTCTCCCAGAGTTTGTTCATTTTTTAAAAATAATTTAGTTTTAAATAACAAATATAATAAGCCTACTTAAAAAATACAGAAGCACAGGCCATGTGCAGTGGCTCACGCTGTAATCCCAACACTTTGGGAGGCCGAGGCAGGAGGATCGCTTGAACCCAAGAGTTTGAGAACAGCCTGGACAACACAGGAGGGCTACATCTCTATAATATGTGTGTGTGAGTGTGTGTGTGTATACATATATAATATATATATTATATAATTATATAAAATTTATGTATATTATATATTATATATAAAATATTATATAATTATATACATAACATATATTATATAATCTATAATATATATTATATATGTTATATATTATATAATATTATATATAATATAAATAATTATAATATATACAATTATATATAATATAATTATAATATATAATTATATATAATATATAACATTTATATATTATATAATATAATATTTATATATAATTATATATATTTCATATGCCAGGCTATATATAATATATATAGCCTGGCATGGTGGCACACGCCTGTAGTCCCAGCTATTTGGGAGGCTGGGACAGGAGGATCACTTGAGCCCTATGATCGCACCACTGCACTTCAGCTTCGGCAACAGAGTGAGATTCTGTCTCATAAGATAAAATAATAAATAAAATAAGATATAAAATGAATAAATAGAAGCATAGAGAAGATTGGAAAGACCATAGCTTGACCACTCAGGAATAATCACGATAAATATTTTGTTTTATAATTCTTCCTTAAGTTTTCCCTTTCATACCCCAAATGTGTATGTGTGCATAATATAGGACAGATGGGATTGCATCAAACACCATTCTGAAGCTTTTTCCCACTTACCAGCACATGGAGCTCTTGCCGTGTGATGGAGAAGCAGTGTCACTGAAATCTCCTCACAGTTCATTTAACCCATTTTCTCCTGATGGACCTTTCAGTCCTTCTCAGTCTTTTTGTGTGTAGACGCCTGGGTATTTCCTTAGGACAAATGCCTAGGTGTTGAGTTACCAGATCAAAAGGCTTGTAATTTTAAAAGCCTTCTGAAACAAACTTGAAATCTCCCCACATGGATGGGAGTGGCCATTTTTTCTCATGCACTGTCCAGTCATATCCCTCACCATTTCCTGTTGGAGTTTTTGATTTCATTAATTTATATAAACTCTGTATATGTATGTTTATACCTTTAGGTTTGTGTATTTATGATGTCATAAAAATTTCCCAGTTTGTCATGCAATTAGAGAAATACACACACACACACACACACACACACACACACACACACACACAGACACACACACACAGTTTTTTTCTTTCCCTCAAGACAGGGTCTCACTGTGTCAGCCAGGCTGGAGGGCAGTGGTGTGATCTCAGATCACTGCAGCCTTGACCTCCCCAGGCTCAAGTGATCCTCCCATCTCAGCACCCCCGAGTAGCTGGGACTACAGACGCATGCCACCATGACCGGCTAATTTTCTATTTATTTTTATTTTTTATTTTTTTTTGTGCAGATGGGATTTCGCCATGTTTCCCAGGCTAGTCTCGAACTTGTGGCCTCAAGTGATCCACCTGCCCTGGCCTCCCAAAGTGCTGAGATTACAGGTGTGAGACACCACACCCAGCCAAAAATCATCTTTTGCAGCCTCTTTTTGGTTCTAAGAAAGAGGGCCGGGCACGGTGGCTCATGCCTGTAATCCCAGAAAGAGCATTCCCACCCCAAAACTATAAAAGGTTATTAAATTTTAAAATATTTCTGTGGATATTTTTGTTCCATTTAAAAATACTATGTATTTACAGTTTCTATTTGAAATTTATTTTGTAATAGGATGTGAGAGGGAGCTCACCTTATTTTTTTCCTTCAAATATTCAGAAAATTGTTCCGACTGAGTTATTTCTCTCCTGTCTCCTTAACTGGCAAGTCCCCTCCAGCCAACCCGAGTGCTGCCAGTGGCTTGCCTGCCCATTCAGGGAGATGGTGATGGTTTTCCTCCCTGCCCTCTTCTGAAGACGAGCGCCCTGAGAGCAGGAGTAGGAGGTGCTCAGGCAGTGTAGGGTGAGTGGCATCGTGCGTTGAGGTAGAGTTTAGGAAACCCTTAGGACGGGGCTTGGTGCCGGCAGACCTCACTGGTGGGCAGGTATTCCTGTGCCCGCAGATGGAACTGAGTGAACCTGGTGAGGATGGATTGTCATGCATTTGGTTCCTCCAGCTCCTTTTGTTTGATTTAAGCATGGTTGTTATCGATTCAAGGCAGCGTGGCCTGGTGGCAAGGCTTGTGTGCTCTGGTAGCCGTGAGTGCTGTGTGTGAAGCCCAGCTCTGCCTGTCAGGTGTCCTTGCAGACACCTCAGACCACATCTGTAGGATGGGGATCCTGCCTGCCTTGCCCGTGGTAAGGATTAAAGGAGCTGATTTGCCTGAAGGTGTCTGCATTGTACCTGACACAGTGGTGGTGGCCATTGCTTCTTCAACTATGGGAACTTATGTTAAAAAGGGAAGTAAACATTTTATGTAAATATTGAGAAATGTACTAGGTATCTAGGGTGAATCAGTTACTGTAAAAGGGCACAAAGTTTTTTTGGTTGTTTTTTTTTTTAACTTTCCTAGCTGCTTAGCACAGATACGAGGCATGAGGGTGGCAGATCAGTGTATGTCAGCCAGGCACAGTGGCTCACGCCTGTAATCCCAGCACTTTGGGAGGCCGAGGTGGGTGGATCACCTGAGGTCAGGAGTTTGAGACCAGCCTGGCCAACATGGTGAAACCCCGTGCCTACTAAAAATACAAACATTAGCTGGGTATGGTGATGCACGCCTGTAATCCCAGCTACTCGGGAGGCTGAGGTGGGAGAATCACTTGAACACAGGAGGCAGAGGTTGCAGTGAGCTGAGATCACACCACTGCACTCCAGCCTGGGCGGCAGCGAGACTCCATCTCAAAAAAACCGTTTTTGTCTATTTTTATTGATACGTAATAGGTGTATATATTTTCAGGGAACATACATGTGATAGGTCAGATTCTTGTATGTTTTGGGTGAAAAAAGGATTCAGTTTGGAGAACAAGACTCTTTCTGAAGTACAAGAGATGTCACATGGACCCGCATCAGGATGGTCAGCTGATTTGATGGCTGATGTTGGTGGAGGGGCAGACTGGAAATCACAGTCCTAGCCCTGTGGTCTGCTGCCCAGGTGCCCTGGCTGTCACCTCACCCCATGGAGCTCCTGGCTCCTCAGCTGTGCAATGAAGATGAGTCCAAGAGCGAGGACATGAGAAGAGACAAGAATGTGCTGGAAGTCTTGTACTGGAGTAATGTTGATGCTGGAGTAATGTTGATGCTGGAGAAATGCTGGCTTCTTAGTTGAAACAGGCTGGGTGCCGTGGCTCACGCCTGGAATCTCAGCACTTTGGGAGGCCAAGGCAGGAGGATCACTTGAGGCCAGGAGTTTGAGACCAGCCTGGGTGACATAGCAAGACCCCTGTCTCTACTAAAAAGGATAAAATATAAAATAAACAAACAGTAAAGACTATTTGTAAAAGGTAGAGTAATAGCCTTCCTATGGATACCTTATGGTTTTGTCCTAAAAACACTTGGGATTGAGTCATAAACCCATAAGGCATTTTTACTAAGAGTTGGTGTAACAACAAGATATTCTTTTATTCATCTGTGTATTCATTCAGTCAACAGTTGCACAAAAACAGACACAGTCCTTGCTATATTGCAGTGCCTACATTCTGGTGGGAGAGGCAGATACAGAGTCGGAATCACAAAAGAAATCTAGAGTTGAAACCAGAAAAGGCTGCAGAGAAGAGTCAGAGAAATGTACGCGTAAGGCATTCTTCATGTCTCCACTGAGAGGTGTCAGGCTTCGAGCAGCCCTGGACCAGCGTGCAGGTCTGTCTTGGTAGGGCCGGTGGTTGAGATGCTGTGGTCTCATCAGTTGCCTCAATTGGGGAATGTTTCTGTAGGAGATAACTTACATTTTACCAGTATTCGTTTAATTCCTCTTTGTCTTTATTATAGTATTTTTTTTTTTTTTGAGACAGAGTTTTGCTCTTGTTGCTCAGGCAGGAGTACAAGGGTGCAATCTCAGTTCACTGCAACCTCCACCTCCCAGGTTCAAGTGATTCTCCTGCCTCAGCTTCCCAAGTAGCTGGGACTACAGGTGCCTGCCACCATGCCTGGCTAATTTTTGTATTTTTAGTAGAGACGAGGTTTCACCGTGTTGGTCAGGCTGGCCTTGAACTCCTGACCTCAGGTGATCCACCTGCCTCAGCCTCCCGAAGTGCTGAGATTACAGGCTTGAGCCACTGTGCCTGGCCTTATTACAGTATTTCTAATATTGTTCAGTAAAGACAGATGGTGGATCAAAGAGGATGTTTTTGACTTGTGAGGAAAAATGTATTCATAATTTATGGGGAAAAGTTTTCTTCGTAAAGATCACAGAGGTGGCTTTCAGGACCATTTCTCAAAGAGATAATGGTGGTTGCAGTTTCAGGTTGAACCACAAACATTTATTTTAAAAAACCCCAACAGGAAATTCCGTGTTGATGGTTAGTCATCTGCGGGAGCTTAGGTGTTTGTTTATAGTCAGTCCTAGACTGTACGGGTGTGTCATGCTCTTCCTGTGCACACTGTATTGCTCATTAAAATAAGGTTAACATATTTTCAGGCTATTACTCATTAAACCAAAAGAGGGGAGCAAGTGGTTTAGGGGTGATCATCAGTCTGATCTGGAGGCGCAGGCTGCCTGTGTCGGCCTCAGCAGCAGCATTCCAGTCTTCCCTGGGGGGGTTCTCCCTGCTCTCCTTGCCCAGCACCTTCTATAGCCCCTGCCTTTGGGGTGACTACTCCCCTGCTCACGTTGCCTCCCATGGCCCATTCTTTTGGTGTTGCCAAGAACCAGGCTGAGACAGGTTGGAAATGCTCCAGTAATTTCTACTCAGGGAGAACAGAAACGAAAGCCTTCCAGGAACCGCGCCTGCAGAACACAGAAGTGCTCAACAGAAGTGCGAAGATGCTGCTGAGGACAGCTCCGCTGCCCCCACTGTGAGGACTGCCCCCACCCAGGGCTGCACCCAGAGCTTCCTTCCCTCCTTCATTCCGACCCAGCCTTCCCATGGGCCCAAGGGAGTGAAGGCAAAAGCTCCTTCTCAGGGTGCGGATGCAGCCAGGGAGCAGTGGTGGATGGCTACATCCTGTGTCCCCATGCCCACAGGAGGAGGGGTAGGAGCCGTTTCCTAAGCTGGGACCCATGAGGTCCTGAGGCTGCAGCAGGATCTGTCCCCAGGGCAAAGGGGGCCTAGGGGTCTGATCGATGGCTAGCGTTCCCCGGAACATATTCTCTGAGCCTGTGCACCAGCTCCCCGTTGCCACATTGAGACCCCCTTGGTGGCATCAGCTGGCTCCTGAGACAATGCCCCTGGTTCCGAGGAGCACTGATGCAGTGGCTCCTGCTCAGGGCTGGAGGGTGCACTCTTCCTTCCTGATGCAGAGCTCTGGCTAGAGGCAGGAGCAGCCTCCCCTGTGGAGGTGGGTGACCGGTGGCCAGCGAGGTGGGTTCTGTTGACTCCCTTCCACCGTGGGGCATGTTTGTGCCTCCGCTTCCTCGGCGTCCATTTTCGGGCGGGTTTTGTGGCCAGAAACCTGGGACCCCCGTCTGTGCCTCCGCTTCCTTGGTATCCGTATTTGGGTGGGTTCTGTGGCCAGGGACCTGGGACCCCCATCTGTGCCTCCGCTTCCTCGGCGTCCGTGTTTGGGCAGGTTCTGTGGCCAGGGACCTGGGACCCCCAAAGTGCGAGGGTTCCTTTTCCTCCCCGTCTTGTCACATTTGACTTTTGGTGTGTCCTCACAGATCTGGGGGGCTCCAGAACCCCTGTCGAGGTCAGTTTGCCCCAGTTTGGGAGTCAGACCGGGGGGAGGGGGTAGAACGCATCAGCTGGGGACCTAGCTCCAGCCATCCCTGCACAGCTGTGACGCCTGGGCCAGACGCGTCTCTGTGAACGTGGGCTGGGTGAGGCTTTGACTTTGGCTCACCGTGGGCTCATTGGTGGCCCGGGCCTGGCATGGGAGACAGCATACAGTTGTCTGCACTCCGGCTGACAGGAGCAGATATTCCGTCTGCATTCCCAGCACACATTCTGAGACCGTCTCTGTCCATTTCACCAAAAAAGCTGCCATGACTGTGTTTAGCGTCAACTTGGGTGGCCATAAGGGAGGCTTGCTTGTGTAGACAACAGGTGAGTTGTCACCCTCATGTCCTGGTTTTAGCAGGAGAGTACAGCTTGATAGCATCTACTCTCTGGTCTGTACTCACTGAGCCATCACTCCGTCCTGTTCCACGGCTCGTGCTGACGGCACGGATCTCGGTGGCTGCTGTGCCATTGCCTGGCCAGGGCATCCTGTCCTGGCATCACAGAGACCATATCTGCACCTGGCTTGGCCCAGGGTATGGCACAGAAGTGTTTAGCAGCTCTGAGCTATCCTTCTCACTTTCTTTGGCCTGCACATTTTCTGGCTGATGCCCAGTGTAATGAATGCAGAGTTCTAGGAGGACCATCGGGAAGCATGGCTTTGAATAATGACTCACTTTGGAGCTCTGGAAAGAGCTTTGCGTGTCATTTGGGTGGCAGATGTTTAACCGTTTACATCCCCTGATTCATGGGTGCTGAGCACTGGGCCGGCTTCCTAGGAGACAGCCATGGGCCCCTGTGCCAGCCTCACAGCGAGGCTGCCACCCAAGCTCAGGCGGCAGCTGCGCAGCCTATGGGTGCTGACCCGGGCCTGTGGTTCACTCGCCGGTAGCCAAAGCGGCTTCACGGCAGAGCTGGGCTATTCATTTATTTAATGACTCTGAATTTCTGCAGCTGCTCTCCCCACCTCAGGGTACACGTCTGCGGGGAATCCTGGCAGGCCTGCACTTTATTCTTCACGCACCAACTTTCCCCCATCCCTGTCCCTTACTTAGATGGCCCTCAGGGCAGGTGGCACAGAGTCTGCTCCACATCCCTCCCTGAAAAGTCGGGGAGGAGCCAACTCCGAAAGGGGTTTCTTCAGGGGACCACCTGCTCCTGCAGGAGGCTCGCCTGCCGCCCACCTCTGCTGACGTCCGCTGTGTATACTGAAATTTTTTGTTCCCTGTGACCCAGTTGCTCACACAGGAAGCCGATTACTCATTCACTATTTTTCCCTTTCACTGTGTGAGATGCAGCTCTAAAAATGGAATCTTAAACAAATGTGCTGAGTGATGCCGATTCAGTGAACACAGCACGGCTGTGTACATGACGCTGCGCTGGGTTCCGGGCCTTGCCCTCCGAACTCGCTCTCTAAGGAATGGGTATGGCCTTAAGTGCAGAGGGCCCGCCAGCCCTGGGCCCCGGGGAGCCATCGCCCCCTCCAGGAGCAGCTGAGGTCCCTTCCAACCGCAGGTACACCTTACTTTATTGCCCTGCACAAAGAATGTATGCTTTTTTCCTTCCTTCCTTCCCTCCCTCCCTCCTTTCCTCCTTCCTTCCTTCCCTCCCTCCCTCCTTCCTTCCCTTCCTCCTTTCCTCCGTTCCTCCTTTCCTCCCTCCCTCCCTCCCTCTCTCCCTCCCTGCCTCACTCCCTTCTTTACTCCCTCCCTCCTTCCCTCACAAATGGAATGTTTGTAGTAGCCTGAGGAACTCTTTTGGCGCCATTCTTCCAGTAACATGTGCTCACTTAGTGTCTCTGTCAGCATTTTTTAAGCAATAAAGTATTTTTAAATTAAGATATGTACATTATTTACACACAATGCTATTACACACTTGGTAGACTACAGTATAGTGCAAACAACTTTTATATGCACTGGGACACCAAAGCGCTGGTGTGACCTGCTTTATTGTGGCGATCTGGAACCGAGCCTGCAGTGTGGCTGAGGTGTGCTGTGCCAGAATCCTGGGATTCCTGAATGAAAGGATTTGCCTTTCTGTTCCCAAAGGTTTCAACCTTCAATGCAGAGACAAGACTAACAATTATGGAAGCAGCTGGAAGCCCATTTAAAATAAGACTGGTTAGTTGCCGGGTAGGACATGTGGCAGGGCGTGCCACCTGTGGCCTGGGGAGGAGGTGCCCGTGGGGTGTCTGGAGAGAGCGTCCATGGAGAGGTGGAACCTCGATTACTCCTTGGAGCATCCTTGGAGGATGGAGGAGATGGGGGAGGATGGCTGCTTCCCGTGGGCCTGGAAGTAGTGGGGAGGTGAGGTCGAGTCTTGGATGCAGGCCAGGGATTTGGGACTCGGCTGTTGGACAGGCAGTGGGAGCCAGGAACTGCTCCGTGAATGCCAGTGTGGTGGCTCTTCTTGGTGAAGGCATCCCAGATGTCTCCTCCTTGTGGGCTTTCGTTTCTTTAACAGAGAGCACATGGAGAGCGCATCCCTAGGTGGTGTTAGAATTCCCTTTTGGAACCATCCGTGTCAAATGTGACAAGTGCGTATGTGGCCCATCCGTGTCTTGTGGCCTCTTGTACATGTGGTCCACAGCTTGGTGCATTATTCACCTGTCGGGGCGAGGGGCTCACAGCCCAGGGTGGGCATCCAGTGCCCTTCTTGTCATCCCCACCTTCCTCGTGCATGGGGGTTGTGTCTGCACACTTCTGCTCTGTCTCCTCTTGCACGCTTTGGCTTTGATCCTCCAGCTTGTATCTGCAGCTTACACGTGGGACTCCCTGTGAGTGATCAGAGTAGATTTCAGGCACCCCCAGGTCTCAGGCCTGCAGAGGCGTCCTTAGCAGTGGAGTTGCCTTCCTGAAGGTACGGGAAGGTGGACCTTCCCTGGCCCCTCTGCCTGGAAAACTTTTACATCTTTAACTTGTAATTTTATATTCCACATGCCTTCACGTGAAGTATCAGTATTTTCATTATTGAAAGCTAGAAGCAAGAAAGAACTATCTTAGGAAATTGCATATTTTATGAATTACCGCTGTGTTTTCCCATTGCCTTTATTCACAGGGGTTAGTACCAGGCTGCGTGCAGGTTTCCCGCCTCCCATGCCAGGTGTTGCAGAGGAGGTAGTCTTGGGGAAGGCTTCTTAGGAGAAATAGGGTCAGCCTGAGCCCTAGGCCCGAGCTGCATCTGTGCCTGGACTCTGCTTGGGGGCTGGTGGAGGGGCCTGGTTTGGAGCCGGCCCAGCAGCTTTGCTTCACCTGCAAGTAGCTCGTGTTCCAGCCCAAAACCTTCTTGCAGCCAGCGGTGTGCCCCTTTGTGGTATGGTTGTGAGGCTCGGTTGAGTAACTCCATGAGCACCTTGTAAGCTGGGAGTCATCGAAGGACAGTGACTCTCCTTCCCGAGAGGAGCGTGCCCGACCCTGAAATCGAGATTGGCCATAGGGCCGGATTCCCGGGCTCTGTCCTGGACGTTTCCTGGGAGCCATCTCAGTGGGTGGTTGGAGCCACCTGAGAACAGGGCCACGTGTTGGCAAGCGCTTTTTACTCCGGTGTGGCGTACAGAGAAGCTCAGTCGGTCCTCAAGGGAGTGGCTGTCTCCACTGAACCCACCTGAACTGTGATGTCCACTCCCTGTTACGGTCAGGGTCCTTGCTGGGAAGGATCTTGGTGAGCTGCTGAGCTTATGAAAAGTCATCAGACGTCATCCTGTGGATGACTGACACCTGGAAACTGTCCCTGGTGGCAGCATGGGCGCTGCTTGAGGACTCTGTTTGTTTTATTTATTTATTTAGAGATGGAGTCTCGCTCTGTCACCCAGGCTGGAGTGCAGTGGCATGATCTCGGCTCACTGCAACCTCTGCGTTCAAGCGGTTCTCCTGCCTCAGCCTCCCGAGTAGCTGGGACTACAGGCACGTGCCACCACATCCAGATAATTTTTGTATTTTTAGTAGAGATAGGGTTTCACCATGTTGGCCAGGCTGGTCTCAAACTCCTGACCTCAGGTAATCTACCCACCTCGGCCTCCCAAAGTGCTGGGATTATAGGTGTGAGCCACTGCACCCAGCCTGACTTTATTTTTGTAGCCTTGGCCCAGGGCATGGTGCCCAGCCCACAGGGGCACCCGCTGAGTGCCATTGAAGGGTAGAGTGTCGTGGAAGTCTGTAGATGTGTCATCTATGAAGTCATGGCGACTTGGTGGAAGGCCATGCTGCCATGACCATTTCCAAATGGTGTAACTCAGTGAGTTTAATAACCTTGAAAGCATGTTAGTTTTCTCATAGGAAACAAACAAACAAAAAAACAAATAATTCAAGGAGTCTCTGAGTTTTTCTAGGTCAGAAATACAGTAAGAACAGCTCATATTATTTTTAGTACAGTTCTTTTTCTTTCCAGTGAATGTCAATAGGGATTGAAGTACATGTGATTTTTTTTAAATGGAGAAGGGTTGTCTTTTTTTTAAACAGACATTTGAGTGAAAATTGAAAGTGTTCTATTATTGAAAAATGTTTATTTTTCTAAATCTACATTTTGAACTTTACTAATATGGAGCCACTGAAAACTTGAGTTGGGATGAAGTTTCTGCCACTTGTGCATAATAAAAAGCGCTTCCTGAGTAAAGGAGCGAGGGGTTTAAGCAGCAGCAAGGGAGGGGCACTGCCTTGACACTTTTGGGCTCTTTGCCTTGTCTCCCGTGCTGGTAATTCATGCTGCCTCATCTGTCCAGTGTCTGAGACAGGAAGAAAGAACAGGAATGGACATAGCAAGTTTGATCACCAATGAGTTGTTATGATACATTTTAAGTACATTATTGGCTTGACGTTGAGACGCCTCCTCTGTGGAATGCAATGTTGGCCTGGACATGAATGGAAACAGCAGAGGGGGGCATATAGTGGCTCGGGGCCGCGGGATGGGAAGGGCCGCAGAGCAAGCCTGCTCCCCGTTAATGGGTGTTCTCTCTGCCGTTCCAGCACTTGCGCCTCCTGCACCGCCGCCGCCCCCCATCCAAGGATATGCCTTCAAGCCTCCACCTAGACCCGACTTTGGGACCTCCGGGAGAACAATCAAATTACAGGCCAATTTCTTCGAAATGGACATCCCCAAAATTGACATCTATCATTATGAATTGGATATCAAGCCAGAGAAGTGCCCGAGGAGAGTTAACAGGTATTACGTTTCATCCTTCATGACCTGTGTAAGTGGTCTGCGCGGACAGACACGGCGTTTAAACTAATCAACTCTGAAATTCTCAGCAGATCCATCTGGGTTTTTTCCAGAACGTTTCAGCTGCATTTGCTTTTCAAAATCAGTTTTTCAGAGTCAAACCTACGGATTGAAAAAAATACATATATAAATCTATACCAAGTTTTTGTATTGAGACACAGTTTCAGGATAGGAAATACATACATCGTAAATGCACAACTGGAAGAATTTCGACAAATGTATATACTGATCACCCTAGAAAGTTGCCTCATACCCTCTTCCGGTTACCCCCAGCCCCTAAAGTCAGGGCATTCTGATGTGTGTCACATAGATTAGTTTCCAGGTCTGTATAGTGACACACCCTCAATCCCGACTGCTTTTACTCAGCAGAATTTATGAGACCCACCTGCGCCATTGTGTGTATTTGTAGCTTATTTTTATTGCTAAAGAATACTCTGTTGCCTATTTCGTAGTCTGTTTTTCATCTTCCTTTTAAACGCATGGGCAGTCTAGGCTGTGGCCATTATGAATAAGACTGCTGTGAACATTCTTGTTGAAGTTCTTTTTGTGGAGGTGTTTTCGTCTCTCTTAAATAAATACCTAGGAGTAGAATTGCTGGGCCGAAGGGCAGCTGTGCGTTTAGCTGCATGTGAACCTGCCAAATAAATGGTGTTCCCATGCTCCCGTCATGTTTTCCTCCCGTCAGCTCCGCTGAGTGTTTCCGATGCCACCCACCCCCACCAGCACTCGGTGTGGTCAGGCGTGTTTTTTTGTGTGTTTCGGTGGGTGAGTAGTGGTTTCTCATTGTGGTTAATTTTCATTTCTCTGGTACCTGATGAGCTGAGCATCTTTCCATGTGTTTATATATTATTTTCATCGATTAAGCGATATATTATTTCCAGCAAAGTGTTGAAGTATTTTGCCTTTTTTTTTTTTTTTTTTTACTGAGTTTCTTGTCTTTTTGTTATTGATCCGTGAGAGTTTTTAGTATATTCTAGATGTACATTGCATTTGTAAGCATCCTCCGGAGCGACAGAACCAATAGGATAAAGATACAGTCATGTACCGCATGACAACGTTTGGCCAGTGACAGACACATATACCACCGTGGTCCCAAAAGATTGTAAGGGAGCTGAAATCATAGCCCACGTAACGTAGTAGAGCAATGCGTTACCCTCTCTGAGTTTATATTTTTTTATTTTTTCTTTTGAGATGGAGTCTTGCTCTGTCACCCTGGAGTCCAGTGGCATGAACTCAGTTCACTGTAGTCTCCACCTCCTGGGTTCAAGCGATTCTCCTGCCTCATCCTCCCGAGTAGCTGGGATTACAGGCACCTGCCACCACACCTGGCTAATTTTTTGTATTTTTAGTAGAGACAGGATTTCACCATATTGGCCAGGCTACTCTTGAACTCCTGACCTCAAGTGATCTGCCTGCTTCAGCCTCTCAGAGTGCTGGGATTACAGGCATGAGCCACTGGGCCCGACCTAGGTATATGTAGACGTACACATCCTTACCATGGTGTTACAATTGCCTGCGGTGTTCAGCAGTCATGTGCTGTACAGGTTTGCGGCCTAGGTGTGTGGTAGACTCTACCTCCTGGGTATATGTAAATATACTCTATGATGTTCACACTGCAATGAAATCGCCTGAGTGAATTTCTCAGGCCATATCCCCATGGTTAAGCCACGCATGACTGTACATATATCTATAGATATGAGAGGGGATTTATTAGGGGAATTGGCTCACATGATTGTAGAGGCTAAGATGTCCCACAGCAGGCCATTTACAAGCTGGAGACCCTGGAGTGTCAGTAGTGGGGCTCAGGCCAAGTCTGAAAGCCTTATAATCAGGGAAGCCAAAGACCTGGAACCCACAGGGCTGCTGCTATAAGTCCTAGAGCCCAAAGGCCAAGGGAGCCTGAAGTTCTGATGTCCGAGGCAGGAGGAAGACAGTGCCCCAGCCCCAGGAGGGAGAGAAGAAATCACTCTTTCTCTCCTTTTTTTTCTGTCTGTGCCCCCAGCTGATTGGATGGCACTACCCACACTGGGGGCAGATCCCCACCTGGTCCCTGACTAACACGCAGTCTCCTCTGGAAGCAGCCATACAGACATGCCCAGAAGTTAAGCTTTACCAGTTCTCTGGATTATTCTTTAATCTAGACACAGTGGCACCTAAAAATCACCGTTATACAAGTCTATACTGGGAGTATTTTCTCCTAGTCCAAAGTTTGTCATCTCACCTTCCTGATGGTGTCTTTCTTTTAATGAGCAGAACTTTTTAGTTTTGTTGAAGTCCAATTTATAAATTTTTAAAAATAGCTGTTACATAGTGTATTCTCTCTAGGAAATTTTTGCCTACCTAGGGATCATAAAGATATTCTCCTGTTTTTATTTTAGAATTATAGTTTTTGCTTGCATATTTAGTCCACGATCCATCTTGAATTAATTTTTATGTATGGTGTGAGGTAAGGGTCTGTTGAAAATACTTTTCTTTCCCCACTGATTTACCTGTTGACCTTTGGAAAAAATAATTTGATTGTACAGGTTGAGTATCCCTTACTGAAAATGCTTAGGACTAGAAGTGTTTCAAGTTTTCATTTATTTATTTATTTATTTGGATTTTGGAATATTTCTGTTATGCTTACCAGTTGAGCATTGCAGATCTGAAAACCTGACACCCAAAATGCTCCAATGAGCATTTCCTTTGAGCGTCATGTTGGTGCTCATAAAGTTTCAGATTTTGGAGCATTTTGGATTTGGGGTTTTCAGATTAGGGGTGCTCAACCTGTATATGTGTGTGGATCTATTTCTGGATTCTCTTCTGTGTTGTCTTTAGGCCAGGAACTCTTGGTCATTTTAACTATAGTTAAGTGGTAAGGCTTGAAATCCGATTAAATAATTCCTCCAAATTTGTTGTTCTTCACAATTGTTTTAGCTATTCTAGATCTATTGCTTTTCCAAGTATATAGAATAATAAATATAAACAACTTATCAATTTCTGCTAGAAAGCCCCTTTGAATTTTTTATTGTGGTCACTATGAATCTAAAGTATGCTATGTTCTTGGATGCTGTTATAAATGGTTGTGTAAATTTTTCTTTTCCTGGAATGGTGGGGGGGGGGACTGCTATTGAGTATAGTATTGATTTTTGGGGTGGTAAAAATGTTCTAAGCCATGGTGATGGTTGCAGAACTCTGAATATGCTAAGAGAGAGAATGTCTGGGGACTTAGTTCTCATATCTGTAAAACTAAATAGTTGGATTCACTCAACATGTCCAGAGTATGTTGAGAGTTCTATGAGGTTCTTTAAATATGCACTTTCTAAAACCATGTATTTCTGAACAAAAACTATGTGCACCACTGGGTTAAGCAGCTTTCTTTACTAAAGGTCTTCCTAGATCTTTTAGTGTATCTCATTGCTGTGTGGCTCTCCATCAGTGGGACTGCTGGTTTGTTTTTGCATTTCCCTGGGATAGAACCTTGTGTGAATCTGTGATTTAGGGGGTACTCCTAGAACCAGAATGAGGGCATAAAGCAGTATACACATTTCCTTTTTTTTCAGAGACAGGATCTTGCTCTGTTGCCCAGGCTGGGGTGCAGTGGCATGATCTGGGCTCACTGCAACCTTCACCTCCTGGGTTCAAGCGATTCTCGTGCCTCAGCCACCCGTCCAGAGAAGCTGGGATTGCAGGCATGCGCCGCCACACCCGGCTAATTTTGCATTTTTAGTAGAGACTGGGTTTCACCATGTTGCTCAGGCTGGTCTCAAACTCCTGGCGTCTTGTGATCTGCCTGCCTTGGCCTCTCAAAGTGCTAGGATTACAGGCGTGAGCCTGTTTAGTAGAGACAGGGTTTCACCATGTTGCCTAGGCTGGTCTCAAACTCCTGGCCTCAAGCAGTCTGCTCACCTTGGCCTCCCAAAGTGCTGGGATTACAGGTGTGAGCCACTGTGCCTGGCCCACATTTTCTGGGCTGTTGACTGGTGCGGTAGCAGGGGGGCCCTTAGGCCATCGACCACAGTACACAAGCAGCTTTCTTTTACGAAACTAGGCATGGCCAAGGCTTCGTTATCTGACACCAGAAAGAAGCTGAGGGTGATGAGAACGTGATGTCTTTCCAGGACTGTGCTACTACACTCCTGTGGTTTCGCCTGCCAGGCTCAGGTCACGCAGTTGGTAAGCAGCAAATGCAGGGCAAGAGCTGCATGCACAGGGCCAAGGCCAACCTGCTAGGCTATGAGCAAGCTTGAGAGTGGCTGCCTAGATGTAGGAACCTTTAGGCCCTATCTCAAAATCATAATCAGTCAAAACAGCATAGGAAAATGTCAGAAGTAAAATGTTTGTGCTCACAAGACCTGTGTGGGAGCCCTGGCCTACCTCCTGCCTCCTCCCATGACCCACGTTCCTGAGACACCCCGCTCACACATCAGCTGCAATGCCCTGGGGGTGCAGTGGTGGCTGAGGCAGACATGGCTCCTGTCCCCAGTGGGGAGGTGGATGGTGCTCATGGTCAGCGCCGCTGGAGGGGAGCTCTGAGTGGAAAGGGAGACGAATGTGGGGCCCTGAGCCCGTCATGAGTCTGGGCTCCTCCGTCGTGCTGCTCAGCATCTCCTTCCCATTTCTCTTACCACACTGCAGCCTCTGTGAGAGCAAGGATGGCGTCTTAGTCGTGAGTTCCCAAAACCTTGTGCAATGCCCCGGGTAGATGTTTCATGAGTCCAACACAGAGGCTTTATCCAAGGCCATGAGAAAAATGCCCTTGCACCTCAGTCACCTCTGTGACATTTTGACAACTACGCAGTGAAGCAGCCTCAGTGCCCTCAGGCCCTGCAGTATAGTCCACCCCTTTCCCGGGGCTGCCGGGGTGGGGTTTGGTGCAAGCAAGACCCCTCCTCCCAGGAGCGTCCCATACAGCTGTGGGCACCAAGGTGGCTGCACAACACAGCCAGTCTTGAGCCAGCCCCGAAAAAGAATGGGGGCAAGGCCCGCACGACCTAAGCCTTGCTGAAGTCACGTGGGCCTTGCCCCCATGCTCTGTGCCGAGAAGCACGGGTGGGCTGCCAGGAGGAGGTGGGCTGCCAGGAGGAGGTGGGCTCCTCTCCCTTCCCCTGCCCCTCTTCCTCCTTGTTCGTCTTGAGCTCCGTCAAGTGGCCCCAGAAGAACCAGCAGATGTGATGGCCCTGTGCCTGTGGAGCAGGGGGCCGGGCAGCATGGCTGTGTCACACTCAGCCTTGCGCCTGGAGCTCTGTGACTCTGGGCATGAGCCACTCACGGGAATGCAGGTGGACCCTGCCTCTTTACAAGACAGTCTGGTGCAGGTATTGCGGGTATTAAAGCAGAAACATCGTGTACCCTCTGACCCACCCGTTCTCCTCAGTCTCTATATCTCAAGGAGATGTATAGGATGCCTACTCTGAAAAAAAAAAGAACAACAAAAGACACCATCTAAGTATCAGTAGGAAGTGGTGGGTTAGAGGAGTGCGCTGGGGCATGCAGTGTGGTGCTTAGCAGGAGTGGAGTGGGGCTCCCAGGCTGACCTCCAAGCTCAGAAACACAGGCAACTAAGTAGCAAGTGTTGAGGTGGTAACACTAAGGCACATGATTGCCGCGTCTATAGTTCTGGACCTGGTGGCGACATTGTATACAGTCAGGAGGAAAGATCTCAAAGACACAGAGTAGGAAAATGGGAGCCTCAGAAGTGTGGGTTTGATACCATGTGTATAAAAATAATAAAACAATGTATTGCTGGATAGCTATGTGTTTATGTGAAAGCATAGGTTTGAAAAGGATAAGGTTACTTCTTAGAATGGGGATTGAAATGAGTGGGTACTGTAAACAGACTTTTAGCTTTTTGGTTTTTTTTTTTTCTTTTTGAAACAGTGTCTCCCTCTGTTACCCAGGCTGGAGTGCAGTGACGCAGTGATGGCTCACTGCAGCCTCAACCTCCTGAGGTCAAGCAATCCTTCCACCTCAGCCTCCCAAGTAGCTGGGACCACAGGCACGCACCACCACACTCCACTAATTTTTAAATATGTTGTAGAGACGGGGTCTCTCCGTGTTGCCCAGGCTGGGACTTTTAGCTTTATCGTTATGTGAAACTTTCGGTGAGAATGTATTAAGGCAAAAGCTGTGTAATTAGAAATTAATGAAAGGATGACATTTGTAAAAGAGGGAACCTCTCAGAATTATGACAAAAGGGCAAACAGGCAAACGGGGCAGGCACTTGCTTCTCTGCATTAGCAACACGCTCCGGCTTCTGCGAGGCGGCCCCGTCCCTGTGCGGGGTGCTGCTTGGCGCTGCCCTTTCCCTGGGTGGTGACTGAAGAGGGAGCTGTCTCCGCTAAGAACTTGGCAGGACGAGCACTAACAGCTTGGCCGTGGTTCTCCTTTTCCTTCGTTTCAACATGGGTCACTCTCTAGGAGGCTGGGGGCCCACTGGTGGACGGAATGCATGCAAATGAACTCCTGGGCTGTCATCTTTTTTGGGAGGTCAAGGGCAAGCCTGAGACCTGGGTGGCCAGCAGAGCTGGCGCTCCAGAAGCAGGGACACTCGCTCACTTTCCAGTGCCTGCACTGGATCGAAATGAAGAACTAGATTCAGGGACTCCGGGAGCAGGGTCCCCAGGTGGCTCCATGGGCTGGCTGGGAAGTTAGTGCCTCACGGGTACAGTTTCGCTTTGGGGAAGTGAAAATCATTTGTGGACGGAGGGTGGTGATGGTCGCACAACAGCATGGACACACTCAATGCCGCTGAACCGAACACTTAGTTGAAATGGTCAATTTTATGTTATCTGTATTTTATCACAGTTTTACAAAGAAAGAAAATTAACTGCCAAATACGTGGTCATGTGTGTTTGAGGAGGGAAGGGACCCCCCGTGTTAGAATTAGGCAGCAAGGTGCCATCCTGCTGCCACAGCCACGAGGTCCACTTTCTCTGCTTTATACAAGATCGGCCCCTCCTCACCCTCAGCAGTGGGCCCCGAGGCACGGGGTCTGCGGGCAGGTGGCCAGGGATGCTCTCTCTGGGCGGCGGAGGCCTGAGTGGTGGCCAGGATTGTCTGCCAGCCGACTCCACGGGTGTGCATTGTAGCCCCTCAGGGCACTGCCTCGCTGGCATGACCGAACAGACTCCTTCTCTTGAGAGATCCGCCCAGCCCAAGCCGCACGCCGTGCTGGGTGTGCAGGATGAGCTGGACCTGACCCCGCCTCCAGGGGCCTGCAGGACCATCAGTGAGCGGAGTGATCACGCCGAGTGCTGGATGGGGCTCGGAACAGTGAGTGTTCATCCAGAGGAGTGTCTCCAGTAGTGGGGCTCGGTTGTATTTCCTTGAATCCTGGGTGTGTGTGGTTGCCTGCCATAAGTCATTGAGAAGTGTGTCCTGCCCTCTGTCTCCTGCCGCCCCAATCCCTGGGCCTGTTTCTGGGCTCTGGACTCTGGGCTCTGTCCCGAGCTCTCTGCCTGCCCCAGTGCCATGGCCTCCCTCCAGGTGCTCCTCCTCAAGAATACCTGCCAGCCTTTGTCCTTCAGATTTCCACTTCTATTTTAGGATGAGTTTGTTAAATCCTATCAAATAAAAATACATCCCTCTCTGGATTTTTACTGAAATTAAAAGGATGGATTTGTTTGAGGAAAATATTCTGATCCATAAACATGGTATATCTCTTTACTGATTTTTTTTTCTTTTTTAAGACATCTTTTCGTGTTTCCGACTCTCAAAGGAAAAATTTGTGGGCCAGGCATGGTGGCTCATGCCTGTAATCCCAGCACTTTGGGAGGCCGAAGCGGGCAGATCACGAGGTCAAGAGATCGAGACCATCCTGGCCAACATGGTGAAACCCCATCTCTACTAAAAATACAAAAATTAGCTGGGTGTGGTGGCACGTGCTTGTAGTCCCAGCTACTCTGGAGGCTGAGGCAGGAGAATCGCTTGAACCTGGGAGGCAGAGGTTGCAGTGTGATCATGCCACAGCACTCCAGCCTGGCGAAAGAGCGAGACTCTGTCTCAAAAAAAAAAAAAAAACTTTGTGAATACAGGTTGGGACTCCGAGCGCCCATGCATGCCTCCCTCCTTCCCTGTGCGTGTGGCTCTGGGAGGACCCCCATGGTAGCTGCACCCTGCTACAGGGAGGAACACACTGCTTTGGCTGTTGTTCTCCAGTTGCGGGGCAGACAGTTGGGGGTCAGGGCAGGGGTCTTTTCTTTCAGGAACTAGAAGGAGGAGGGAGGCCAAGGTGCAGGGTGGCCACCGATTCTGGAGTACATAATCAATGATGTATTGCCATTATGTTACATCCTACAATTAAATAATTGTTTCCAAACACGGCGGTCCTGTATTGCCAAGTCACTCAGGAATTCCTCTGCGGTGATATGCAACTTAGAGTGGCCATGAGATTGTCTCATAGGGAAAAAAGGGAGGGAACTGCCAGTGTACTGCCAGGGACCAAATCTTTGTGGGGAACCTGGATTTCATAGAGCGGGAGAGGACAGGGAAGCCCGGGAGACCCATCCCTGCAGGAGGCGGTGCTTGCAGACGTCATCACTGAGATGTTTGTTGAATGACTGACTCCGCCACTCCTTTTTCGCCACCTCTTTCACTGAGAACGCAGGAGTGAAGAAAGGTGCACTGGAGGGCAACGTGCATCTTTGTCCAAGACGGGCATAGGCGGCACTCACCCTGTACCTGGCCTGCAGCCCAGACCAGGAGACGGCGCTCTGGCTTTCTGAAGCTTCCTTTTTCTCTGTAGCCTCTTCTGGATTTTCAGCAAATACAGTCCTAATGTCCACCAGTAATGACAGTTTTTTTCTTCTTTACAATCCCTTTCTTACCCTACGGTGGTAACTGTGACCTGTAGTGCAGCATTGAACAGAAGTGGTGATTTGGGCGTCTTTGTTACATTGTGAACCTCAGGGAAAGTTAGTTTGCTATAGACTTTGAGAAGGTTTCTTTGCAGATTTCCTACCAGATGAAGACGTTTCCTTCTATCCCTACTTTTCTAATGTTTTAAAAAAAATCATGAGTACCAGGCATGATGGCTCACACCTGTAATCCCAGCACTTTGAGAGGCCAAGGTGAGAGGATTGCCTGAGCCTGAGCCCAGCCTAGGCAACATGGCAAAGCTTCATCTCTACAAAAAGTTAAAAATTAGCCATTGTGGTGGCATGCGCCCATAGTCACAGGTACTTCGGAGGCTGAGTGGGGAGGATCCCTTGAGCCCAGGAGTTCAAGTTTGCTGTGAACTATGACTGCACCACTGCACTCCAGCCTGAACAACAGAGTAAGATTCTGTTTCAGAAAAAAAAAAAACCATGAGTGGATGTTGGATTTTATTAAATGCTTTTCTTCTACAATTTTGAAATTGCCATAATTTTTCTTTTTGTTGTTGTTGTTGTTTTTTTGTTTTTGAGAAGGAGTCTCGCTCTGTCACCCAGGCTGGAGTGCAGTGGCTCGGTCTTGGCTCACTGCAACCTCTGCCTCCTGGGTTCAAGCGATTCTCATGCCTCAGCCTCCCAAGTAGCTGAGACTACAGGCGTGTGCCACCACACCTGGCTAATTTTTTTTTTTTTTTTTTTGAGATGGAGTCTCACTCTGTTGCCCAGGGTGGAGTGCAGTGGTGTGATCTCGGCTCACTGCAACCTCTGCCTCCTGGGTTCAAGCAATTCTCCTGCCTCAGCCTCCCAAGTAGCTGGGATTGCAGGCGACTGCCACCACGCCTGGCTAATTTTTTGTATTTTTAGTAGAGACGGGATTTCACTATGTTGGCCAGGTTGGTCTCGAACTCCTGACTTCGTGATCCGCCTGCCTCGGCCTCCCAAAGTGCTGCGATTACAGGCATGAGCCACTGCACCAGCCTGTGCTTTGCTTTGTTGCCCTTTGCAGGTACTGTTTGTCGTCGTCATTTAACAAATTGAAGGTTCATGGCAGCCCTGTGCCAAGCAAGTCTTATCAGTGCCCTTCATGTCTGTGTCGGCATTTTTAGCAATGAAGTATTTTTTAATCAAAGAATGTACTTTTTTTTTTTTTAGACACAATGCTATTGCACATTGAATAGACGGCAGTACAGTGGAAACAGAACTTTTCTGTGCACTGGGAAACCAACACCTTTGTGTGACTCGCTTTATTGCGACATTTCCTTTATTGTGCTGGTCTGGAACCGAACCCACAGTATCTCTTAGACATACCTTTATGTAGGCCTATGATCTTTAAAAAAGGTATACATTCCTGTAAGAACCACCACAATCAACAGGACATGCTAACAACCCCAAAGCACCTGCCCCATTGCAGTTAAGTGTGTTGTCCCTTGCCCCAAGGCAAACACAGACCTGCATTCTGTCAGTGTAGATTGTTTTTGCCTGTCAAAGAGTTTCCTATACATGGAATCATTATCATTGTATACCTGTTCCTCCTGGTGGCTGGCTTCGTTCCCCAAGCATGTTTCTTTTTTTTTTTTTTTTTGAGATAGAGTCTTGCTCTGTCGCCCAGGCTGGAGTGCAGTGATGTGATCTCGGCTCACTGCAAGCTCCACCTCCCGGGTTCACGCCATTCTCGTGCCTCAGCCTCCCGAGTAGCTGGGACTACAGGTGCCCGCCACCACATCCAGCTAATTTTTTGTATTTTTAAGTAGAGACAGGGTTTCATTGTGTTAGCCAGGATGGTCTCGATCTCCTGATGTCGTGATCCACCTGCTTCGGCCTCCCAAAGTGTTGGGATTACAGGTGTGAGCCACCGCGCCTGGCCCGCCAAGCGTGTTTCTAAGACACCCGTCGTGTTGCGTGTAGCGGTGGATTCAAGTATTGCATTGTGCGGGTGTGGCATCATGGGTTTGTCCACTCATCAGCTGATGGACATTGATTTGAATTGTTTCCAGTTTGGAGCTGTTATACACATTTGTATGCAAATGTTTGCGTGGATGTGTGTTTTCATTTTTCTTGTGTCAGAAGTTGCTAGACAGGGTGGTAAATAGACACTGAAACCACACTTTTTCCCCAAAGCAGTTGCATCAGCCTCGTAGAAGAGAGCATTTCCCTCCACCTTCACCAGCTCTTGGTATTGTTACCCTTTCTGATTTTAGCCTTTCTACTGGATATCTGTGGCTTCATTTCCATTTCCCTAAAGCCAAGTGATGAACACCCTTTGATGTGCTTACCCGCCATTTGTGTATCCTCTTCTGCCATGTGTCTGGTCAAATATTTTGCTCATTTAAGTTGGATTATCTTCTTACTGAGTTGTAAGAATTTTCCTAAATACATTATGCATACAAGTTCTTTGTTAGATGTGTGTCTGTGTGATTATGGAATATTTCCTCCCAGTTGATTGCTCATCTTTTTGTTTTTGTTTGTTTGTTTTTGAGATAGAGTCTCACTCTGTCATGCCCAGGCTGGAGTGCAGTGGCACAATCTCGGCTCACTGCAACCTCCGCCTCCTGGGTTCAAACAATTCTCCCGCCTCAGTCTCCCAAGTTGCTGGGATTACAGGTACCCACCACTACACACAGCTAATTTTTTGTATTTTTAGTAGAGACGGGGTTTCACCATATTGGCCAGGCTGGTCTCAAACTCCTGATCCCAAGTGATCCGCCTGCCTCCCAAAGTGCTGAGATTATAGGCGTGAGCCACCGCGCCTGGCCTTGTCTTTTCGTTTTTATAATGGTGCCTCTCTCTCTCTTTTTTTTTTTTTAAGAGATGGATGAAAGTTTTTAATTTTAATGGAGCCTAGTTTATGAATTTTTCCTTTAGGGACATTTCTTAGAGATTTTTGTCTATCCCAAGGTTTAGGAACATTTTTATCTTATGTTTTCTTCTAGGCATTTCTCAGTTATAGCTTTTAGGTTTATAACCTGTTTCATGTGAATTAATTTTATAATGTTAAATACAACCTTTTGTTTCTGGTATCGACTGAACTTTGACATGATGATTTATTTTTGAACATGTTGCTAGATTCAGCTTGTTAATGTCTTGTTCCTGCTTCTGTTTGTAAGTGATTGGCCGATGATTTCTTAGTACTCTTCCTGTCTAGTTTCAACCTAAAGGTTTTGCTAGCCTCATGAAATGAGTCAGGGTGTGTGTCATCTTACTCTGTTCAGGTCAGGTTTGAATTAGGCCAGAATGATTTGTTCTTTGAATGTGAGTAGAACCCACCTTCCCCTCCAGTGGAGCCATCTGCACCTCAAGTTGACTGTGCAGTCCTGGCCAGGGAGATGAGGGCCTCCGAAGGTTGGGGACCCTTTGTAATGTTTGGAGAGTGCAGAGGAATGAGCTGTCCTCTTGCGAGAGCTGCAGGGCATCCCTTGTCTTGGGCAGCCCAGAGCAGGTCAGGGAGGTGCCAGGTGGGATTGTGCCCTGGCTGCCAGGGAGGTGCCCGGGGAGATTGTGCCCTGGCTGCCAGGTAGGCATGGCAGGGATGGATGCCGGGGCCATGCTGACGGCCTTCGGGGCTGTACCCTTCCCAGGCTGGATCTCCCAGCGCTGTCAGAGGCGGGTGCAGCTTGGTGGAGCCCTCAAAGATGTCACTGAGAGGCTCTGGGCATCTGCCACGGGCACTCCCCAGACCGCAGGTGTTGAGGGCGGGTTAGCTGGATCCCTGAGACCCTCTTCCTGTGGCTCTTGGAGGTGGACCAAGCAACGCCATTCTGAATAAGGAAAGCCCTCCAGGCCAGCTTGCCTCAACTTTTGGGAAAGGAATGGAAGGAGTTGGCAGATTCTTGCTTCCTGGGAGATGACCGAGGCTCTGCCCAAGAGAAAGACCATTCTAGCCACGCTCCAATCCCACCTCCCTTCAGAAGTCTGTCAGTGACTCCCCCGCCCCCACCTTCCCCTGCTGGTGGACTCCTCTCTCCCTCTTTACCACATCCCCTGAGCTGGCATTTCCTGGTAAAAAATCAAGATGTTAAATACCCCATGGGCCTCTGCATTTCCCTCACATGGGCCTTTGTGGGCAGGCAGGGACCCCAGCTCTTCATATTTGCACTTTATAAGGCATAGTGTGCGAGGGCAGGCATTTAGTGAGTTGGGTCAAAATGCCTCAGAACCCCCCTGAGCTGGGCACAGTGACTCATGCCGGTACTCCCAGCACTTTAGGAGGCAAAGGCAGGAGGATTGCCTGAGCCCAGGAGTTCGAGACCAGCCTGAGCAACAAAAGGGAGGCCCCATCTCTACAAAAAAATTTAAAAATTAACTGGGCATAGTGGCCTGGGCGTGTAGTTCCGGCTACTTGGGAGGCTGGGATGGGAGGATTGCTTCTGCCCGGGAGGTCAAGGCTGCAGTGAGCAGTAATCATGCCAGTGTACTCCAGTGATAGAGCGAGACTCTGTCTCTAATAAAATAAAATAAAACAAGCACCTGAAATGCCAGGAGAGTACTATGCCAAGCTGGTACCTCTTTGAAACAGAGCTGAAGGCCAGCAGGAGGTTTGCAGAGTGTGTTTCTGGAGGCCTCTCTGTCACGGTGGGGAAGTGGGGGTTGGGGCGTGGAGGGTGGGGGTCGTGGATCTCTGCTCATGGAGCCCTGCAGAGCAGCTCCCTTGCATCTAGCAGCTTTCTGCCACTGGAATGCCTGAGCCCCCAACACCAAAACCCCAGTCCCTCCCAGCAGCAAGCATCCGTCTCATACCATGGCTCTGCAAGTGGGCTGAGGTTTGGCTGGGCCCCTGGGTCAGGCTGGACTGGAGGGGCAGCAGCACCCAGGACTCATTCTTCTGGCAATCAGAGGAGCACAGAAGGCCAAGCCAGCCTCACAAACCCATTGACTGGGGCTACAGAGCAAATCCTAGTGGCCACAGCAAGGCCCACAGCCGAGCTGAGCCACACCTGTCAGTCTGTGTGTACAGTGGGAAGCTGTGCAGAGGCATGGGCGCCTGACCCTATGTCCATGGAACACAAATGTCACAAGCTCTGTTCTTCTCGTCAGTGCCTTCACAGAGCTCCGGAGGTTCTGGAAGTGTCTGTCATCTGCTGTATGTGGCATATAAAGTGCCCAGCGCGTATCAGGTTCTCCCGTGTTTCACTAAATGCACGAGCACAAACCCACTCATGGGTCTAGTTTGCTTCTTTATAGAAGCTGGAAGTCATGTTGCCCAAAGGAGCCACAGGTCTTACAAAATTGCTTTAAAAATAGCATCAGAGGGCCGGGTGCAGTGGCTCACGCCTGTAATCCCAGCATTTGGGAGGCCAAGGCAGGTGGATCACTTGAGGTTGGGAGTTTGAGACCAGCCTGGCCAACATGACGAAACCTTGTCTCTACTAAAAAAAAAAAAAAAATACAAAAAATTAGCCAAGTGTGGTGGCGGGCACTTGTAATTCCAGCTACTCGCGAGGCTGAGGCAGGAGAATCACTTGAACCCAGGAGGCGTAGATTGCAGTGAGCCAAGATCGTGCCACTGCACTCCAGCCCGGGCAACAAGAGCGAAATTCCGTCTCAAAAAAAAAAAAAAAAAAAAAATTAGCCGGGCGTGGTGGTGTTAATCCCAGCTACTTGTGAGGTTAAGGGAGGAGAATTGCTTGAACCCAGGAGGCAGAGGTTGCAGTGAGCCGAGATCACGCCATTGCACTCCAGCCTGGGCCACGAGAGCAAGACTCCATTTCAAAAAAAAAAAATAGCGTCAGAAAAATGTCCTTGTATGCCATTTTCTCCATTTTATTGACATTTTGCCCGACTTTTGTCTTTGTTTCAGGGAAATCGTGGAACACATGGTCCAGCACTTTAAAACACAGATCTTTGGGGATCGGAAGCCCGTGTTTGATGGCAGGAAGAATCTATACACAGCCATGCCCCTTCCGATTGGGAGGGACAAGGTAAGCTCCCCGGGGTGCCCTTGGTGGAGTAACATACGGTGAAGTAAAGCTCACACATGTTGTAAAGTCCGTCATGCCTGTTCTCATACACGAAACTATTTCACTGAGGAGGAGAGAGCAGTTCGCTGCCACATGCTTCGTCCTGAGATCCATAAAAACTACCTTCTGTGTGTTGTGGCTTTCAATGATGGGGGTTTAACTTGTCTAGGTCCAGACACGGATATCGAGACCTTGCTGAAACCACCAAACTTTAAGTACAAAGTACACATGCTAAACACAAGCCACAAACCACCGCCAGACAAGAGCTTAGAGTAAGCACCAGTATTATAAAGACCTACAGAGGCCAAGGCAGGAAGATGGCTTGAGCTGAGGAGTTCAAGGCTGAAGTGAGCTATCTCAGTGCGCCACGAATTCCATCCTGGGGGACAGAATGAGACTGCATCTCCACAAGAAGACCTATGGAAAATTACGCTCATATAGGGGTATGTGAGAGAGAGACAGGGCAGTGAGGCCCAGTTAACATTCTGCTCTAGCCAGTGACTCATCTGAAATTAGAATGATGGCGATTAGTCAACCCGGAGGGAGCGGGTATATTAAAATGTCACCTTCTTTTATTACCTTTAGCCTTATCATGGCTTTATTTAAAAAGTAATAAAATTTCTGCCCAGAAGTTGTCACTTCTTGAGAATATCTTTCAACAAATGTGCTGCTGCAGAGTGATACGGGTGTTATTCGTAAGTAGAAGAAGAGCAGAAACCCGGCTCAGAAATAATCTTTACAGTCCAGGCGCGGTGGCTCACGCCTGTAACCCCAGCACTTTGGGAGGCCGAGGTGGGTGGATCACAAGATCAGGAGTTCGAGACCAGCCTGGCCAGTATGGTGAAACCCCATCTCTACTAAAAATATAAAAATTAGCTAGGTGCCTGTAATCCCACCTACTTGGGAAGCTAAGGCAGGAAAATCGCTTGAACCTGGGAGGCGAAGGTTATGGTGAGCTGAGATCACGCCACTGCACTCCAACCTGGGCAACAGAGTGAGACTCAGTCTCAAAAAAATAAAAAATAAAAAATAATCTTTACACATACTTTAAGAAGCAAACACATCAGAAACCAGGAGTTTAACAACTATGAGAATGAAAGGCTGATTCCCTCTGGGAACAACATACACAGTTTGCTTTTTAAACCCTGAGTTCCTGAGAAGGAAGCCAGCTCCGTGTGCAAAGGGTCTCAAGTTGCTCTCAGGGATGTCTGTTTTAGTGGGAGAGCAAGTGGCCTGCAAGCAGCTCTCTCTACAGACGTTCAGTCTTCTTCCTTTTGCTTTTGAGACAGGGTCTGGCTCTGTCGCCCAGGCAGGAAAGCAATGGTGCAATCACGCTTGCTGTAGCCTTCAATTTCCAGGCTCAAGCGATCCTCCCACCTCAGCCTCCAGAGTGGCTGGTTTTTCATTTTGATGATAATCTTGAAATGAATAAGCTCCTTTCAGCCTTTCTGGATGGTCAGCAGGGCCCAGCAATCTCAGTGCCCAGTGATGCTCCTCCACGTTATCACGCTCTGACAAGGGGAGAACGTGCTGCGACTGAGCAGAGACCGAGTTACGATATGGGGCTCTGCATAAAGCGATCTCATGGTTGTAAGAGGGGCAGTGGTCTGTGTGTTGTCACTGCCAGCCCAGGGTGATAGACGTTGGTTTTCCCAAGAGGAGCAAGTCCTAGACCAAATGCACATCAGTCAAGCACGATCACCCCTTGCAAACTAGCGTGCTGTAGAGCTGAAATGTAGTCATTTTAAAGTTCTGTGCTTAATTTGCATTTGTTTTTACTTACAGTTTTATAAGAAAGAAAAGCATAAGGAGTTTGTGCACAGTTTTGTCTATATATATTTATATTTACACACAAGGCGGGCATCAGGGTAGTTTTTCTGAAAAGGGGCTGAGGGAGTCTATATGGTATTTGATATTTAAATTTGAGACCTGTCATTGTGGAAATTAACTGCGCACACACTCTGGGGTAAAACTAGATATGGGTGTGAGGCCTGGCTCCACCCTTCCTGTGGTGGGACCTGGGGCACCTCAACTGGCCAAGCCTCAACTGCCTCACCTGTAAAACGGAGAGATGGCAATAAAAACTACTTCCCAGGGGCTTTGTGAGACGTCAGTGAGCATGTACATCCCTGTCCGGTGCCTGTGCCCCACAGTCCTGGGTGGTGCATCTCCCACCAGCCCTAGCCGGTGCCCGTGCTGCTGGCCCCATGCCACATGTTGAGTAGCGAGGGTTTAAAATTCTTTGTTTAAGGCTAGGTGCAGTGGCTCACGCCTGTAATTCCAACAATTTGGGAGGCCGAGGCAGGCAGATCACTTGAGGTCAGGAATACGAGCCCAGCCTGGCCAACATGACTAAATCCCGTCTGTACTAAAAATACAAAAAGAAAATAGCCAAGCATAGTGGCACACGCCTATAGTCACAGCTACTTGGGAGGCTGAAGCATAAGAATCACTCGAACCCGGGAGGCGGAGGTTGCAGTGAGCCAAGATCACACCATTGCACTCCAGCCTTGGGCAACAAGAGCAAAACTCCATCTCAAAAACAAAGGAAAAAAGAAAAGCTCATGTCCCAGAGAGCATAGAGAACCTACTCAAAGCCACTGTGTTCGGTTAGCATGGGGGTACCCCGGCTGCAGACCACGCTCCTCCCACTGGTTTGGGGGTTCTGTAGGATCTCTGCAGGGTGCAGAAATTAACCTTCTGTGTGAGAGCCTGCGTAAGGCGGTGTCCCATGTCCATCTTCTCGCATCATGTCCCAGTGTCGTCTTTGGGTTTTGTCTTTTTTCTGTGAAGTACTTTTTCGTGCCTCACTTGTGGTAAGAGCGGAATCGTTCTGGTGCTCCATTACCCTGGAGGCTCGTGGGGACTCTGGCAGCTCTGGTCCAGGCCTCTGCACAGGGGGCCCGTGTCACATCGCCCTTACACACAAAGCTCCTAAATCTCCTACTGCAATGTTAGCCTGCCTGCCTTCATCGCAGCCCCTGTGTGGAAAAATACAAGTTCTCCCAGGCCCGGGAGACGCTGGGACCACCCAGCCTCACTCCCTCACCTCCCAGAACTGGAGGTGGAGACAGGAAACTATACAAGTTGATCAGCATTTTGGGTTGAACTCCTGGGTTCTTCTTTGAAGGCATGATTTGTGTCATCTGTTCTTCTTGGCTCTGGGTCCAGCTCCATGCCTCCCCTTGTCGGGTCCCGTGGAAGGTCTGCAGCTCCCTGGAGCTTCTCTGCTCAGTTGAATAGAAAATTTAGGAAGGTGGCCAGAAGGAGCACTGTTTAGGAACATATGGAGACAACTATAAACTCCCTAAATAACAAAAGACAAGTGGCATTGGCCTGGAAGGGATTTGGCTGGTGGAAGATGAACCTGAGAATTTATTCCCACATCTCACTGAATGATCAAATTGAACGTCTGGGTTGACACGGTCTAGGAGTGGTGGTGGACAGCACCGGTGTCTCCTTCCCAGAAGGAAGTTAGGGCAGACCCACAGCTCAGAACAATAGCAGACCCTGCCTGGAAGCAGTGTACCTTGGGAGAAGACAGCCACGCACGGAGTTCACTGTTGAAGGACATGGTAGTTCGGCACTCCTGCCTGTCCGCCTCTCTGTGCAGCTCAGCCATGCCATGGCCACAG
Organism: Gorilla gorilla gorilla; assembly: GCF_029281585.2. Classification (NCBI taxonomy): domain Eukaryota; kingdom Metazoa; phylum Chordata; class Mammalia; order Primates; family Hominidae; genus Gorilla; species Gorilla gorilla. The sequence goes on along the minus strand of NC_073231.2, from coordinate 146,417,432 downwards.
GAGTGCCTGGCTGTTGCCTGCTGACCTGGGATGGGGGCGTCTGGCAGCAAGGGAGGCCAAGGGCTCCCAAAGCAGTGAAGCTTCTGCACCTGAAGGCTTGGGGAGAGAAGGCGGGGGGGGCGAGGAGAGGCCTAGGAAGCCATGGGGGGCTCCACTTGGGCAGTGTGCGGCAGGGAGCCTGCCCAGCTTGGGCCTGGCGCAAGCATCTTTGGGGCTGACCTGCAACCTCTCAGGGCCAAGGGTCCCCTCGAACGAGCCAGGTGCTTTGACCCAAGCCCACCCCAATACAAGCTGGTCAGGAGGTGGTGCCGAGCCCTAACCGAGCTGCCACTCCCTGTACCTGCTCTGTCATCTGCCAGGTGACTTTGAATTCCCACTACACTTTGCAGACATGATGGGTGGGACTGGTTTTGGTGCTGAGGTCTTTTGGGGGTCAGTGATCTGCCTTTCGAGAGCTGCTGCCCTACAGAGTCACAGGATGCCTTTAGACCTCAGCACCTGGCACATTTCAACAAGACGTGAACTGCACGGCCCCTTCTGGGAGGGGCATGTGGCACGCAGCCTGGCAGCTGTCTCTCAGCCTGGGCTCGGCAGGCATAGTGGGTGTGGTCGCTCTTCCTGCCGCCCCAGGGAGGCCCCGTCCAGGTCAGGATCTTCGTGGCCAGACAGACATGCCACGCCTGCAGTGCTTCCCTCGCTCCCTCCTCAGCAGCAGTGGACAGGGAGGTCATGGGCTCAGCCAGGGCCATAGCCAAGCTGAGTGCAGGAACAGCCTTTTGAAAGGCAGCTGCGCCTCTGTGCCTTTTCCCTGGCTTCATACACAGTTTCTTTGTGCTCTCTCTTTTTTTTTTTTTCCCCCCAGACAGGGTCTCACTCTGTCACCCAGGCTAGAGTGCAGTAGCACAATGTCAGCTCACTGTAACCTCCACCTCCCAGGCTCAAGTGAGCCTCCCACCTCAGCCTCCTGAGTAGCTGGGACTACAGGCATGTGCCACCATGCCCGGCTAATTTTTTTTCTTTTTTTTTTTTTTTTTGTATTTTTAGTAGAGACGGGGTTTTACCATGTTGGTCAGGCTGGTCTCGAACTCCTGACCTTGTGATCCACCTGCCTCGGCCTCCCAAAGTGCTGAGATTACAGGTGTGAGCCACTGTGCCCCGCCACTAATTTTCTTTTTGTAGGGACAGAGTTTTGCCACATTACCCTGGCTGGTCTGCAACTCCTGAGCTCAAGCGATCCAGCCCGCCTCGGCCTCCCACGGTACTGGGATTACAGGCGTGAGCCCCAGGCTGGCCTCTTTGCATTCTTTAGAGTGCCGTTTTCCCTTTGTTGCTGAGTTGTGTGACGACCCCAAACAGGAATCACCCCATGACAGTCCTACTTCTCTCGCCCTGAGGATTTCCGGACAGGGAGGCCAGCCTGCGCGCAGTTTGGCTTGTCTGGGGAGATTGGATGTCACAGCTGCCTCGCCATGCTCCAGGCCTTGGATCGAGTCCTGGGCTGACATTTTCTATTATCCATGTTCAGAAAATGGCAGTTGGGCCACTCCCAGACTGTAGCGCTGCAACACAATTGGCACCAGTGCCCTGTGAGGTGGGCGGGGCCACCTGCTTGTCCCCTTGTGTGCAGGAAGCCAACGGAGCCACCTGCCCGAGGTCAGAACACAGGAGGCAGCAGGGCTGGGAGTGACCTTCAGATGTCATGTCATTGGGACTGAGCGCTTTGGGCTGTTGAGAGGCGGCAGTGTCTCGGGTGTGGACCACCTGCTGCTGGCAGCCCAGACGCACACGGCACCTGTCCCTTGGAGAGCCATGTGCCTCCTGCCCTCGTGGCGTGATGGCCGTCGTAAAATCTCCATGCAGCCCTAAGCTGCCACACACGAGCACCAGCCAGCCACTGTGGACGTGGGATGGGCAGACAGTTACAGAGCCCGGGGTGACTCTGCTGTCCTTTCTCTGCGGGCCAAGCGGAGGCTGGACTGCAATACATTTACAAATTAGAATGTATTTTGCTGTGGGAAAATAGACCCCTTGGAATTGCCCCTCGGTGTTGACTACAGAGGTTTTTGAAGGGTGGCATTGACAGGCATCTGATCCGTGCCAGGGCACAGCACTGTAGGCTGGACGCCGAGTGCTGTTGCCGCAGATGTACTCGGGCCTAAAGTACCTCCTGGCTGGGGCGTGTGTGAGCTGGAAATGCACGCGCTCTCCCACTCCCATGCTCACTCCACCTGCACGCCGTGACCTGGATGTGCTGTTTCTGGACAAGGGGAATGGCACTCCCTTCTCAGCGACCAGCTACTCCTGTTGGGACCCAGTAGCTGCCAGTCCGTACTGGAATCGTCCCCCCATGCCCAGCCAAGCCACTGGTCCTGGGCCCATAGAGAGTCTGTCTGCCTTTCTGGAGTCAGACAGTTTGACAGGGGCACTCGCCCCTCTGCTTCCTGCCACCTGACCCGGGGCACCTCAGTCAGCCCCTCCAGATCCGTTTCTTTAACTGAGAGGACACCTTCCCCCCCCACCCCAAAAAAAAAAAGAAAGTAAAGGGGGGAACCAGTGAGTGCAGGAATGCCTGCCATGTTGCCAGTGTTATGCCAAATGTGCATTTTCAGTTACTGTTACTTGTGTGTGACTTATTTAGAATTGTATTATGAAGTAGCGCTAATGAAAAAGAAATATATATACAGTTGGCCTTCGAACAACAAAAAGGTTAATGGTGCTGTATTAGCCAATTTTCATGCTGCTGATGAAGACTGGGCAATTTACAAAAGAAAAAGTTTAATTGGACATACAGTTCCATGTGGCTAGGGAAACATCGCAGTCATGGTGGAGGACAAAAGGCACTTCTTACATGGCGGCAGCAAGAGAGAATGAGGAAGAAGCAAAAGCAGAAACCACTGATAAACCAATTGGATCACTGTCACAAGAATAGCATGGGAAAGACCAGCCCCCATGATTCAGTCACCTTCCTGGATTCCTACCACAACATGTGGGAATTCTGGGAGATACAATTCAAGTGAGATTTGGGTGGGGACATAGCCAAACATATCAGGCGCTGATTCCCCATGCAGTCAAAAATTCATTCATAACCTTTTTTTTTTTTTGAAACAATTTCTCTGTTGCCCAGGCTGGAGAGCAGTGGCACAATCACAGCTCACTATAGCCTTGACTTCCCTGGGCTCAAGCGATCCTCCTATCTCAGCCTCCTGAGTAGCTGGGAGCAGAGATGGGGTCTCCCTATATTGCCTAGGCTGGTCTCCAACTCTGGACTCAAACCATCCTCCCACCTCAGCCACCCAAAGAGCTGGGATTATAGGCGTGAACCACTGCACCTAGCTATGTATAACTTTTGACTCCCCCAAAACTTAAACTACTATTAATAGTCTATTGTTGACCAGAAGCCTTACCAATAACATAAACTGTAAATTAACACGTATTTTATAGGTTACATGTATTATATAGTTTCTTCTTCTTCTTCTTCTTCTTTTTTTTTTTTTTTTTTTTTTTTTGAGACAGAGTCTCACTCTGATCCCCAGGGCTGGAGTGCAGTGGTGCTGTCTCAGCTCACTGCAACCTTCACCTCCTGGGTTCAAATGATTCTTCTGCCTCAGCCTCCCAGGTAGCTGGGATTAAGGCGCCCACCACCACACCCAGCTAATTTTTGTATTTTTTTTGTTTTTTGGTTTTGTTTTTTTTTTTTTTTTTTTTGAGAGAGAGTCTTGCTCTGTCGCCCAGGCTGGAGTGCAGTGGCGCGATCTTGGCTCACTGCAACCTCTGCCTCCCGGGTTCACGCCATTCTCCTGCCTCAGCCTCCCGAGTAGCTGGGACTCCAGGCGCCCGCCACCACGCCCGGCTAATTTTTTGTATTTTTAGTAGAGGCAGGATTTCACCATGTTAGCCAGGGTGGTCTTGATCTCCTGACCTCGTGATCCCCCCACCTCAGCCTCCCAAAGTGCTGGGATTACAGGTGTGAGCCACCGTGCCTGGCTTTTGTTTTGTTTTGTTGAGTTTTTTTGAGATAGTGTTTCACTCTTGTCGCCCAAGCTGGAATATGGTGCAATCTCGGCTCACTGCAACCTCCGCCTCCCAGGTTTAAGTGATTCTCCTGCCCCAGCCTCCCAAGTAGCTGAGATTATAGGCACGTGCCACCATGCCCAGCTAGTTTTTTTGTATTTTTAGTAGAGACGAGGTTTCACTATGGGCCGGGGTGGTCTCAAACTCCTGACCTCGTGATCCACCCGCCTTGGCCTCCCAAAGTGCTGGGATTACAGGCGTGAGCCACCGCACCCAGCTGGTCTTGTTCCTTTTTATGGCTGCATATTATTCCACAGTGTATGATATGGTTACAGCTAGTTTTTGTATTTTTAGTAGAGATGGGTTTTTGCCACATTGGCCAGGCTGGTCTTGAACTCCTGACCTTAGGTGATCCATCTGCCTCAGCCTCCCAAAGTGCTGGGATTACAGGCATGAGCCACTGTGCCTGGCCCTATATAGTTTATTCTTACGTGCTTAAGCTGGAGGAAAGTTATTTAAGAAATCATAAGGTAAAGAAAATATGTTCTACTTTTCATTAAGTGGAAGTGGATTATTATAAAGGATCCCCTCTGTCTTCATGCTGAGGAGAGAAAGGAGGAGCTTGGTCTTGCTGTCTCAGGGGTAGCAGAGGCTGAAGGAAATCCATATATAACTCCACTTGTGTAGTTCCAACCCATGTTGTGCAAGGGCCAACTATGTACATTTATTTAAAGAGTGGTATTAAACCACATCCTGTACCCCCAACCCAGGCCCAGCTGTTCCCTCCTCCCACCCTGAAATCCCCCATGGGCGAAGCCTTGATTGCGTCCCCCCACCGCCACCCCCTCCACTGTCCTGATGAGTTGAGTGAAGCTGGCCCTTCCCTCTGTTGGTTTCCTCAGCTGTGCTGCATCCCCTGTGCGTATGGCTCTGACGTCTGGAAGGAATCGTGCTGCGGCGCCCTTCTGTGGCTTGCTGCTTTTCTTGCTATTCGATGTTTGAAGTCTATCCGGCTGGAAGGATTCGATCCTTTTTCCCCGCCCTCATCTTTTGCAGATGGTCCTCGGGGCGTGGCCAGTTTGGGGCCGTCGGGCACAACAGTGCTCTGAGGGCTCGTGGGCGTCTGCCAGAGCCAGCCCAGGCCCAGGTGGAAAGGGTGTGTACCTGGGACCCAGGTGTGCAGGTGACGCCCGCAGAGTCTGGTTGTTGCTCCGTGAGGTTCAAACAAGGTGTGGCAAGAGGCCAGGCCCTGGGCGACAAGGATGAGCAGATGGGAGCTGGGCATGGGCATGGTGGGCAGTGGGCGAGCAAGCAAATGTGCCTGGTGCCACCAAACAACACTGGACCTGGGCATGCTGGCACAATGGGGTTTGTGGTCCTGAATCAGGGAGGGCACCTCAGGTGCACAGAGCAGAGGCAGCAGGCCCTGGGCAGGCTAGGAGAGGCCGGTGCTGAAGACCTGGGACCCTGGCATCACACATGGAGTGGGAAGGCCTTCAGGGTCCAGATCCCATCTCTGCCCTTTCATGGCTTTGTGGCCTTGGGTTATTTTTTTAAGTCTGGGTTTCTGTGGTTTCATGGATAAAAAGTGGTGAGTCGGCCAGGCACAGTGGCTCACGCTTGTACTCCTAGCACTTTGAGAGGCCAAGGTGGGAGGATCCCTTGAGCCCAGGAGTTCAAGACCAGCACAGGTAACATGGTGAAACTCCATCTCTACCAAATTAAAAATTAAAAAATTAGCCGAGTTTGGTGGCGTGTGCCTGTAGTTCCAGCTACTTGGAAGGCCAAGGTGAGAGGATCCCTTGAGCCTAAGACGTCAAGGTCGAAGTGAGCCAATACTGCACCACTGCACTCCAGCCTGGGCCACAGTGAGACCCTGTCTCAACAAAAGTGGTGAATGAATTTTCCCTTGCTGGGGTCATTGGGCATGTGAGGATAACATATATACCATCCGTAACCTGTCACATCGGTGTTCCTCAGACACTGGGAAGCATTATCAGCAAATAGCAAAGTTGCTTCACGCGTCACCTGAGTGGGCTCGTGTGTGTCCACATATTTGGAGGTATGAGGGCCAGATCGCGATTCAACTGTGGGTTCTGAGTAGCGGAGTGGGGTTTGCAGGTGACGGCAGCATGATCTGGCGTTAGGTGCAACCCATAGGTGAGGGATGGGGCGATTCAGAGACTGGGGAGGAGAGAGGTAGTGAGTTCATTGTTTGGGGGTGAAACAAGAGGATACGTTTTCGACCACTGTGAGTACACCAGCCACTGCCACACGTGGCTCTGTACATTTAAATTCATCAAAAGTAAGTGAATAAAGTTTAAAATTCAGTTCCTTGGTCATATTTCAAGTGCTCCATAGCCACATGTGGCTAGTGGTTGGCTAGAGGCCTGGGCGGGGACTTCCTCACCCAGGAGTGTCTGGAAGCCAACCACTGCCAGGCTGCGTCCTCCCTGGGGCTTCGCAGGAGGGAGTAACCTTGTGTGCCTTGGATCCTCGCAGGTGGAGCTGGAGGTCACGCTGCCAGGAGAAGGCAAGGATCGCATCTTCAAGGTGTCCATCAAGTGGGTGTCCTGCGTGAGCTTGCAGGCGTTACACGATGCACTTTCAGGGCGGCTGCCCAGCGTCCCTTTTGAGACGATCCAGGCCCTGGACGTGGTCATGAGGCACTTGCCATCTATGAGGTGAGGGCGCCACACGGGACCAAAGGCGGGGGACTCCCCTGCAGCTCCGAGGGCCCCCCGCAGGGTCTGAAATCTGTCCGAGGAACGGCTCATTCTCGGATCCAGGGTGGGAATGGTCACGTGGGTTTTCTGTGATGAAGATAACACAAATGGTGCTAAGGTGGAAACAGTGTTAATATAAACATAAGTCACCAGCATTTTCGGCCTGGCCCGGAACGGTGGCCTCCCTATTTGTGTGCACATTGGTGCCTTCGTGTTCCGTGCAGCCCTCTGCTCCCAGCACTTTTCTGCTCATCTCTTGCCCTTGGGACTCGTGATAGGAGAGTAATGCTGTGTTCCCAGTTTCGTGCTGCATGCATGTCTGCAACTCTAGGGACCGTCACCGCTGCTTTTTGTGACTGTTGGGGACGTGCTTATTCTCAGGATTACTCTTTTACCACAAATGGCCACACTTGCGATTGCTGGGAGACGGTGTAGGGGAGCAGTTGAAGGGCTCACAAGCTGCCCGGTTGGTGGGCAGAGGGTTGCGCAAATTTCCTGAGTGGCCCGCTGTTGCAGGAGCAAGGCCAGCTCAGCGCGTCAGCCCTCAGCGTACCTGCCCTCACACTGGTGCCCGGGAACAAGTTGAGTTTTCAAGTTTCATCTCTTTTGAACCAAAGCCGAAACCAAAACAAACCCCACAGTGACAAACCCCAGGACTGACCAAAGCTTTAAGATTCCAGGAGAGAGTTGGGGCTTCCCTCATAGAAGAGAAGGTGCTTTGAGGCCATGTGTAAGATTTTTAGAAGGGACCATCGTGTTCTCAGTGTTCAGGCATGGGAGGAGGTGACCAAATACAGGACAGGCTGTCACTCCCGGCAGGAACACACCTTCCCCCATGTGTAATCTGTCTCTGCTTTGAACTATCGGTGGAGGAACGCCGTAGGTACGTGGAGAAACAGTGTAGGAGGATGGTTGCCAAAATGGCATCTACCTTTTTAATAGAGTTGCAGAAATGACTGTGATTCTTTTCCAAATTCCTTTGGATTACTTACATTCATTTTATAATCAGGGAGGAAACTGCTGTTTTCATTTTGGGAAAAGAAGAGCAGTAGAGGCGGGATTATTAGCACGTCTCAGGTGGAAAGTGAAAGGGCCGTGTAGGAGATTGGATCAGCGCAGCCCACAAGTAGGGAGCATCGAGGCTCACAGCGTGTTTTCCCTTCAGAATCATTACTGACGGTGCCTCCCGGGCCACCAGACCCCACGGTGCCCGTGCAGCAGGTGAGGCTGCTGTGCTGGAGAATGTGTCTGCTTCAGTCGAGTAGCTCCAGCCGGGTCAGCGCAGCATCCCTAGCAGGCCCGGAAGAGGTTGTGAAGCCCTCACGCTGGCCCTTCCACCTCCTACGGGGGAGCCCACAGCGGGCAGCTCCGGGGCCTCGGAGCCTACCTGGGGAGCCCGCGGCTAAAGGAGCCGGCAGATGCTGGGTCATGCGTGGACAGCTACTGGCCAGAAGCAACATGTCTCCCCACGGCTGGGGCTGGGCCTGGCTGGGGCTGGCACTTGGCAGGTGCCCACTTCTATCTGCGCTTGGGGACACAGGCCCCGAGAGGTGAGGAGTAGACAGTGAGGACAGTAAGGCGAGGCAAAGCTAGGACAGAGAGTCTGGGCCAGAAACACGCCAGGTCCTGGGGGTTTGTGATCCACCTGTGCGGTGTCTTTAAACGTCTTTCACCATCCCCCAGTGAGGCCACGGGTCCCCCAGCCTGCTGCTGTCACAGTGTCCCACACAGCAGGCCATGCACACAGGCTGGAGTGCCGTGTGGTAAACGCGGATTTAAAAGGAGGGGAAACGGAACTCTGATGAGGGTGTGGTGGGCGCAGACAAAGCCCACCCAGAGGCAGCTGTTCCTTCTGGAAGACACATCTCACAGGAGGCGGGGTGGGTCTCTTGGTTCCAGGTACACCCCCGTGGGCCGCTCCTTCTTCACCGCGTCCGAAGGCTGCTCCAACCCTCTTGGCGGGGGCCGAGAAGTGTGGTTTGGCTTCCATCAGTCCGTCCGGCCTTCTCTCTGGAAAATGATGCTGAATATTGATGGTAAGCAGCGCCCTGGGGTCTTCACTGCAGGGCAGGGTTGGGCATGGGCTGGGGGGTCAGGACCCCGGTGGGGGGGTGGCATGTGGCCAGCTCCACGCATGGCCTCTGTCAGAGCCGGCGCCGCTGCGTGACACCTGGCTGGTCTCACCTGCAGTGTTGGGTGGGTTACGGCAGTGGCTCTCAGGCCAGCGTGAAGCCATGAGATGGTCGCACCCTCAGAGGCTGTGGTCGGGCTGAGGTGGGCCTGAGGATCCGGGGCTTCCTTGCTGCTGGCCTCCTGTAGGCCTGGGTTTGACTGTAGCCTGGGTGTGGCCTGTCCCTCTCTTGGGAGGCTTAGTCGCTGCTCTGTGCAGGACATCCGCTGCCCTCTCTGTGAAAAAGACGAGAGTGAAGGCCAGCGAAAAGGATCTGTCTTCTCATTTGGGAGCTGATTATTATGAAAAGCTCTAGAAAGGAATGAGAATTTGATCTTGCTCAGTTATACATTTATTGAAAAAGAACTACATAAAAGGAAATGGTGAATTTCAGAAATATCTACACCAGACGGTAACCAGAAAATCCTACAACACTGGCTTCATTCTCAGAGGGTGACTTTAGTCTTTAACTAATCAGCCAGCTCCTTTCTGTCACCCTGACCAGAGGGAGGCCAGCAGCTAGGGCCTGGGCTTGTCACTGCTGGCCTGCCCGTGTCTGGGCCTGAGGCTAGCCTCAGTAGGGAGTGAGAACCCCGGCCGGGTGTCCCCACCATAGCTGGCCTGGCCTGTGAGGCCCCTCCAGGACTATGGGCCCGTCCAGCAGCCCCATGGTCATGCTTAGGCCTTTGCCTCTTTTCTCGCCTACAGTGTCGGCAACAGCATTTTACAAGGCACAGCCAGTAATCGAGTTTGTTTGTGAAGTTTTGGATTTTAAAAGTATTGAAGAACAACAAAAACCTCTGACAGATTCCCAAAGGGTAAAGTTTACCAAAGAAATTAAAGGTAATGAACTGTCCCAGCACACCTGGCTGAGGGCTGGGAGGCCCCTTCCCGGTCCACCTCCGGGACCGCATTTTGCAGTTCTGGTTCTTGTGTGCATTTGGGGAGGTGGGGGTGGCAGAATTTAGCCATCAGATGAAGTAGCATGGAGATGAGTTAGATCCATTTCCCAGAGCAGGAGTGGGGGTTTCCTAAATAAATACAACCCCATGGGGTGAGGATGAGGTTGGGGAGTCAGTCACGTCTGAGTCATGATGTCAGGACTAGAAGCAGCAGCGTGGCTGTGATCAGCATTTCCTAACGCTGGAACCTAGGATGCGTTTTCTTTTGTCTTCATTTAATCCTTACACAGCCCGGCAGGTGTCTGTACCCAGTCAGCCTGCTTTCTACTCCAAGAAACTCAGATTGGGGGGCTCTAGGACTTGCCCGGGGTCCTTCTGCCCATCAGCAACGGAATGGGGGGCCCACCCCTGGCTCCACAAGCCCTGCCCGCTGAACCCGTCCTTTTGGAAGGCCATTTGCAGGGTCATCCACTGTACCCCGTGTTATCACGATGACCCATGGGGGGCGCAGAACAGCACGAGGGTGGACACCCCATGCTCTAAGCTGAGCCTCCCCTCCACCACGTGGTACTCTTGTAGGTGAGACAGACCCAGCTGGGGTGGCCTGGGGGTGACCTGTGGGTCACCCTCCCTAGGGGAGCCCTGCAGCCCCCCCCATAACTTGGGTCCGCAGCCACATTCCTATGAAAACTGATGCTCGCAAGTGGCGCTTGCACTCAGGTCGGGACAGCCCAGATGCTGATGCCTGTGTTCTGTGTCCCCAGGTCTAAAGGTGGAGATAACGCACTGTGGGCAGATGAAGAGGAAGTACCGCGTCTGCAATGTGACCCGGCGGCCCGCCAGTCACCAAACGTAACACGCCCTTCCTTTCAGACTCTTGGCTGGGGCCCCCACTGTCACTCCAACGGGCACACTCTGGAGCCATGATTCTGTGCCCATTCTCCAGAAAGGACCACTTCATGCTGTTTTTCAATCCCAAAATTGTCCCTTACGTGGCTCAGTAGATTCCAGACTTCACCTAAGAAAATAAACTCAGATCATGAAATTCCCCCTGGGTGCTAGAAGGGCTGGCCCAGGCTCTCTCTCCCTCTTCCTTCCTGAGCCTCACAGAGGAGAGAAGGGTCTTTTGCATTCGTTGTCCCATCCTTAGTGCTGGAGGTGGCGGGTCTGTGGCCCTGACCCACGCCCCCTTCCCTGGGCCAGTCCATGTGTCCCGTCATTACGGCAAGAGCACGGTTTGGTACGCAGGCCGGAGTGGGGGTGAGAGTGCACCGCTGTCCTGGGTTGTACTGGTGTTCCTTTGCGGGAGGAGGTGATAGATTTGGCCCCTGTGCCCCAGTTAATGTCTCCCAGGCCAGTAGGGTTCGTTTATTTCATGGGTCATTCCATGGAAAGTGCCAGGCCTGTTGCCAGGCACTGGAGGTACCAAGATGCCCGTGGCTGAGGGAGCAGAAGGACGAGAGGGCCTGTGGCCTGGCAGAGGCTGCAGATGGCCCGGCAGTCTGGATTGGGGGAAGGGGTCCGTGCAGCGGAAACTGAGCCATGTGGCCCTTTGCCCTGCACTAGCAGCCCCTGTGCCCTCATCCCCACACAGAGGCCAACCCTTCCTGTGCCTATGGGCCTCCCCCTCACTCACCCATACTGCACCCAGGCGTCTCCTGCCGTCACCGTGCGGAGGCCCTGGCTGCCGGAACCGGCCTGGCCTGCTTTCCTCGTCCTGTCCTGGGGGCTTCAGGCCTTCTGGGCACCGGGAGCGCGCGGCATGTAAACGGCTTCCAGGGTCACCACGGTCTGCTGGAAGACGCGCAGGCCTTTCTGGTCGTGCCCATTCGTCCTGACTCCTTTACACACACTGTGACGTTGTGGATAATTTATGAGTAATGATGCATGTAGGTATTTTTTGTTTCCCAACTCCAGAAACAAAATGAGAATTTAGGGGCTCAGAAACATTCCAGATAACCCAAAGCACGTGACATGGTTTTCACTCCTGGAAGTGCTCTGAATGTTTGCTTCTCACACATCACCCTAAAAAGCAAACTCAAAAGCAGCGCAGGGGAAGGGGCTCTGGGATGACCTCGGCCTGAACAGCCCCTTTGCTCCTCAGATTCCCGCTGCAGCAGGAGAGCGGGCAGACGGTGGAGTGCACGGTGGCCCAGTACTTCAAGGACAGGCACAAGTTGGTTCTGCGCTACCCCCACCTCCCATGTTTACAAGTCGGACAGGAGCAGAAACACACCTACCTTCCCCTGGAGGCAAGTCACCCTCTTCCTGTGTGTCTCTGGGGGCTTGGGAGGGCAGCGTCCCAGGCTGGGGCATGCAGCTTCGAGAAACCACCGAGGCCCCAGTCAGGTACAAATGGCACTGCCTCTGCTGCTGCAGGAACGCGGGTGGGTTAATGGGCTTTGTTACACCTCGGTTTTGCCTTCAGTAAAATGGGGTCTGCAGCTTTCTTGTGGGATTGGCGTGAACCTTGCCTGAGGTTGTGTGTAACGTGTCCAGCTGGCCCCGCAGCGGGAGGCAGGTGCTCCGTCACTGCCCCGTTGTGTCATTCACTCTCCTCTAACATCACGACTCTTTGAAAAATCCTTGCCTTGGGAAAGGATCAAATTCCGACCCTGAGCCATGTGCTGTAACTCTTCCCTTGGTGTTTAGATTCTGGCACTTTCCTGTCATTCAGGTAGGGCTGGGCGGCTCCAGCACCTTGTCCCACAGGTAGACGTCTTTCGCACCTGCAGCTGCTTTCACGCCCGCAGCCACCGAAGACTGGAGAGAGCCCAGAAGTGCCGGTGTCAGGACACGGCCCCGCTCACCTGGTGGGCTGGGCACAGAGGCCATGGGGTCTCTGTGTTCGCGTGACGTGGGGTTTACTTAGCAGGGATTTCTGTTGTGAAGCGGAAGGCCGTGGAGCAGCCCCCACAGCAGACACCTGCACAGCACTTCATAGCCCAGGGATGAGGCAGAGACGGTCCCAGGCAGAGCCAGGCCACCAGCCCCTGAGCCCCCTGCCCACTCCCCTGGTCACTCCAGTGTGGCACTGACGGCCTGTCTCTACGTCCTCTTCACAGGTCTGTAACATTGTGGCAGGACAAAGATGTATTAAAAAATTAACGGACAATCAGACCTCAACCATGATCAGAGCGACTGCTAGGTCGGCGCCCGATCGGCAAGAAGAGATTAGCAAATTGGTGAGCGTCAGTCCCGGGCAGGGCTGCCCTGTGGAGTCCAGTCCGGTTGCCCTGGCACAGAAACCTCTGATGCTTGGAACGGACGCAGCTGCTAGAGAGATGGGAGGCCTCCACCCACCCCATGCGTTTTCTTGTTTCCCTTTGCCAGATGCGAAGTGCAAGTTTCAACACAGATCCATACGTCCGTGAATTTGGAATCATGGTCAAAGATGAGATGACAGACGTGACTGGACGGGTGCTGCAGCCGCCCTCCATCCTCTACGGGGGCAGGGTACGTGCGGGGCGGCGGGGAACGTGTGGCTGCGGGGCATGTCTCTGCCCCGCGACCCCACTCAGGTTCTGAGCCATTGCCCGCGGTGTAGACTGTGTTCCATGCAGGAGAATCCTTTCTACTCCCAGCTGAGCCTGTAAAAGATGTGAGGTTTCATAAAGGAATGGCTTTCCTTGGTCCTTTTTAAAGTTTTTCAGAATTATCCTTAATGTTTTCAGAAGGTAATTTTTATTATCCCATGAAAGTTTAGAGAGCACCATTCTTTGTGTGACAGACACTCACCGAGGGTCGAATTATTTCCCAGAAGGCTGTACTGCTTTTCTATTCTTTAACTTTTGCTTTGGGGATGTTTGGTAACAGTTTTTTGTCCTTGCTGATTTAACTTCTGGTTTTGTTTGTTTTGAGGCAGGGTCTTGCTCTGTCACCTGAGCTAGAAGGCAGTGGCATGACCTGACCATAGGTCACTGCAGCCTCTAACTCCCGGGCTCAAACAAATCTCTCGCCTCAGCCTCCCAAGTAGCTGGGAATACAGGTGTGAGCCACTGTGTCCAGCCCTTAACTTCTCCTTTTTATCAGTGTGTAACCAAAGGTGTCCTGAGCACTGAACCGTCCAGGGTCTCCTCTCATTTCCTCCTGGGCTCGCTCGCATACCACGGTTGCAAGCATACCATGTCTGATGGGAGGGCCCAGAGGTGACCATGCTGGAAGGGACACCAGGGCTCTGCAGGGTCTTAGTGTCAGAGGTCGCTGACTTTCTTAAGCACCTGGCATCTGTGTAAGGGTCTGCCTAACCTTTTACACCCTAGTTTCTACCTAATGGAATTTTATTCTCATCCTCAAGACCTGTAGCGAGGTTTTGGTTTGTTTTTTGTTTGTTTGTTTGTTTTTCCTGTCTTAAAATATGGATTCTGGGCTGGGCGCAGTGAGTGGTTCACATCTGTAATCCCAGCACTTTGGGAGGCTGAGGCGGGTGGATCGCTTGAGGTCAGGAGTTTGAAACCAGAAACCCTGTCTCTACTAAAAATACAAAAATTAGCCTGGAGTGGTGGTGCGCACCTGTAGTCCCGGCTACTCAGGAGGATGAGGCAGGAGAATCCCTTGAACCCGGGAGGTGGAGGTTGCAGTGAGCTGAGATCACACCACTGCACTCCAGCCTGGGCGAAAGAGCAAGACTTGTCTCAAAAAATAAAAAATACTTAAAAAAGCAGTTCTGTTTTTTAAATGTTTCAGAATTCAGAAGATACAAAAGAATTAAAGGAAAAAGTATCTTTTTTCCCAGTTCTCAGTTGCCCTCTCAAGAAGCAATTGGTGTTCTTTCTCCTTTGTAAAATCACCCAGGGATGATTCACCCCTTTTTGTGAAAATAATAGCATTACCTATATTTCTGTGCCTCGCTGTTTTCTAGCTAATATTTCCTTAGAGCTCACTGAGAGGCTGCTGGCCGTTCTGTGTTGCTGTTCGTGCGTGTCTTGTCCTCTAGCACTGTTGCGTGGCACCCGATGACGTGGGGGGTCTGTGTCCCTGGTGGTGGGCATGGCCACTGCTTGTCTCTCTGAAGGGAGTCTGAGCAAGGCCCTTCAGCCCCTCCTTGGCTCGCTTGTCCCCCAAGGCCCCAGATGCTGTATAATCACAGCCCAAGCCCAGGAGGAAGAGCCCATGATCCCACTTCATGAGTCGGGGAGGAGACGCCCCGGGAGGGCAAACGGGGTGCCTGGCCCCTGTGCGGGGATGGGGCTTTTGAACCCAGCACCGCTTCACAGCCCTGCTGGCTTCTGTTCCCTCGGGCTTCAGCTGTTAGCAAGGGCAGTGGTTGTCTGAAAAACAGAAGAGCTTGTGTAAGCCAGCCTTGCAAAAATCTCAGAGTGTAGGGATTAAGAGAGTTTGTAGGCTGGGCGCCGCGGCTCATGCCTGTAATCCCAGCACTTCGGGAGGCCAAGGCAGGAGGATCACCTGAGGTCAGGAGTTCGAGACCAGCCTCCGGTCAACATGGTGAAACCCTGTCTCTACTAAAAAATACAAAAATTAGCTGGGCGTGGTGGCAAGTGCCTGTAATCCCAGCTACTCGGGAGACTGAGGCAGGAGAACCACTTGAACCTGGGAGGCAGAGGTTGCAGTGAGCCGAGATTGTGCCACTTTACTCCAGCCTGGGCAACAGAGTGAGACACTGTCTCAAAAAAAAGGCCAGGCGTGGTGGCTCACACTTGTAATCCCAGCACTTTGGGAGGCTGAGGCAGGCGGATCACCTGAGGTCAGGAGTTCGAGACCAGCCTGACCAACGTGGAGAAATCCCGTCTCTATTAAAAATACAAAATTAGCTGGGTGTGGTGGCCTATGCCTGTAATCCCAGCTACTTGGGAGGCTGAGTCAGGAGAATCGCTTGAACCCAGGAGGCAGAGGTTGTGATGAGCCAAGATCGTGCCATTGCACTCCAGCCTGGGCAACAAGAGCGAAACTCTGTCTCAAAAAAACAAACAAACAAAAACAAAAACTTGTAACTTGTTTGAGACAGAGTGTTTCTCTGTTGCCCTGGCTCCAGTGCAGTGATGCGGTCATAGCTCACTACAGCCCTGACCTTCTGGGCTCAAGCGATCCTCCCACCTCAGCCTCTCGAATTGCTGGGACCACAGCCACACCACCACACCCAGCTAGGTTTTTAATGTTTTGTAGAGACGAGGTCTCACTATGTTACCCAGGCTCATCTTGAACTCCTGGGCTCAAGCAGTCCTCCCACCTCAGCTGGGATTACAGGTGTAAGCCACCGCACCTGACTGAGCGTGTAATGCTTCTGTTAATACATGAATACATTTTTCCAGATCTCTAAAACATTATAATGTGAGGAAACATTCCTGTCCCCTACTCTACCTACCCCTGGTCCATTGTTAGTGCAAAAAAACAAAATATCCCTCAGAAAGCAATGTGTACAGCAGGAGTTCTCGACCAGGGATGATTTTGCCCCCCAGGGGACATCTGGCAGTGTCTGGAGACATTTTTTATTGTCACAACTTGGGGGTGAGTGGGATAGCCTACAGGGCACAGGACAGCCCCGTAACAAAGAATCATTGAGCTTCAGATGTCAGTTGTGCCGAGGTTGAGAAGCACCTGTATAGTAAGAGCATGTGTGTGTGTGTGTGTGTGTGCAGGTGTGCGTGTGTGCATGCATGCGTGTGTTCATGTGCACGTGAGTGCATGCGTGTGTGTGTGCACTCCCTGTCTGGAGCCCCAGGCTGTCTGTGAGACTCTTGCACACAGGGAGGCTGGTGGGAACAGGCAGTAGTTATAAAAATATAGGAAACAAAGCATTTATTTCTATCACGTGTCTGATTTCTACAGCAGGCTTGTATTTTGTACGAAAGATGCTTCCTGCTAAAAAAACAAAAACCTCTCCAGAGTAAATGACGGCAACCCAGGCACAGCCGCATCCTTTAGCAATGCCCCCAGGCCTAGGAGTGCCTGTCCCTCCCACACGGGACCCTTCCTGGCCAACCCTTCCCTTGAGAATCACTTGAAGCCAGTTCAGAGATTCCTTAGATGACAGTGCTCAGGGCTGGCTGAGAGCTGGCTGAGAGCTGACAGCGTATTTGCACAGCCCGCCTTTCTCTTCTCAAGTGGAAGTAGCTCCCGTTTCCAACACAGCTGCAGGCAGTGGCATGCTGAGTGGAAAAAGCTATGGGCTCAGTCCCAGCTCTCATCTCCCCTTCCCACGTCATTGATGATAGAGGAGGGGAAATGAGGGAAAGCTCTGTATAGAACAGGAGGCCTTCCTGTAGCATGGCAAGGCACTTCTCTTCCTCCAGGATGCTCATGAGGTCGGATGGAGCTTTGGGCCTCCCTCCTCCTGGCTTAGCTCCCATCTGTGTGTTCATTACTTACCCGTCCATCCTCCATCTAACTCCATCCATCCATCCATCCATCCATTCATCCATTCATCCATCTCTCCATCTCTCCATCCACCTACCTACCTTATCCACTCATCAACCATCCACCCACCCACCTTATCCACCCATCAGCCATCCACCCACCCATCTTATCCACCGATCATCAACCGACCACCCACCTACCTTATCCACCGATCCACCATCCACCCACCCATCAACCATCCACTCACCCATCAACCATCCACCCACCCATCAACCCACCCATCAACCATCCACCCACCCATCAACCCACCCATCAACCATCCACCCACCCATCAACCATCCACCCACCCATCAACCCACCCATCAACCATCCACCCACCCATCAACCATCCACCCACCCATCAACCCACCCATCAACCATCCACTCACCCATCAACCATCCACCCACCCATCAACCCACCCATCAACCATCCACCCACCCATCTTCCACCAGCCCATCCATCTACTGATCCTGCCAGTTGTCTGCATCACTAGGCAGGTCAGAGACAGGAGACAACACAAAAGTTCTTTCCCTGAGAAGCAATTGTTGGTCAGGGGGACCAACAGTGAGAGTGACAAAGTCTAAGGTTGAAGGAATATGTTTTCCATTTTTTTCTCACCCTGAACCTTTTGCCATTTGCAGAATAAAGCTATTGCGACCCCTGTCCAGGGCGTCTGGGACATGCGGAACAAGCAGTTCCACACGGGCATCGAGATCAAGGTGTGGGCCATCGCGTGCTTCGCCCCCCAGCGCCAGTGCACGGAAGTCCATCTGAAGTAAGCCCGCCACGGGCAGAGGCTCCGGCCTGGGGGTGCTGCCCGATGGGCAGCTCGAGTGACCACTTGCAGGGCTGACTCTGGTTGGGGTGGGGGTGAGGGCGCTGGTATGGGTTTTGATGTCAGGGTTCATCAGCCTTTCCCTGTCACGTACCATTGGCCGGGCCAGGGCAAGACACGCTGGCCCCATCGGTGCCCCTCTCACTCCTGGGACCCACCCTCGCAGTGAGCATGGAGAAGTAATGCAGACCGTAGACAAAACCAAACAGGATCTGAAGGAAATTTATAAGTAGGGGCAAAAGAGAGAATTGGATTCAATGAACTACAGTTATTTAAGAAATAATAATTTGGCTCCATATTTGTGTAAATTAGAAGGAGAGAATGAAGACAGAATCAGGAAGAGATGGGTCAGGCACAGTGGCTCATGCCTGTAATCCCCAGCACTTTGGGAGGCTGAGGCAGAAGGATCACTTGAGGTCAGGAGTTTGAGACCAGCCCATCTCTATGAAAAATAGAAAAATTAGCCAAGCGTGGTGGTGTACCTGTAGTCCCAGCTACTCAGGGCACTGAGGCTGGAGAATCGCTTGAACCCGGGAGGTGGAGGTTGCAGTGAGCCGAGATCACACCATTGCACTCCACCCTGGGTGAAAAAGCAAGACCCCATCTCAAGAAAAAAAATAGGAAGAGATGGTGAAATAGAGAGGTGGAGAGGCTGGGAGTATTATCTTCCTTCTCAGACAAGAGGAGTGATTAAGAGGAGAGAAGGTTTGGTTCAGGTCTCTGCCACCTGCCCAGGTGAGCACCGGGCCCTCTAGGAGGCCCAAGTGCTGTGGAAGGGCCTGCCCTCACCCAGGATGCTCGCCTCGGCCAGCACAGCCGTGCCAGGTACGGGCCCAGCGGGACTGTGTTGGGAGCACACAGCAGGGTGGCTCGTGCCTTTGTGCCAAACTTCAAAGGGAACATAAAGTCTTTGCTTCCCCGCTCTGTGGGGGCAGCAGGGGAGAACTCCAGCCTGTGAGTGTAGCCCGTCCCTTAACAGTTCCAGCAAGGGCTGACTGCGAACGGGCATGGCCCTCAGAGCTGACATCTTGCTGGCGAGTGGCCATCTGTCCTTCTGAGGCCACCTTGTGTCCACACTGCTGGCAGAGGAGGTGGAAGCCTAGAGAGGGGGTTTGGGAAGCAAGCTGAAGTAGGTTAGTTCTGAACACAGGGTCGCCTCCTGCCCCTTCTTTTGTCCTTGGCCCCTTCCTTCACTTTGGCCTGGAGCTGAAGATATGGGTGGACACACACGTGTTTCTTGACCTGATCTAATGTACAGGAAATTGGACACTGGCTGGGTTGGAGTGCCGTGTCCTCGCCCTTATTGTAGAAGGTGACATGATTCTTAGTCTTCAGCTTAAAATAGAAGCCGCTGCCCTGCCTCCCACCCCGCCCCAGCTTCACAAGGCTGGCCGTTGCCAGCTGCTGCCACTCCTCAGGCTGCGGGCTGTTGTTTTCTCTTGTGATGATGTCATACAGTCCGAGTTACGCCCGTCAGAACTACTGGGGGAAAAGATCCAAAAGGACAGTGAGCTGAAGACCTCCCTCACTCTGACAGTGCCTGGCCTGCGCGTGGGGAGAGCGCTGGCCTCCTTCACAGGAGCTCCAGGCGCTGCTCAGCAGCTTTACGGGGACAGCATCGCATCACCGCCCTGGGGCCGCCACAGCTGCGAGGCAGCGTGAGCGCGGTTTAAAGGCTGCTGTGTTACGGTGGCAAGTTAGCCGCATGTGACTTTTGAGTGCACTTACATGTATGTTTAGCACACTTAACCTTTCTCATGAGTTAGTATGTGTTAGGAGATGTAGCTCTGAATTCTGGCCTCATCCAGGACTTTAAGAACAATTTTGACCTCAATGAAAGTGCTTTGGGCTTTGTAAAAATGACGCCCTTGTGTTAGAGCCTCTGGTCGGCCTGAGTTCCCTGCCATTCCCAGTGCCCGGTAGTGAACGGAGCCTTCTCCTGCAGGTCCTTCACAGAGCAGCTCAGAAAGATCTCGAGAGACGCCGGCATGCCCATCCAGGGCCAGCCGTGCTTCTGCAAATACGCGCAGGGGGCAGACAGCGTGGAGCCCATGTTCCGGCACCTGAAGAACACGTATGCGGGCCTGCAGCTGGTGGTGGTCATCCTGCCCGGCAAGACGCCCGTGTACGGTAGGTGTGGGCGCTCCCGCTGGCTGTGGGGAGCTGTCGTGGTCTCCGTGGGTGTTTGTTCCTGCCTAAGCCCGTCTGTGTTTCTGCTGCACTGAGAAAGGTGCTCCTTTCGGGCCTTTCAGGAGGCTGAGGAAGAAGAGGTGGCTTCTCATCACTGCCACTTCTGATCACTGTGTTCAGGGCCTCCCCGTCGTCCTGTATGATGCCGTGGTCCTGGGCAGTCAGCACCCTCAGGTGGCACAGGCCTTGGCACATGGGTGGGCACCCCGCCCATTATACAGCATGCGTGTTGGCTGGATGGGGGAGCGTTTGTTTAACGCACAGAGCGTTGCACCAGGGTCACCTCCTGCCCGGGACTCAGCCTATGTGTAACCACTCTGTGCCCACCTCAGAATTTTGTGGAGTTTCGCCAAAGTCCATGCCAGGGGGTCACCCACAGGGCCCCACGCCGAGCCACAGACAGATTATTGACATGTAAAAACCACACTTCTCTCAGTTCAACATCCCAAAAAAAGAAGGGAAGAAAAAGCTGTTGCTGTTGACATCCTGCTAACACTGTCCCAGGGTCACCATTTCCCCAGACCTGCCCAGGGAGCAGCTGATCAGTTGCTTCATGAAAGAGACCAGGAATAGCCGGGGGGTGGGTCCGTGGAGCTCTTTGATGTCAGGTCTACATCTGCCAAGGATTTGGAGGGTGCCAGTGTTTTTATTTTTAACCACCCAAGCATTTGCTTACAGCCAGGGCGCCGTGGTGTGAGTGACCCTCCTTTTCTTCTTTTCCTTTTTTTTTTTTTTTTTTTTAGACAAGGGCTGGCTCTGTCTCCTAGCCTGGAGTGCAGTGGTGTGATTTTGGCTCACTGCAATCTCTGCCTCCTGAGTTCAAGCAATTCTCCTGCCTCAGCCTCCCGAGTAGCTGGGATTACAGGCACACACTGCCATGCCCGGCTAATTTTTATATTATTAGTAGAGACGGGGTTTTGCCATGTTGGCCAGGCTGGTCTTGAACTCCTGACCTCAGGTGATCCGCCTGCCACGGCCTCCCAGAGTGCTGGGATTACAGGTGTGAGCCACCACGCCCGGCCAGTGTAAGTAGCCTTCCTAAGCAGGGAGCCAAGTCCTTTCTTTTAGTTGGGCTCTTTCTCTCCTGCCCTGGGGCCCTAGGTGAGGCATTTAAATCGTTTTGTTGATAAATTGGAGGGATGAGATAGACTCACTCAACTTCCCTTCCTGAGGGAGGGGAAGCCTGGCCTGGGCGAGGCGGGCACAGCCGTGCTGGAGCCTGGACTCCAAGGAGCTTGGCGTCCCCCTCGGGACCAGGGACCCTCTTCTATCGCCGACCTCGGACAGAGGGGGACACGCAAAGCTCAGCACAGCTGCCATGGTTGCACTTGCCAGATGGGGGCAAGAGGGCTGGTGGCAGCTGCCGCACTCGGGGCCAGCTGAGGAAGGGGCGCCAGCAGAGCTGTGTGTGCCTCTCGTGTCCCTTAGCCGAGGTCAAGCGCGTGGGAGACACGGTGCTGGGGATGGCCACGCAGTGCGTGCAGATGAAGAACGTGCAGAGGACCACGCCGCAGACCCTGTCCAACCTCTGCCTGAAGATCAACGTCAAGCTGGGAGGCGTGAACAACATCCTGCTGCCCCAGGGCAGGTGAGGCCCGGCCCCTTTACCTCCGCCTGCGGACCAAGGCACAGTGGGACGCCTGGCAGGGTGGGGTGCGGTATGCAGGGGGCAGGGGGGCAGGGGGGCAGGGTCCCCTCACCTGGGCCCAGCACCGTCCTGGCCACAGCAGAGCAAAGATGTCAGACATAGATCTGGCTGCTGACGCTCTGCTGGGGACCAGGGGCGTCTGCAGGAGTTTGAGCACTGTGGCCGGGTTTCCAGACAGAGAAATTTGTGCCTCGAATCCCAGTGGGCAAGGCAGAGCAGGGCGTGCCTTGGATGGCCAGGAGATGGAGATGGGCTTCCCTGGCTCAGCAGCAGCAGCTACCTTGTGGACCAGGGCCCCCCACCATGCTTCCCACGCCAGGCTGGTCATGGATGCTGCGTCGTGCTGGGCCTTTAGACTGAAAAGCTCCTCATGGGAGCACACTGTTGGCAGCTCCCGGGCCAGGACAGGATATGTGGCCAAGCGCTGGCCACCTGCCGGTCTCAGAGGCCCAGGGCTGACCGCCGGGGATGGGAGTTGGGGGTGATGGAGCTGCACCCTCCTCTGGCACCTCCTGACTGGCTGAGCATCCAGGTATTCCAGGGCAGGGCCAGGGTTTGCTTCTTCCCCTCCTCCAAAGCCACCAACCTGTGATGTAGGCAAGAAAGACGTCTCCACACGATGACAGGCATCTTTGCCAACCCTGGCAGTTGTCTTAACATTTGGACGACAACAACAGAGAATATGTAGAATCAGATTATTTGTGCGTTTGGGCAGGAGGGAACTGGAGGCCATAGGCAGCCCCTGTGGTGTGGATCTGTTGGAGCTCCCAGTCACAGTGGGGCTCAGCTGATAAAGCCATCCTAAGCCAGGCAGTGCGCTAAATCTGCATCACTGGCACGCCGTCACAGAGTTAAGAATCCTAAATCGAACTGCCTTAAGGCAGTGACCCTCTGTATTTGGAAAGTGGGTGGTGGTGAGCCCCTGCTGTGTGCACAGGCCTGTGCTTGGCCACCACAATGTCCTCACACC
Source organism: Gorilla gorilla gorilla (assembly GCF_029281585.2). Lineage (NCBI taxonomy): Eukaryota > Metazoa > Chordata > Mammalia > Primates > Hominidae > Gorilla > Gorilla gorilla. Next base: position 146,394,626 of record NC_073231.2, on the reverse strand, counting down.
TGAGCAGCTCTTGAACCCCAGCGGGGCTCGTTCCCGAGTGTCCTACTCAGCAGGACTGATTGGGGCCAGGAATTTCCACCCCTAGCAAGTGGACACACACAGTGCCGATGCTGCTACACGGGGGACCAGGTTTTGAGAGCTACCGAGTTACACACATCCAGAAACAGTCCATTGAATTCATCAGGGAGCGGGGTGATAACATGCGAAGAATCTGGATTCCGAGTCGAACGGCCGTGAGCGTGGGCGCGGGCTCTGCGGTGAAACAGGTTCATGGGAATGAGCGAAGACCAATCCAGAGCTGGCTGGGAACTGAAAGTGCTGTTCCTCAGTCAACAGGTTCTGTATTTATTGAGTACCTACTGTGTGCAGGGAGTTTGGGCCGTAAGTGGGCAGCACCGGGCCGGAAGTCCTGGTGGAGGCACCCAGGTCATGAGCCCATTGTACAGGCGGCAGGTTCACAGCAGAGCCGTGGGAGGACCGTGAGAGCAGACAAGAGACAGGCCCGCCCACGTGCAGCCTGGGGAATGCTGGGGAACGAAGGCTCCCTCTGGTGAGCTGGGGTGAGCTGGGGCCGTTGGAGGCACCCGACAGTATGGCCACCTCTGGCTCCGTGAAGCCGAGAGGGGCTGGTGGCCTCGGCCAGGCCAGGGCAGGGGCACAGAGTGGGAGCACCTAGACTTTGAGATGTTTTGAAGATAGAGCCCTGGGACTTGCTGGCAGGTGGGATTGGGCTGTGTGTGAAGGAAAAATCAAGGCCCTTGGCCTGGGCTGCAGGAGAGAGCCCGTCGTCATTAGACGGGGAGGCTGTTCGGAGGGTGAGCACTGGGCGTGGATGAACTGGCCCCCACAGCCTCTGCAGGTCATTTGAGTGCAGCTGATGAGTGGACAGTGGGAGCCAGGACGCTGGCGTCAGGGGAGACAGGATCCAGGAATCCTTAGCAGACAGGTGGTATTCCAAGCCCTGGGCCCTAGAGAAGGCTGGAGTTCAAGGCCTGGAGAGGGAGGAACCAGCAGCGGAGATGGGAGAGGCTGGGGCAGGGAGGCCGGCCGCAGGGCCCTAGGCACCAAGGGAAGTGTGTCCTGCAGCGGGCCAGACGCAGCGAGGCCTGAGGCTCGGCCGTGGGTCTGGGTGATGCAGAGGTCATCAGTGACCTTGGGAAGAGGAGCCTTGTTGCTATGGCCGTGAGAAGTCTGACTAGAAGGGGCCTGGGAGCCAGCGCAAGCAGTGATGGGTTCGGCTGAGTCGGAGCCCTGCCGCAAGGCAGGCGATGGGAGTGAGAGGATGTGGGCGGGGAGTGAGTCACAGGCATGCGGGGAAATGGATGCGGGGAGAGGGCAGCAGAGGCGAGGGCCTCATGTACCCGGTTTCCAACAGGCAGGGCTGGCAGAACGGCCACTTCTGGTGCTTCCTGATGTTGCCTGCAGCAGCCGAGCAAGGCTGGGTGGGGTGTGGGGCGGTGCACTCTCAACCCGGGAGGCAGGTGCTGTCACCACCTCCACCTTTCCCCGGAGAGCCCGAGGCCCACATGCCTGTCCCTGCCCCTGTGCGTGCTGCCTCCCAGGGAAGTCGCCACTGGGATACACTCAGGGTCTGAAAGTTCTCCATGGGGTGGTTTTGCTGCCGGGGGACGCATGATCATGTCTGGAGACATGTTGGGGTGTCAGGCTTGATGGAGTGCTACTGGCATCCAGTGAGTGGAGGCCTCTTAGCGTCTGCCCATGCTCGGGACAGCCCCCTACCCCAACAAAGAGCGAGCTGGCCCCAGGCATTGGTGGTGCCAAGGGTGGCAGTGAGAAACCCTGGCGTGGGTGTGGCTGCAGAGGGAGTAGAGGGTAGAAGGGTGAGCCCTCCTGGGCCTGAGCCCCAGCCTCAGCAGCTGTCAGCCCCTGGCCCATCTGGTCTGGAGTACACTCCACCCAAGCCCCCCAACCCCTGGCTATTCTGAAGCAGATTTCAGACCTTGTGTCATTTAATCTGCAAGGTTTTTAGTATTCCTGTTAAAAGATAAGGATTCTTTTCAAAAGCATTACCATGATACACTGACCACCTCCAAAAGGTGATGGTGGCACCTACTAGGGTCAGAGGTCCAGGCGTGTCTCACCGTGGCCCCTGACGCCACTCCTCTCCGCAGGCCGCCGGTGTTCCAGCAGCCCGTCATCTTTCTGGGAGCGGACGTCACTCACCCCCCCGCCGGGGACGGGAAGAAGCCCTCCATTGCCGCCGTGAGTGTCAGCGCTTCCCCATGGGTCTTCCATTGACAACATGCAGGATGCTGTTGAAGTCCCGCTGTCACAGCGTGGCCAGGGGTCCTTCCTGAAAGGCATGGGGTCTCACTAAGCTGCGGTAGGGACAGCTGGGGTCGTGTGGGAGAGAGGTGTCTGGAGGGGACACTAGAATGACACAAAATAAGTTCTAAGAAGCAGTCAGAGGTGGGGCATAGGGGCTTATGCCTATCCAGCCCTTTGGGAGGTCTGAAGGGCAAGGAGGCCCCCTTGCACATGGCCTGACTGGCGGGTGGTAGCCTAGGGTGTGATGACGCCTGTGCCCTCACAGCATGAAAACTCCGGCCTTGGACACAGCCCCGAACCTCAGACAGGCCCGTGCTGCTTCTTTTTTCTTGTTTCTCTTGAACAATGAGCTTAGTGTTTCAGAACTTTCTTGGGTGTAAAATGAAACAAATGTTGACCTCATGGGAGAATTAGGAAATGATGTCGTTAAGCCCCTGGCACGGTGCCTGGCACATAGTAGATGCTCAGAAAATGCTTACATTCGAGCCTGGGCAACATGGCGAACGCCCATCTCTACAAAAATAGCGGGGGGTGGTGGCGTGCGCCTGTAGTTCCTGCTACCTAGGAGGCTGAGGTGGGAGGATTGCCAGAGCACAGGAGGTTGAGGCTGCAGCGAGAAGAGATTGCGCCGCTGCACTCCAGCCTGGCCAACAAAGTGAGATTTTCTCTCAAAAAAGAAAAAGAAAATGCTACCATTATTATTTCATTAGTTGGGAGAGAATATGGAGCAAGAGAATCTATCTGGGACGGAAGGAAGCCATTCGAGCTGCCCCAGGTGGAAGAAAAGCAACATGATATGTGCTCTGGTGTTATTCAGGGCACACTTCCTTTAAGGAAATTCACATGCATCAACTAATTCTTGCCACTTGGCCCGATAATCACAACCCCACCACTCCCACGCATATACCGCTGCTCACTTTGCTGAGTCGTTCTTTTGTTGTTGTTGTTGTTTTGTGGGTTTTTTTTGTTTCTATTTTTGTGTTTTTTTTTGTGAGACAGAGTAACTGTCGCCCAGGCTGGATTGCAATGGTGCGATCTCAGCTCACTGCAACCTTTGCCTCCCAGGTTCAAGCAATTCTCCCGCCTCAGCCTCCCGAGTAGCCGGGATTACAGGCACCTGTCATCATGGCTGGCTAAATTTTGTATTTTATAGAGATGGGGTTTCACCGTGTTGGCCAGGCTGATCTTGAACTCCTGACCTCAGGTGATCCACCTGCTTCAACCTCCCAAAGTGCTGGGATGACAGGCGTGAGCCATTGCACCTGGCCATGCTGAGCCATTTTCAGCCCTTTCCTCTGATGGGGAAGCACCGCATGGCTGTCACCGAGCCACAGCTGGGCACCAGTGTGCCCAGGAGGGAGCCAGGGCACAGAGGGGAGCCCCCGAGGGTCCTGCAGCTGGGGAAAGCCCGCAGCGCAGCGGGCTGGCGCCCTCCCCTGTCCCCACCTCACCTGGTCCCCGTTAGCTTTGTTTTTTTCTGTACAAATGTTATGAAGCATTCAACTATATCTTGGGCTTTTGGAGCCTTAGGCTGTTTTTTTTTTTTTCTTCAAGTTTTCAGGAACAGAGAAATCTGTGTGTTTATCCCCTATCCCCACAATTCTCAATCAATAGGAACAGATTTCTGTTTGTGTTAATGTATTTCTGTTTATACCAACTGGAAACATTACAGAGTTTATTTATTTTTCTCTTGGTTTAAGAGAAAAATTATAGCCCAAGGCAGGACAAAGGACGTGGAATAGTGGGAGAATTAACTGGGAAAGAACTTGTTCTGTAAGGATTTACGAAGAAGGAGGCAGATTGCCAAGAAGCAGTTCCTATTTTTCAGTGACATGAGAGGTTTTATTTCCATCAGTGTTTTTTCAAAATTTAAGGACCTCGCCTTCCCCAGCCAGAGGGTGGAGCGGCACGTGGGGATCTACCCGGTTCCCTCCATGGGCTGGGCCACCTCATCCCTCACGCTCCCTTGGCCCCCGACAGAGAACCGCAGAGCCGTGCTAGGCTCTCTCTGTCTGCCCTCTTTGTGGCTGGCACCTTCCGGTGGCTGCTTGCATGGCTGGTGTGCCTTTGGGGATGCTCTCTGTTGATGTGCTTGTAGTTTCTTTGGAAGAAATAAGGACACCCCCACCCATTGCCTTCTTTGGACTGATTAATTCAGCCACATCTGATCCCAAGCAGAGGACAGTTCTAATCTGTTTTTCTGTTTTTGTTTTTGTTTTTGAGATAGAGTCTCACTCTGTTGCCCAGGCTGGAGTGCGTGGTGTGATCTCGGCTCACTGTAACCTCCGCCTCCTGGGTTCAAGCAGTTTTCCTGCCTCAGCCTCCCGAGTAGCTGGGATTACAGGCACGCACCACCACGCCCAGCTCATTTTTATATTTTTAGTAGAGACAGGGTTTTACCATGTTGGCCAGGCTGGTCTCAAACTCCTGACCTCAGGTGATCCGCCCATCTCAGCCTCCAAAGTGCTGGGATTACAGGTGTGAGCCACTGCACCCGGCCTGTTTTGTTTTGTTTTGTTTTGTTTAAACTATGTAACTTGGCAAACTTTTGTACTTCAGTACGTATTTACGAACACTATTGCCAGACGCCAAAAGCCTAAAGGCTGAGTTCACACCCAGCCAGCCATTGTCACTTGACAGTGACATGAGTTCCAGGGTGGGGACACTTCTCGTCCCCATCTTCCCGAGAGTCCAGGCACATGCCCAGGAAAGGAAAGTTTTGGGAACCCCTGACCACACTCACTGCCTGTTCCTGCAGGTGGTGGGCAGCATGGACGCCCACCCCAATCGCTACTGCGCCACCGTGCGCGTGCAGCAGCACCGGCAGGAGATCATACAAGACCTGGCCGCCATGGTCCGCGAGCTCCTCATCCAGTTCTACAAGTCCACGCGCTTCAAGCCCACCCGCATCATCTTCTACCGCGACGGCGTCTCTGAAGGCCAGTTCCAGCAGGTGGGCGCCTCTTGGAACCTTCCCTCCCCTTCTCCGGGGTCTGTAATTCACCTGTTTGTGCAGCAGAACCACGCTCGATGAATGGCAAGAATGATGTGGCTCTCATTCGGCCCCAAGGCTGATCTGGTCACAGCATGGAAGGGGGTCCAGGGGAGGAGATGGGACACGGGGCTGTCGAGACCCTGACACGTGACACTGAGGCAGGACAGAGGGAGGGGAGGAGGGGCGGGTATGGGCCTGGGGACCAAGAGATGAGGGAGAGACGCTTGAGTTCCGCTGACTCGCAGAGCAGAGCTCCATCTGGGGGCTTCCCGAGGGCCTGGCTTTGCCTTGCAGGCTGTGGAGAGCTGTCGGGTGTCCCTGCGAGGCGGGGAGCTCATTGCGTCTGGGGATGCCTGTCTGCAGTGTGAGAGGTGTGGAGGCAGGGCCAGAAGGATGGATAGGTGGCAGCTCTGTTGAAGGTAGGGTCGCCAGGACGCGGCCACTGTCTGGATGTACAGAGAGGGACGGCCACAATGGGTCACTGCTGAGTCTGGACAGGCAGGGAAGCCATCACAGAGGGGTGAGGGGAGTTTCGTTGCTGTCTTTGGTTGAGAGCACACGCAGCACCCCCAGATCAAGGTGACCTGTGGGCAGGAATGAGTCCATCTTGGCCTGGAACCCGGGCAATGGGTGCCCTGAATGTTTCTCCTGTTGGCTAGAGCCGATTCCTCCCCACCCCTCGCCATGCCACACGGTGGCTTCCTTGGGAGGTGTTAGCAAGAAAAGCAGAAGAAAGCCGCCCCAGGCCTCTTGGGGAAGGAGCCCCACCCAGTGTGGTGGGCAGACATCCTCGGTGGCTGCCCCAGGAGCTTAGGAACTCCCCCGCCTTGATCAGGAGGCGGGATGGCATGCAGCCCAGCCTCCCGCATTTGCCTTCCCAGTCCAGAGCGGAAGCAGAGCTCGTTCCTGAGACCCATGGCCTCCTGGGAGGACAGAATGGATACAACTTGACCGGCCGGCACTTCTGGCTGGAGCCTGCCTGAGCTTCTTTGTTTTTTGTGTGTGTTTTTTTTTGTTTTTTTTTTGTTTTTTTGGGTTTTTTTGTTTGTTTGTTTTTTGTTTTTTTTGAGAAAGACTCTCGCTGTCTCCAGTCTGGAGTGCAGTGGCAGGATCTCGGCTCACTGCAACCTCCACCTCCCGGGTTCAAGCAGTTCTCCTGCCTCTGCCTCCGGAGTAGCTGGGATTACGACAGGCGCCCACCACCACGCCCAGTTAATTTTTGTATTTTTAGCAGAGATGGGGTTTCACCATGTTGGCCAGGATGATCTCGATCTCTTGATCTTGTGATCCGCCCACCTCGGCCTCCCAAAGTCCTGGGATTACAGGCATGAGCCACTGCGCCCAGCCCAAAGCCTGCCCTGAGCTTCTGCAGGAGCTTGGCCTCTGCATGTGCCTTCTCAGCGCAGAGCCCAGCCTGCATCCCTGGCGTTGGCTGCGCCCCTTGCACACACAGAACCTCCTGGGCCCTCCAGGGGAAGTGTTCTTCCCATGCCTGAGTGCCAAGCCCCCTCTTCCTGCATCCAGTCCTCCCTGCAGAGAGGATGGTTTCTGCCACCCTGTGTTTTCACCTCCCCGTGAACACACTCATTGTCTCTCAGAATCACCACGGCTGGGTGTTCTAAACCCAGAACCCGCACGTGGGACCGTTGCTCACATGCACTACCATCTTTAAGCACAACCTCCTCCCTCCCGTACCCCTAGGTTCTCCACCACGAGTTGCTGGCCATCCGTGAGGCCTGTATCAAGCTAGAAAAAGACTACCAGCCCGGGATCACCTTCATCGTGGTGCAGAAGAGGCACCACACCCGGCTCTTCTGCACTGACAAGAACGAGCGGGTGAGTTTCTGCATGACTCCAGGCAGGGGGCACGGTTCTCCCCTCAGCCTCACACCCCGAGCACACTCACAGAGAACCTGCTGGCCACAGTGCCGCTGTCCCAGGCTCTAGGGTGACTCTGTCCTCCAAGGGGCTTCGTGGGGACCCAGGTTTAGGCAGTAGAGAAGGCTGTCCTTGATTTGGTGAAGCTTTTTTGTTGTTGTTTTGGAGGGTTTTGTTTTAAGATGGGGTCTGGCTCTGTCACCCAGGCTAGAGTGCAGTGGTGCGATCATAGCTTACTGCAGCGTCTATCTCCTGGGCTCAAGTGATCTTCCCACGTCAGCCTCCCTGGTAGCTGGGACTAAGGCATGCACCACCACACCTGGCTAATTTTTTTTTTATTTTTTGTAGAGACAGGGTCTCACTATTTTGTCCAAGCTGGTCTCAAACTCCTGGGCTTAAGCCATCCTCTTGCCTTGGCCTGCCAAAGTGCTGGCATTACAGGTGTGAACCACTGCGCCCCACCAAAAAGTCTTAATTTATAAATCCCATAGGCCTAGGCTAGGTCTAGGCACAAGATGTCACTTATCTAATAGATTACCAAAAGAGGTGGCTCTGAAAAAGTCCCAGTTAGAAACCACAGCACGGAGCTGTGCAGTCGTAAAGAATTGGCAGAGTGGTGCAAACTCGGACCCTCCCGGCAGGTCCCTGTGGCAGGGCTGGAAGGTGGTGCTGAGGAGGGGAGGAGAGGTGGCGGCCTTGAAGCGCCACGGTTCATCTCACAGGTGTTCTGGAAGGGGAATGAGGAGGAGCAAGAGTTGTAGATAGAAGACCTGAGAATTCTCCACAGCTGACGAAAGACAGGAGACCCAGGTTCAAAGTGTTTTCCGTATTTCTAGTAGGATAAGTAAAAAGAAACTCACACCTGTCCACGTTGTCCTACCTGCATAACATCAAGGTAGCTGCCTAAGGAAAGAGACCTGCCCAGAAAGGAGGCCTTGGACTGAACCAGGAGACCTTGACCTGGTCAAGGGAGGACCGGAAGGCAGAGGGTTATCATCCACTTGGCATCCAGGAAAGAATACTTCAGAGTGTTAGACTCCCTACAGGCACGCCTGTGCAAGGACACGGGGAAGGTTTACTGTGCAAATGGAAGGCGAAACAGAAGTTAAGCATCACAGTGAGGAAAAAGGATATTTTATCACAGTAAAAGGAATCATTCACCAGGCCAGGCACGGTGGCTCATGCCTGTAATCCTGGCACTTTGGGAGGCCGAGGCAGGTGGGTCACCTGAGGTCAGGAGACCGAGACCAGCCTGGCCAACATGGCGAAACCCCGTCTCTACTAAAAATACATAAAATTACCCAGGCGTGGTGGCGGGTGCCTGTAGTCCCAGGTACTCGGGAGGCTGAGGCAAGAGAATTACTTAAACCTGGGAGGCAGAGGTTGCAGTGAGCCAACATTGCGCTACTGCACTCCAGCCTGGGGGGCAGAGTGAGACTGTCTCAAAAAAGAAAAAAAAAAAACCCAAAAATAAATAAATAAGTGGAATGATTCACCAAAAAGATACAGCAACTAATGAGCTTGAATGTACCTAACACCAAATTATGTAAAGAAAAAAAAGTAAAACAAAAACTAACAGCATTTTAAGGAGAAATTGATGAACACGCCATCAAAGGTGGATATTTTTACACAGCTCTTATTATACTGTTTCCAGACAAAAATGAAAAACTAAGGAAAAAAAATTGGGGCCAGGCATGGTGACTCACGCCTGTAATCCCACCACTTTGGGAGGCCAAGGTAGGTGGATCATATTAGTCCAAGAGTTCAAGACCAGCCTGAGCAACAAAGTGAAACCCCATCTCTAAAAGAAATTTAAAAATTAGCTGTGTATGGTGGCATACGCCTATGGTTCCAGCTACTCAGGAGGCTGAGGCAGGAGACTTACTTGAGCTCAGGAGGCTGAGGCTGCAATGAGCTGTGATTGCACCACTGCACTCCGACCTGTCTTAAAAAAAAAAAAAAAGAAAAGAAACCCTGAAAATTGGAAGAGTGAAATGAACAAGCCAAGCCAGGTCTAATAGCTAGATAGAGTCTTCCCTACAAATAGCTGAGTTCACACGGAAGGGTTATAAAAGTTCTACCAGGACAAAGGAAGTCTCGGGAGCTTTCCAAACTTCAGTCTCAAGCCATATTTTTTAAATCATTATACAATTAAATTTTAAATCAACAGTAGAAACGAAGTTGAAGAATGTTTTCAACTTTCAATTCACTGAGTAGCTCATGCATTAAACATGTAACAAGAATAGAAATCACAAAGTACTCAGAACCTAACAGAATTGAGAATGTCCTGTCAAGCCTTATGCAATGCAGCTGAAACAGTGCCGTCTGTAGATTCAGATGAATTTGTTGTACAACAAGAAAGAGAGCCATAAAAGAAGCCTAAAGACATAGGAAGGATGGGAATAAGAGACCTCAGTCCCCAGGAGTCAAGGGAAGGCTGAGGCACTCATGGCCTTGGGTGTCTTCCCCTGTCCCCCTTCCTCCCCGCTGCAGCCCCCAGATCTCTGTTGCCAGGAGGCAGGAGGGCTCTGATGTCAGCTTGCTCCTGGTGACACCTACACGCCACTTCTCCATCCTAGAATGGAAAATAATGAGGTAGAAACTGAAGAAGAAATAAAGCAGATGAACAAAATCCAAACCTACTTTGAAAAGAGATATTAGGGCCGGATGCACTGGCTCATGCCTGTAATCCCAGCACTTTGGGAGGCCGAGGCAGGTAGATCATGAGGTCAGGAGTTCAAGACCAGCCTGACCAACATAGTGAAACCCTGTCTCTACTAAAAATACAAAACTTAGCCGGCCGTGGTGGCACATGCCTGTAGTCCCAGCCACTCGGGAGGCCGAGGCAGGAGAATCGCTTGAACCTGGGAGGCAGAGGTTGCAGTGAGCCGAGACTACGCCATTGTGCTCCAGCCTGAGTGACAAAGCAAGACTCCACCTCAAAAAAAAAAAAAAAGAAAAATTGCAAAGAAGGAAACACACTGGAGATTCTTTTTTGTATGTATATTTAAAATGTGTACAACTAGGAAACATACATCAGGGACCTTGCTAAATGCTGGAGCAGGGCTTGTAGGGTGGGGGTTTGCTGCTGGGGTGGCCATGCCTGCATCTTGGCTGACTTTTTGGTCCATGCTTGTGACCTTGTAATTAAACCATTGAATGGTTATATGTACTGCCCCTGGCCTCTGGGACAGTCTCTGATGGAGCCGCCCTGCTCTCTCAGGTGCTGGGAGCAAGCCACCGGCAAAGCACAGGCACTCCTGACAGCATTCAGAGCCTCCCAGCGCCTCTGCCTGGAGCGCCGGTGTGCTTGTGCTTGGATGATGGCCCGTCCGCAGCCAGTCACCTGGTTTAGCTTTAGATGTGTACGTTGGTGACAGTTTCCATCTTGACCTCAAATCAAAATAGCACCAACAGTAGTGAGGGACTCTTAAGGCATCAGAGGCACGTTCTGCGGTGAAAAGACTGCATTTAACTCATGGGCCTTCATGAGAGTTGGCGGAAAATAACCCCAGCCCACATGGAACATTAATTCATTTAACTTGGTGGTCAGCAGTTGTTAAATTTTATGTAACACTATCCTACTGAGGACCTGTATTAGCCAATTTAAAAACTTCAAAATAGGGCACCCTGGCCAGCGGGCGGCGCGGCTGCCTGGCCCGCCTGCTTGGCTCTGCCGGTCCCTGGCCGTGTCTAACGAGATGCCTGTGTTGCCGAAGGTTGGGAAAAGTGGAAACATTCCAGCAGGCACGACTGTGGACACGAAAATCACCCACCCCACCGAGTTCGACTTCTACCTGTGTAGTCACGCTGGCATCCAGGTAAGGCCGGGAGTCCCCTTTGGACAGAGTCTTGGCCGTCTGCCATGTCATCCCCACATTCAGCAAACACTTGCACTCTGGCTAGCACGTGGGATGTGGTGTGAGGGGCCCACACAGGCAGTACCAGGGAACCGGGGAGCCCAGGCTGTGCCAGGCGCTGGGGTGGGGAGAGGGGCCTGGGGGGGCGGGTCAGCATGGGCCTCCCAGAAAAAGGAAGTCCCATTTGGTAGGGCTGAGGAGCAGGGAGCACCAAGGGCCTTGGGGAGCCAGGGGTGTGGTGTGGCTGGAGCTTGGTGAGGTCTGAGCAGGATTGAGGCGCTGGGGCTGCCATGGGGTGGAAGCTGGAAGGCCACTGGGCAGCTGCTGCAGGGGCCACATGGGGCAGACTTGGCGTCGATTCACGAGCACTTGGCGCAGTCAGCCTTGCCGTCCCCTCACGCAATCACTGGCCAGGGCCAGGCTCCAGCCAAGGACTGGGTGCTCAGAGAAGGTTGCCATGGTGTTTGTTACCACCTTGAGGCTCTCCTGGGTTCCTTCATGAGGGGACCCCCATCTGGCCCAAGGCGATTCTTGGGAGCACTGACAGGAGCAGGAGCACCATGTCCGTGGTAGGAGCTTCCCCTCCCCAGCTCTGCAGAGCCTCACCCGGGGGGGACAGGAGGAACCTTAGTCACGTGCTGTCCCTGCCTGCAGAGAGCTTGATCAGAGGGGCTTTTGGTTTTTCAAAGTATAAGTAAGGACTTGAATATCCCTTCCTAAAGGATTTGAACCCTAGAGTTTGAGGATTTGCTATGAACTTTGTACGTACTTTAAATATTCCGTTGGAAATATTTTAATATGTCACGTTGTTCACATGCCTGACAGAGAAGGAATGGGGGCTGGGGAACCGTGGCCTGTGGGCCGGGTCCAGCCTGCAGCCCAGGAGCTGAGAGTGGGTTTTGCTGTTCGAAGGGTTGTTGAGAAGCAGGCGATGGAGTGCGTGCAGGGTTTGTGGCACTTCCTGGTGCAAAGTGCCTGTCCCAGTGTTGGCTTGCTTTGCCAGGGCTGGTGAGATGGGCCTGGGGCTGTGCCCTGCCTGCGTGTGCCCTCTGTTCAGTCTTCCCTCCTGGTGGGGGAGCCTCACCCACCAGGGCCTCCTGGGCATGTTTCCTGGGCAAACTCTTCTCCCTGAACTTTCTACCCAAAATCTTTCTAACGGGGGATGCTTCTCTGGTGAGCGATTTATGGCCCAAGGCTGGCACTGCTGCTGTGCCCTTAGCAGACCCATGGAGACAGATGCCCTCACTCCCCTGGGCCCCTGTGACAGCCACCAGTCACATGCCAGGAAAGGGGTGCCAGAGCGCATGCGGTGGAGCATCAGGGACGAACGTTCCGCTGCCCACCAGCACCAGGGGCCTCGGCACAGGGCTAGACACAGAGCAGGTGGCAGGGACTGTGCTGGACAGGTTGTTGTCGGAAGGGCCTGGGAGGCTGGCAGGTGGAACAGGCGGTGAGGCGGGCAGGCAGGCAGAGGTGGCAGAGAGGCCTGCAGTCAGCAGCTGGTGCTGCTTTCATTTCAAAGGATCTCCAACCGCAGGAGGTGTGTAAAGTGGTACTCACGTTCACACTCTCACTTCTACAATGTTACTGCTAATGTGTAATTTTTTGTTGTTGTTGTTGTTGTTTTTAGACGGAGTCTCACTCTGTCGCCCAGGCTGGAGTGCAGTGGCGTGTACTCAGCTCACTGCAGCCTCTGCCTCCCGGGTTCCAGCGATTCTCATGCCTCAGCCTCCTGGGTAGCTGGGATTACAGGCGCACGCAACCACACATGGCTAATTTTTGTATTTTTAGTAGAGATGGGGTTTTGCCATGTTGGCCAGGCTGGTCTCGAACTCCTGACCCCAGATGTTCTGCCCACCTCGGCCTCCCAAAATGCTGGGATTACAGGCATGATCCACTGCACCTGGCCTAATGTGTAACTTTTATTAGAGGTCTTTTTCTTGCCATTATAAATCAATTATATAAAATGTAAGATACACAAATGGCACTGTCCTTGTTACGTCCACTTTCAATATTGCTTTATATCTTTTTTTTTTTTTTTTTTTTGGAAATGGAGTCTTACTCTGTCCCCAGGCTGGAGTGCAGTGGCACAATCTCGGCTCACTGCAAGCTCTGCCTCCCAGGTTCATGCCATTCTCTGGCCTCAGCCTCCCAGGTAGCTGGGACTACAGATGCCCGTCACCACGCCTGGCTAATTTTTTGTATTTTTAGTAGAGACGGGGTTTCATCCTGTTAGCCAGGATGGTCTTGATCTTCTGACCTCATGATCTGCCCGCCTCGGCCTCCCAAAGTGCTGGGATTACAGGCGTGAGCCACCGGGCCCAGCCTGCTTTATATCTTTGCTATGATTTTTCTGTGTGTAAATAAATGTATACAGTTTTATAAATATGGGGCCATTTACTATATGTAGTTATGATGCTTTTTTTTTTTTTTTTTTTTGAGATGGAGGAGTCTCTCTCTGTTGCCCAGGCTGGAGTGCAGTGGCGTGATCTCGGCTCACCGCAACCTCTGCCTCCCGGGTTCAAGCGATTCTCCTGCCTCAGTCTCCCAAGTAGCTGGGACTACAGGCGCATGCCACAATTGTCTAGCTAATTTTTTTGTATTTTTAGTAGAGACGGAGTTTCACTATGGTGGCCAGGCTGGACTCGAACTCCTGACTGTGTGATCTGCCCGCCTTGGCCTCCCAAAGTGCTGGGATTACAGGTGTGAGCCTCCGCGTCCAGACTATGATGCATTTTTAATAATACAAATATAAATCTTCTCCACAGTATCCTTTTAAAGATTTTATGCGAGTCCAACTGTCTAATCTTCTGATCTGCTTTTAGGGGACAAGCAGGCCTTCGCACTATCACGTCCTCTGGGACGACAATCGTTTCTCCTCTGATGAGCTGCAGATCCTAACCTACCAGCTGTGTCACACCTACGTGCGCTGCACACGCTCCGTGTCCATCCCAGCGCCAGCATACTACGCTCACCTGGTGGCCTTCCGGGCCAGGTACCACCTGGTGGATAAGGAACATGACAGGTGAGTGGCATGCCTGGCTGGAGGTCACAGCAGGGGTGGTTTTTGCCACGGGTATTGGCAGCTGCTTTTCTGGAAGGGGAAGGGGCAGGGCCCCAGCGGCTGGAGCCGGCACCCCAGAAGGCCTGTTAATGGCATGGCCGTCAGCGTGGGACTCTTCCCTCTCCCAGGTTCCCGCCATGCCATCCCGACTTAGTGATCGACGCACCGCCTCATCGTGCATTAAGGCTGCACATTCTCATTCTCTCTCTCTCTCATCCCTGCAGTGCTGAAGGAAGCCATACCTCTGGGCAGAGTAATGGGCGAGACCACCAAGCACTGGCCAAGGCGGTCCAGGTTCACCAAGACACTCTGCGCACCATGTACTTTGCTTGACATGTTTTAGTGTTTAGCGATTGTGTACCGAGTGGGATTCACGAGACCAGCTACACTCAGACCAACAGATGGCCAGCCCTTCCGTGACAGCCAGCATCGAACATGAGACGTCACTGATTTTATTAGATTCTCCAGTTTCCAGAATGCCTTCCGTCCCAGATTTCAAACTTGGATTTTGAACTGCAGACCTGTATGAGAACCCAATGTCATAGGAAATATGGTTTGCTAAAATCTATAAGCTGCTTATTAAAACAGAGTCCCGTGTGTCCTAAAAATCTCCTAAAACCAGTCTATGAACTCAGGGCTTTAAAACATTTTTAATTTATTTGGTCATTCAATTTACTTGTTTTTAATACATGATTCTCTATGAAATTGATGGGCTCAAACTAGCTGTGAATCTTCTGAGAGTGAAAGCAACACAAAACACAAGTGTGGTTTTAAAGCCTTGAACATTCTGATGTTGTCACTAAAGTTGATTTCCAGGCGATGCTCGTGTGCCCCTGGCGTGGCTCACCCAGGTTCCTTGACTGAGGGCCGGTGGCCATGCAGAGGCGTCCGCAGGTGCCGTGTTCTGCCAGCACCGCCCTTCACCCGGCCTGAACTAAGGAGCAGTGGCAGAAGGTGGGCCCCGTGTGTTTACAGCATTTCCAGGTCCAGAGAGGTTGGCAGACAAGTGCCATTTTAATAAAAAATGTATTTAAAAAAAGAAAAAAGACAATATACTGACAGTCTAATCATCAGATTTGTCCTATAGGACTGTGACATTTATTTTCCAAAGTTTTTAAAGAATACGGGTCTGTGGTGATAAATACAGTACAATCCTTTTTCACTGTTATGTCTTTAATGTAAGAGAAAATATATATATCTGGTTTGCAGTATTAATGTGATAGATAGATGCTGTTTTTTCATTTTATTGACTATGGGGTGCTTCTGTGATCTGTTTGGCATATCAAGAGTGTTTTGGAGCCTGGAGATGGGACCGCCTCTCAGTTCTTAGTGCTTAAGGACAGGAATATGCAATTGACTTAATGTGACAGCAACCCGCTTCCCCCCGTGGAGACTGTGCAGCGTGTACCCATGGGAGGGACGGATGTGCCCTCCGCGCCGCTCGCCACCCTCCCTGCCGCCTCATCCCCGTGTGTCACTCACTCAGCTGATGAAGCACAAGTGGAAATTATTTATTCTTGCATTGCTGGGAAACATTGATGTGTGGGGACTCACTCCTCTCCGTGTGCGCTTTTGTCAGATGACTTCCATAGATGTATGCACTGAGATTCGTAGAAAGCTGTCGGTGGTGGCTCTGCTGGGCATGAGGCCGTCGGTCACAGCGAAGGAGCTTGCCTGGCCCTGGGAGGCCCAAGGACAGCAGGGCCAGCAGAGGGCATGGGCCGTTCTTCTGGGGTTTGCATTTGAGGCCCCAGACGTGAGTTTGCCAATCTAGAAACTGTTGCACTAAGAGTGACACCACGGACGATTTTGAAGGCTAACAACAGACAACTCTGTTTGTGCTGAGTGGGCTTTTTGTCTCTGTACACAGTTTTAGTAAGACTCAAATCCACGTTCCGTGTAGAGGCGTCAGGAAGGAGGCGAGCCTCCCCTAGTGCTGCTGTGCGCTCCGTAGGTCCCCTCTTCCTGCTGCTGTTCCCTCCCCGGCCCTGCGCGACACTTACCTCGGCACTGTGGTGGGGTGGGGTGCCAAAGGAGCTGCCTCCTGCTGAGCGGCACCCCCTCCACCTCTGTGCTCAGCTGCTTTGGAGGCAGCAGGAGGGGCAGCAAGCCGCAGGTGGGGGGTCTCCCGATACCTCGCCTGGATATTGGCGGCAATGACAAAGGGATGACTATTATTTGTGAAGATGTGTACTCAGAGTGGTGTGTGTGTGTGTGTGCACGCGTGTGTCCTTGTGTGTGTGTGAGTGTCTTATTAATGGCATTAGTCTCTTCTGGCTGTATTTTTTTTTTTTATCTTTTTAAATGACAGAAGCTCCCACTCTAGGAAATGGCAGTTCCTTTTGTTTTATTGGCAAGTGGCACTTTCTCCTGTTTTCAGAAGGATACAGACATGCTCGTAGCTTAAATTAATGGATGCATTCAAGCTAAGGAGGGAATCTTGTGACTAATAACTTTTCAAATCTGAAATTAGATTAGTTTCCAGCCATTTTAGCCATTTTTACAATCATCTGGAACCATGTGTCTCAAAGGTGTGTTTCTTCCACCTGCGTCAGCCTGTCTGGGGGGTGGTGGTTCTTGTTTAACATGCAGATTTGTGGGCCTGCTGCCACCTCCTGCATGCGGTACTTCAGGGCTGACCCGAGCATCTGTGTCTAAGGGATGGCCTGCAGCCCTGGGCTCCCTGGGGTCTGAGGACCCAGCTCTGGTGGCACCCAGCAGGGAGGAGGTGCTTCCTGAGCGGATGCCTGAGACAGACTGGGCTGGCAGAAAAGTAGGACTACAATTTTTTTTTTTTTTAATCATTTTGAAGGAAAACTTTCATTTTTAGTGGGCCAGAGTACTTCGAAAAGGGTACTTTTTTATAGCCCTATGCTTGTTTTATAAAACTTTTAATACTAAAAACATTAATAGACCAAACATCTCCAGCTGGGTCAGCTGCACACCTTTGTACATGTCTGATGATTCAGAGTTTAAATGGCTGTAGTTACAATTTCTCAGGTAAACAATTGTTTTCTCAAATTTTTACCAATCCCTGCATTATTAGGATAAATTTTGAGACAGTGTAAAAACCTCAAAGTACAGTAGGGTAAGTCCCAGCCCTGTTCACGTGAAAGCCAGAGGTGGCCCTTCCCCGGCGTCTGATCGTCTGATCATGTGGGTGCCTGGGGCCTCGCCACCCTTCCCTGTCCACTGCTGCCCCCCTGGGCCTGTCAAGATTTGAGGGGTGCCCACTCGCTGGCTTTGTCCCCATCCCACTGTTAAGTAAGGTGTGCCTTGCTTTAAGCAAACTGAATGTGAAAATTCTGTTGTAGAAGTCTGGGTTTGTTTAAAAGAAAAACTGGGATTTTATCTCGTCTCTTTAAAAGAGGTCTCCCAATTCGATTTCTGTACTGGGACTCTTCCTGGTATGTTTTTACATGTTCACTTTTTAAAAACATTGATGTACTCCCATCCTTTTACCACTACCCTATCACATTTGACAAGTTCTTGCTGTAATGACGACGCAATTAACGAACACCAGGGGAGCGGTGGAAAGCTGCCCTCGTGTGTGAGCCCTTCGGTGACGCAAAGCCGCCGTCCTGTTGTTTGTGTGTCCTAAGCTCAGATTTTCCTGGTTTGGATAAATTTCGTAAAACCGGGCATAGCTGTACTTTTAGAAAGGGATCGTTTTCCTTAAGTTTTGGTTCTCTCTGGTTCAAGCAGTCTTTACATGCAGCCTTTTGATTGCACATTAGGGTCTCCCTTTTCTTTTCCAGATGATGTTGCTTTTCGGTGGTGGTCTCACACTCCTTTGAATGAATGTTTGCACTCTAGAACCACAAACGATGCGTGACCATTGTACAGCTTGCCCAAGAGGGAACTGTTGGAAGCAGGCAGTGACCTCCACGCTGTTTGTTTGAGGCTGACCTAAACTGCTATCACTAATGTTTACCCCAGTGACTGAGTGCCCATTAGAACAGATCATGTCAGTTCAGTTCCTGTAGTGGGGTTAGTAGGTGGGGGGTTTTATTGTTGTTGTTATTTGTTACTTTTATTGCTGTTAAATGCAAATATTGCTATTTATTTTTTCCTTTCTGCTCTGGTTTGGTTTGGCCGACACAGATATTCCAGTGCATGTGGTACCTAATGGATATGATAGAAATTATTTCCCCAACTTTTATAAATTACCTAATGTTTACCTTCAAGTTTGCTGGATGATTTATTTTTGAAAGCCACAAATGTGATTTTTCTGGATGAATTGTTTTTCTTATATATGCAGCAATGTAATTTTACATTGATCTGTGGGGTGGTTTAGATTTTATTTTTACAAGGCAGTTTTTCAGTCAAATTATATATTTGATACAATATGCTAGGATAGACCGGCCACACGTCAGGCAGCCGGGACACCGGAGTGTCCCCAGGAGGCCTTTGGGGCTGGGGTGGCCCGTGGCTTGTTCCCTGCGCCTCTGGGAACTGGATGAGTCCTTCGGCGGGACTGTGACCCGCTGGACAGTTAAAAGGATTTTTCATGGGCATTTTCCTACACATAAGGCAGTTCCATTAGGAGGAGCTTTAGAAGTCGACATAATCCAGACAGTGGACAATCCCAGTGGCCCAGACAAGCCATACGACATTTTCCTGTGACCTCTCTCTGACCCATCTCTCACGCTCATGAGAAAAGGAATGTACAATAAATAGAAACAGAAACTTCCTCAGTGCTCATGCGCCTCACTTGCAGAACGTGAGTATTTTATTTATGTTTGAAGCCCTTCCCCAAAGTGACCGAGGAGTCGCACTCTAGCTGCCGTGCCAGCAGTCTCGTCTGCTGTGACGCTTCTCGGTGCGGATGCAGTGCACCTGTGACTTTGTCATGGGGGTGCCCCTGTTACACACACACACGCTGACTCTTTTTTATGAGGAAAATCTTCGACTCAAAATAATTGCACTGATTTTTTGACAACTTCTTTTTATGATGTTCCACTTCGCATCTGCTGTACTTGTTTGCGATGATTGTAAATAGATTTGTGGTAGGAGAAGTGACATGAATGCAACACGTGGCTCTGTTGTGGAGACACTGCCTCGTATTCAGTATTATGTGTTAGAGTTGTGTGGACTTAACTCTGTTCCGCCCTTTAGCTTCGTGTCTGTTGACCATTTATGAAGGACAAGTTCGCCTCATTTTCTTTTTCTTCTGAAGGGAAGTTCTAGATTGGTTACTAGGAGAACATGGTCTCTTGGTGCCTGATGATTTAGTCCTAAGCAGACTCGTTGCAGTCTTGTGAACACTGTTGTGGTCTGTTTGATTCCTCGTCGCTTACCGTGGCTCTCCAAAGCATGGTCTTTGAGTTCCACCCAGCCTGGGACAGTCCGGACGGGAGGCATCTGCTCCGCCTGCTACTAGGACGCGAGGGCCTCCTTGCATCTCTGTGGTCAGAGTCATCTTAAAGCCATGAGGTTACTGTCGTGTCAAAGCTGTCATTTGTGCCCGTTATTTTGCTGGAGTAGCAGCGTGTGCTGTAGCCCCCGTGTGTCACTCTGTGGTCGGGCTATCCTGTGTCACACCCAGCAAGAAGTTTTTCAGCCCCAGACCAGTCTGTGTGTGTGTCCGAGTCACACCAGTGCCATTACGGTGCCCTCGCTTATGCTTCTTTCAGTATGTTTTGCCATGTTATTGTCTCAAGTGAATGTATTGGCTTAGCCAAATCACTACAGAAGGTGGTTCCTAAATACCTTTTAGTTTAAAAAAAAAAAAATGCAGATAAAGGCTACCTCTGAATTCTCAATAGATTCATCATGTTTGCTCTTAAGTGTAGCTGTCCACACTGAAAACAGCCAATATGTTGCCTGAATAAACTGAATTGTGAACATCTATCTGTTTAGTTCTGGCTTGAAAATGTGTGTGCCATACTGTGACCCACGGGCAGCCCCTCCTCCTCTACTGTGTCAGGTGGACCCAGGGTTACCTCTGTTCTGCGCAGCTTTGAGATTCTAGGATTCTACGGCCGGCACGAATGGCATGGGAGGGTTCTCTGCACGGGACGGCATAACGGCATGCCGTCCTTCATGCTGGCAGGAGCCTGCGCAGGTGTGGCAAAATCTTGAAACAGCCTGTGTCCTGCCTGGCTTTTCACTTTCCTATTCAATATAAGACAGCAGTTTTTTTTCTGCTTTACCTACAAATGGGTTGAAAATGGCCTCGTCTGTCCTCTCCTCTCTTTTATACACTCTGTAAAATCACAAAGGTGCTTCAACACCGACTGTCGTGCAAATCATACATTTAAAATAGTTGCATGGTTTCAAAGACAATGCAGACGTAATTGGCCTTTGACTTTGGGACCTTGGGTTACTCTCACTCCCTACTGCAAAACAAACTAAGGGTTGAAAGCAAAGCATTCTGTTCAAATCCAGGGCCCTTTGTTTGAAAAGAACACAGGGCCCACAGCTGGTGTTTTGAAGTACAAGTTCCCACTAGTGGCGCAGTGGACCGTCTGATGCTGACTTGCAGGAAGTCGGTCCTGGGAGGCTCTGAACACCCCTCCCTGTGATTAACCACTTTGCTGTCAGAAATGTCATTTTCCCCTACACTGTGCTGTGGGCCCGGGGCCTCCTTCGCTTCTTTCTTTGAGTTCCATATGTTCCCCGATCTTGAGGTTAGCGCTCGCCCCAATTTCTCCATGAGTTTACTTCTGAGTTGACAGGCGATGATCTGACAGTTGGAGGTGTCTGGGTGTTTGGAGGTGGCCCCGTTCTCATGTTGGCTGCTCATCAGACATTGAGTTTGGCCCCGGCGGTTCTACTACGTCACTACCTGGAAGCAATTGCCTTTAACACTCTGCTGTTTGGGGTTTTGATGCTTTTTTATGCTGCGTTGCGTGCTTTCATTCTGGAAGAGCTAAGTGTCCTTTGCAGTCTCTCTGAGAATGTTTTGTAATTCTGCCGCCACGCTGTTCCGTGCGGACAGACCTCAAGAGGCTTGGGCCCCCGTGGGTGTCCCACTGCCTGCCGGCCCAGGGTACAGGCTGCTTGGGTCCGCTGGGCTGGCCTTGGGCTGTCAGAATCTGGTCCAGGGTGTTTCGAGGGGACACTGCACAGCCGCTCGCCCCTCGATTCAGTCATGGGAGCTGCAGCACGCAGATCCACCGCAAGCTTCCTGCACGCGCATCTCCGGAATGCTGCGCTGGGCCCTCCCACCATCTTCGCGTTTGTGAGAATTTACTCAGAAGTGAGAGAACTGAAGATTCCTGGTGCTTTTGTTAACACGTTTCTATCTTATTGGTTGGTGTGGAAATGTTAGATATGTTGTTAGGTTTTTAAATGCTGTGGGTGGTGTGACTAAAGGGTTAAGTCCTCACCTCAGCCCCCAGCCCCCTTTTTGGGGGGTAGGAAGAGGCTGAGTTATCTCCTATTTAAAACCTCCTTGGATTTAAGTAGTTCAGAGTTAAAGCTAAAACACCAAATATTAACTCTTTCCCCCAAATGTCTCCAGGAACTGGACGTTGGGGCCATTCTTATTCAGTTCTTTCTGTAGCTCCAAGGTCCTTAAAATGAGTGAGTTGATCCCAAGAACACCCCACAGCACCAACCAGCAGGGCACAGTGCAAGCGACTTCATAGATCGGGGTGCTCGTGTAGGGGTCCGGGGCTCCTTTGAACTCTGGGAGTTGTGTGCGCAGTCTTGGGTGGGAGACGGCAGGTCCCTCTGTCCCAAGAAGCTGGTGGTGCCAAGGCCTTCCTCTGTCTCCATCGGTGCCAGCCTGATCGCGTTCTGGAAGACCCAGTCTCAGACTCTGTGCCTTTAAAGTCCGGTCCTCAGTGTCCTTTCAGAATCATGTTGGGGCTGCGTTTCTCTGGGGAACTAAGCCTGTGCCATTCCACAAGGCAGGCGTGGACCTCCAGCCTTGGAAGCTTTCTTTCCGCTCCTCAGCCCCTGACTTGTAAACTGTGATGCCATGCAGTCTGGAGCCGCAGGGGACGCGCTCGGTCTTATTGCGGAAAACACTTGGTTCCAGTCGTGTGGTTTCTCCCATACCCTGACCAAGTCCACCTCTGCCAGGATTGCAGGAGATTGGTGCAAGACCCATCTCTTATGCATTGACCATGACCATCAGCAAAGCCTGGTGGTCTTGTTCTCATAGTCACTCGAGAAGAATATTTATTGTAATGGAAGTAGATTTTTTAAAAAAGGAATTGGAATCATGTCTTTGTAGAATGTGTGTGAAGTCCTCAGCTGTAAGGTGCTATTCAGTCCTGTGACCCTTATTTTGGAATGCTCTTCATTACTGTTGCTCTGTTTTGTGACTTCCTGGGAAACCGCTTACTTTGGTGTGGTGTCACCTTGAGCTGTGCACATAGGACACCAGTTTTGACTTAACCTAACAGGCAGTTTTTATCTCTAGCTTTTTCAAGCCAGGTATTGAGCAGTTTCTTGGCCAATGGCCTGAGAAACCACCTTTCCCTGTCAAGGGGTGATTTTATTGGTTTTAAGTGGGGAAGTAATCCCATGTACTTATTTCTTAAATACCTAGGAAGTTCTTCTTGGTGGCTCCTCTTGGCCCTCCCCTCTTTCTCCCCCAACCCACCGTCCTGAAAGGCAAGGAATGGCCTCTCCCTCCACAGAGGCAAAGGCTGCAGAGGGAGCACTGTGGCGGCAATCCCAGTTCCTCTTCAAAGCCAAACAGACACGCGCAACTCAAATCCTACAGTATGGAGGGTGGCGTTGCGCTGAAATTCCAGGCCTGAGTTTGATAGTGGATTTTAATGTAGTTGTTAAAGGTATGAATTCATGTTTTATAACTGTAGAGGCAAGCAAGTTTTTATTTTTTAAAAAGTTTGGAGAGAATAATTTATAAGTTTCTGTGCAGCAAAGTGGCTAATTACTCATTAAATACAGGAAAAGAATGTAGTATCTAAATCCAGCTTTTTCTTACCTCTGGTACACTTCAGATTACTTACCTAATACATATTGAGGGGTTTTAACCCTTAGTTTTATCAATTTTTCTAGTTTTATTTTATTTTTATAAAATAATTGAAAAAGAACCAAAAATGAATTCAAAAGTTCCATAGATGGAGTTTTGCCCCTTCTTAATTTTCTCCCACAATGAAAACATTGTAGAAGACATTTTGAATCAAAATGTATTATGACCATTGAAAGTTCTCTATTTTCTAAGAAGCTGAGCAGCTCCAAGGGCCTCGTTTCAGGTGGTACTCTATGTATTGTCTATGGGCTTGTTTCTACCTGTACAGTGGAACCATGTGACCATGTCTTGTGCTTGCAATATAGAAACCATGCAGTGCTGTTTTGTGAATTGACAGTTTCTGTATAAACTCTTATTTATATACATTGGCCTCTCTGTATGATTTTCCATTTGCTACATGAATTGTAAAATTAATTATAAAATTATAGTACCTGCTAAATACAATTCTGAGGCTTCATGTCATTGTCTTTAGTTGAATACCATGCTGTGTGTCTTGAAGATGTCCACGCTTGCATGATGCTAGGTGGCAATGCCACTTTAAATTAAGCCTTAATCAGATGTTAAATTTGTGAGTTTCAGAGTATGCAAAAATATTAGGCAGAGTGAGTGTAAACTGTTCAGATCAAGATGCTGTATCATAATTCAAGTTATTTTTTCTGGAGTTAAAGGGAAGCATTCAGTGATACACCTCTCTCTCTCTCTCTCTCTCTCTCTCTCTCTCTCTCTCTCTCTCCCTCTCCCCCTCCCTCTCTCCCTCTCCCCCTCTCCCCCTCTCCCCCTCTCCCTCTCTCCCTCTCTCCCCCTCTCCCTCTCTCCCCCTCTCCCTCTCCCCGCCCCCCCCGTCTCTGTCTCTCTTTCTCTCTCTCGTCTAGCTTGGCTATGGCCATAGCTTGATGAAAATGGACCATTGTGCATTTCTGTGACAGTCAAAAAGACCTGTTCTAAAAGTCTTGCGACTTTTTCAGGGTTTTTTTTTTTTTTTCATGTTTCTTTTTTTTTTCCCCTCCAGTCTGAGATTTCTGTGTGGCTGATGGAGAGTGTAATTTGGGCGTAGGTCTTATTTGCAAACCTGCTCATGTTCTAAGCTTTCTTCAGGTAGTACCACCTGTCATTGCTTCTGCATATGATTTAAATGGATTTTTGTTTTTATAAAAGTATCATAAATGTAGAGATAAAATGGAGGGGACCCAGCTTTCTTTGCAATGTGGATCTACCTCAGTTAAACAGTTGGGTGCTATTACTAAGTCTGTCAAATTAAATTGGAAAAAGTAACCAAACAGTGAGATACAACTCCACATGAAACTTGAAATTGTAATTTCCGTTTATTTAATGATATTTTTATTTATTTGTGCCTTTTATGTTGAACCCCAATGCATTGAAAAAATTCAGTATGAAACAGTACATATTTTATTTATATTACAGGTGGGGAGAAAAGTCCAATTGGTCATGGAATTTGATAGACTTTTCCCCAGCCAACTGCTACAGTGTATTATAATCCCGACTGCCCCCCGTGAAAAGAAAAAAAAAAAATGTCCAAGAGCAAATTTAACATTTTACAAACAATAAAGTCCAAACTCCTCTATGCACATATTTATAGCTTATCACTTCATTTTCTGTGCCAGTGAAGGGGTGGCCAGAAAAAAAAATCCCAAGTACCCTCATCATTGCTTTTCTAGCCATTCATGCCCCCTCTTCCTCTGGCACATTTTCTAAGAGTTTATTTCATAAGCAGCAAATGGACTGTTGTCGATTTCATCTCTCCTGACCTACCTGGTGGAGGTGCTAATGGCCATGGACAGAAAGGGGCGAGCCAGAGCTCGTGGCTTTGTGGAGGCAGAGGCCTGCATTCAGCAGCGGCCCTGTGTGCCTGTAAGTTAGGAAGGCTTTCTGACAGGTAAGAAAATGAGATAGGTTGATGACTTACCATGCTTTTATATTTGGCAGTTTACAATTCTAGACTTTTCCTACTATGGCGATCTTTTTTTACTTAATTCTTTGGAGGTAACAATATTTTGGAGTCTTAAGAATTTGATTTTATACCGATAAGAAATAAAAATTAGGGATCTTTCCTGTAGTATATAGTTTTACTATTTTAAAGAGATCTCTGAATTTTACAAGAGAACCAACATTCCTTAATGGCAGAACTTTGAAAGTTGATTTGGGAGGCTTTTTGCTGCAGGATCTCAAAAATAAAAAGAGAGAGAGATGATTCTACTTAAATGTTTTTAATTTTCTAACTTCCATCAGGTTGATACTTAAGCTCTATTTTGTAAAGAGTAAATCATCCTTTAGTATGCTGCATAAGATGATCAGCATTCTTGCACTTTCTCAGTAATAAGACGTGCCGGGCAATTGGCTCCCCAGGACGCATTGTGTTTTTAACCTAACGAGAGGACTTTGGGGCAGGTGATTAAATTTATATAGGTACCTCAAGAAAAAGAACCTGAATATGCTGCATTTTCTTTCTTTAGCTTTTACATGTAGCATTTTGTTTTGCTTTTGTTATTTTTGTTTAGATATATGCTTTTTGGACCCCAATAGACTGTTGAAAGAAATTTAAAAATTACTCTTATAGGGATATAGTATCCTTAAAAAATAAAAATAAAAAAAATTTTTTAAAAATTGCTGCAATATCTGGCTCGAAGGTTGCCCTATATTAGAATAATACTTTAGCCAAATACACCTGAGGAGGCAGACACTGTGTTTATAAGCAGACAATAATGTTCTGAATCCTTCCTGTTCATGCTGCTTTCTTAATTCATTTCTCCATGTCATCAAGAGGTTGGATAACTTATTTCTAAGCTCAAGGTTAAAAATCATGTCACCTTTTTTTTTTCCCCCAACACAGACCTCAGAAAAACTGCGATTGAGGAAGTAGCATGATCCTAAATGTGTTGCTGAAATCAGGCAGCCCGAGCCTCTGGTCTCTCCAGAGAGCCCGTCTTCACATTTCTCTATTCCTCAGCACTCACCCGAAACTGAACAGATGGGGAGTGGTCTTGATTGTCAAGATAAAACTGGTGAAGAAAGCTAAATGCTGAGAAACTGAGCATCTATTGTCGTGTTTAAGCTTAGCTGGGTCCTTTCTAGTTTGTTTTTACAGCTTACTAGGTGAAGTAGTTTGCACTATTTTTGCAATAAATTCATGGAAAACCTAACAGTTACTTGTTTTGTTTCTTACTGTGTGTATATAAACTAATACTAAAAGTTTGGCATAGTGTTTTTTCACCTCCTTACATAACCCCTAACATGCACAGAATGCTGTAAATCTGATAAAATATGATGTGAATGATATTTTATAAAGTTATTTTGTATGGTGTCAATTTTGTTTTGCCTCATAGTATGTCAGCAAAAAATTAAATAAAAGTCCTCCTATTTACAGCTGCCTCTTCCAAAAATCTTCAATTCCTCACCTACTTCTTTAGGCACTTCCTTCTGCACAGGTTATGATTCCAGCTCCCGAGGCAGAAGCGTGCCTTCAGGGATGGAAGTCCAGAGCCCTGTTCCACAAACAGAGGGCTGTTCCTTGAAGAATGTACTTGGCAGAGCTGGGCATTACCCGAGGATTTGGGTTTGGGGGATGA
This sequence comes from Gorilla gorilla gorilla, assembly GCF_029281585.2. Classification (NCBI taxonomy): domain Eukaryota; kingdom Metazoa; phylum Chordata; class Mammalia; order Primates; family Hominidae; genus Gorilla; species Gorilla gorilla. The sequence continues at coordinate 146,368,000 of NC_073231.2, read as the reverse complement.
GAACCACAGGCATGAGTTGGACTAGTGGGAGCAGCCATGGTGTGTCGGATAGTTGGCTGTTTCTGCTCCTGCAGCATGAGAAAGGATCAAGAAGCCATTCAGCTAAGCCCGTCACGAGCAAGGTCCTGAGTTCCGTGTTGAGTGTGGGAACCTGAGCTGGCACCGTCCTGGTTCGCGGCCTGGCCAGCCACTTTGCTACTCTATCCTGGCTAGGTTTACGCACATTGGCGCTGCTCTCAAATCCCTGGTGGCCTCACCCTGACTGGGCTGTTTTTGACTTCTGTTGTCTATGCTGAGAAGATGACGTGCTGGGAAAGGAAAAGGGGGCTTTTCTTTTTTTTTTTTTCTTTTTTGAGATGGAGTCTCACTTTGTCACCCAGGCTGGAGTACAGTGGTGCAATCTCAGCTCACTGCAACCTCTGCCTCCTGGGTTCAAGCGATTCTCCCACCTAAGCCTCCCGAGTAGCTGGGACTACGGGCCTGCACCACCACCATGCCCGGCTAACTTTTGTATTTTAGTAGAGACAGGGTTTCATCATGTTGGCCAGGCTGATCTTGAACTCCTGACCTCAGGTGATCTGCCCCCACTCGGCCTCCCAAAGTGCTGGGATGACAGGCGTGAGCCACCGTGCCCGGCCAGGCTTTTCCTTTTCTTAAGAAAGCCCCCAAATGGCAGCAAATCCCTAGGCTGTACATCACTGCTGAGGCAGGCCAAGATTTTGTCCTTATTTCAGGTTTCCAAATTTTAAGAACAATGTTACAGAAAAATGTGAAAATTCAGATAAAGAGCTATCTCTAGTCACAACACATAGGTAATTAACCTTAACATTCTGGTCTATCTTGTTCCGCAGTCTTATTTTTTAAACAAAAATCAAGATTTACTTTTTTCTTAATGTATCTAGAACCCTTTACTACTTCTTAGTACACAAAGCACCTCTGTGCCCACTGGCCCTGGGACATGCTAGTCAAAACCGGAAGAATACACAGAAACTCATCTACAGCAATATACTCACTTGATTGGCCTTTGTTGTATTCTCGCTATTTCACCATCATTTACTGAATGGCCAGAAGCAGTAATGATTTAACACTTGCAAGCGAGAGCAAAAGATTCATCTTCATAAAATCATTTTGATAATGTGACAGCAGTATGCAAGGTGGAAAGAGGAAAGGCTGTAGGCACTGTGAGGAAACCACTTAGGAAGCTACTGTAACAACCTGGCACCCGGTTCAAGGCGCAACTGAAAGGGTGAGTGAGTGTTCCCTGAATGATCGGATCTCAAACACTTATGGTGCCTTAAGAATGCTTCAGGCTGGGCACAGTGATTCATGCCTGTAATCCCAGCACTTTCAGAGGCCGAGGTGGGTGGATCACTTGAGGTCAGGAGTTCAAGACCAGCCTGGCCAGCAAGGTAAAACCCCATCTCTACTAATACAAAAATTAGCCGGGCATGGTGGCACACACCTGTAATCCCAGCTACTCGAGAGGCTGAGGCAGGAGAATCACTTGAACCTGGGAGGTGGAGGTTGCAGTGAGCCGAGATCGTGCCATTGCAGTCCAGCCTGGGTGACAGAGCAAGACTCAGTCTCGAAAAAAAAAAAAAAGATGCTATTAAGAGAAAGAAAAGTGACTGGGAGAAAATGTTTGCAAATCTCCTATCAGGCAAATAACTTGTATTAAGAATATATAAATCTCTCAAAACTCAACAAAAACTGACATGAATTTTTGTAGGGGCTGCAGAGCCACTGGAACTCACTACTGGTGGGACTGCAAAATGGCACAGCCACTTTGGAAAACAGTTTGGCAGTTTCTTCTTATAAACGTCTGTATCGCATTCCACTCATAAGCATATACCCAAGTAAAATGAAATCCTGTGTTCACACAAAACCTGTACACAGGCCATGCACAGTGGCTCACACCTGTAATCCCAGCGCTTTGGGAGGCTGAGGTGGGCGGGTCACTTGATTGAGCTCAGGAGTTCGAAACCAGCCTGGCCAACATGGCAAAAATCCATCATCTCTACTAAAAATACAAAAATTTGCCAGGTGTGGTGGTGGGCGCCTGTAATCCTAGCTACTCAGGAGGCTGAGGCAGGAGGATGGCTTGAACCTAGATAGGAGAGGTTGCAGTGAGCCAAGACTGCGCCACTGCACACCGCCCTGGGCAGCAGAGTTTGCGAGACTCCATCTCAAAAAACACAAACCAACCAAAACCCTGTACACAAATACTTATAGGGCTTTATTAATTATAGTCATCAAGGCCAGGTGTGATGGCTTATGCCTATAATCCCATCACTGGGAGGCCGACGTGGGCGGATCATTTGATGTCGGGAGTTCGAGACCAGCCTGGCCAACATGGTGAAACCCCATCTCTACTAAAAGTACAAAAAAATGAGCCAAGTGTGGTGATGCCATGCCCGTAATCCCAGCTACTCAGGAGGCTGAGACCCAAGAATCGCTTGCACCCAGGAGGCGGAAGTTGCAGTAAGCCATGATCATGCCACTGCACTCCAGCCTGGGTGACAGAGTGAGACCCTGTCAAAAAAAAAAAAAAAAAAAAATTACAATCATCAAAACTAGAAACAATCTAAATGGGTAATTATCCATATACCTGGAAAATGGATAAACAGATACATCCATACAATGGAATCCTACTCAGCAATATAAAGGAATGGACTGCTGATACCTGTGACAACACGGATGAATCTAAAATGCATTCCGCTAAACAGAACAACTGCAGACTCAAATGCTACATACTGAATGATTCCATTTATATGACATTCTGGAAAAGACAGGCCAGCAAACTGGTCTGTAAGCCAAATCAAGTCATTTTTTAATGGCACATAAGCTAACAAGTATTTACATTATTAAATGGTTGGAGAAAACAGTATTTCATGACATATGAAAATTACACAAAACTCAAGTTTCAGTTTGCAGAAATAAAGCTCTATTGAAACACAGCCACCTGCATTCCTTCATCTAGTAATTACCTGGCTGCTTTCGTGCTACAACAGCTGAGTTCAGCAGCAGCAACAGAGACTATAAAAGCCCACAAAGCTTGAACTATTTACTGCATGGCCCTTTCCAGAAAAAAATTTGATGACACCTGCTATAGGGACAGAGAATAGCTTGACGGTTGCCACGGTAAAAGGTGGGGAAGGAGCTGACCACAGGGAATTTACTGGAGGGTGATATAGCTGTTAATTGTGGTGGTGGTAGTGACTTGACTGCATTTGCCAAAACTCAGAACTGTACACCAAAAAGATTTTAAAATATTTTATTTTAAAATAAATGTTAATGAACAAGAGGGACAGAAAACACCAGTGGTTGCTAGGGGGCAGGAGAAGAGACTAAGTACAGGGAACAGAGGGGAATGTCCTGGGTGGCAGAACTGTCCTATCGATTGGTTACAAAACTATGCATTTGTCAAAATTCACAGACTAGACACTAAAAAGGGTGATTTTACTGAATGTAAATTATAAACTTTTTTATTTTTAAAAAAGAGATAATGAAGGCCAGGCATGGTCGCTCACGCCTGTAATCCCGGCACTTTGGGAGGCTGAGGCAGGTGGATCACTTGAGGTTAGGAGTTTGAGACGAGCCTGGCCAACATGGTGAACCCCGTCTCTACTAAAAATACAAAAATAGGTTGGGCATGGTGGCACACGCCTGTAATCCCAGCTACTCGGGAGGATGAGGCAGGAGAATCACTTGAACCTGGGAGGCGGAGGTTGCAGTGAGCTGAGACAGCGCCACCGCAATCCAGCCTGGGCAACTGAGTGAGAATCTGTCTTTAAAAAAAAAAAAAAGATAATGAAATGAGAGGAGCCAAACATTTACCCTAAGTGGAAAAAAAAAATTGGGCTTATGATAGGTTTTCTCTTATAGACAGTAAAAAGAAGTGCCAGGAATTTAAAGCAAAGAACAGTAAGATGAGAGAGATCTTCAATATACAAAATGTTTCAAAATTTTTTTTTAGTACAACATGCTTATACAAGAGGTAAGACTTATTTTTGTATTTGATTTGATAATTTGACTTGGAATTTTTCTGTGGGAATAAAAGTGTTAGAATGCTTATTTTTAAATTTCTCAAAAGTTGTAGGCAGTAAGCAAGGCCTTAAAGCCATAGAGGGCTCTAAAACTAGTTCCATAAAGCATTTTACTGTAAAAATATGTACAGATCTTTAATAGAAAAGTATATTTCTTTACAGTAGAAAAATATCTGAACAGTCAACTTTTCTTAAGATAAAAATTCAAATGTAACATACTACCTAAATTTAGCTAAAACTGAATCGAGCTGTTTATAAGAACTGATTCCAAAATATACACATATGAATTTACATAACCGATATGTAGAAGCTCTTCAAAATCGACTGTAAATTGAAAAGTTAAAATTGGCCTTGCCTCTGCAGTTTGGAGCTGCAATGGCTGCCAGTATCGGCTGTTTTCTCGGTGCCTGAGCTGCAGGGTGGGCCTGTCAAGGAGGGGCTGCTGTCTGGGTCGCTTTCCCTCTGGCTGGCTGTGGCGTAGGTACATAAGGTGCTCAATCTCGGCCTGGAAAGAATACCTCGAAAGAATACCACGCACTGGAAGTCTGTGAAGAAGTGAAGACGCTAAAAGCGGGCAGTGCTGTGTTTACTTAGAGACAGTGGAGTGGGTCCAGGGCTGTCCTCGCCAGGCTGGTTTTTAAAGCACTTTTTTGGTTTAGGAGTCAGCTTCATCATGGTCACTTTCATTATCATTGTCATTCTCCTCATCTTCTTCCCTCTTTTCCTCTTTAAGCATTTTCAGGTATTTACTAGCTAAAATCTTCTTTGGTAATATATCTTAAAAACATAAAGCGTACATCAGCAATTGGTTATGGTAGACTATGAACACAGCAATGCACATTTCAAAATGTACTAGTTCCTGCTTTGACCTCTATAAGAGGTTCCAAAACACGATGAAATTCAGGCTGCATTTCTGGGTAAAATATCAAAGAAACTAGCATTGTCTCCTAACGAACACTATAGGCCTCTTTCCAGTCCAATGAGTACAAACCATGGTGTCTCTATGAGCTGCTTTTATAAGCAACCCTGCCCGACTACCTGAGATAGCCTAGGCTAGCCCCAGGGTAGACTTAAGCTCTAACTACGGCCATGTAGACCCACCCTGAGTTTTCCCTTCAGTGGCAGGAAGGGTCCCTGTAGAGAGTAAAGGACTGCCCAGCATACGCGGCCAACCAACATCTTGTGAATGTTGTTGGCTTCACTATTGTTCTAGGTGGACCACATGACAAACACATTCAAACAGAGAAGACTAAAAGTATCTTCCTGTGACAGCTCATAGTACTTTGCGGCTTGGAAAAAGTAGCAAAAAGTCTAATTTTCCGTGAGAGCAGAAGGGAGGCAAGGGGTGGGGAAAGAGCTATTGATTACTAATCATTTGTTAACCAGAATGTTTCAAAGACTAAGTACCTGCAAGAAACTGAAAAGTTTCTGATTGCTGTGCAGTATTTGCTAAATCACTGTAAGTCAGTACTTTCTTTTCCTTTCCACTGCCGTGTCTGTAGGAATAGGTGGCTAGGCATTGAACAAAGAGCTCCTAAAACAAAATGAAAAATGCAAATGAAAGGTGTGCTTTGAAAATGTACCACAGAGCTTAATTTTTAAAATTACATTGTTGATTCCTTAATTAGGCTTAAAAGTATATTAAGACTTCAGATTCTCTTGGTTTCTAAAATTAAATTACAAGAAATCACTGGGGAGGCCAGGCGTGGTGGCTCACGCTGGTAATACCAACACTTTGGGAGGCTGAGGCAGGCGGCTCACTTGAGGTCAGGAGTTTGAGACCAGACTGGCCAACATAGTGAAACCCCATCTCTATTAAAAATACAAAAATTAGCTGGGCATGGTGGCGGGTGCCTGTAATCCCAGCCAGCTGGGAGGCTGAGGCAGGAGAATCGCTTGAACCTGGGAGGTGGAGGTTGGAGGTTGCAGCACTCTGGCCTGGGTGATCAAGCAAGACTCCGTCTCAAAAAAAAAAAAAAAAGAAATCACTGGGGAAAAGAAAAACATGAGGTCAGAAAGAAAGCAAAGCCAGTATCAAAATTGGTGGAGAAGCAGGCATTTTCCAGAGGCTTATTTTAGATGTCTAACTTACGAAAAAGATGAATCGTAACTGTTTAATGACCAACCTCTAGAGTAAAAGAAAGAAGCGGCCAGGAGCTGTGGCTCAGGCCTGTAATCCCAGCACTTTGGAAGGCCAAGGACGGCGGACCAAGGATGGTCAGGAGATCGAGACCATCCTGGCTAACACGGTGAAACCCCGTCTCTACTAAAAAAAAAAAAAAAAAAAAAAAAAAAAAAATTAGCCGGGCGTGGTGGCGGCTGTAGTCCCAGCTTCTCGGGAGGCTGAGGCAGGAGAATGGCGTAAGCCCGGGAGGCGGAGCTTGCAGTGAGCCGAGATCGCGCCACTGCACTGCAGCCTGGGCGACAGAGCGAGACTCCGTCTCAAAAAAAAAAAAAAAAAAAGAAAAGAAAAAAATAGAAAGTAGCAAAAAGCCATTCGAAAATTCTATTTGGCTCAGGAATACCTTTTTAGTCTTCTATTTGCATACGCTGTTTCTAAGGTGGTTCGCCTACAACTATAGTGACCACAGCTTACATTTTGCCAAAACTTTTCTATTCTAGGAACTGACATACAACCCTCAGACCTAATGAAACAACCGGAACTGATCTTCTCCCTCCTGCACCCCAGTTCTTATAGCAGGGCCAAGTCTTAATTTCTACAGAGGCTGAACTGAGCCTCTTTCTCAAGATTTTGACTTTAATGCATCTAGTTCAGTCAATAAGGGATGAGAAAGACGGGCGTGATGGTTCACGCCTGTAATCCCAGCACTTTGGGAGGCTGAGGCAGACGGATCACCTGAGGTCAGGAGTTCAAGACCAACTTGGGCAACATGGTGAAACCCTGTCTCTACCAAAAAATACAAAAATTAGCCGAGTGTGATGGCAGGCACCTGTCATCCCAGCTACTCAGGAGGCTGAGGCAGGAGAATCATCTGAACCCGAGAGGCAGAGGTTGCAGTGAGCAAGACAGTGCCACCGCACTCCAGCCTGGGAAACTCCATCTCAAAAAATAAAATAACGGGTCAGAAGTGCCTGCATAAATCCTCATTCCTTAATACCAATAGAATGAAATTGTATAGGAAAATACAAATGTCCCCAGATGAAATGCTGAATATGCAATTATTTCCCTGGGCTCTAGGAAAACATGGCTCTGACATAAAGCGGGCAAGAAACCTGTAATTTCCCACTTCCCTTAGTTCTAGTCCAACACTGCAGGGACATCATATACTTAACTACAAGTAGGGACTGGAAAATAGAATCCAAGACACGCTAAAGCATTTAACCGTGTAGCTGAAACATGGCCCAGTGTCAGAACAGAAAAACATCTGGCCTAACACTATCGAGACGCAATTTTTTTTTAAAAAAAGACAAAATTATCTGTTTTGCACCCAGGAGGATGCTAAGCAGGCCGTAAAACTTAAGTTCCCCGGAGTTCCTTAAATTCTGGTTGGAGGATGTGCTGCCTCTTAGACGAGGGGCCCCAGGTGTGACGGGCGGGAGGGCTCGAAAGCCTCGGACCGCTGGAGCTGGCACCGCACCCGCGGGAAAAGAGCCTCGAGTCGCGGGTGAAGCGCCCGGCTGCCCCTCCCACGGGACACTGGAGGAGTTAGGGCCCTCAAAGCACGAAGCAGTCAAGTGACAAGAAAAAGGCAGGCCGGGAGTAGGGAGTCGCGGGTGAAAGAGGCCCCAAAGAATCCAAATGAGAAGAGCGCCACTAGGCGCCGACGCCCACGGGTAGGGCCGGAAACTGAGCGCCGCACGCGAGGGAGGACGTGAGCGCACACGTGGGAGGGATAAAAGGCGCGCAGAGGAACGCGGGAGCTTATGGGTTTGCCGAATGGGAAGCGCGAGAGAAAGGGCGGGAGGGCAGTGGGGTGGGCGGGGCGAAGGTGCGCATGGAAGGAAGGGGCGGGCGGAACGAAGGAAGGCGACAAAGGGCGGGAGAGACGCGCGGTAGGCGGGGCGAAGAAACTGGAGAACATGAGGGAGCGGCGAGGGGTGGGCGGGGCGAAGACGTGCGAGAAAGTGTGGGGGCGCGCGGGCACCGAAGCGCGCGCCGGCGTGGGACGGGGACAGCGGGGCGCGCGCGAGCCCGGCAAGAGCAGCCGGCGGCGCGCGGGCCTAAGGGGACTGGGCAGTGCCCAGAGCCCGGCGGGGCGGGGCGCGACGGGTAAGGGCGGCCCACACCCCCGCCCTGCCCGCTCACCGTGGCCTTGGCCGTGAGCACCAACGCCTCCTGGTTGATGCTGGACACCTCGGGGGAGCTCTTCATGATGACCCGGATGCGGGATAGAGGCAGCGAGATGAGCCGCTGCTCCCCGCACTTGTCTTTGCCCACGACCACGTCCGCCATCTTCCCGCCCCTCGCGCGGGTGCCCGCAGCCGGCGGGCCCGACCGCGAAGTGGCTGCCCTGCCCGGCCAGCCGGTGGGTGCGGGGAGCCGCGCCCGCTGCCCCGTGGGAGTTGTAGTGTGGGGAGGCGCGGCCGCGAGGCCGGGAGCGGCCCGTCCGGGAAACTACGAGCTCCGTGAGGCCTCGCGCCCCCAATCTGCGCATGCGCCGGCGCTCGGACACCGCCCCCGAGTGCGAGGCCCGGCGCGGAGCCGGGAGCCGAGAGCCTGGTGGGGGCGGGGCGCACCGCGCCGCTCCCGGGAGTCTCCGGGCTGAGGTCGCGGAATACTACTTTGATCCGCGGGTGAGGGCTCTGTGAATGGGCAAGCAAAGCCCTCTGACTCCGGGCCTCGTCGCTGGGTGCTGTGTGTTAAGCGCCTGCGCTGTACTAGGATCGGGCGTGCCGCCGTGGGCAAAAAGTGACGCTTTCCTGAAGCACAAAGTCCAGGGGGGACGACCAAGCGGACAGCGGATGCGTCCTGCGCCGGTAGCCAGGCGACCGGTGGAAGAGCAGAGTCCAGCGCGGGCGATGCGGCGGGGCCAGGCTTGCTGCGCCGTGGGGTGATTGGGAGAAGCGCCTTCCTGCGGGGTGGAGGACGTAGAGCTGCCCTGAGGAGGTCCCGGAGTCTGGTGGGAACGGCCTCTTCGGGACTGCTCCGAGAGACGGTGTGCAGAGCCTGGCGTGCTCGCCGAGGTCTGACAGGCAGCCCGGGGCTAGGTCCTGTTGGATTTTTTTTTCTAAGGAAAATGGGAAGTCGTGGTAGGGTTTGAGCAATGGAGTCCCGGGCAGTTTTAAAAGGATCCCTGCAGCTGCCGGCTGGAAGGGCGTGGGTGCGCGTAAGGCCGGAATCACAGAGACCAGGTAGAAGATGATTACGAGAACCCAGGAACGTGGCCCTCAGGAGGCCTGCAGTACCAAGGGGACAGCAGCTGGGAGGAGAGAGGCAGGAGATGGTCAAGGGCCAGACCAGGGAAGGCCGTGGAGACCAGAGAATTCGCTCTGAATGAGTGGGGAGGCCCTTGGAAAAGTAAGGGGTCCAACTTAACTTTTTTTTTTTTTTTTTTGACACAGAGTCTCGCTCTGTCGCCAGGCTGGAGTGCAGTGCGATCTCGGCTCACTGCAACCTCCAACACCCCGATTCAAGCAATTCTCCTGCCTCAGCCTCCTGAGTAGCTGGGATTACAGGCACGCGCCACCCAGCTAATTTTTTGTATTTTTAGTAGAGACCGGTTTTCACCATGTTGGCCAGGATGGTCTCGATCTCCTGACCTCGTGATCCGCCCGCCTCGGCCTTCCAAAGTGCTGGGATTACAGGCGTAAGCCACCGCGCCTGGCCACCAACTTAACTTCTGCCAGGATTATGGGAAGTGGTAGGGTTTGGGGTCTGATTTCAAGAGGGAGCTGCTGTGGAGTATCAGCACAGCTTACTGAGATATCAGAAAGGCCTTGGTAAAGAGCCATTTACTGAGACAGGGAGCACATTTTGGCAGAGGTTTGAATTGGAGCGTGTTAAGTGTAGTGTCTTCTTCACCACTGTGACCTGAGGTCCTGGCGCAAATAATTGAGCACAGAAATACATGTCAGGCATTGCTAGGCACAAGGGTACAGCCAGTGAGCAGGGCTGCCATGGTCCCCGCCCTCTTAGAGCTGACCTTCAGGTCTGAGGGAGACTGAAAAATAAATAAGAATACCTCCAGCCTGGCGCTGTGGCTCACGCCTGTAATCCCAGCACTTTGGGAGGCCGAGGTGGGTGGATCACCTGAGGTCAAGAGTTCGAGACCAGCCCAACCAATATAGTCAAACCCCATCTCTACTGAAAATACTAAAATTAGCTGGGCGTGGTGGTGGGCACCTGTAATGCCAGCTACTCGGGAGGCTGAGGCAGGAGAATCGCTGGAACCCAGGAGGCAGAGGTTACAGTGATCCGGGATCGCGCCACTGCACTCCAGCAGCCTGGGCGACAGAGGGAGACTCCATCTCAAAAAAAAAAATACACCTCCAATGCTGAAAGCTACGAAGGAAACAAAACCATGTGCGAGTGATAGGGCAGCCCCTCTGGGAAGTGACATTTGTGCCCAGATCTGAAGAAAGAAAAGGAGCCACTCATACAGAAAGACTGAGACAAGATGAGCTTTCGGGACAAGTCAGGCTCTAGGGAGAACACCTGACGAGGAAAATGCCTAGGCAGTTTGAGGAACTGAAAAGCCAGTGTGTCTGGAGCTTAGTGAGGGAGGCAGAGAGCACGGGAGGTGTGGTTACCAAGGTAGATGGGACCGGCTCCGGCCCTGGGTAAAAAGTTTGACTTTCATTCCAAGAGTAATGGGAAATAATGAAGAATTTTGAACTCGAGGTGGTGCATGCCTGTAATCCCAGCACTTTGGGAGGCTGAAGCGGGCAGATCGCTTGAGCCCAGGAGTTTGAGATTAGCCCGGGCAGCATAACAGGGCAGCATCTCTACAAAAATTTTATTTTTGGCCGGGCACGGTGGCTCACACCTGTAATCCCAGCACTTTGGGAGGCCGAGGGGGAGGGGGAGGAGATCACCTGAGGTCAGGAGTTCGAGACCAGCCTGACCAACATGGAGAAACCCCGTCTCTACTAAAAATACAAAAAATTAGCCGGGCATGGTGGCACGCGCCTGTAATCCCAGCTACTTAGGAGGCTGAGGCAGGAGAATCGCTTGAACCCGGGAGGCAGAGGTTGCAGTGAGCCAAGATCACGCCGCTTGCACTCCAGCCTGGGCAACAAGAGAGAAACTCCGTCTCAAAAACAAACAAATCCAGACCAGCCTGGCTAACATGGCAAAACCCCGTCTCTACTAAAAATAGAAAAATTAGCTGGGCATGGTGGTAAGCACCTGTAATCTCAGCTGCATGGGAGGCTGAGGCAGGAGAATCACTTGAACTCAGAAGGTGGAGGTTGCAGTGAGCACAGATCACACCACTGCACTCCAGCCTGGGCAACAGAGCAAGACTCTCAAAAAAAAAGTTTTGAAGGGAGCAGATCCACTTTAAAAGCACACACTGGTTCTTGAGTGATGACCAAATGGCACTGTGCCTTATGCAGAGCCGACTCCTTGCGGTTTGCACAGGCTGGAGGTGGAGCTGCAGACTCCCTCTTCCTCTCGGCCTTGCCTCTGTAAATGGGAAGGCCCTTGACATTCACAAAAGAGGGGCAGGGAACTGCTACACAAGAGCAGCTACACAAGAGGGTCCTTTGGTCCACACAAGAAACAAGCCATAGTGATGACATATTTTGAAGCTGTTAGATGTTTTGTTTCCCTAGCTGGCTATTATTTTTGTATGGCTTGTCTTTCTCTTTTGAGTATGTGTGAGAACAGGATGGGTTAACATTAGGGAAGAGCACACAAGAGGAAGGAAGGAAAGAAGGAAGGGAGGAAGGAAGGAAAGAAGGAAGGGAGGAAGGAAGGAAGGGAGGGAGGGAAAGGAGAGAGAATAGGGATGAGAAGCTCAGCTTGTAGAATTGGCATGTGATGTTTGCAGTTATTAATCATTTGAGTAGTAGAGAGAGAAGCCAAGCAGGAAATCTTCAGACTGGAAAAGAAGTGCTCACCATTAAAAAAAAAAAAAAAAAAAAAAAATCCAGCGTGGTTCGCAGCTGTAATCCCAACACTTGGAGGCTGAGGCGGGAGAAATACGTGAAGCCAGGAGATTGAGACCAGCCTGGGCAATATAACGACCCGCATCTCTACAAAGAGAAAAAAAATGTTAAAAGAAGCTTTAAATCTAAGACGGCAGAATTCAAGACTGTTATCCTTAAGAACTTCCTGGCTCTGGAAAAAGCTCAGTGAGTTAGTCTCATCCTGTCGTTAGCTCTGTTTTTTAGGGGCTCACTTTGTCTTCACGACAGTACCTTGCACCATTCTCATGGGCATCCCAGGGTGGTGCAAGGCAGTTTTCTGCACTTCCCAGAATGCCCTGTCAGCTGGCTTCTGGGTAGGTTCTGCAAATTGGAGGCCCATGTGAAAGATCGCTGTGGGGTGGGAGGAAGAAGCTTTGTTTATCTGCCTGCTGGCTGCAGGGTAGAGGACTGCAGTGGGGTTATAGGGATCACCACCTGCACATGTGGAGCTTTGAGCGGCTTCACTCTAAGTTTCTGCTCAATAGTGGCAGTCCTGGAGTCCTTTCGGGGGCGAGTGTGGGCCCCTGGGCTCCGGGCCAGGGGCAGTCCCAGCTTCCTGATCTCGAGGTAGCATCTCCTCCCTTTTGCTCCATAGCACCTCGCCCTTCTCAGTGATGTGCCTCCTTCTCAGTCATGCGCCTCCAGCTCTAACAATGTCCTTGAAAACAATTCTTGACCATGCGCGGTGGCTCACACCTGTAATCCCAACACTTTGGGAGTCTGAGGCAGGCGGATCACTTGAGGTCAGGAGTTTGAGACCAGCCTGGCCAACATGTAATCCTAGCCACTCCCTCCACTTGATTTGTGTTCCTTGAAGAAATTTGCATAATCCCTGTATCTGGTTGGCAGATAGCAGAGATGTAGCCTCAGTCTTTCCTTTAAAAATTTTGCTTTAGGCAGGGTGGGGTGGCTCACACCTATAATCCCAGCACGTTGGGAGGCCAAGGTGGGCAGATCACGAGAGCAGGAATTTGAGATCGGCGTAGCCAATATGGTGAAACCCCGTCTCTACTAAAAATATAAAAATTAGCTGGGCGTGGTGGCACAAGCCTGTAATCCCAGCTATTTGGGAGGCTGAGGCAGGAGAATCCCTTGAATCCAGGAGGCAGAGGTTGAGATGAGCCAGGATCACGCTATTGCACTCAAGCCTGGGCAACAGAGGGATACTCCATCTCAAAAAAAATTTTTTGCTTTAGGGCCAGTCGTGGTGACTCACGCTTGTAATTCCGGCACTTTGGGAGGCCGAGGCAGGTGGATAATTTGAGGTCAGGAGTTCGAGAGCAGACTGGCCATGATGGTGAAATCCCATCTCTACTAAAAATACAAAAAAAGCCAGGTATGGTGGCATACGCCTGTAATCCCAGCTACTCGGGAGGCTGGGGCAGGAGAATCACTTGAACCCGGGAGGTTTAGGTGGCAGTGAGCCGAGATTGCACCACTGCACTCCAGCTTGGGTGACAGAGCGAGACTCCATCTCAAAAAAAAAAAAAAGGCCGGATGCGGTGGCTCACGCCTTTAGTCCCAGCACTTTGGAAGGCCGAGGCGGGTGGATCACCTGAGGTCAGGAGTTCGAGACCAGCCTGGCCAACATGGTGAAACCCCGTCTCTACTAAAAACATAAAAAAATTAGCCGGGCATGGTAGTGGGCGCCTGTAATACCAGCTACTGAGGAGGCTGAGGCAGGAGAATTGCTTGAACCCAGGAGACAGAGGTTGCAGTGACCTGAGATTGTGCCACTACACTCCAGCCTGGGCAACAAAGCGAGACTCTGTCTTAAACAAACAAACAAAAAGCCCAGTGTGGTGGTGTATATTTGTGGTCCTAGCTACTTTGAAGGCTGAGGTGGGAGGATTGCTTGAGTACAACATGTAGAGGCTGCAGTGAGCTGTGATTGTGCCACTGCACCCCAGTGTGGGTGACAGAGCAAGACCCTGTCTCAAAATAATAAAATTAACATTCATTAACAATAATGTTAATATATATGTTAATGTATATGTTAATTGTAATGTTTATATTATATTTTACTATGATAAAAACATTTTAAAATCATATATCAACTCTTGCCGCTCTCCTGTTGAAAACTCTCCAGTGACTTCCCACTCCATCATCCTGTGGGATGGGTCCACCATGCTGGACCATAAGGCTCTGCACAATGTGGCTCCCACCAGCCTCTCCCCTTGGCCCAGATTGCTTCCTCCTACCCCTTTCTCTAGCTGCCAGGCCCCCCAGCCCGCGCATGGAGCCCTTCAGCAGCTCTGTGAGCTCCTTGCCTGTTGGCAGCCATCACAGCAACGGGCTCTGGTGTGCCCCTTGTTATCCCTGTATTCAGGCCATTATCTGTAATGACAGCCTGGCATAATTTTATTTTCACAATTTGTATAATTATATTCTATTGAGCTAAATGATCATTATAATCATTATTAAATATTTATTAAGCACTTCTAGCTGTGCAAACATAATAAGATGTGGCCTCAGCTCTTAAAATCTTTCTTCCTAATTCCAACCCAAATTCATTTCAACTTAACCAATCTTCCTTCTTGGAGAAGGAGGGAACTTCGGTGTTTTGTCTGGGGTTTCCATGCCTGAGTTTATAGGAGCTTCTTAGCAATGCTGTGGAGCAGATGCTATTGACTTCAGTTTACAGATAAGGAAACAATCAGACTGAGGAAGGTAGTATTAATAAGTAGCAGAGATTAAGATTTGCCTGTGGGTCTTTTTTACACAAAGCCTCTCCCACTCCTTTCATGCACTGTTAGCCAAGTTTACTAGAATAGGCAACTTCCTTTTTAAAAAATCCTGTTTACACTTTAGGTGCCAAACACTGTGCTAATCCAGTGGGGGAAACATATGCTCAAAAAGATCACTCTGAGACCAGGCATGGTGGCTCATGCCTGTAATCCCAAGCCTTTGGGAGGATGAGGTCTGAGGACTGCTTGAGGCCACGAGTTTGAGATGAGCCTGGGCAACATAGTGAGGCCCCTTCTGTACAAAAAATTTAAAAAGTAGCCAGGCCTGGTGGCATGTGACTACAGGCTGCAGTAAGCTGTGATCGTGCCACTGCACTCCAGCCTGGGTGACAGAATGAGACCCTGTCTCTAAAAACAAAACAAAACTCAAGCAGTATCCTAAGTCAGGGTCCAAGCAGTAATGGAAATGGGTGAAACTGACAGGCGAGTGATAGAGAATGGAGGGGTCTGTAGCAAACCTGACAGCTCTGGCTTATCTAAGAGGGCAGCCAATTTTGCCATGAGGCAATGTGGGATCAGTGAGTGCTGTTCCAGTCTTCAATTTCGATTTATAAGTAAAATCTCCAATATTTTATATGTTGGCAACTTTGGCATTCCTTTCCTTAAACCTCACTGCCACCCCGCACCCCAATTCATTTCAGTAGGGATCAGATAGCCAACATCCTTATAAAATCAAAGTATACAGGCCGGGTGCAGTGGCTCACACCTATAATCCCAGCACTTTGGGAGGCCGAGGCAGGCGGATCACCAGTCAGGAGATCGAGACCATCCTGGCTAACATGGTGAAACCCCGTCTCTACTAAAAATACAAAAAAAAATTAGCCGGGCGTGGTGGCGGGCGCCTGTAGTCTTAGCTACTTGGGAGGCTGAGGCAGGAGAATGTCGTGAACCCGGGAGGCGGAGCTTGCAGTGAGCTGAGATCACGCCACTGCACTCCAGCCTGGGTGACAGAGCAAGACTCCATATCCAAAAAAAAAAAAGAGGATACAAATCTTAATTGGCATAAACCAGTCCTAGTAATATCATGCCTTTTGGCCAGTCGTTGGTCACAGGGTGAGCTAATGACCCAACTCTGACAAATTAAATGTAAGAGGAATACTGCTAAAAAGATATTTTCGGCCAGGCGTGGGGGCTCACACCTGTAATCCCAGTACTTTGGGAGGCCGAGGCGGGCAGATCACTTGAGGTCAGGAGTTTGAGACCAGCCTGGCCAACATGGTGAAACCCCATTTCTACTAAAAATACAAAAATTAGCCGGGCGTGGTGGTGGGTACCTGTAATCTCAGCTACTCGGGAGGCTGAGGCACAAGAGTCACTTGAACCCAGGAGGCACAGGTTGCAGTGAGCCAAGATCATGCCACGGCACTCCAGCCTGGGTGATACAGTGAGACTCAGTCTCCAAAAAAAAAAAAAAAAAAGTATCTTTTCTTCAGTAAAAAGACAAAGCTGTTTGGGTGCAGTGGCTTACACCTGTAAGGAGAATTGCTTGAACCCGGGAGGTAGAGGTTGTAGTGAGCTGAGATCATACCACTGCACTCCAGCCTGGGCGACAGAGCAAGACACTGTCTCAAAAAAAAAAAAAAAAAAAAAGACAAAGCCTTGAGGGCTGAGGAAGAAATGTGGAAACTGCCCTTTCCCTTTGTTCTTGTCTAATGCAGTCACAAAGTCTGGAGCAGTAGCAGCCATTTTTCAACCATGAGGCAGTAAGCATGAAGCCTAAAACCAGCATGCCAAGAAGGACAAAGCAGAAAGACTGAAATCTCTAAGGCCGTTGCAGACACCCTTACTGCATCAGTTCCAGACTTGGCTCCCACAGCTCCAGATGTGGCCATGGCCACTGTATACGTAAGCTTGATGGAGTAAGCACTAATGCGGCACCTTAGAGCTGCTGGAAAAGAGACCAATGGACATGCACGAATGGGGGATCCTGCCACTTGCCGAGTAAAGGCCTCCTGTGTAGGTGTCCTTTGATAAGCATTCACATGGAATACAAATCTCCACTCATCTCTCCCCAATCCAAAAGGTTCATCCACACCCCCTCTCCAGACCTTCTTGTCTTTCTGTCTCCAAACATGTTCTTTCCAAGTTTCTGAACCTTCAAAGTGTTAGTGACTGTCCGTGAACTGGAGTAGACCCAACCCTTCTGGCTTTCTTGCTTGCTTTTTTTTTTTTTTTTTGAGATGGAGTTTTGTTCTTGTTGCTCAGGCTGGAGTGCAATGGCGCGATCTCAGCTCACCGCAACCTCCGCCTCCCGAGTTCAGGCAATTCTCCTGCCTCAGCCTCCTGAATAGCTGGGATTACAGGCGTGCGCCACCACGCCTGGCTAATTTTGTATTTTTAGTAGAGACGGGGTTTCTCCATGTTGGTCAGGCTGGTCTCAAACTCCTGACCTCAGGTGATCCACCCGCCTCGGCCTCCCAAAGTGCTGGGATTACAGGTGTGAGCCACCGCACCCAGCCCACTTCCCTGTTGATTCTGTCTCTCTGGAAGAACCCTCACTAATAAACCTTACTTGACCTTCAAAATAATAATGCTCAAAAGACACCCTCATTTGGGGTGCCAGAGTCTGGCATTTGTTCTCTACCAGTGCCTGGTAGCAAATCTGAAGCTGTGTAATGCTTAAATGGAGAATAGTCATTTTCAGAGGAGGGTATATCTTTGCTCTAAACCCCTTGGAGTCTGTGCTGTGACTTTTTTTTATTTTTTATTTTTTTTTTGAGACAGAGTCTTGGTCTTGTTGCCCAGGCTGGAGTGCAATGGCGTGATCTCGGCTCACTGCAACCTCCGCCTCTTGGGTTCAAGCGGTTCTCCTGCCCCAGCCTTCTGAGTAGCTGGGATTATAGGCACCCACCACCACGCACAGCTAATTTTTTGTATTTTTTAGTAAAGACTTTAAAGACATTTAAATTTCACCATGTTGGCCAGGCTGGTCTTCAACTCCTGACCTTAGGTGATCCACCGCACCTTGGCCTCCCAAAGTGCTGGGATTACAGGAGTGAGCCACTGCACCCAGCCTGTGCTGTGACTCTTATACTGGTCCCTGCCAGAACTTACAGGAGCATGACCTGTCACGGACAACCTGAGCACCACTGGATCTGCAGGGTTATCTGTCAAATGGGTCGGAGCAGCATACTCAAATGTGGTCGCTATTATCTCTAAAAGTCAAGGAAAGCCAGCAGTGCAGGACACTCAAATCCAGACGTCATTCCACTAGCTAAGCTAAGCAAACAGTTGGAGCTATCCCAGCTGTCGAAGCTAACACGCTGGGTTTAGACTCTCTTGCAGGTCAGCTATGTTGGTAACTAGAGGCTCTGGATTGACACATTAGAATCCACTCCCATACATTCCCCAGGTTTCGGCTGGTAAAAATTGATTGATATCCCACAATTCCTTCAGCATGTGAACTTCTCCCAAATCAGGTGTTTTGCTTTGTTTTGTTTTGTTTTGTTTTGTTTTGTTTGGAGACAGAGTCTCACTCAGTAGCCCAGGCTGGAGTACAGTGACATGATCTCAGCTCACTGCAAACTCTGCCTCCCAGGTTCAAGTGATTCTTATGCCTCAGCCTCCCGAGTAGCTGGGATTACAGGCATGTGCCACCACGCCCAGCTAATTTTTATAATTTTAGCAGAGACAGGGTTTTGCCATGTTGGCCAGGCTGGTCTTGACATCCTGGCCTCAAAAGATCCACCCACCTCGGTCTCCCAAAGTTCTGGGATTACAGGCGTGAGCCACCACGCGTGGCCTATAGTAAGTTTTGAAATCAGGAAGTGTGATTCCTCCAGCTTTGTTCTTCTTCAAGATAGTTTTGGCTATTTGGGGTCCCTTGAATTTTAGGATGGATTTTTCTATTTCTGTAGAAAACACTGTTGGCCGATATATTATTTTAACTTAGGGTGTAGTAAGCACAGAAGCAGGAGACCACGTAGGAGGCAGTCCAGGGAGAAATTGATAGTGCTTCTGAATGGAGAGGTGGCATTGGATGCAGAGAAGCCTGGACAATTTGGGAAGTGTTTGGATGGTGAAATCAATAGAATTTAGTGATGGATTGGATGGGTTAGGAGTGAAAAAAGGAATCAAGAATGACTCCTCATGCTGGCTGTGGTGGCTCACGCCTGTAATCTCAGCACTGTGAGAGGCTGAAACAGGCGGATCATCAGAGGGCAGGAGTTCGAGACCAGCCTGGTCAACATGGTGAAACCCCTTCTCTACTAAAAAAAAAAAAATACACACACACACACACACACACACACAAATTAGTCGGGCGTGGTGGCATGCGCCTGTAATCCCAGCTACTGGGGAGGCTGAGGCAGGAGAATCGCTCGAACCCAGGAGGTAGAGGTTACAGCGAGCTGAGATCGCACCATTGCACTTCAGCCTGGGTGACAAGAGCAAAACTCCATCTCAAAAACAAAAAAAGAATGACGCCTTAGTTTGGGGTTAGAGCAAATGGTGCTGCCTATTTCTGGGATGGGGAAGACAAGAAGGAATAGAGTTGGGGACAGAGGTATCAAGAGTTATTTGAGGGCACAGAAGTCCAAGATGGCTATAAGACAGTCAGGTGGGAAGGTCAGTGGAGGCTCAGGGGGGACATGCAGGCTGGGATAGAAATGTGAGCATCCCCAGATAGGTGGCCTGTAGGGCCATGAGCCTGGTAGGGTGACTGAGCGAGGAGAATAGCCGGAGAAGGGGAGGTCCAAGGACCCAGACCCACCTGGTTATTTCACATTTGGGGCCAGACTGGCTTTGTTTACTATTGATCTGAGCATGAAAATCAAGTGAAAATCAAAAGGAAGCCAGGAGCCACGCCTCCTCCGTGACTGCAGATCCTAGGCGGATGTTTCGCTGCTGCAGTGAGACCCCTGACTTTGTGTGGGCAGTGGGACCAACTGGGCACGTGCAGTAATCAGTTGCTAAATATTGGCACTCTCATTAGCCTTGGGATCTGGAAACCTCCATCCACCAGACAGCCCATTTCCAGCTCACCCGCTCTCCACGCTAGGACTCTGAACACCCTTTCTTCATGCCTCTTCTCCTTCCTAACTCCTGCCTGCTCCAGCAGGCCTCAGGCCACTTCTTTGTTGTGTGCCACCACACCCAGTGGTGTATTTAAAATAACAAAAGCTGGAGGAACATGGTGGCACATACCTATAATCCCAACACTTTGGGAGTCTGAGGCAGGAGGATCACTTAAGCCCAGAAGTTCAAGACCAGCCTGGGAAACATGTTGAGACCTCAACTCTAAAAAGTTTTTAAAATTAGCCAGATGTGGCCAGCATCATCCTGATACCAAAGCCGGGCAGAGACACAACCAAACAAGAGAACTTTAGACCAATATCCTTGATGAACATTGATGCAAAAATCCTCAATAAAATACTGGCAAACCGAATCCAGCAGCACATCAAAAGCTTATCCACTATGATCAAGTGGGCTTCATCCCTGGGATGCAAGGCTGGTTCAACATTCACAAATCAATAAATGTAATCCAGAATATAAACAGAACCAAAGACAAAAACCACATGATTATCTCAATAGATGCAGAAAAGGCCTTTGACAAAATTCAACAACCCTTCATGCTAAAAACTCTCAATAAATTAGGTATTGATGGGACGTATCTCAAAATAATAAGAGCTATCTATGACAAACCCACAGCCAGTATCATACTGAATGGGCAAAAACTGGAAGCATTCCCTTTGAAAACTGGCACAAGACAGAGATGCCCTCTCTCACCACTCCTATTCAACATAGTGTTGGAAGTTCTGGCCAGGGCAATTAGGCAGGAGAAGGAAATAAAGGGTATTCAATTAGGAAAAGAGGAAGCCAAATTGTCCCTGTTTGCAGAAGACATGATTGTATATCTAGAAAACCCCATTGTCTCAGCCCAAAATCTCCTTAAGCTGATAAGCAACTTCAGCAAAGTCTCAGGATACAAAATCAATGTACAAAAATCACAAGCATTCTTATACACCAATAACAGACAAACAGAGAGCCAAATCATGAGTGAACTACCATTCACAGTTGCTTCAAAGAGAATAAAATACCTAGGAATCCAACTTACAAGGGATGTGAAGGACCTCTTCAAGGAGAACTACAAACCACTGCTCAATGAAATAAAAGAGGATACAAACAAATGGAAGAACATTCCATGCTCATGGGTAGGAAGAATCAATATCGTGAAAATGGCCATACTACCCAAGGTAATTTATAGATTCAATGCCATCCCCATCAAGCTACCAATGACTTTCTTCACAGAATTGGAGAAAACTACTTTAAAGTTCATATGGAACCAAAAAAGAGCCCGCATCGCCAAGTCAATCCTAAGCCAAAAGAACAAAGCTGGAGGCATCACGCTACCTGACTTCAAACTATACTACAAGGCTACAGTAACCAAAACAGCATGGTACTGGTACCAAAACAGAGATATAGATCAATGGAACAGAACAGAGCCCTCAGAAATAACGCCACATATCTACAACTATCTGATCTTTGACAAACCTGAGAAAAACAAGCAATGGGGAAAGGATTCCCTATTTAATAAATGGTGCTGGGAAAACTGGCTAGCCATATGTAGAAAGCTGAAACTGGATCCCTTCCTTACACCTTATACAAAAATTAACTCAAGATGGATTAAAGACTTAAACGTTAGACCTAAAACCATAAAAACCCTAGAAGAAAACCTAGGCATTACCATTCAGGACACAGGCATGGGCAAGGACTTCATGTCTAAAACACCAAAAGCAATGGCAACAAAAGCCAAAATTGACAAATGGGATCTAATTAAACTAAAGAGCTTCTGCACAGCAAAAGAAACTACCATCAGAGTGAACAGGCAACCTACAAAATGGGAGAAAATTTTCGCAATCTACTCATCTGACAAAGGGCTAATATCCAGAATCTACAATGAACTCAAACAAATTTACAAGAAAAAAACAAACAACCCCATCAAAAAGTGGGCAAAGGATATGAACAGACACTTCTCAAAAGAAGACATTTATGCAGCCAAAAGACACATGAAAAAATGCTCATCATCACTGGCCATCAGAGAAATGCAAATCAAAACCACAATGAGATACCATCTCACACCAGTTAGAATGACAATCATTAAAAAGTCAGGAAACAACAGGTGCTGGAGAGGATGTGGAGAAATAGGAACACTTTTACACTGTTGGTGGGACTGTAAACTAGTTCAACCATTGTGGAAGTCAGTGTGGCGATTCCTCAGGGATCTAGAACTAGAAATACCATTTGACCCAGCCATCCCATTACTGGGTATATACCCAAAGGACTATAAATCATGCTGCTATAAAGACACATGCACACGTATGTTTATTGCGGCACTATTCACAATAGCAAAGACTTGGAACCAACCCAAATGTCCAACAATGATAGACTGGATTAGGAAAGTGTGGCACATATACACCATGGAATACTATGCAGCCATAAAAAATGATGAGTTCATATCCTTTGTAGGGACATGGATGAAATTGGAAATCATCATTCTCAGTAAACTATCGCAAGGACAAAAAACCAAACAGTGCATGTTCTCACTCATAGGTAGGAATTGAACAATAAGAACACATGGACACAGGAAGGGGAACATCACACTCTGGGGACTGTTGTGGGGTGGGGGGAGGGGGGAGGGATAGCATTCGGAGATATACCTAATGCTAAATGACGAGTTAATGGGTGCAGCACACCAGCATGGCACATGTATACATATGTAACAAACCTGCACATTGTGCACATGTACCCTAAAACTTAAAGTATAATAAAAAACAAACAAAAACACTGAAAAGAAAAACTAGCCAGATATGGTGCTGGGTACCTATAATCCCAGCTACTTGGGAGGCTAAGGTGGGAGGATCACTTGAGCCAGGAGTCTGAGGCTGCAGTGAGCTGTGATTGCACCCCTGAACTCTAGCCTGGATGACAGAGCAAGACCCTGTCTCTAAAAAACAAACAAACAAAACAAAACAAAACAAAACAAAAAGGCTGGTCGCGGTGGCTCACACCTGTAATCTCAGCACTTTGGGAGGCCGAGGCAGGTGGATCACCTGAGGTCAGGAGTTCGAGACCAGCCTGGCCAACATGGTGAAACCCTGTCTCTTAAAAATACAAAAATTAGCCAGGCGTGGTGGCAGGTGCCTGTAATCCCAGCTATTTGGGAGGCTGAGGCAGGAGAATCACTTGAACCTGGGAGACGGATGTTGCAGTGAGCCGAGATGGCGCCATTGCACTCCAGCCTGGGCAACAAGAATGAGACTCCGTCTCAAAAAAAAAATAGAATGGGCACCCACAGTGGCCAGCACTGGGCCAGGAGCCAGGATGTATGCTCTACAAGACTCATGATGCAGGGATACCCCATGTCAGAGAGTGAGGTGTGGCCCCAACTGCTGCCCTCACACACTGCTGGTGGCAATGCTATATGTTCCAAACCCTTCGGAAAACAGGTTAGAGTTCTTAAAAAGCTAAACATCCTCTTACCATGGGAGCCAGCTTACTCCCATAAATTACTTTATTTACATAAAGTAAATAACTTTACTTCTGTTATTTACCCAAAGAAACAAACAGGTATGTCCACACAAGATTGTCCCTGAATGTTCATTTCAGCTTTATTCATAATAACTATGGGTGGAAACAACTCAAACACCCATGAGCAGAGAGACTGTTCACAAACCATGGCACATCCCTGCGTGGAACACCAACAGCGGGAGAAGCAACGGGTACACACAGTCGCCTGGATGACTCAGAAGCACTGTGCCGAGGCAAGCCAGACAGAAGCGCACTTCCTGCAGGACTGCGTTACACGAAATTCTAGATCAGGCTGAGCATGTTCACAGTGACAGGAAACAGATCCCCGGTTGCCTGCCAGGGCGGGGATGGGGCTGACTGCCAAGGGGCAGGGTGGAAATGTCTCTATTTTGATTGTGAAAGTGGTTATAAGGGTGTATACACTTGTCAAAACTCATTACATTGTACACTTAAAAGGGGGATGCCTTTTACTCTATGAAATTATGTCATGATGAAGTTGATTTAAAAGAAAAGGCCCTGTTGGCCAGGCGCGGTGGCTCACGCCTGTAATCCCAGCACTTTGGGAGGCTGAGGCGGGTGGATCATGAGGTCAGGAGATCGAGACCATCCTGGCTAACATGGTGAAACCCCATCTCTACTAAAAATACAAAAAATTAGCCGGGTGTGGTGGCGGGCCCCTATAGTCCCAGCTACTCGAGAGGCTGAGGCAGGAGAATTGCCTGAACCTGAGAGGCAGAGGTTGCAGTGAGACGAGGTTGCACCACTGCACTCCAGCCTGGGTGACAGAGCAAGACTCCATCTCAAAAAAAAAAAAAAAAAGAAAAAAGAAAGGCCCTGTCACTGCTTTTATGGAGCCAGGGGTGGGGGACAGGGGTGAGGGGTGTAATTCAAGTTATGACAGAAATGCACATGGAGTCACAACCTGTGATGAAGCTGCAGGGACTCTGAAGACAGCACAGTGTGAGCTGGCTGCGTTTGGTTGGCAATGGGGCAGGGGGCTGGGGCCGGAGGGAGAGCCCCAGGGTGGGAGAATGGCTTGTGCAGATGTTGTGCATAAAAAACAAGGACTTGTAAAAAAGAAAATTTAGGCCTGGTGCTGTGGCTCACGCCTGTAATCCCAGCCCTTTGGGAGGCTGAGGCGGGGTATCACCTGAGGTTGGGAGTTTGAGACCAGCCTGACCAACATGGAGAAAACCCACCTCTACTAAAAATACAAAATCAGCCGGGTGTGGTGGCGCATGCCTGTAATCCCAGCTACTCGGGAGGCTGAGGGCAGGAATTGCTTGAACCGGGAGGCAGAGGTTGCAGTGAGCCAAGATCGCGCCATTGCACTCCAGCCTGGGCAACGAGGGCAAAACTCCGTCTCAAAGAAAAAAAAAAAGAAAGAAAGAAAAGGAAAAATTAGCTGGGCGTAGCGGCGTGTGTCTGCAGTTCCAGCTACTTGGGAGGCTGAGGCAGGAGGATTGCTTGAGCCCAGGAGTTCCAGGCTGCAGTGAGCTATGATTGCTTCACTGCACTCCAGTTTGGGTGACAAAGTGAAATCCCATCTATAAAACAACAACAAAACAACAAAAATAAGGACCCGATGCAGGAGCCCCAAGAAGCCAGCCTGCTGAGAGGAGGGGTGGGAAAGGCGGGGAGGGGAGTTTCATGACTGAGATGGGGTCTGACCCGAGACAGATCGTTACGCTCGTCGCTAGCATCATGATCATCACTACGGTCTTCTTATCACCAAAGCAACACCTCTCCAGTATAGAAAAAGAAAAGCTGATAGGCAAAAAGAAGGAAAAGAGTCTGGGCACAGTGGCTTACGCCTGTAATCCCAGCACTTTGGGAGGCCAAGGGAGGCGGATCACTTAAAGTCAGGAGTTCGAGACCAGCCTGGGCATCAGGGCAAAACCACCTCTCTACTAAAATTACAAAAATTAGCTGGGTGTGGTGGCACATGCCTGTAATCCCAGCTACTCAGGAGGTTGAGGCAGGAGAATCGCTTGAACCTGGGAGGCACAGGTTGCAGTGAGCCGAGATCGCACCGCTGTACTCCAGCCTGAGCGACAGAGCAAGACTCCGTCTCAAAGAAAAAAAGAAAAAGAAAGAAAAACCTCATGCTTCCACCCACAATCCTGCCTCACTCAGATTTCTGGTGTGTGCCCCTCCAGACCTTTCCTATTGATTTAGGCCTTGAAGGACAAGGAGGAGCTCACCAGAGAGGGAAGGTGCTTGGGCCTGAAGAGCAGCCTGGAGGAAGGTGAGCGGCGGAGTGAGCTCCATGCAGAGGATCCTGCTAGGAATCCCGCTCCTCCATGCTGTGTGAGTTCCCCAGGGCCAGGGAGAGAAGGCCAGGCCACAATACCAGCTGCAGTTAGGGTGCAGAGTGACTGGGAGGAGGGAGGGGGGAAGGGTTCCAGGATTCGGGCTTTGCTGTAGGAAGGTGCCACTGTCCCCCTGGAGTCATGCCCTTGGGCTTACTTGCTCTTGACTTGCAAACCACAGAACAATTTTTTTTTTGAAACGGAGTCTCCCTCTATTGCCCAGGCTGGAGTGCAGTGGTGCGATCTCAGCTCACTGCAGCCTCCACCTCTTGGGTTCAAGAGATCATCCTGCCTCAGCCTCCCGAGTAGCTGGGACTACAGGCACGCACCACCACACCCGGCTAGTTTTTGTATTTTTTAGTAGAGTTGGGGTTTCACCATATTGGCCAGGCTGGTCTCAAACTCCTGACCTCGTGATCTGCCCACCTCAGCCACCCAAAGTGCTGGGATTACAGGGATGAGCCACTGCACCAGGCATCAAACCACAAAACTCTTAATCCTATCCAGCAGTGAGTAGGCTTAGACATCTTTCGGGAATCAGCCCTCTCCCCGGGCACTCATGTGTCTTCCACATGGCCAGATTCCTCTCCAGGCAGTGGTCTCCTGGTGTCTCCGACACCCCTATTGTCCTTCCCTCTGCTGGTCGCAATCACAGTAAAAACCTTCTGTGTTTCTAATCAGTGCCTTGGCGCTTTCTTGGCCAGCTGGAAACCAAGAGCAGCAGCAACCTGAGGGGCCTGGAGGCAAGAACCTGGTTTGGGTCCCACTCTGCCGCTGACCTGTCAAGAGACCTGGGGGACAGCTGCCTCTTGGCACCCCAGGTTCTCCTCCACTGTGGTACTGTCAAGGAGAACTAAAGGCTGTGGCATGCTTTCACTTGGCAAAGACACTTCACGCACTGATCAACCTCCCACCCCAGCACTGGGGGACTGAACTCAGCCCAGCTGGGGGGCATGTGCAAAGCCCTCCCCCTCAGACCCAGTAACCCACTCAGGTGTGGATACCTTTCAACACAGGCCCCTCGGCGACTCTTCAGGGCCTTCATCCAGCCCTGCCTTCCAACAGGCCCCCCGCCCCCAAACCTCTCCCCACCACCCGAAGGCTTTTTGTTGCAGTTGCTGATTTGGCTGCTCAGTTTCATTCTTTCCATCTGGGGTTTTGGAAGAACAGGTTATCCAGTGGTGCTTGTTAGAGCACAGTAAGGCAGATTTGTTCAGGTTCCTTGTGATAGGTGCAGGGACCACTGCAACCACGACCTGCAGTTGGGGAGAGAGTGGGCTCAACTCCGAATACAGCATGGGCAAGTGAGGATTTACATACAGCCAAGGAGCAGGGTGGGGAACAGCAGATGCAAAATTACTAAGAGAAAGCATTGGGAGTAAGGGGATGCGGGCTAAACCAGCCTAGCAGGATGCTTGCTGAAGACAGGCCAGCGTGCTTAGACACCACCTTCGGGGCAGAGAGAATAAGTAACCTAATTGGATATCGAGGGTGGGGTAAAGTGACTTAGAAGAGTTCTTTGCTACAACTCAGCCAGGGGCAGTGGCTCATGCCTGTAATTCCAACACTTTGGGAGGCTGAGGCAAGTGGATCACTTGAGGTGAGGAGTTTGAGACCAGCCTGGCCAACATGGTGAAACCCCATTGCTACTAAAAATACAAAAATAAGCCGGGCGTGGTGGCAGGCACCTGAAATCCCAGCTAGTTGGGGTGGCTGAGGCAGGAGAATCCCTTGAACCAGGGAGGCGGAGGTTGCAGTGAGCTGAGATCGCGCCGCTGCACTCCAGCCTGGGCGACAGAGTGAGACCGTCTCAAAAAAAGAGGAGTTCTTTGCTAAAATTGGATTTTACAAGGAAGTACCCAGATGGGCCTTGGAGAAGTTTCTGAAGTTGACTAAAGATTGGCCAAGCAAAGAATCTTTGTCCATTTTCCTGGTCTGGTGGCATTAGGCAGTTGCTTTAGCTCTCTGGGCTCCTCCTTCCCCAGCCATAAAAGAACAAAACCTACCTGCAGGGCAGAGTGAGAACGGAGCCAGCCAGCATGAAGAGGGACTCTCCAGAGCTTGGCGCAGAGCTCACAGCAGGTGAATGTCTGTCCATCCATCCATTCATTAATTTTGCCCATGTATGAACAGCTGTGTGTCTGAAGTTTGCCAGGAAAGTCACTTTAAATCAGCATAATTACTAACAGATTTCCCTTTCACTCTCAGAAATGTTCTGGCTTGAATGACAAATGGTATTGTTACCCTATTGCCAATGAATCACCTCAATCCTTTCTCACTTTCTTTTTTTTTTTTTTCAGACAGGGTCTTGCTCTGTTACCCAGGCTGCACAGGCGTGATCTCGGCTCACTGTAACCTCCACCTCCTGGGTTCAAGCAATTCTCATGCTTCAGCCTCTCAAGTAGCTGGGATTACAGGTGTGCGCGACCATGCCCGGCTAATTTTTGTATTTTTAGTAGATACAGGGTTTCACCATGTTGGCCAGGCTGGTCTCGAACTCCTGACCTCAAGCGATCCGCCTGCCTGGGCCTCCCAAAGTGCTGGGATTACAGGCATGAGGCACCGTGCCCGGCCCCCTTTCTCACTTTGGAAGGAACTATTTATGTAAGTGCTTGTTTTATGTCACTTTACAGATTGGCAACCTGAAGGCGGGAGTGAGTCAGCATCCCTCAGTAACAGAGTGAGTGGGAGCGGGGAAGGAGCCATGCAGATTCCAGACGCACCTCAGGTCCTGGTCGGTGTGCTTAGAATTCATCCCAATTATGTTTACATGTCATTCATTCATTCACTCATTTTTACTTTTATTTTGATTTTTTTCCTCTGTTTTCATACACCATTTCTGGCACCATATTTTTATTTTTAATTGAGACGGCGTCTTGCTCTATTGCTCAGGCTGGAGGGCAGTGGTGCACTCTCAACTCACTGCAGCCTTGACCTCCTGGGCTCAAGCAATCCTCCCACCTCAGCCTTCTGAATAGCTGGGACTACTGGTGCATGCCACCATGCCCAACTAATTTTTTTGTTTTTTTAAAGATAGGGTCTCATGGCCGGGCGCGGTGGCTCACGCCTGCAATCCCAGCACTTTGGGAGGCTGATGTTGGCAGATCACAAGGTCAGGAGATCGAGATCATCCTGGCTAACACGGTGAAACCCTGTCTCTACTAAAAATGCAAAAAAATTAGCCGGGCGTGGTAGCAGGCACCTGTAGTCCCAGCTACTTGAGAGGCAGAGGCGGGAGAATGGCGTGAACCCGGGAGGCGGAGCTTGCAGCGAGCCGAGGTTGCACCACTGCACTCCAACCTGGGCGACAGAGCAAGACTCCATCTCAAAAAAAAAAAAAAAGAGGTGACAGCGTGCTGGCAGTCCTCACACCCCTCGGTCGCTCTCGGCGCCTCCTTTGCCTGGGCTCCCACTTTGGCGGCACCTGAGGAGCCCTTCAGCCCACCGCTGCACTGTGGGAGCCCCTTTCTGGGCTGGCCAAGGCCGGAGCCCACTCCCTCAGCTTGCAGGGAGGTGTGGAGGGAGAGGCGCAAGCGGGAACCGGGGCTGTGTGCGGCGCTTGCGGGCCAGCTGGAGTTCCGGGTGGGCGTGGGCTTGGCGGGCCCAGCACTCGGAGCAGCCAGCCGGCCCTGCTGGCCCCAGGCAATGAGGGACTTAGCACCCGGGCCAGCGGCTGCGGAGGGTGTACTGGGTGCCCCAGCAGTGCCAGCCCACCGGCGCTGCGCTTCCCGCGGGGCAGGCCTCGGGACTGCAGTCCGCCATGCCTGAGCCTTCCCCCACCTCCGTGGGTTCCTGTGCAGCCCGAGCCTCCCTGACGACTGCCGCCCCCTGCTCCACGGCGCCCAGTCCCATCGACCGCCCAAGGGCTGAGGATGTGGGCGCAGGGTGCAGGACTGGCAGGCAGCTCCGCCTGCAGCCCTGGTGTGGGATCCACTGGGTGAAGCCAGCTGGGCTCCTGAGTCTGGTGGGGACGTGGAGAGTCTTTATGTCTAGCTCAGGGATTGTAAACATACCAATCAGCACCCTGTGTCTAGCTCAGGGTTTGTGAGTGCACCAATCGACACTCTGTATCTAGCTGCTCTGGTGGGGCCTTGGAGAACCTTTATGTCTAGCTCAGGGATTGTAAATACACCAATCAGCACTCTGTATCTAGCTCAAGGTTTGTAACACACCAATCAGCACCCTGTGTTTAGCTCAAGGTTTGTGAGTGCACCAATCGACACTCTGTATCTAGCTGCTCTCGTGGGGCCTTGGAGAACCTTTGTGTTGATACTCTGTATCTAACTAATCTGATGGGGACGTGGAGAACCTTTGTGTCTAGCTCAGGGATTGTAAACGCACCAATCAGCACCCTGTCAAAACAGACCACTCGGCTCTACCAATCAGCAGGATGTGGGTGGGGCCAGATAAGAGAATAAAAGCAGGCTGCCTCAGCCAGCAGTGGCAACCCGCTCTGGTCTTTTTCCACACTGTGGAGGCTTTGTTTTTTTTGTTCTTTACAATAAATCTTGCTACTGCTCAGTCTTTGGGTCCACACTGCTTTTATGAGCTGTAACACTCACCATGAAGATCTGCAGCTTCACTCCTGAAGTTAGTGAGACCACGAGCCCACTGGGAGGAATGAACAACTCCAGACGTGCTGCCTTAAGAGCTGTAACACTCACCGCAAAGGTCTGCAGCTTCACTCCTGAGCCAGCGAGACCACGAACTCACCAGAAGGAAGAAACTCCGAACACATCTGAACATCAGAAGGGACAGACTCCAGATGCGCCACCTAAAGAGCTGTAACGCTCACCGCGAGGGTCCGCGGCTTCATTTTTGAAGTAAGTGAGACCAAGAACCCACCAACTCTGGACACAATGGGGTCTTACTATGTTGCCCAGGCTGGTCTCGAACTTGTGGGTTCAAGTGATCCTCCCACTTTGGCCTCCCAAAGTGCTGGGACTGCAGATGTAAGCCATGGCACGAAGCCTTAAGTTTACATTTATTAAATGACAACATGTTTAGCCCTTTAGTGGATCCTTCCTTTTTTTTTTTTTTTCAAGAAGTCTTTTGAGCATTATTATTTTGAAGGTCAAGTAAGGTTTATTAGTGAGGGTTCTTCCAGAGAGAGAGAATCAACAGGGAAGTGGGCTGGGTGCAGCGGCTCACGCCTGTAATCCCAGCACTTTGGGAGGCCGAGGCAGGTGGATCACTTGAGGTCAGGAGTTCGAGACCAGCCTAGCCAACACGGTAAAATCCTGTCTCTACTAAAAATACAAAAAATTAGCCAGGTATGGTAGCAGTCGCCTGTAATCCCACCTACTCGGGGAGCCGAGGCAGGAGAATCACTTTAATCTGGGAGGTGGAGGTTGCCGTGAGCCAAGACCGTGCCCCTGAACTTCCACCTGGGTAACAAGGGCAAAACTCCGTCTCAAAAAAAAAAAAAAAAAAAAAAAAAGTCTGGGTGCTGTGGCTCATGCCTATAATCCCAACACTTTGGGATGCCAGGGTGGGCGAAATCACCTGAGGTCGGGAGTTCGAGACCAGCCTGACCAACATGGAGAAACCCTGTCTCTACTAAAAATACAAAATTAGCCAGGCATGGTGGCACATGCTTGTAATCCCAGCTACTCGGGAGACTGAGGCAGGAGAATCGCTTGAACCCAGGAGGCAGATGTCGCAGTGAGCTTAGATCATGTCATTGCACTCCAGCCTGGGTAATAAGAGCGAAACTCCATATCAACAAAACAAAACAAAAACCACACAATGGGGAATTGGTTCTTACGATCACAGAGGCGAAGTCTCATGATAAACCGTCTGCAAGGTGGAGAAATGGAGAATCTGGGAGCCTGGCTCAGTGCAGGTCTGGCAGCCTCAGAACCAGGGAAGCTCACGGTACAGGCCCCAGTCTGAGGCTAAAGGCCTGAGAGCCCCCGGGAGGCCACTGGTGCAACAGAGTCCACATCTAGAGTCTGAAAACCAGAGAACCTGTCTGAGGACAGCAGGAGAAAAGGTGTCCTGGCCGGGCACGGTGGCTCATTTCTGTAATCCCAGCACTTTGGGAGGCCGAGGCGGGGGGATCACAAGGTCAAGAGATCAAGACCAGCCTGGCCAACATGGCAAAACCCTGTCTCTACTAAAAATACGAACATTAGCTAGGCGTGGTGGTGCATGCCTGTAGTCTCAGCTACTCAGGAGGCTGAGGCAGGAGAATCGCTTGAACCCGGGAGGCGGAGGTTTCAGTGAGCCGAGATCATGCCAGTGCACTCCAGCCTGGCAACAGAGTGAGACTCCATCTCAAAAAAAAAAAGAAAAAAAGAAAAGGTGTCCTGCTCCAGAAGGGAGGGAGAGCAGAGAGGGCCAGTGCCCCCACTTTCACCTGTTCATCTCAACTGGGCCCCCAACCAGTTAGACCTTCATTAAGAATGGGCCTCCCTCTCTCAGGCCACTGACTCACCCACTAATCTTCCCTGGAAACATCCTCACAGACACTCAGAAATAATGCTCCACCAACTAGCAGCCATCCCTCCATCTAGTCAAGTTGACAACTGAAACTAACCATCGTCCAAGTCTCTTGCGACTTCTTCTTTGCCTTGATTTTCAAGCAACAAGCAACAGTTCAAATAACTACAGCTAACAAAGTGAGCACATTCAGGAAAAGCTAGTCAAAAGAGAAGGGCTGGGCGCGATGGCTGATACCTGTAATCCCAGCACTTTGGGAGGTGGAGGCAGGTGGATCACTTGAGGCCAAGACCAGCCTGGCAAACGTGGCAAAACCTTTTTTTTTTTTTTTTTTTATTGATCATTCTTGGGTGTTTCTCGCAGAGGGGGATTTGGCAGGGTTACAGGACAATAGTGGAGGGAAGGTCAGCAGATAAACAAGTGAACAAAGTTCTCTGGTTTTCCTAGGCAGAGGACCCTGCGGCCTTCCGCAGTGTTTGTGTCCCTGGGTACTTGAGATTAGGGAGTGGTGATGGCTCTTAACGAGCATGCTGCCTTCAAGCATCTGTTTAACAAAGCACATCTTGCACCGCCCTTAATCCATTCAACCCTGAGTGGATACAGCACATGTTTCAGAGAGCACAGGGTTGGGGGTAAGGTCACAGATCAACAAGATCCCAAGGCAGAAGAATTTTTTCTTAGTACAGAACAAAATGAAAAGTCTCCCATGTCTACCTCTTTCTACACAGACACGGCAACCATCCGATTTCTCAATCTTTTCCCCACCTTTCCCCCCTTTCTATTCCACAAAACCGCCATTGTCATCATGGCCCGTTCTTAATGAGCTGTTGGGTACACCTCCCAGACGGGGTGGTGGCCGGGCAGAGGGGCTCCTCACTTCCCAGTAGGGGCGGCCGGGCAGAGGCACCCCTCACCTCCCGGATGGGGTGGCTGGCCAGGTGGGGGGGTTGACCCCCCCCACCTCCATCCCGGACGGGGCGGCTGGCTGGGCGGGGGCTGACACCCCCGCCTCCCTCCCCGATGGGGCGGCTGGCCGGGCGGGGGGCTGACCCCCCCACCTCCCTCCCGGACGGGGCGGCTGGCCGGGCGGGGGGCTGACCCCCCCACCTCCCTCCCGGACGGGGCGGCTGGCCGGGCGGGGGGCTGACCCCCCCACCTCCCTCCCGGACGGAGCGGCTGGCTGGGCAGAGGGGCTCCTCACTTCCCAGTAGGGGCGGCCGGGCAGAGGCGCCCCTCACCTCCCGGACGGGGCGGCTGGCCGGGCGGGGGGCTGACTCCCCCACCTCCCTCCCGGACGAGGTGGCTGCCAGGCGGAGACGCTCCTCACTTCCCAGACGGGGTGGCTGCCGGGCGGAGGGGCTCCTCACTTCTCAGACGGGGCGGTTGCCAGGCAGAGGGTCTCCTCACTTCTCAGATGGGGCGGCCGGGCAGAGACGCTCCTCACATCCCGGACGGGGCGGCAGGGCAGAGGTGCTCCCCACATCTCAGACGATGGGTGGCCGGGCAGAGACGCTCCTCACTTCCCAGATGTGATGGCGGCCGGGAAGAGGCGCTCCTCGCTTCCTAGATGGGATGGCGGCCGGGCAGACATGCTCCTCACTTTCCAGACTGGGCAGCCAGGCAGAGGGGCTCCTCACATCCCAGACGATGGGCGGCCAGGCGGAGACGCTCCTCACTTCCCAGACGGGGTGGCGGCCGGGCAGAGGCTGCAATCTCGGCACTTTGGGAGGCCAAGGCAGGCGGCTGGGAGGTGGAGGTTGTAGCAAGCCGAGATCACGCCACTGCACTCCAGCCTGGGCACCATTGAGCACTGAGTGAACGAGACTCCGTCTGCAATCCCGGCACCTCGGGAGGCCGAGGCTGGCGGATCACTCGCGGTTAGGAGCTGGAGACCAGCCCGGCCGACACAGCGAAACCCTGTCTCCACCAAAAAAATACGAAAACCAGTCAGGCGTGGCGGCGTGCGCCTGCAATCGCAGGCACTCGGCAGGCTGAGGCAGGAGAATCAGGCAGGGAGGTTGCAGTGAGCTGAGATGGCAGCAGTACCGTCCAGCTTCGGCTCGGCATCAGAGGGAGACCATGGGGAGAGGGAGAGGGAGAGCAGCAAAACCTCGTCTCTACTAAAAATACAAAAATTAGCTGGGCATGGTGGCATGTGTCTGTAATCCCAGCTACTCAGGAGGCTGAGGTGGGAGGATTGCTTGAACCCTAGGTAGAGGTTGCAGTGAGCCGAGATGGTGCCACTGCACTCCAGCCTGGGCAATAGAGCGAGGCTCTGTCTCAAACAAACAAAAAGCAGAGAAGTAGGCCCAGCACAGTGGCTCATGCCTGTAATTCCAGCGCTTTGGGAGACCGAGGCGGGTGGATCACTTGAGGTCAGGAGTTCGAGACCAGCCTAACCAACATGGTGAAACTCTGTCTCTACTAAAAATACAAAAATCAGCCGGTCACAGTTGTGCATGCCTGTAATCCCAGCTACTCGGGAGGCTGAGGCAGGAGAATTGCTTGAACCTGGGAGGTAGAGGTTGCAGAGACCCAAGATCATGCCACTGTACTCCAGCCTGGGCATCAGAGACTGTCTCAAAAACAAACAAATGAAAACAAGAGAAGGCGCTGTCACTCCCTCATAAGTGGGGAAGGGCCATCTCAGTGTGTCTGAGGCCTCTGTCATCAGGTTTCTCCCTCTTCCCTCGTGGCCTGGAAGAAGCTTCAGTCCCAGTGCTGGGAGCTTGCAACACTGTGACAGTGCCCCTACTTTGGCCTGGAATCACGTCGGCTCAATGTGGCCACCCCGGTGGGAGACCCCGCTGATAAGAAGCTCTTTGGCTGTTTTTGATGTGCTTAATTAATAATGTGGGTGAGAAGACAATGCAATGATTTCTTAATGTTTGTGGCATATAGGGCAGGGCTCTTATTCATACCCTGCTTGGGCTGTGCAAGTTGTACTGACTTACTGGAAAGATATAGGCTGGGTGCGGTGGCTCACGTCTGTAATCCCAGCACAATATAGGCTGGGTGCGGTGGCTCACGTCTGTAATCCCAGCACAATATAGGCTGGGTGAGGTGGCTCACGCCTGTAATCCCAGCACTTTGGGAAGCCGAGGCAGGCGGATCACCTGAGGTCAGGAGTTCGAGACCAGCCTGACCAACACGAAGAAACCCCATCTGTACTAAAAATACAAAAAAATTAGCCGGGTGTGGCGGCAGGTGCCTGTAATCCCAGCTACTCAGGAGGCTGAGGCAGGAGAATCACTTGAACCTGGGAGGCGGAGGCTGCGGTAAGCCAAGATTGAGCCATTGCACTCCAGCCTGGGCAACAAGAGCGAAAATCTGTCTTAAAAAAAAAAAAAAAAAAAAAGATATTTGACAGTATGTAGCTAAGGCATTAAAAGTGGGTTTAGCCCTTGATTCAGGAAGTCTGCCTCTGGGCCTGTCTCTGAGGAAATAATCAGAAGTTTGCAAAAAGCAATATACACACAGATATTCATAGCAGTGTTAATAGTCTGATTGGAATCAAACACTTTACATAAAGGCTTTTTTTTTTTTTCTTTTGAGACAGAGTCTCGCCCTGTCACCCAGCCTGGAGTGCAGTGAGTGCACGATCTCAGCTTACCACAACCTCCACCTCCCGGGTTCAAGCCATTCTCCTGCCTCAGCCTCCCGAGTAGCTGGGATTACAGGCGCCTGCCACCATGCCTAGCTAATATTTTGTATTTTTAGTAGAGACAGGGTTTCACCATGTTGGCCAAGCTGGTCTGGAACTCCTGACCTCAGGTGATCTGCCTGCCTCGGCCTCCCAAAGTGCTGGGATTACAGGCGTGAGCCATCACACCGAGCCCATAAAGGCTTTATTTTTTATTTTATTTTATTTTATTTTTAATATGGAGTCTCCCTCTGTTGTCCAGGCTGGAGTGCGGTGGCATGATCTCAGCTCACTACAAGCTCTGCCTCCCGGGTTCATGCCATTCTCCTGGCTCAGCCTCCAGAGTAGCTGGGATTACAGGCGCCCGCCACCGTGACCTGCTAATTTTTTTTTTTTTTTTTTTTTTTTTGTATTTTTAGTAGAGACGGGGTTTCACCGTGTTAGCCAGGATGGTCTCGATCTCCTGACCTCATGGTCCGCCCGCCTTGGCCTTCCAAAGTGCTGGGATTGCAGGCGTGAGCCACCGCACCTGGCCCATAAAGGCTTTTAAAATGATGTTTGTAGATAACTTTGAACAGCATGAAAAACACTTTAATTAAATGTAAAAGAACCTTCTTGGTTCTTAGCATGACAGAGGCGAAGTCCCACGATAAGCTACCTGCAAGCTGGAGAGATGGAGAAGCTAGGAGCCTGGCAACCCATCTTATGGGATGCAGTTATATACATACCATGATTATAACCATTTTAACTGGAAATGTGGGCTAGAAAATGTCTGAAAAGATTTTTGGGAGACAACTCTGCGTGGGTCTCAAGTTTCTTTTTTTTTTTTATTTCCATAGGTTTTTGGGGAATAGGTTACGTGAGTTAGTTACATGAGTAAGTTCTTTAGTGGTGATTTGTGAGATTTGGTGCCCCCATCACCTGAGCAGTATATACTGAACCCAATTTGTAGTCTTCTTTCTCTTACCCCCTTTCCACCCTTTCCCCCCGTGTCCCCAAAGTCCATTGTATTCTTCTTGAACCTTTGCATCTTCATAGCTTAGCTCCCACTTATGAGTGAGAACATATGATGTTTGGTTTTCTATTCCTGAGTTACTTGACTTAGAATAATAGTCTCCAGTTCCATCCAGCTTGTTGCGTATGCCACTAATTCATTCCTTTTTATGGCTGAGTAGTATTCTATCATATATATATATCACAGTTTTTTTATCCACTCATTGACTGATGGACATTTGGGCTGGTTCCACATTTTTGCAATTGTGAATTGTGCTGCTATAAACATATGTGCCAGTATCTTTTTCGAATAATGACTTCTTTTCCTCTGGGTAGATACCCAGTAGTGGGATTGCTGGTTCAAATGGTAGTTCTGCTTTTAGTTCTTTAAGTAAGCTCCACACTGTTTTCCATAGTGGTTGTACTAGTTTACATTCCCACCAGCAGTGTAGAAGTGTTCCCTTTTCACCACATCCATGCCAACATCTCTAATTTTTTTATTTTTTGATAATGGCCATTCTTGCAGGAAGAAGGTGGTACTGCATTGTGTTGTGTTTTGTTTTGTTTTTTTGAGACAGAGTTTTGCTCTCATTGCCCAGGCTGGAGTGCAATGGTGCATTCTCAGCATACTGCAACCTCCACCTCCCAGGTTCAAGTGGTTCTCCTCCGTCAGCCTCCCAAGTACCTGGGACTACAGGTGTGCACCACCACACCTAGCTAATTATTTATATTTTTAGTAGAGATGAGTTTTCACCATGTTGACCAGGCTGGTCTCGAAGTCCTGACCTCAGTTGATCAGCCAGCCTCGGCCTCCCAAAGTGCTGGGATTACAGGCATGAGCCACCGCACCCGACCTGGTTCTATATGAATTTTAGGATTGTTTTTTCTAGTTCTGTGAAGAACGGTGATGGTATTTTGATGGGAATTGCATTGAATTTGTAGATTGCTTTTGCCAGTCTGGTCATTTTCACAGTATTGATTCTACCCATCCATAAGCATGGGATATGTTTCCATTTGTTTGTGTTGTCTATGATTTCTTTCAGCAGTGTTTTGCAGTTTTCCTTGTAGAAGTCTTTCACATCCTTTGTTAGGTATATTCCTAAGTTGGTTTTTTTTTATTTTTTTGTTTTTTGCAGCTATTGTAAAAGGGGTTGGGTTCTTGATTTTCCATGGGGATGATGTGGAAGTGATCCAGGAGCATGCCACACACTCAGTAGGTTTGCATCATAGCTGAGGAATCCCGAGCTAAGGAAGCCCTAAACTTTTATAATGGGCTGCAAGCAAACCTGCTGTGTGAGTCCATTTCACACATTGCTATAAAGAACTACCTGAGGCTGGGCACGGTGGCTCATGCCTGTAATCCCAGCACTTTGGGAGGCCAAGGTGGGTGGATCACAAGGTCAGGAGTTCAAGATCAGCCTGGCCAAGATGGTGAAACTCCATCTCTACTAAAAATACAAAAAATTAGCCAGGTATGGTAGCAGTCGCCTGTAATCCCACCTACTCGGGGAGCCGAGGCAGGAGAATCACTTTAATCTGGGAGGTGGAGGTTGCCGTGAGCCAAGACCGTGCCCCTGAACTTCCACCTGGGTAACAAGGGCAAAACTCCGTCTCAAAAAAAAAAAAAAAAAAAAAAAAAGTCTGGGTGCTGTGGCTCATGCCTATAATCCCAACACTTTGGGATGCCAGGGTGGGCGAAATCACCTGAGGTCGGGAGTTCGAGACCAGCCTGACCAACATGGAGAAACCCTGTCTCTACTAAAAATACAAAATTAGCCAGGCATGGTGGCACATGCTTGTAATCCCAGCTACTCGGGAGACTGAGGCAGGAGAATCGCTTGAACCCAGGAGGCAGATGTCGCAGTGAGCTTAGATCGTGTCATTGCACTCCAGCCTGGGTAATAAGAGCGAAACTCCATATCAACAAAACAAAACAAAAACCACACAATGGGGAATTGGTTCTTACGATCACAGAGGCGAAGTCTCATGATAAACCGTCTGCAAGGTGGAGAAATGGAGAATCTGGGAGCCTGGCTCAGTGCAGGTCTGGCAGCCTCAGAACCAGGGAAGCTCACGGTACAGGCCCCAGTCTGAGGCTAAAGGCCTGAGAGCCCCCGGGAGGCCACTGGTGCAACAGAGTCCACATCTAGAGTCTGAAAACCAGAGAACCTGTCTGAGGACAGCAGGAGAAAAGGTGTCCTGGCCGGGCACGGTGGCTCATTTCTGTAATCCCAGCACTTTGGGAGGCCGAGGCGGGGGGATCACAAGGTCAAGAGATCAAGACCAGCCTGGCCAACATGGCAAAACCCTGTCTCTACTAAAAATACGAACATTAGCTAGGCGTGGTGGTGCATGCCTGTAGTCTCAGCTACTCAGGAGGCTGAGGCAGGAGAATCGCTTGAACCCGGGAGGCGGAGGTTTCAGTGAGCCGAGATCATGCCAGTGCACTCCAGCCTGGCAACAGAGTGAGACTCCATCTCAAAAAAAAAAAGAAAAAAAGAAAAGGTGTCCTGCTCCAGAAGGGAGGGAGAGCAGAGAGGGCCAGTGCCCCCACTTTCACCTGTTCATCTCAACTGGGCCCCCAACCAGTTAGACCTTCATTAAGAATGGGCCTCCCTCTCTCAGGCCACTGACTCACCCACTAATCTTCCCTGGAAACATCCTCACAGACACTCAGAAATAATGCTCCACCAACTAGCAGCCATCCCTCCATCTAGTCAAGTTGACAACTGAAACTAACCATCGTCCAAGTCTCTTGCGACTTCTTCTTTGCCTTGATTTTCAAGCAACAAGCAACAGTTCAAATAACTACAGCTAACAAAGTGAGCACATTCAGGAAAAGCTAGTCAAAAGAGAAGGGCTGGGCGCGATGGCTGATACCTGTAATCCCAGCACTTTGGGAGGTGGAGGCAGGTGGATCACTTGAGGCCAAGACCAGCCTGGCAAACGTGGCAAAACCTTTTTTTTTTTTTTTTTTTATTGATCATTCTTGGGTGTTTCTCGCAGAGGGGGATTTGGCAGGGTTACAGGACAATAGTGGAGGGAAGGTCAGCAGATAAACAAGTGAACAAAGTTCTCTGGTTTTCCTAGGCAGAGGACCCTGCGGCCTTCCGCAGTGTTTGTGTCCCTGGGTACTTGAGATTAGGGAGTGGTGATGGCTCTTAACGAGCATGCTGCCTTCAAGCATCTGTTTAACAAAGCACATCTTGCACCGCCCTTAATCCATTCAACCCTGAGTGGATACAGCACATGTTTCAGAGAGCACAGGGTTGGGGGTAAGGTCACAGATCAACAAGATCCCAAGGCAGAAGAATTTTTTCTTAGTACAGAACAAAATGAAAAGTCTCCCATGTCTACCTCTTTCTACACAGACACGGCAACCATCCGATTTCTCAATCTTTTCCCCACCTTTCCCCCCTTTCTATTCCACAAAACCGCCATTGTCATCATGGCCCGTTCTTAATGAGCTGTTGGGTACACCTCCCAGACGGGGTGGTGGCCGGGCAGAGGGGCTCCTCACTTCCCAGTAGGGGCGGCCGGGCAGAGGCACCCCTCACCTCCCGGATGGGGTGGCTGGCCAGGTGGGGGGGTTGACCCCCCCCACCTCCATCCCGGACGGGGCGGCTGGCTGGGCGGGGGCTGACACCCCCGCCTCCCTCCCCGATGGGGCGGCTGGCCGGGCGGGGGGCTGACCCCCCCACCTCCCTCCCGGACGGGGCGGCTGGCCGGGCGGGGGGCTGACCCCCCCACCTCCCTCCCGGACGGGGCGGCTGGCCGGGCGGGGGGCTGACCCCCCCACCTCCCTCCCGGACGGAGCGGCTGGCTGGGCAGAGGGGCTCCTCACTTCCCAGTAGGGGCGGCCGGGCAGAGGCGCCCCTCACCTCCCGGACGGGGCGGCTGGCCGGGCGGGGGGCTGACTCCCCCACCTCCCTCCCGGACAAGGTGGCTGCCAGGCGGAGACGCTCCTCACTTCCCAGACGGGGTGGCTGCCGGGCGGAGGGGCTCCTCACTTCTCAGACGGGGCGGTTGCCAGGCAGAGGGTCTCCTCACTTCTCAGATGGGGCGGCCGGGCAGAGACGCTCCTCACATCCCGGACGGGGCGGCAGGGCAGAGGTGCTCCCCACATCTCAGACGATGGGTGGCCGGGCAGAGACGCTCCTCACTTCCCAGATGTGATGGCGGCCGGGAAGAGGCGCTCCTCGCTTCCTAGATGGGATGGCGGCCGGGCAGACATGCTCCTCACTTTCCAGACTGGGCAGCCAGGCAGAGGGGCTCCTCACATCCCAGACGATGGGCGGCCAGGCGGAGACACTCCTCACTTCCCAGACGGGGTGGCGGCCGGGCAGAGGCTGCAATCTCGGCACTTTGGGAGGCCAAGGCAGGCGGCTGGGAGGTGGAGGTTGTAGCAAGCCGAGATCACGCCACTGCACTCCAGCCTGGGCACCATTGAGCACTGAGTGAACGAGACTCCGTCTGCAATCCCGGCACCTCGGGAGGCCGAGGCTGGCGGATCACTCGCGGTTAGGAGCTGGAGACCAGCCCGGCCGACACAGCGAAACCCTGTCTCCACCAAAAAAATACGAAAACCAGTCAGGCGTGGCGGCGCGCGCCTGCAATCGCAGGCACTCGGCAGGCTGAGGCAGGAGAATCAGGCAGGGAGGTTGCAGTGAGCTGAGATGGCAGCAGTACCGTCCAGCTTCGGCTCGGCATCAGAGGGAGACCATGGGGAGAGGGAGAGGGAGAGCAGCAAAACCTCGTCTCTACTAAAAATACAAAAATTAGCTGGGCATGGTGGCGTGTGTCTGTAATCCCAGCTACTCAGGAGGCTGAGGTGGGAGGATTGCTTGAACCCTAGGTAGAGGTTGCAGTGAGCCGAGATGGTGCCACTGCACTCCAGCCTGGGCAATAGAGCGAGGCTCTGTCTCAAACAAACAAAAAGCAGAGAAGTAGGCCCAGCACAGTGGCTCATGCCTGTAATTCCAGCGCTTTGGGAGACCGAGGCGGGTGGATCACTTGAGGTCAGGAGTTCGAGACCAGCCTAACCAACATGGTGAAACTCTGTCTCTACTAAAAATACAAAAATCAGCCGGTCACAGTTGTGCATGCCTGTAATCCCAGCTACTCGGGAGGCTGAGGCAGGAGAATTGCTTGAACCTGGGAGGTAGAGGTTGCAGAGACCCAAGATCATGCCACTGTACTCCAGCCTGGGCATCAGAGACTGTCTCAAAAACAAACAAATGAAAACAAGAGAAGGCGCTGTCACTCCCTCATAAGTGGGGAAGGGCCATCTCAGTGTGTCTGAGGCCTCTGTCATCAGGTTTCTCCCTCTTCCCTCGTGGCCTGGAAGAAGCTTCAGTCCCAGTGCTGGGAGCTTGCAACACTGTGACAGTGCCCCTACTTTGGCCTGGAATCACGTCGGCTCAATGTGGCCACCCCGGTGGGAGACCCCGCTGATAAGAAGCTCTTTGGCTGTTTTTGATGTGCTTAATTAATAATGTGGGTGAGAAGACAATGCAATGATTTCTTAATGTTTGTGGCATATAGGGCAGGGCTCTTATTCATACCCTGCTTGGGCTGTGCAAGTTGTACTGACTTACTGGAAAGATATAGGCTGGGTGCGGTGGCTCACGTCTGTAATCCCAGCACAATATAGGCTGGGTGCGGTGGCTCACGTCTGTAATCCCAGCACAATATAGGCTGGGTGAGGTGGCTCACGCCTGTAATCCCAGCACTTTGGGAAGCCGAGGCAGGCGGATCACCTGAGGTCAGGAGTTCGAGACCAGCCTGACCAACACGAAGAAACCCCATCTGTACTAAAAATACAAAAAAATTAGCCGGGTGTGGCGGCAGGTGCCTGTAATCCCAGCTACTCAGGAGGCTGAGGCAGGAGAATCACTTGAACCTGGGAGGCGGAGGCTGCGGTAAGCCAAGATTGAGCCATTGCACTCCAGCCTGGGCAACAAGAGCGAAAATCTGTCTTAAAAAAAAAAAAAAAAAAAAAGATATTTGACAGTATGTAGCTAAGGCATTAAAAG
Organism: Gorilla gorilla gorilla; assembly: GCF_029281585.2. NCBI lineage: Eukaryota > Metazoa > Chordata > Mammalia > Primates > Hominidae > Gorilla > Gorilla gorilla. The sequence goes on along the minus strand of NC_073231.2, from coordinate 146,325,157 downwards.
TGGGTTTAGCCCTTGATTCAGGAAGTCTGCCTCTGGGCCTGTCTCTGAGGAAATAATCAGAAGTTTGCAAAAAGCAATATACACACAGATATTCATAGCAGTGTTAATAGTCTGATTGGAATCAAACACTTTACATAAAGGCTTTTTTTTTTTTTCTTTTGAGACAGAGTCTCGCCCTGTCACCCAGCCTGGAGTGCAGTGAGTGCACGATCTCAGCTTACCACAACCTCCACCTCCCGGGTTCAAGCCATTCTCCTGCCTCAGCCTCCCGAGTAGCTGGGATTACAGGCGCCTGCCACCATGCCTAGCTAATATTTTGTATTTTTAGTAGAGACAGGGTTTCACCATGTTGGCCAAGCTGGTCTGGAACTCCTGACCTCAGGTGATCTGCCTGCCTCGGCCTCCCAAAGTGCTGGGATTACAGGCGTGAGCCATCACACCGAGCCCATAAAGGCTTTATTTTTTATTTTATTTTATTTTATTTTTAATATGGAGTCTCCCTCTGTTGTCCAGGCTGGAGTGCGGTGGCATGATCTCAGCTCACTACAAGCTCTGCCTCCCGGGTTCATGCCATTCTCCTGGCTCAGCCTCCAGAGTAGCTGGGATTACAGGCGCCCGCCACCGTGACCTGCTAATTTTTTTTTTTTTTTTTTTTTTTTGTATTTTTAGTAGAGACGGGGTTTCACCGTGTTAGCCAGGATGGTCTCGATCTCCTGACCTCATGGTCCGCCCGCCTTGGCCTTCCAAAGTGCTGGGATTGCAGGCGTGAGCCACCGCACCTGGCCCATAAAGGCTTTTAAAATGATGTTTGTAGATAACTTTGAACAGCATGAAAAACACTTTAATTAAATGTAAAAGAACCTTCTTGGTTCTTAGCATGACAGAGGCGAAGTCCCACGATAAGCTACCTGCAAGCTGGAGAGATGGAGAAGCTAGGAGCCTGGCAACCCATCTTATGGGATGCAGTTATATACATACCATGATTATAACCATTTTAACTGGAAATGTGGGCTAGAAAATGTCTGAAAAGATTTTTGGGAGACAACTCTGCGTGGGTCTCAAGTTTCTTTTTTTTTTTTATTTCCATAGGTTTTTGGGGAATAGGTTACGTGAGTTAGTTACATGAGTAAGTTCTTTAGTGGTGATTTGTGAGATTTGGTGCCCCCATCACCTGAGCAGTATATACTGAACCCAATTTGTAGTCTTCTTTCTCTTACCCCCTTTCCACCCTTTCCCCCCGTGTCCCCAAAGTCCATTGTATTCTTCTTGAACCTTTGCATCTTCATAGCTTAGCTCCCACTTATGAGTGAGAACATATGATGTTTGGTTTTCTATTCCTGAGTTACTTGACTTAGAATAATAGTCTCCAGTTCCATCCAGCTTGTTGCGTATGCCACTAATTCATTCCTTTTTATGGCTGAGTAGTATTCTATCATATATATATATCACAGTTTTTTTATCCACTCATTGACTGATGGACATTTGGGCTGGTTCCACATTTTTGCAATTGTGAATTGTGCTGCTATAAACATATGTGCCAGTATCTTTTTCGAATAATGACTTCTTTTCCTCTGGGTAGATACCCAGTAGTGGGATTGCTGGTTCAAATGGTAGTTCTGCTTTTAGTTCTTTAAGTAAGCTCCACACTGTTTTCCATAGTGGTTGTACTAGTTTACATTCCCACCAGCAGTGTAGAAGTGTTCCCTTTTCACCACATCCATGCCAACATCTCTAATTTTTTTATTTTTTGATAATGGCCATTCTTGCAGGAAGAAGGTGGTACTGCATTGTGTTGTGTTTTGTTTTGTTTTTTTGAGACAGAGTTTTGCTCTCATTGCCCAGGCTGGAGTGCAATGGTGCATTCTCAGCATACTGCAACCTCCACCTCCCAGGTTCAAGTGGTTCTCCTCCGTCAGCCTCCCAAGTACCTGGGACTACAGGTGTGCACCACCACACCTAGCTAATTATTTATATTTTTAGTAGAGATGAGTTTTCACCATGTTGACCAGGCTGGTCTCGAAGTCCTGACCTCAGTTGATCAGCCAGCCTCGGCCTCCCAAAGTGCTGGGATTACAGGCATGAGCCACCGCACCCGACCTGGTTCTATATGAATTTTAGGATTGTTTTTTCTAGTTCTGTGAAGAACGGTGATGGTATTTTGATGGGAATTGCATTGAATTTGTAGATTGCTTTTGCCAGTCTGGTCATTTTCACAGTATTGATTCTACCCATCCATAAGCATGGGATATGTTTCCATTTGTTTGTGTTGTCTATGATTTCTTTCAGCAGTGTTTTGCAGTTTTCCTTGTAGAAGTCTTTCACATCCTTTGTTAGGTATATTCCTAAGTTGGTTTTTTTTTATTTTTTTGTTTTTTGCAGCTATTGTAAAAGGGGTTGGGTTCTTGATTTTCCATGGGGATGATGTGGAAGTGATCCAGGAGCATGCCACACACTCAGTAGGTTTGCATCATAGCTGAGGAATCCCGAGCTAAGGAAGCCCTAAACTTTTATAATGGGCTGCAAGCAAACCTGCTGTGTGAGTCCATTTCACACATTGCTATAAAGAACTACCTGAGGCTGGGCACGGTGGCTCATGCCTGTAATCCCAGCACTTTGGGAGGCCAAGGTGGGTGGATCACAAGGTCAGGAGTTCAAGATCAGCCTGGCCAAGATGGTGAAACTCCATCTCTACTAAAAATACAAAAAAATTAGCTGGGCGTGGTTTCAGATGCCTGTAATCCCAGCTACTAGGGAGGCTGAGGCAGAGAATTGCTTGAACCTGGGAGGCGGAGGTTGCAGTGAGCTGAGATTGTGCCACTGCACTCCAGCCTGGGTGACAGAGTGAAACTGTGTCTCAAAAAAAAAAAAAAAAAAAAAAAAAAGAACTACCTGAGACTGGGTAATTTCTAAAGAAAGGAGGTTTAATTGACTCACAGTTTCACAGGCTGTACAGGAAGCATGGCTGGGGAGGCCTCAGGAAACTTACCACCATATGTTTCAGGTGGGGCTGACCCCCTCTGACACCAGTAGCTGACCAGTCAGAACAGTCCAGCCTACTGCTTATAGCGATTTTTTTTTTTTTTTTTAGTAAAGACAGGATTTCACCATGTTGGCCAGGCTGGTCTTGAACTCCTGACCTCAAGTGATCTGCCTGCCTTGGCCTCCCAAAGTGTTGGGATTATAAATGTCAACCGCTGCATCCAGCCTCTCTTCCATCTTTAAGGATCTTTGTGATTACATTGGCTTCACCCAAATAATCTAGAACAAATGAGCAATCTCCTATTTGAACATCAGTTTAGTAGCAACCCTAATTTAATCTGCAGCCTTAATTCTCTTTACCACATAACCTAATATGTTCACAGGTTCCTGAGGTTAGGGCATGGGGAGGAACCCCACAGGTATCTCGGCAACCACATGCACTCCTGAAGCAGCAGGGGCTGCAGCCTCCATGAGTCTGGGTCCAGGTGAATTTACACTCTTCTTTTTTCACTCCTGAAATAAATCTGCTTTAGTCAATAGCTTCAATATAGATTCAGGAGAGAACACTCAAAAAGGGATTGGACCCCTATCTTCAGCCTCCTTAAACAAAACAATTATCAGCCAAGAATTTTGTATCCAGCAAAACTAAGTTTCATAAATGAAGGAAAGATAGTGTTTTTCAGACAACTTATAGGCAGAAGAACACTGGGCTCTGACTTAGCTATGAATTTTCCATGGAAATACAGTTGTCCCTCAGGATTGGTTCCAGGACCCCCAGCAGAAACCAAAATCTACAATGCTCAAATCCCTGATATAACATGATTATATTTGCATTTAACTTCCTGTATATGTTAAATCATCTCTAGGTTACTCATAACGCTTAACACAATGTAAATGCTATGTAAATAGTTGTTCAACTATGGCTGGGCAAGGTGGCTCATGCCTGTAATCCCAACACTTTGGGAGTCTGAAGCTAGTGGATTGCTTGAGCCCAGGAGTTCAAGACAGCCTGGGCAACAGGGCAAAACCCCATCTCTACAAATAAATACAAAAATTAGCCAGGCATGGTGGCGCATGCCTGTGAGTCTCAGCTACTTAAGAGGCTGAGGTGGAGGATTGATTGAGCCCAGGGGTGGAGGCTACAGTGAGCGGTGATCGTGTCACTGCCCTCCAGCCTGGGCAACAGAAGGAGACCCTGCCTCAAAAAGAAAAAAAAAAAAAGTTGTTATACTGTATTGTTTGGGGAATAATAACAAGATTTAGAAGTCAGGACTGGGTGTGGTGGCTCATGCTTGTAATCCCAGCACTTGGGGAGGCTGAGACAGGTTTATCACTTGAGGTCAGGAATTCGACACCAGCCTGGCCAACATGGTGAAATCCCATCTCTACTAAAAATACAAAAAATTAGCCGGGCGTGGTGGTGCAAGATTGTGCGCCCAGCTACTCGGGAGGCTGAAGCAGGAGAACTGCTTGAACCTAAGAGGCGGAGGTTGCAGTGAGCCAAGATGGTGCCATTGCACTCCAGCCTGGATGACAGAGTGAGACTTCATCTCAAAAAATAAAAAATAAAAAACAAAGTCAGTACATGTTCAGTACAGATGCAGTCATCCATTTTCACTCTGAATATTTGCAATCCACACTTGGTTGAATCCATTGATGAGGAATCTACAGATATGGAGGGATGAACCATACACTTTTTCAGTGTTCTCTGCCTTCTAGCTTGTAGGGTTTCTGCTGAGAAATCTGCTGTGAATCTGATAGGTTTTCCCTTATAGGTTACCTGGTTTGTTTGTTTGTTTGAGACGGAGTCTCACTCTGTCACCCAGGCTGGAGTGCAATGGTGCCATCTCGGCTCACTGCGAGCTCCGCCTCCCAGGTTCATGCCATTCTCCTGCCTCAGCCTCCCAAGTAGCTGGGACTACAGGCGCCCGCCACCACGCCCGGCTAATTTTTTTGTATTTTTAGTAGACACGGGGTTTCACCAGCCAGGATGGTCTTGATCTCCTGACCTCGTGATCTGCCCACCTCGGCCTCCCAAGGCCGTGCTGGGATTACAGGCGTGAGCCACTGCGCCCGGCCAGGTTACCTGGTGCTTTTGCCTCACAGCTCTTAAGATTCTTCCCTTCATCTTGACTTTAGATAACCTGACAACAATGTGCCTAAGTGATGATGTTTTTTTGATGAATCTCCCAGGCGTTCTTTGAGCATCTTGTATTTGTTTTTGTTGTTGCTGTTTGAGAAGTCTCGCTCTGTCGCCCAGGCTAGAGTGCAGTGGCCCAATCTCGGCTCTCTGCAGCCTCCCAGGTTCAAGCGATTCTCATGTCTCAGCCTCCTGAGTAGCTGGGATTATAGGCGCCTGCCACCATGCCTGGCTGATTTTTGTATTTTTAATAGAGACAGGGTTTCACCATGTTGGCCGGGCTGGTCTCAAACTCCTGACTTCAGGTGATCCACCTGCCTCAGCCTCTCAAAGTGTTGAGATTACAGGCATGAGCCACTTTGCCTGGCCTGAAATCCACCTTGAGCACGTCGCTTGCTACCTCGGAGCGCAATCCCCCTTAGGTGTCAGTGGAGTTCTGGGCCCACAGCAAGGCGGGGAGGTGCGGAGGAACTGGGTACAAACCAGGCCAGGCTCCCTAGACAATAGCCCCAGCTTGGCCACTGTGTCTGTTCCTCTCCCAGGCTGGGGTCAGCCCATCTGACTTGGGCGAAGGTCTACACATCTCTGCTTCCTCGCTGTGATCTCCCAGATAACCGCCCGTGAAGAAGTCTGTGCCCTCGGCCCTAAGCTGTGAACCTGCTGCCTTCCATGGCAGAAGGGACTGTGGAGGTGTGAGTCAGTTCATGACCTTGACTGGGGAGGTGATCCTGGGTTACTTAGGTGGCCCAGCGGAATGGCATGAACCCCAGAAGAGGAGGACAAAGGCAGAAGAGCCCGTCTGAGAGAAGTGACGGCAGAGGAGGAGGCAGGAAGGTGCCGTGTGCTCATCAGCCATCATCGGCTTTGCAAGCTGGTAGGGGGCTGCCCCTAGACGCTGAGAATGGTCCCCACTGACCCCAGCAAGGTGACAGCACCTCAGTCCCACACTGCAAGGATCTGCATTCTGCAGACAATACAAATGAGCACAGAAAAGGGATTCTCCACTGGCCCCCATTACGGAACTGCAGGGTTATACATTGTGCCGTTGTCAGCCTCTAACTTTGTAGAAGTTTGTGATGGCAGCAAAGAAAACAAATGGACTCTGCGAACTCCCTTTCCCTGGGGAGGAGGGGCTGGTCCTCATCCGGTCCTGGGGTGGCCCCGGGCCCCGCTCTCCTGAATGGATGTGCAAGGCCATTTCTCTGTGGTCTCTGTCTGGAACGTGGGCGCAGACAGGAGCTTGGGAAGTCCAAGCTTACTTGGCTTTGTGCCCAAACCAAGCATTGGATATGAGTGCACTTGTTTAAAAAAAAAAAAAAGACAAGCACTGACCCACTTTTTCCTGACTGCTCTGGCTCAGACACTTCCCTCTAAAAGGACATTTATTTCGAGAACACGCTGTTCCCAGGGCTGACATCCCCCACCTCCACTGGAAGCAGAAGCACTAACAAGAGACTGCAAGATCTGGCGTCCAGTATCTGATAATGGAGCAAATGTTCCACTGAAAGCTGGGCCTGATGGCTGCATCCGCCTGGCGCTGGAGGGGCTGGGAGTTTGGCCTGAGCAAACTCAGTTGCTTAAAACAACACAAATTTATTTATTTTTTTAATTTTCTCTTTTTAAGTCCCAGGCTACATACGCAGGATGTGCAGGTTTGTTGCATAGGTAAATGTGTGTCATGGTGGTTTGCTGCACCTATCAACCCATCATCTAGGTTTAAGCACAGCATGCCTTAGCTCTTTTTTCTAATGTTCTGCCCCCACCCCCCACCAGGACCCCAGTGTGTGTGGTTCTCCTCCCTGAGTCCACGTGTTCTTGTTGTTCAGCTCCCACTTATAAGTGAGAACATGCAGTGTTTAGTTTTCTGTTCCTGTGTTAGTTTGCTGAGGATGATGGCTTCTAGCTCCATCCATGTCCCTGAAAAGACATGATCTTGTTCCTTTTTCTTTTTTTTGAGACAGTTTCCCTCTCGTTGCCCAGGCTGGAGTGCAATGGCCCGATCTCAGCTCACTGCCTCCCGGGTTCAAGCGATTCTCCTGCCTCAGTCTCCTGTGTAGCTGGGATAACAGGCATGCACCACCACACCCGGCTAATTTTGTATTTTTAGTAGAGGTGGGGTTTCACCATGTTAATCAGGCTGGTCCCGAACTCCTGATCTCAGGTGATCCACCCACCTCTGCCTCCTGAAGTGCTGGGATTATAGGCGTGAGCCACCACGCCTGGCCTCTTATTCCTTTTTATGGCTGCATATTATTCCACAGTGTATGATATGGTTTGACTCTGTGTCCCCACCCAAACCTCATCTAGAATTGTACTCCCATAATTCCCACATGTTGTAGGAGGGACCTGGTGGGAGAGAATTTGAATCATGGGCGCGGTTTCCCCCATATTGTTCTTATGATAGTTAATAAGTCTCACGAGATCTGATGGTTTTATCAGGGGTTTCCGCTTTCGCATCTTCCTCATCTTCTCTTGCCGCTGCCATGTAAGAAGTGCCTTTCACCTCCTGCCATGATTCTGAGGCCTCCCCAGCCATGTGGAACCGTAACTCCAATTAAACCTCTTTTTCTTCCCAGTTCTCGGGTATGTCTTTATTAGCAGCGTGAAAACCCACTAGTACAGTAAATTGGTACCAGCAGAGTGGGGCGTTGCTGAAAAGATACCCGGAAATATAGAAGCAACTTTGGAACTGGGTGACAGGCAGAGGTTAGAACAGTCTGGAGGGCAACGAAGAAGACAGGAAAATGTGGGAAAAGTTTGGAACTTCCTAGAGACTTGTTGAATGGCTTTGCCCAAAATGCTGATAGCAATGTGGACAATAAGGTCCAGGCTGAGGTGATCTAAGATGGAGATGAGAAACTTGGGAACTAGAGCAAAGGTGACTCTTGTTATGTTTTAGCCAAGAGACTGGCAGCATTTTGCCCCTGCCCTAGAGATTTTTGGAACTTTGAACTTGAGAGGGATGATTTAGGGTATCTGGTGGAAGAAATTTCTAAGCAGCAAAGCATTCGAGAGGTGACTTGGGTGTTGTTAAAAGCATTCAGGTTTTTTTCTTTTTTCTTTTTTTTTAGCGGAGTCTTGCTCTGTTGCCCAGGCTGGAGTGCAGTGGTGCGACCTTGGCTCACTGCAACCTCTGCCTCCTGGGTTCAAGCAATTCTCCTGCCTCAGCCTCCAGAGTAGCTGGGACTACAGACGTGCAACACCACGCCCGGCTAATTTTTGTATTTTTAGTAGAGATGTGGTTTCACCATGTTAGCCAGGCTGGTCTGGAACTCCTGACCTCAGGCAATCCACCCACCTCAGCCTCCCAAAGTGCTGAGATTACAGGTGTGGGCCACCACGCCCAGCCTAAAAGCATTCAGTTTGAAAAGGGAAATAGAGTACTAAAGTTTGAAAAATTTGCAGCCTGACAATGCGGTAGAAAAGAAAATCCCATTTTCCGAGGAGAAATTCAAGCCAGCTATAGTAATTTGCATAAGTAACAAGGAGCCAAATGTTAATGCCCAAGACAATGGGGAAAATGTCTCCAGGGCATGTCAGAGGACTTCACTGCAGCTCCTCCATCACAGGCCCAGAGGCCTAGGAGGAAAAAGTGGTTTCATGGGCTGGGCTCAGGGTCCCCAAGTTGTGTGCAGCCTAGGGATTTGGTGCCTTTCATCCCAGCCACTCTGGCTGTGGCTGAAAGGGGCCAACATAGAGCTTGGGCCGTGGCTTCTGAGGGTGCAAGCCCCAATCCTTGGCAGCTTCCATGTGGTGTTGAGCCTGCAGGTGTCCAGAAGTCAAGAATTGAGGTTTGGGAACCTCCACCTAGATTTCAGAAGATGTATGGAAATGCCTGGATGCCCAGGCAGAAGTTTGCTGCAGGGGTGGGACTCTCATGGAGAGCCTCTGCTAGGGTAGTGCAGAAGGGAAACGTGGGGTCGGAGACCCCACACAGAGTTCCTACTGGGGCACTGTCTAGTGGAGCTGTGAGAAGAGGGCGCCTGTCCTCCAGACCCCAGAATGGTAGATCCACTGACAGCTTGCACCATGTGCCTGGAAAAGGCACAGACACTGAACGCCAGCCAGGGAAAGCAGCCAGGAGGGAGGCTGTACCCTGCAAAGCCACAAGGGCAGAGCTGCCCAAGACCATGGGAACCACCTCTTGCGTCAGCATGACCTGGATGTGAGATCTGGAGTCAAAGGAGATCATTTTGGAGTTTTAAGATTTGACTGCCCTGCTGGATTTTGGACTTCCATGGGCCCTGTAACCCCTTTGCTTTGACCAATTTCTCCCATTTGGAATAGCTGTATTTTCCCAATAACCTGTACCCCCATTGTATCTAGGAAGTAACTAGCTCGCTTTTGATTTTACAGGTTCATAGGCAGAAGGGACTTGCCTTGTCTCAGATGAGACTTTGGACTGTGGACTTTTGAGTTAATGCTGTGGACTTTTGAGTTAATGCTGAAATGAGTTAAGACTTTGGGGGACTGTTGGGAAGGCATGTTTGGTTTTGAAATGTGAGGACATGAGATTTGGAGGGGCCAGAGGTGTAATGATATGGTTTGACTCTGTCCCCACCCAAATCTCATCTTGAAGTGTACTCCCATAATTCCAACATGTTGTGGGAGGAAGCCAGTGGGAGGTAATTTGAATCATGGGGGCAGTTCCCCCATACTGTTCTTGTGGTAGTGAGTAAGTCTTATGAGATCTGATGGTTTTATCAGGGGTTTCTGCTTTTGTATCTTCCTCATTTTTCCCCTGCCACCGCCATGTAAGAAGTCCTTTCACCTCCTGCCATGATTCTGAGGCCTCCTCACACATGTGGAACTGTAAGTCCAAATAAACCTCTTTTTCTTCCCAGTCTCAGGCATGTCTTTATCAGCAGCATGAAAATGGACTAATACAGTGTATATGGACCACATTTTCTTCATCCAGTCTATCACTGATGGGCATTTGGGTTGGTTCCATGTCTTTGCTATTGTGAATAGTGCTGCAATGAACACATGCATGCAAGTATCTTTATAATAGAATTTATATTCCTTTGGGTATATACCCAGTAATGGGATTGCTGGGTCAAATGGTATTTCTGGTTGTAAATCTTTGAGGAATTGCAATGCTGTCTTCCACAATTGTTGAACTAGTTTACATTCTCAACAACAATGTAAAAGCGTTCCTGTTTCTCTGCAACCTCATCAGCATCTGTTGTTCTTGACTTTTTAATAATCGCCATTCTGACTGGCATGAGATGGTGTCTCATTGTGGTTTTTATTTGCATTTCTCTATGATCAGTGATGTTGAGCTTGTTTTTGGAACAAACTAGAGAACTCAGAAATATAACCACACATCTACAACCATCTGATCTTTGACAAACCTGACAAAAATAAGCAATGGGAAATGGATTTCCTATTTAATAAATGGTGCTGGGAGATATGCAGAAAATTGAAACTGGACCTCTTCCTTACATCTTATACAAAAATTAACTCGAGATGGATTAAAGACTTAAATGTAAAACCCAAAACTATAAAAACCTTAGAAGAAAATCTAGGCAATACCATTCCAGACATATGCATAGGCAAAGATTTTATAATGAAATCACCAAAAGCAATTGCAACAAAAGCAAAAATTTGGCCGGGTATGGTGGCTCATGCCTGTAATCCCAGCACTTTGGGAGGCCGAGGTGGGTGGATCACGAGGTCAGGAGTTCGAGACCAGCCTGGCCAACATGGTAAAGCCCCATCTCTACTAAAAATACAAAAATTAGCCAGGCGTGATGGCACACACCTGTAATCCTAGCTACTCAGGAGGCTGAGTCAGAAGAATTGCTTGAACCTGGGAGGCGGAGATTGCAGTGAGCTGAGATCACACCACTGCACTCCAGCCTGGGGGACACAGCAAGACTCCATCTCAGAAAAAAAAGAAAAAAAAAGCAAAACTTGACAAATGACATCTAATTAAACTAAAGAGCTTCTGCACAGCAAAAGAAACTATCATCAGAGTGAACAGACAACCTACAGAATGGAAGAAAATTTTTGCAATCTATCCATCTGGCAAAGGTCTTATATCTAGAATCTACAAGGAACTTAAGCAAATTGACAAGAAAAAAACCAAACAACCCCATTAAAAAGTGGGCAAAGGACATGAACAGACGCTTAAAGATATACATGTGGCCAACAGAAGTTTATTATCTTAACTTTCTGGAGGTCAAAGTCCTGAGATCAGAATGTCACCAGGGCTGCCTTCCTGGTGGATGCTGCAGAGGAGAAGCCAGCTTCCTGCTCTTTCCAGCTTCCAGAGGGGCCTGCGTTCATTGCCTCCAGCCCCCTTCTCCACCTTATGTTATTTTAATTTAACTTTCTGAGATGGAGTCTTACTTTGTTGCCCAGGCTGGATTGCAGTGGCACAATCCCAGCTTACTGCAGCCTCTGCCTACCAGGTTCCAGTGATTCTCCTGCGTCAGCCTCCCGAGTAGCTGGGATAACATGCATGCACCACCATACCTGGTTAATTTTTTTTTTTTTTGTATTTTTAGTAGAGACGGGTTTCACCATGTTCGCCAGGCTGGTCTTGAACTCCTGACCTCAAGTGATCCACCCGCCTCAGCCCCTCAAAGCGCTGGGATTTCAGGTGTCAGCACCGCCTCCTCCATCTTAAAGCCAGCAGCATAGCATCCTCAGAGCTCCTTCTCTGACCCCGGCTTCTGTCATCTCATCCCCTTCTCTGACTCTTCTCTCCTGCCTCCGTTTTCAAAGGACCTTTGTGATTACATTGGGCCCATGAGGATCCTCCAGGGTTGTCTCTCATTGCAGCATCCCAAACTGAATCTCATCTGGATGGATGACAAAGTACTTGTCCATGATCAAGGCGTCGGCAGGGCTGGTTTCTCCTGAGGCCTCACTCCTTGGCATGTAGACAGTCACCTTCTTCCTGTGTCTTCACATGGTTTTGGTCTTGCCACTGTGTATGCCTGTATCCTAATCTTTTTTTCTTTTTCAGAGACAGGGTCTTGCTCTGTCACCCAGGCTGGAGTGCATTGGCATGATCATAGCTCAATGCAGCCCTAAGCTCCGGGCTCAAGTGACCCTCCCACCTCAATCTCCCACATAGCTGGGATTATAGGCATGTGCCACCACACTTGGCTAATTATTTTTATTTTTATAGAGACAGCGTCTCTGTATGTTGCCCAGGCTGATCTCAAGCAATCCATTCACCTCAGCCTCCCAAAGGGCTGGGATTACAGGTGTGAGCCCTAGTCTGCTCCTCTTCTAATGACACCAGGCATAGGGCCCACCCTAACAACCCCATCTTAATTAATCACCACTTTAAAGGCCATATCTCCAAACACAATAACATTCAGAGGGACTGGGGGTTAGGGCTTCAGCGTATGAATTTAGAGAGGACAGAATTCCGTTTATAACACATGGATGAGTCCTGTGAACACCCTTTGTTTTATTGTTTCCCTGAAAAGGCTGCAGGGCTCCCTGCAGTGGGGACTGTGTCCACCTGACTCACTGTTGGGTACCCAGCTGGGACCCAGGGCCTGACACGACTTTCCCAGGGACCGAGTGGACAAGCTAACCCCTGCACTCATCCTTTTTAGGAAATGGGAACTCTCTTTATCAGAATGGGCCTGCCCTGGCTGCGCTGGTCTCTTGGGGAAGCTGACTGAGACAGATGCATTTCCAGGGGAACCAAGAAGGAGACCTATGGGGTCAGGTATCTGATTTTTTGCACCTTGGATGAGTTTTGTCTGTTCTGGTACTTTGCGTAAACAGACCCACACGGCATGAACTTCACGGTTTGCAGCTTTCTTTGCTCAGCTTCCCTTGGAGAGAGTCATCCATGCCATTGCGCGTATCAGTGGTTTATGTTTATTGCTTAGTAGTATTGTTCTGAGGATAAATGCAATGTATATAAGAATATACAACAGTTTATTTATCAGTCTTCCCATTGACAGACAACTTGAGTTATGTCCAATTTTTGGCAATTTTATTTATTTTTTAATTAATTATTTATTTTGTTTATTTATTTATTTATTTTTGAGAAGGAGTCTTGCTGTGTCACCCAGGCCGGAGTGCAATGGTGCGATCTCAGCTCACTGCAACCTCTGTTTCCTGGATTCAAGCCATTCTCCTGCCTCAGCCTCCCAGAGTGCTGGGACTACAGGCAGTTGCCACCACACCTGACTATTTTTTTTTTTTTTTTTTGAGAGAGAGTGTCACTCTGTCGCCCACGCTGGAGTGCAGTGGTGTGATCTTGGCTCACTGCAAGCTCCACCTCCCGGGTTCATGCCATTCTCCTGCCTCAGACTCCCAAGTAGCTGGGACTACAGGCACCTGCCACCACGCCTGGCTAGTTTTCTGTATTTTTTAGTAGAGATGGGGTTTCACCCTGTTAGCCAGGATGGTCTCGATCTCCTGACCTCATGATCCACCTGCCTCGGCCTCCCAAAGTGCTGGGATTACAGGCCTGAGCCACCGCGCCTGGCAGCAATTTTAAATAAAGCTGCTGTCATCATTCTTGGACAAGTATTTTGGTGAACATATGTTTGTTTTGATTTATTTTGGATAAATACCTAGACACTGAATGGCTGGGGCAAAAAGTAAGCATATGTTTAATTTTATAAAAAATCGCCAGACCTTGTTCCAAAGTACTTGTACATCTTACATTCCCACCAGCAATGCATGAGAATTCCAGTGTCTCCCTAACACTTGGTGTCATGAGTCTTTTAATTTTAGCTTTTTTTTTTTTTTTTTGATAGGGTCTCACTCTGTTACCCAGGCTGGAGGAGTACAGTCACACAATCATAGCTCACTTGCAGCCTCGACCTCCCAAGCCAGAGAGCCTCCTACCTCAGCCTCCTGAGTAGCTGGAACTATGGGCATGCTTTATCACACCTGGCTAATTTGTTGATTTTTTGTAGAGAGGGGGTCTCACCACACTGCTCAGGCTGGTCTGAAACTCCTGGGGTCAAGTGATTCTCCTGTCTTGGCCTCCCAGAGTGCTGGGATTACAGGTAAGCCACCCTGCCAGGCCTAATTTCAGCCATTCTGATCCATGTGTGCACATCTCAGCGGTGAGCCCAGTAGCTCATACACAACTTTTTGGGTTACCTCTCCCTAGCTCCTTTCTGTCCATTCTCTGTCTCCTCAACTGGGTGACACTGGTGGCCTTTGTTTGAGTTCCCGCCTTCTGTACCATGGATCAGATATAGACTCCAGGCAGAAAGCCCAGTGAGCACAAAGCTCCACTTGTTTATTTCTCATTTGTTTGTTTCTCAGGGAACAGTCCTGAGCTGCCTGTTGTCGAGTCTGAAAACAGTTCCCTTTTCTGCCCCCTGCCCCCGGTTTTCTATTTGTTTACGGTGAAAACATGTCTAGATGCTACAATCCCCTCTATATTTGTTTTTCACTTTTTAAAAATCGGCTTTGGCCAGGCGCGGTGGCTCACGCCTGTAATCCCAGCACTTTGGGAGGCCAAGGTGGGCGGATCACCTGAGGTCAGGAGTTTGAGACCAGCCTGGCCAACATGGGGAAACCCCGTCTCTACTAAAAATACAAAAATACAAAAATATTAGCCGGGCATGGTGGCATGTGCCTGCAATCCCAGCTACTTGGGAGGCTGAGGTAGAAGAGTCGCTTGAACCCAGGAGGCAGAGGCTGCAGTGAGCCGAGATTGTGCCACTTCATTCCAGCCTGGGCTACAGAGCACGATTCTTTTTTTTTTTTTTTTTTTTTTGAGACGGAGTCTCACTCTGTTGCCCAGGCTGGAGTGCAGTGGCGCGATCTCGGCTCACTGCAAGCTCCACCTCCCAGGTTCACGCCATTCTCCTGCCTCAGCCTCCCGAGTAGCTGGGACTACAGGCGCCTGCCACCACACCCGACTAATTTTTTGTATTTGTAGTAGAGACGGGGTTTCACCATGTTAGCCAGGATGGTCTCGATCTCCTGACCTCATGATCCGCCCGCCTCGGCCTCCGAAAGTGTTGGGATTACAGGCGTGAGCCACCACGCCCAGCGCAAGATTCTGTCTCAAAAAAAAAAAAGTTTGAGAGCAAGTGAAAAAAAAAAAGGTTTGAGAGCAAGTAAAAGTAAATGAGGATGGGAGGGAAGCAAAAGAGAAGAGCTCAGCACTGTAGAAAGAGTGACATCCAGAAAACAAGTAGTTTAGCAAGGCTGAACCATGGTATGAGGTTGGGAACTGCAGCCGGTGAGGATGGACTGGTAGGCAGGAAGCGCTTTGTTTTGAACAGGTTTATTGAGATAGAAGACACCTGTTAGAAAATTCACCCATTTAGAGTATGATTCATTGGCTTTTAGTATGTTCAGAGTGTTGCATCCCACCATCAGGAAGCCTTATAAGGTCCTATTGAGGTTTGCCTTCCTGGGGCCCCTGAACTGGCTTATGGGGATATGTGGGTGCATAAAGACTGATGGCAAAGCTGGAGCAGGGTGGGTCCAGACAGAAAAGAAGAAAGGCAGTACTCTTTGTCCCCAGCTAGGCAGAGCTGGAGCAGGTTTCCTGTGGATTGTGAGGGACGGGGAGGAGGCCTCCCAAGCCCACTCCCCACCACAGGCCACAACTCCTATGTATTTTTTTTTTGAGACAGAGTCTTGCTCTGTTGCTCAGGCTGGAGTGTAGTGGCATGATCTCAACCCACTGCAGCCTCTGCCTCCTGAGTTCAAGCAATTCCCCTGCCTCAGCCTCCCGAGTAGCTGGGGTTACAGTTGCCTGCCACCACGCTTGGCTAATTTTTGTGTTTAGTAGAGACAGGGTTTCACCATGTTGGCTAGGCTGGTCTTGAACTCCTGACCTAAGGTGATCCACCCGCCTCGGCCTCCCAAAGAGCTGGGATTACAGGCATGGGCCACCGCACCAGGTCAGGACTGTGTCTTAATAGTCAAAGCAAAGGGGACCATAAAGCACCAGGAATGTGGGGCTGGACCGACTGAGGCTCTCAGAAGCTTCTCATTTGCCAGGCACCCCAGAGCTTCCTTGGGGAGTGCTCTGAGAGGAACACTTCCAAAGAGGATCTCAGCTTTCTTAGTTGAGAGTGGTACTTTTTGAAGTGGGAGGGAGAAGGCCTGCAGCTTATTGACAGGAATGGGAAACAATGCCTCAGCCGGGCACGGTGGCTCACGCCTGTAATCCCAGCACTTTGGGAGGCCGAGGTGGGTGGATCATCTGAGGTCAGGAGTTCGAGATCAGCCTGGGTAACATAGTAAAACCCTGTCTCTACTAAAAATACAAAAAATTAGCCTGATGTGGTGGCAGGTGCCTATAATCCCAGCTACTTGGGAGGCCAAGGCAGGAGGATCACTTGAACCCGGGAGGCAGAGGTTGCAGTGAGCCAAGATAGCGCCATTGCACTCCAACCTAGGCAACAAGAGCGAAACTCCATCTCAAAAAAACAACACAAAACAAAAAACCTCAGAGATCAGCGGAGGCAGAATTGAACCAGGCAACTTGTGTGGAACGAATTCTCGTAGCTGCCGGATGGTGATGTGGATGAAAGGAGGATGAGAGGAACCGGTCTGTGTGCGCAGGCTATGCTTCCCTCTCCCAGCCCGTGGGGAGTAGCTGCTTTCCAGACCCGGCTGTGCTTTGGAAAACACACATCTCAAGGCCACACCCCCAGCGTTCTCATTCAGTAGTTCTGAGTCAGGCCAGGAAAATCATGGGGTATTTTTAACGGCTTGGACTTTCTCTGGAATCCTCTTTTTAATAATTTCTGAAACGACTTCAAACTTAAGTCGCAAGTACAGTACAAATAACTCATTTTCTTGAATTGGTTTAGAGTAAGTAGCTGAGGGATACCCCAGCACCCCTGGAGAGCTGACTGTGTCTTTTCCACAAACAAGGATATTCTGCATAACCACAACACAGCCCTCAATGTCAGGACAGTAACATCCATACGTGGCTGCCACAGGATCCTCAGGCTCTATTCAAGTTTCACCAGTTGTTCCAATTATATATAATATAAACATATAATATAAGGCAGCCACTTATATTTGTTCTATTAGCATATCTATGTTATATATATATATAATATATATATATATATATTTTTTTTTTTTGAGACAGAGTCTCACTCACTCTGTTGCCCAGGCTGAAGTGCAGTGGTGAAATCTCAGCTCACTGCAACCTCTGCCTCCCGGGTTCAAGTGATTCTCCTGCCTCAGTCTCCCAAGTAGCTGGGATTATAGGCACCTGCCACAATGCCCGGCTAATTTTTTTTTTTTTTTGTATTTTTAGTACAGATGGGGTTTTGCCATGTTGGCCAGACTGGTCTTGAACTCCTGACCTAAGGTGATCCACCTGCCTCTGCCTCCCAAAGTTCTAGGATTACAGGCAAGAACCACCACACCTGGCCACAATAGTATATTTTTGTAGCAAAATGATCCAGTTCAGAATCACGCATAATACTTAGTTGTCACGTCTCTTTAGTCTTCTTTAATCTGGAAAGGTTTCTCAGGCTTTCCTTGATTTTCATGACCTCAATGCTTTTGAAGGTCACAGGCTAGTGGTCGTGCAGAATGTCCCCATTTTGGTTTGTCTGTGGTTTCATCAAGATTAGACGCAGGGCATGCGTCCTTGGCGGGAACACCACAGGCGTGTTGCTGGGCTCTCCTAGTTCCATCCTGTCAGGATATTTCCAGCCACTTATATTTGTCCTGTTCGCACTGATGTTCAGTTTGATCCGAATCCTCTTTACCTGGTTCAGAAAAAGAAGGAAAGGGGCTGGGCATGGTGACTCCTGCCTATGATCCCAGTACTTTGGGAGGCTGAGGCCAGAGGATTGCTTGAGCCCAGGAGTTTGAGACTAGCCTGGGCAACATGGCAAAACCCTGTCTCTACCAAACAAAAATTAGCCGTGCCACGTGGTGGCATGTGCTTGTAGTCCCAGCTACTTGATGTGATGAGGTTGGAGGATTGCCTGAACTTGCGAGTTGAGTCTGCAGTGAGCTGAGATTGCACCACTGCACTCCGGGTGACAGATCAAGATTCTATCTCAAAAAAAAAAAAAAAAAAAGAAATTGCAAAGGTATGGGTAATTGTGATTTTAAAAACTCCCAAACCCTCCATTTGATTTGTGTTCTTTGAAAAAATTTGCATAATCCCTGTAGCCTCAGTCTTTCCTTTAAAACTTTTGCTTCAACTCTGTTGTATTTAGGACATACAAAAGGTATAAAGAGGCCAGGCATAGTGACTCATGCCTGTAATCCCAACACTTTGGGAAGCAGGGGCGGGTGGATCACCTGAGGTCAGGAGTTCGAGACCAGCCTGACCAACATGGTGAAAATCCATCTCTACTAAAAAACAAAATACAAAAATTAGCCGGGTGTGGTGGCAGGTGCCTGTAATCCCAGCTACTCGGGAGACTAAGGCAGGAGAATCCCTTGAACCATGGGGGCAGGGGTTGCAGTGAGCCGAGATCGCACAAAAACCAAAAGGTATAAAACCACGCATCAAAACCAAAAGGTATAAAGAATAAGGCAACTTGAATTATAATACAATAACTTGATATGTAATATACAACATATATTTCCAGTTGGATTACTAGATATTGTCTGTAACATATAAAATATATAATACAATATGATGTAATATATAACTTGAATTCTTAAGTAACCCAGTTCGAGAATAAGCCACTGCCAATTTAGTTAAATCTCGCTTGTGAATTCCTCCCCAGCTTCAGCCTACTCTCGATTTGCCCAGAACTCACTGACCTAAGCTCCACTGACAAAGTGACAGAAAAAATCCTGGGTTTCAGAAGCAATTTGAGGCAATTAGATGCAAATTCAGCCCAGATGAGGACGTTTGTTTTTCTAGTGTGGCTACCTAGCTTGTTCCGGCACCTGGTGGTCACACATGGAACTGCAGCTTCTCATACGTGATCCTTTTCGAATTTTTTTCCTTTCGAATCCTTTCTTTCTTTTCTTGAACTTTATTTTGTAATGTAAAATCTGATTTGCTTAAGTTGGATTTATCATAATTTTCTTTTAAAAGCTTTCTGGTTCTAACAGTGACTGCCCTGCATCGGTGAAAACACTTGGTTAAGCATTAACTGCTCAATTATCACAATTAATCTTTTGATATAATTTCTTGGTGTGTATGTGTGTGTGTGTACATAATTTTCCATTATTAATTCAAAAATGAATTGCTAATATATACTAGGTACTGAGGCAGACGCTGGTACAAAGTAAGAATAATCAGGATGGCTAATTAAAGTAATGCTTCTAATTATACCCCATGAAACAAGAAACTTCATTTATCTACAAAGGAAGGAAACCTGTCAGTAAATACTATTTATTGATCACCTATTATGTATCAGGTAACATGTTCCTTCCCAGAATATGTCACAGAGCACGTGCACTGTTTGAAATGTATTAAATGGTAAATGACAGTCATTAGTAGGCTGCTTTTGATGATCATTCTTGAGGCGTCTTTGGATGTTAAATTCATTGATGAAAGTTTGATGAACAGTCTACTTTGTTATATCAAAGTATCATACAAATTACTTATTAATTACAGAGAAAAAAATAGGAACTTTACAGTGGAGAAGCTTGGCACCCTTCACCTTAACCAAGCAACCAATGTTACCATTACAAACAATGGCACAAACCCACATCATTTGCCTCCTGATATAATGCACCAAGGATGCCATCACTTCTGAGGTATTTTTGCAAAACATACATAACATGAATCTAATCATGAGAAAGCATCATACAAACTCAAATTGAGGAACATTCTACAAAGTAGCTGGCCTGTATTCTTCCAACATATTAGAGGTGCTAACCTAAAAAAGACATCAGAGAAAGATGTCTCCTAATATAATTAATTTATTCAGAAGCAGGCAAAAAGGATGGTGCACCTGGCTATATGGCTATGGCAAGCCACAGGTGCACCTGAATAGGGCAGGGGTAAGTGGGAGCTCTTATTGGCCAAAAGTAGAAGTTCACATAAGCTGTCTGGAAACAGGTTTCTTTGGTTCTGGAGGCTCAAAGCTGGAGCGGCATCAATTTATTTTTGGAGATGCCGCTACTAGGCAAGTGTTCTTTGGAGAGCATCTTATTTGAATTGCTGTCGTCCTAAAGAATGCCTAGTGCTAAGCCTGGTCACAGAAATAACAGGGTGGCACATGCCTGGAGTCCCAGCTACTCTAGAGGCTGAGGCAGGAGGACCGATTGAGCCCAGGAATTTGAGTCCGGTCTGGGCAGCACAGCAAGATCCCTGTCTCTAAATCAATAAATGTGTGCATATGTGCAAAACGTAGGTGGAGAAACGCATGAGACTTGTGACGTACATGAGGAATTTCTTGTGTGGTTATTATAGAAAGTCCTTGAGACAGTTCTTATCTCAAACATCAGCCGTCCTTTGTGCATTCCTGGCTTGGTGTGCTTGGGTCTGAGTAGAGTTGTCTCATCCTGGTAGCTGCAAGTTTCACAAAGACATGAAAGAGGAAGAAAGACTGAGACCCTGTTCTAGATAAAAGGATACTAAAAAAAGATTTGACAACTAATTGAAACAGTATGATTCTGGACAGAGGGGAAATAGCTATAAAGGACATAATTGGCACAGAGAGAGAGAGGAAGAATGTGAAAATGAGGCAAAAATGTAAAAATTGGTGATTATGGATAAAGGATATAATCACGATTCTTTTTACAATGCATGTCAATTTTCTGTGAATTTAAAAGTATACATATAAAGTACATATATAGTAATACAATATAAACACCCCAAAAAGTGTTCCCGAAAGTAACAAGCTCTTTGAGAAGAAATAATTGATCTCTTTAAAAATGATTTATGTTTCATTATAAAGTCAATGTAGGTATGCTTAAAGAAAAAAAATGGGACAATATAGAAAAGTAAAAAGAAAACTCATCAGTCTCTGACACATGTCACAGCCCACAGCTACCTGGGAAGGCTGAAGAGTGCAATTTCAGCAGAATGTCAGGGGAGGAGCAGGATTGTACTAGGTGGAGAATATTCTAGACTGAAGGAACACCACAGAAAAGACAAGAAAGCGTGGAAGGGCGTGGCTTGAGGAAAAAGGTCGGGAAACTGGGGGTTGAAGAATGAGCAGGTGAGATGGGTAAGGACTTCCAGAGAAGAATGACTACTGGGCTGGGGGGGGTGGCATCTGGGCCAGTCACAATTCTCCTCACGTGTCGCCTTCCACAATGCCAGGCACGCGCCTGGGGTTGAATACATATTTCTGGGCTAAATAACCGAATGTACAAAAGGCAGGCCCTAAATTTCCTCTCCGCCCCTTAGCGTGCCCCGCAGCGACATCGTCACAAGCGCGCGGCTTTTGGTCCCCGCCCTGGGCCTCAGGGCCTCGGGGCCGCGCGCGGGGCGTGGTCAGCCGGAGCTGTGACGCATCCGGGACGCAAGCCGAGGGCTCGGTTTCCACGGCAACAGGCGCTGGGCCCCTGTTTTTCCGCTCGCGCTCGTGCGTCACTTCCGGTCTCTCCCCTCTTTTTTTCAGCCTTGTGTAGGATAGGTTCCGATTGGGACCAACGTCGGGGTGGGAGTGGTACTGGGGAAGGGCTGTCCAGAATGAATCTTCGGTTCTGCGAGAAGAGCCGGGCGTCAGGCAGGTGGAGCTTGGTTTCCGTCCCCTAAGCCAATCGCTTTCCAATCCGTCCCCTAGGCGCCGCGGGAAATTGATGCCTCAGCTACCGGCCCTGGAGCATGCGCACTGCTACCGGAGGCGCCTCTGGGAAATCCAGTGCTCCGGGATTTCCACGCAGCCGGAGGGAATCCAGAGGGGCGAGTGATGGGCGTGGCATCAGGGGGCAGGGCGTACGAGTCACAGTGTTGATTGGCCGGTGAGAGGCCCGGGCGTGGAGCGGCAGCGGACCCCTGTGGCGGGCTCTGGCGTTTCATTCATTCGTTCATTCATTGAATGAACTGATTCACTCCATGTTTACTGAGTGTACGCTGTGTCAGAGCTTGTGTAGGCGCTGGGGATTCAGAGCCGAGTCGGACACAGCCCCTGTCCTTAAGGAGCCCACGCTTCGACTGAAACCGCGGCGCCCCTGCCTTTCTTCCTTTGCACCTTATCTCCTCTCTTCTGTCAAGGCTGGTGTCCTTGCAGAAGGCGGCGACGCTCAGCCCATCTTACCTCAGGGACCCTCTCCGAGGCTTCCACACTTCTGAAAGCGGCTGCTGAACACGGAAAGGCCTGGCGTGGAATCCTGGCTAGCGCTCAATCACTGAGCCCCTTCACCCACTTTACATTCACCTCTGAAAGCATGATGCAGGCGTCCCCAACTTAGGGTGGCTCTACTTAGGGGATTTTTCAACTTTGCGATGGGCTTATCGGGAAGCAACCCATCATAAATCGAGGAGCATCTGTATAGTTATCTTGCAGAGGGCAGTGAGGTTTAAAATGAGCTTTGGTGCTTATCTTGAGGTTGAGTCCGAGTTTCTTCCTTACACGATTATTGTGAGGATATGAGATATTTATGCCAAGCACATTGCACATTGCCTGCCAGATAAGAGTTTCATAAATGAGGCCGGGCACGGTGGCTCACGCCTGTAATCCCAGCACTTTGGGAGGCCGAGACGGGCGGATCACTTGGGCTCAGGAGTTCCAGACTAGCCTGGGCAACGTAGGGAAACCCTGCCTCTACAAAAAAATTTACAAAAATTAGCCGGGCATGATGGGAGGCTGAAGTGGGACGTTGGCTTGAGCCCGGGAGGAAGAGGATCCACAGTGAGCCAAGATCGCACCACTGCGCTTCAGCCTGGGCCACAGAGCAAGACCCTGTCTCAAAAAAAAAAAAAAAAGAAAAAAAGTTTTGTAAATGGTAGTTACCATCATTGTGTTATTTTGAAGGAAGAGTTATGAAGGTCTAACCAAGTAGCTGGTTCTTAGTTGTGCTAAATAAATATAGTTATTTCTTCCCTCCATAGCCTGTGAGCTAGAAAGCCCAGGTGAGACATGACACTATGGAGTCCTATAACACGGGAAGGAGAAGAAACTCTTTATGGTACTGGTGGGGGATCAAAACCCTTGAGAGGTGCTGGCTTTTGCCCAAAGTGGAGTGATTGTATCACCCAACCGGAACACCGTTAGCCAGGACAGCAATCATAAGCTGGAATTGTACCAGGAAAGTAAAGCTATATGGTCACCTTACCCTGAGGCTGTACGAGTAGCATGTGACAGAATTTGTCCATTCTGTCTCAAATTGCCTTCTCACACTTTCTTTAATCCTAATGATAGCCCTATGAAATGATTATCCTTATATAATAACTGCAAATATGGAAGGCAAGTAATTAGGGAGTGATGGAGCAGGGACTCTGTCCTAAACTTTTTTTTTTTTCTTTTTGAGATAGGGTCTCACACTGTTGCCCAGGCTGGAGTCTAGCCTGCACTTTTTTTTTTTTTGAGACGGAGTCTTGCTCTTGTTGCCCAGGCTGGAGTGCAGTGGCACGATCTCTGCTCACTGTAGCCTCTGCCTTCTAGGTTCAAGCGATTCTCTTGCCTCAGCCTCCCGAGTAGCTGGGATTACAGGCGCCCACCACCACGCCCGGCTAATTTTTGTATTATTATTATTATTTTTAGTAGAGACGGGGTTTTGCCATGTTGGCCAGGGTGGTGTCAAACTCCTGACCTCGTGATCCGCCCGCCTCGGCCTCCCAAAGTGCTGGGATTACAGGTATGAGCCACCGTACCTGTCCCAGCCTGTACTTTTAACTCACAGCTGTGATAATTGTCAACCTCAGCAAGCCTTGTGGGGCATTAGTCCCATATATAGATTATATATATATTATATGTGTGTGTGTGTGTGTGTGTGTGTGTGTGTGTATATATATTTAGACAGAGTCTCACTCTTTGCTCTGTCTCCCAGGCTGGAGTGCAGTGGCACGATCGAGCTGACTACAGCCTTGACTTTCTGAGCTCAAGCAATCCTCTCACCTCAGCATCCCAAGTAGCTGGGACTATAGGTGTGCACAATCGTGCCGGCTATTTTTAAAATTTTGTGTAGAGATGGGGTCTAGCTATGTTGCTTGGGCTCATCTCGAGCTCCTGGGATCAAACAATCCTCCCTCCTTGGCCTCTCAAAATGCTGGGATTACAGACATGAGATACCGAGGCCAGCTTGGTCCTATTTCTTGAGACCCCTTGACTGGATGTTTCAGGGAAGCATATTCTGGCTGAGTTTACTGGATAATTTTCTTGTAGAGCTTGTTATGAACTGAATGTTCATGTTCTTCCCGAATTCATATGTTTAAATTTATTCCCCAATATGATCATATATGGATGTGGGGCCTTTGGGAGGTAATTAGGTCATAAGGGCAGAACCCCCATGAATGGGATTAGTGCGCTTCTAAGAAGAGACCAGGCTGGACACGGTGGCTCATGCCTGTAATCCCAGCACTTTGGGAGGCTGAGGCAGGTGGATCACCTGAGGTCGGGAGTTCGAGACCAGCCTGGCCAACATGGTGAAACTGTGCCTCTACTGAAAATACAAAATTAGGCCGGGTGCGGTGGCTCACGCCTGTAATCCCAGCACTTCGGGAGGCTGAGGCATGCGAATCACCTGAGTTCGGGAGTTTGAGACCAGCCTGACCAACATGGAGAAACCCTGTCTCTACTAAAAAATACAAAAAATTAGCCTGGTGTGGAGGTGCATGCCTGTAATCCCAAGTACTCAGGAAGCTGAGGCAGGAGAATCGCTTGAACCCAGGAGGTGGAGGTTGTGGTGAGCTGAGATTGCGCCACTGCACTCCAGCCTGGGCAACAAGAGTGAGACTCTATCTTAAAAAAAAAAAAAGAGACCAGACAGCTAGTTTGCTCTCTATCTGTCATGTGAAAATACAAGAAGCCAGCCATCTGCCATTCAGAAGACGACCTTCATCACACCCTACCCATGCTGGCGCCCTGATCTCAGTGTTGTTCTAGTAATTTCTTATATCTGCCCAAACCAACTAAGACAAATAGCCACATCATCAAAGCGTTCTGCCTGTTAGGACTTTTGTAGAGGGGAGAGAGTGTGAGTATGAGGTTGGACCTGGTTATTTTAGAAATTCCTTCCAAACTTAGATGTCTGTAAATTCCTTGAGGGCAGGTTTTGTATGTTTGAATTGTCACCCTTCAGAGGAGATGCTTAGGAAATGTTAAAGCTGCTAAAGGAGTACAGCCCCAGGACCTAGACAGTACGGGGACTGCTTTGGATGTTCTCATTTGATCATTGTGGGCTGGGCTGTGGCAGGCTCTTACACTCTCTGAGCCTCCGTTTTCTCATTGGTAAAAATGCAGAGTAATAATACCAGCACTTTGGGAGGCCGAGGTGGGAGGATCATGAGGTCAGGAGTTCGAGACCAGCCTGACCAACATGGTGAAACCCCGTCTCTACTAAAAATACAAAAATTAGCTGAGTGTGGTGGCGCACGCCTGTAATCTCAGCTACTCAGGAGGCTGAGGCAGGAGAATCGCGTGAACCCGGGAGGTGGAGGTTGCGGTGAGCTGAGATCGTGCCACTATACTCCAACCTGGGTGACAGAGTGAGACTCTGTCTCAAAAAAGTAAATAAATAAATAAATAAAAAGCAGAATAATAGTCCCCACTCTCCTTCCCCCACAGATTTGCTGAGACAGCAACATAAATTGATTGAAGTGTGTACATTGCAAATAAGCAATGTTTCCTTTTGCCAGCTTTCAATCTTGCTTTCCAAGTTGCTTGCCTTATCCACTTACAGACAGAATAAGAAAAGACCTATGCAAAAAGTACAGTCTGTGGGGTCTGACAGCCCTGGATTTGAATCCCCAAATAGCACCAGCCACTTGTGTGACCCCAGCCAAGTAGGGTATCCTTTCTGGACTTCAGCACTAAAAATAGCTCCCTTGCTTGGATCTTATGAGGTAAGCTTGGAGCCTAGTTTCTGCACTCAGACCTCCATTAGCAGTGGCCTTTTAAATGTATCTTTTCTGTATTCTCTGTTAAGCCCATACGCTCTTTTGTTTATTTATTCATTAAAAAAAATAAAAAAAAACACTTTTTTTTTGAGACAGGGTCTTGCTGTCTCTCCCAGGCTAGAGTGATCATGGTTTACTGCAGCCTCGACCTGGCTGGACTCAAGCGATCCTCTTGCCTCAGTCTCCTGAGTAGCTGTGACTACAGGTTTGTGCCATCCTGCCCAGCTAATTTTGGTATTTTTTCCAAGAGACAGAGTTTCCCTGTGTTGCCCAGGCTGGTCTTAAACTCCTGGGCTCAAGCAATCCGTCTGCTTCGGCCTCCCAAAGTGCTGGGATTACAGCTGTGAGCCACTGCACGGCCTCCATGCAGTCGCAACACCATGAGGTAGCCACGTTGGGCAGCTTGTGCGTTGTCAGGGAGACACTCTTTCAGCCCCTGGGCACCTCTGTTGAAAACTTCCTGGCTGTCTGGCAGGCTGGAAATCAGCTCTATTTGTTTTGCCCTGAAGATATGTTTTATTTATAACTCATTCTGACTCTGTAGAAAATAATTCAATAAAAACTCATTTGGTTTTCCACTAGCCCTGAGCAGGGATGAGGGATAGTATCTTATTTTATAACACATGTGATAATAAAACAGCCCTGGTCACATAGCCCAGAGCGGGTAAGTGCCTGCTGGCTGAAAGGAAAAATGCTGGCTCAGACCATTTCTCCCTTGCTGCTGTATGTGCTGAGAAAACCACTCCTGTCCTCTTTACTTTTCCATTTTAGGATTTTTTTTTTTTTTTTTTTTTTTGAGATGGGCTCTTTCTGTCACCCAGGCTGGAGTGCAGTGGTGTGATCTCGGTTTACTGCAGCCCCCGCCTCCCGGGTTCAAGAGATTCTCCTGCCTCAGACTGCCTAGTAGCTGGGATTACAGGCATGTACCACCACGCTCAACTAATTTTTGTATTTTTAGTGGAGACTGGAGTTTCACCATGTTGCCCAGGATGATCTTGAACTCCTGACCTCAGGTGATCCACCCGCCTTGGAATCCCGAAGTGCTGAGATTACAGGTGTGAGCCACCACACCCAGCCCTTTTTAGTGGTTTTTTTTTTTTTTTTTTTTTTTTGAGATAGAGTTTTGCTGTTGTTGCCCAGGCTGGAGTGCAATCGCATGATCTCGGCTCACTGAAACCTGTGTCTTCCAGGTTCAAGCGATTCTCCTGCCTCAGCCTGCTGAGTAGCTGGGATTACAGGCGTGCGCCACCACATCTGGCTAATTTTGTATTTTTAGTAGAGACGGGGTTTCACCATGTTGGCCAGGCTGGTCTTGAACTCCTAACCTCAAGTGATCCACCCGCCTCAGTCTCCCAAAGTGTTGGGATTACAGGTGTTAGCCATTTCTCCTGGCCAGGATTTTTTAATTGAAAAAGAAATACATGCACATGTTAAAAGATTCAAACAGAACATTAAACATACATAATGGAGAGCGGCTCTCTGTTTTCAATTTTCCCTGCGGATGCCACTGTTAATTCATGTGCTGGGCATCTTAAATCTGTAAGCCTCCCCCATCTCCTGCGTTATTTTATTTTATTTTTGAACCCAGAGGGGTTTAAATCCTTAAATGGCTTCTGCCCGCACTTAGCAAGCTTGGCGCCTTGGCACTGAACTAACGACAGCTGTCCTAGCCCCTGTCGCCTCTTTGGAACCTTTTATGTGGATCGATTGTTGGGGCCCTCAAAGTCGGGAGTGCCATGGTGCCAGCTGGGGATCAAGACCGCGCGCCACACAGGGGGAAGCCGGCCCAGGCTGGGTCTCGCACCTCATGTGCCTCCCGGGCCCTGCGATCCTGGAGGCGCTCCCAGGCCGCGCGCGCCACGGTCACCCACCCACGTGGGGGGCACGACCGTGGGGGTCACGGGGGGTGCCGCAGGGATCCACAGTGGGCTTCCGCGGGGCCTCCACCCCTGAGCTTCACAGAGGAAGTGAAATTTGAGCTGCGCGCCCTGAAGGACTGCTAAGCGGCGGGGACAGAACTGGGCCTCCTTCCAGCTGCGCCGCCCCAGGTGCAGAAGCTTTCCTCCTAGTCTCCGCTCTCTTGCTCCGGTCCCTCCCTCCCTCCTCGCTCCATCTCCTTCCTTCCCTCCTCCTCTTCCTCCCTCCTTTCTCCCCTCCTTTTTCTCTCCCTCCTCCTCCCTCCCCCTGTCCCGTCCCTCCCTGTCTCCGCTTCTCTCCCTCGCTCCTCCTCCCTCCTTTCACCCCTCCTTTTTCTCTCCCTCCTCCCTCCTCCACCCTCTCCCTGTCCCCGCTTCCCTCTCGCTGCCCCTCCCTCCTTCTTTCACCCCTCCTCCTCCCACTCTCCTCCTCCTCCCTCCCCGTCCCCTCCCTCCCTGTACCCGCTTCTCTCCCTCGCTCCTCCTCCCTCCTTCTTTCACCCCACCTTTTTCTCTTCCTCCTCCCTCCTCCTCCTCCCTCCCCTTGTCCCCTCCCTCCCTGTCCCCTCTTCTCTCCCTCGCTCCTCCTTCCTCTTTTCTCCCTCGCTCGTACCCCCTTGCTTCCCTCGCGTCTCTTGCAAAACCCGGGACGGATCGGGGGCCCAGGCCTGGCCTCCGCGCACGCGCAGGAGCAGCGCCGGCTCGGCCGCCTGTCGGAAGCGCCAGCCCAGAGCCTGGGAAGTGGCCGCAGAGGCTGCTCGGCCCCGCTGCCCGCCAGGTCGTGGGCTCCCGCTCCGGGCCCGGGGCCACCGGCTGTGTAAGTGCAAAGCGGGGGGGGCTCCCGGTCAGGCAATTCGGACCGGCTGCGGGGAGGGCTGCGCGGCTGGCCGTGGAGTCGGCGCGTCCCGCGGAGGGGCTCGCCCGGCCCTCACCGGTCCGGGCGGAGCCCGCCACACCTGTCCGGGTCCGCTGCCCGGCCGGGGTTCAGCGTGCACCTGCTCGAGGCGCCCTTGCTCCTGTTGGCGCTCTGCTTACATCTGTCCAAGGCCGTGTCCACACCCGCTGAAGACTCGGCGGACACCTGTCCGGGACCCGGCCCACACCTGCTGCCTGGGCCGGCTCTGCTCTCCCGAGCCCGCGGCTGGGTCCCCTTCCCCTCTGCGTCTCCGAGCTGTCTCCGCCTGGCTTCCCCTCCCGGGCCGTCCGCGGCGCTGGAGGCCCCCGCCCCTGGGCCTGGCTAAGCCCCCTGGAGCCCGCGGGGTCTGGGACGCGCGGCTGGGGCCTGGGGCCCAGCACAGCCCACGCCCCCGGCGCTTTCCCCGCCCTGAGATCCCGGACTTCTCCCTTAGCCCTTTCCCTCCTGTCTCCTGGATTCAAAGTGCCTGCGATCTAGCTGGGCGGCATCAGGCGGTGCTCTCTGGGATAAGCGCGCTGTCAATTCCAACTTATCCCAGGGAACCCTGGGGAGAGGAAGTCAGGCTACTGGCCTGTGGTCTTCTCCCTGTCAGCCCACCCCAATCCCCTCCACCCCTACGGACCTTCCCAACGTGAATGTCTGTTAACCGAAAGTTTTCCCGTGTTAGGATGCGTTGTCTGTCTTCAAATGTTTTTATAGAGAGAGGAATTAAAACGCTGGAAGCAAGGCCCAGTTGAAAGGTATGGGGGAGTGACTTCCCTTCCATCCCCCACGGCCCCAGTTTAAACTGGTGACTGTCCCGTGTTTCTAAGGTAGTCGTAGCTACCTATGACATCTTTATTTGTTAACCTGAAACAAAGCACCGGATGAATGATATTGGAGGCCCAGGAACATTGCCGTCCTAAAGATCTGGCTAGGTTTTGTTGTGTGTGTTTGTTCGTTTTTTTAATTGTGTGGAAGACTAGTAGTGTAGAGGGAAAAACAGTTGTCCGGAAACATGTAAACAATAAATGTTTTAGAAATCTAGTGTGTCAAAAATAACAGCTTCATTGAGCCTCGATTACCTGCCATAAAATCCACTGCTTTAAAGTGTACAATTCAGTGATTTTTTTTTTTTTTTTTGAGACGGAGTCTTGCACTGTCGCCTGGGCTGGAGTGCAGTGGCACGATCTTGGCTCACTGCACCCTCCGCCTCCTGGGTTGAAGCGATTCTCCTGCCTCAGCCTCCCGAGTAGCTGGGATTACAGGTGCCTGCCACCATGCCCGGCTAAATTTTTTTTTGTATTTTTAGTAGAGACGGGGTTTCACTGTGTTGGCCAGGCTGCTCTCGAACTCCTGACCTCGTGATCCACCCGCCTTGGCCTCCCAAAGTACTGGGATTACAGGCGTGAGCCACCATGCCCGGCCGATTCAGTGATTTTTAGTATATTCACACTTGTGTTACCATTGTCATTCCAGAACATTTTCATCACCCCAGAAAGAAACTCCATACCCATTAGCAGTCACTCCTCATTCCCCCCTCCCACAGCCCCTGGCGGCCACCAGTTTACTTTCGATATATATAGATTTGCATATTCAGGGCATTTCCTATTAATGGAATCATACAACATTGTGGCCTTTTGTATTTAGCTTCTTTCACTCAGCACAGTGCTCTAAAGTTATTCATGTTGTGGCTTACATCAGCACTTTGTTCCTTTCTGTGGCTGAATAATATTCCATTGTATAGATTTAACATTTTGTGTATCAGGCAGTTGATGGACATTTGTGTTGTTTTCACTCCTTAGCTATTAAGAATAATGCTGTGCCTGGCCAGGCATGGTGGCTCACGCCTGTAATCCCAGCACTTTGGGAGGCCGAGGCAGGCAGATCACGAGGTCAAGAGATCGAGACCATCCCGGCCAACATGGTGAAACCCCCTCTGTACTAAAAATACAAAAATTAGCCGGGCGTGGTGGTGGGCGCCTGTAGTCCCAGCTACTCGGGAGGCTGAGGCAGTAGAATCCCTTGAACCTGGGAGGCAGAGTTTGCAGTGAGCCGAGATTGTGCCACTGCTTTCCAGCCTGGCGACAGAGTGAGACTCCATCTCAAAACAACAAACAAACAAAAAACAAGAATAATGTTGTGCCTGTAATCCCAGCACTTTGGGAGGCTGAGGCGGGTGGATCACCTGAGATCATGAGTTCGAGACCAGCCTGGACAACATGGCGAAACCCTATCTCCACGGAAAATACAAAAATTAGCCGAGCATGGTGGCTCACGCCTGTAGTCCCAGCTACCCGGGAGGCCGAGGCATGAGAATCGCTTGAACCTGAGAGGCAGAGGTTGAGGTGAGTTGAAATCCTGCCACTGTACTCCAGCCTGGGTGACAGAGCAAAACTCCGTCTCAAAAAAAGAGGAATAATACTGCTATGTACATTCCTGTACACGTTTCTGGTGTGGACACATGTTTTCAGATCTCTTGGATTGCTGCTTTTATAGTAGCTCTATGGAGGAACTACCAAGTTGAAGATACATGTTTTTGCTGTTTTAATACCTGTATTAGCTTAGTCTCAGATGCCAGAACTGGCTGAGTAGCAGGTGTCTTTTTTTTTTTTTTTTAAAGAGTCTTACTTTGTCACCCAGGCTGGAGTGCAGTGGTGTGATCTCAGTTCACTGTAACCTCCTCCTTCCTGGGTTCAAGCGATTCCCGTGCCTCAGCCTCCCAAGTAGCTGGAATTATAGGTGCACGCCACCAAGCCTGGCTAATTTTTGTATTTTTAGTAGAGAAAGGGTTTTGCCATGTTGGTCAGGCTGGTCTCGAACTCCTGACCTCAGGCGATCCACTCGACTTGGCCTCCCAAAGTGCTGAGATCACAGGTGTGAGGTCAGGTTGTTGTTTTTTTTTTTTTTTTTTGAGAGGGAGTCTTACTCTTATCGCCCAGGCTGGAGTGCAGTGGCGTGATCTCAGCTCACTGCAACCCCCACCTCCTGGGTTCAAGTGATTCTCCTGCCTCAGCCTCCTGAGTAGCTGGGATCACAGGCATGCGCCACCATGCCTGGCTAATTTTTTGTATTTTTATTAGAGACCGGGTTTCTCCATGTTGGTCAGGCTGGTCTCCAACTCCTGACCTCAAGTGATCTGCCTGCCTCCGCCTCCCAAAGTGCTGGGATTACAGGTGTGAGCCACCACACCCGGCTGATTATGCTGCTTTTTAGATGAGACGATAGTTTTTATTTTTAAATTATTTTTATTTATTTATTTTTTTGAGATGGAGTCTCGCTGTGTTACCCAGGCTGGAGTGCAGTGTTGTGATCTTGGCTCACTGCCTCCTCCACCTCCTGAGTTCAAGCAATTCTCCTGCCTCAGCCTCTGGAGTAGCTGGGACTGCAGGTGTGTGCTACCACTCCTGGCTAATTTTTGTATTTTTAATAGAGATGTTGACCAGGCTGGTCTCTAACTCCTGACCTCAAGTGATCCTCCCGCCTCTGTCTCCCAAAGTGTTGGGATTACAGGTGTGAGCCACCGTGTCTGGCCGAGATGATACTTTTAAAATAAGGCCCTTTCTTATCTGCGGTGGGCCGCACTCTCCTCCTCTGTAGAATGAAGGCTTCAGTGTTTCTCAACTTCTGTTAAACCCGTGCCTACTTTTGAGAAACATGAGCGCTCCACTCTCCCCCACTCAGTATTTTGATATGTCCTCCAAGGGGTTTTATGCCTCTTTGTTGGAAGGTGATGTGATTTTGGTTCTTCCCAAGGTGGTTTTTGTGTGCAGAAAAGACTCTTTAGGGAATCGTTGTGGGGAAAGGGCAGGAGAGAGTGGGGCGTCGTCCTCGAGAGCGTGAGCACTGGAGTCAGGGACTTGGGCTGAGTCACACACATGTAATATACTTGGGAACCGTTTAGATCCTGGGCAGAAGCAAGACTTGTTGGGAGGCTAGGGTTTCCTTTTTTTAAAATTTAATTTTGTCCATACTTCTCTATCCATGTGTATTTTTGAAGTCTGTAGAGGTGGGGTTGCGATGTATAGTCCATTGTGGGCTCTGCATATTCAGAATGGGATAGCCCCCGACACGCAGTCCTCCTCCTCTCCGTGCAGGTGAGAAGTTTGCCATTAGAATTTCACAGAGGTCTTATAGCAATGTCACTTTAATCTTAGAGTCACCTGGGAGGGTTTTACTGCCACGATCTCTGCAGTCAGGCTTTGGTGACCTAAAGGTTATGCAGTTTTGGGCTTCCTATTTAAGAAAAAGAAAACAAAATTAAAAATGCAAAATTAGATAGAGGGCCATGGAAGGGGCCTGAAGCTGAACCCCATTAGCTCATGGTACAGCTGCCTCTGGCCATGGGGACCATGGCCAAATCCCCTCAGAAAGTGTGAGCCCGCTGATGGGGACAGTGGAGGTGTGTATCGAGGCATCTTTTTCTTATTTGATACAGAGAGCTCGTTTAATCTCCCTAACCTTTAAAAAAATTAGACTTTTTATTTGAGACTATAGTAGTTGTAGCTCCATGTGCATTTGTCAGAAATAATACCGAGGGATCCTATATACCTTTTGCCCAGTTTCCCCCCATGGTGCCATGTTACAAAACCACAGTATGTTATCACAACCAGAATGTTGACTTGCTGACACCTTGAGGTATGTGTTACTATCCTCATTTTTATTCACGATGAAACTAGGGTTCAGGGAAGCACACAGGCTTGCTCCAGGTCACCCGGATCGTGCGTGTAGAGCTGGGAGTTGAATATCGGCCCTGACTTCCAGGCAGTGGGATTTCCATCATGACCGTCTGTGTGCTGGGGGCAGCATTCATTGGATTGTTCATTTGTTTGTTTGTGCACTAATCCCTTCAACAAACATGTATTGAGGATCTCCTATGAGCCAGATTCTTTCACGTGGGTCATCTAATTTAATTTTTCCCCAGCTCTGGGGAATCAGGTAATAACGTTTTCTTTTTATATCCGACAAAATTGGCTCAGAGAGGTTACGGCAACTCTCCTGTTTATAAAGGAACGGTGGTATATTTGTGTAATCTCTCCTTTTATGTTAGGCACAATGCTAGGCCCTTTACATTCACAACCTCCTCAATCTAGATACAGTTTTATAAGGCAAGTTCTTTTTCTTTTAATTCTTTTTTTTTTTGAGATGCAGTCTGGCTCTGTCGCCCAGGCTGGAGTGCAGTGGCGCCATCTGGGCTCACTGCAAGCTCTGCCTCCCTGGTTCATGCCATTCTCCTGCCTCAGCCTCCCAAGTAGCTGGGACTACAGGTGCCCGCCACCATGCCGGGCTAATTTTTTGTATTTTTAGTGAAGATGGGGTTTCACCATGTTAGCCAGGATTATCTCGATCTTCTGACCTCGTGATCCGCCTGCCTCGGCTTCCCAAAGTGCTGGGATTACAGGTGTGAGCTACCGCGCCCCGCCTCTTTTTTTTTTTTTTTTGAGATGGAGTCTCACTCTGTCACCCAGGCTGGAGTGCAGTGGCGCAATCTCGGCTCACTGCAGCTTCCACCTCCCGGGTTCCAGTGATTTTCCTGCCTCAGCCTCCTGGGTAACTGGGATTACAGGCACGTGCCATCACACCCGGCTAATTTTTGTATTTTTAGTATAGGTGGGGTTTCACCATGTTGGCCAGGCTGGTCTCGAATTCCTGACCTCAAGTGATCCACCAGCCTCGGCCTTCCAAAGTGTTAGGATTACAGGAATGAGCCACCATGCCCGGCCAAGACAAGTTCTATTATCACCACTATTTTGTAGCTGAGGAGTTCCAGGGAGCCCGGAATTCAAATCCGGATGTGATTGCATGGTGGATTTTTCTTAATATCCTGTTGAGGGGATGGGGGAGCAATTACACACGTGTTTATTCACTCACTCAACAGACATTTTTGAGCACTGACTCTTACTACTCCTGGTTAGGTGGTGAGAATAGAAAGACAAGAAACAGCCCCATTTCTGTAGAAGCTCCATGCTGAGGCCAAGGGACTGAAGGTCAGCAGTTACAGCATTATGATCAGAGCTGCGACAGCCACGTGTAGAGCCCTAAGACCTGTTGATGCCACAGCTTTCCTTGGGGCTTCCTCTGCCTCTGGGTATTGAAGGTCACAGTCACTGCCTCCCAGGGTGGGCTCTTAGCACTCAGGACTCAGCGTCTCACAGCCTCATTTCTTCTCTCTGAACAGGGACTTCAAAATGAGCGTCCCTGACTACATGCAGTGTGCTGAGGACCACCAGACGCTGCTCGTGGTGGTCCAGCCTGTGGGCATCGTCTCCGAGGAGAACTTCTTCAGGATCTATAAGAGGATTTGCTCTGTGAGTCAGATCAGCGTGCGGGACTCCCAGCGAGTCCTCTATATCCGCTACAGGCACCACTACCCACCCGAGAACAACGAGTGGGGTGACTTCCAGACCCACCGCAAAGTCGTGGGCCTCATCACCATCACAGACTGCTTCTCGGCCAAGGACTGGCCACAGACCTTCGAGAAGTTCCACGTGCAGAAGGAGATCTACGGCTCCACACTGTATGACTCCCGGCTCTTTGTCTTCGGGCTGCAGGGGGAGATTGTGGAGCAGCCGCGCACCGACGTGGCCTTCTACCCCAACTACGAGGACTGCCAGACGGTGGAGAAGAGAATCGAGGACTTCATCGAGTCACTGTTCATCGTGCTGGAGTCCAAGCGTCTGGACAGAGCCACAGACAAGTCTGGGGATAAGATCCCCCTTCTCTGTGTCCCGTTTGAGAAAAAGGACTTTGTAGGACTGGACACAGACAGCAGGTAAGTTTACCTAGAGACCCAGGCCCCTTGGCTTCCCTACATCAGAAAGGGAAAGCACAGGGCAGAATTTCATTGCAGCAAGGAGTAGAAAGGTGTTGTCCATTGGTTTTTAAAACTAATGACTTTCTGTCAGAATCTGTTTGAGTGCTGCTAAAAAAACCAACCAAACGAAAACCAGTGACTTTTAAAGACAGAGACAGCCTTTGGTTGGGGGAGTCCTTTAGAGTTGTCTTGTACACTCCCCTCTTTTTAGTGGGACTCCCCTCGTGGGACTCCTGAAGCTCTGTCCCATACAGCAGCCACAGCCAGTTGTGGCTTTTGGGCACTAGACACGAGGCTAGTTTTAGTTGAGATGGGCTGTGAATAAAACCCACGCCAGATTTTGAGACTTACTTCTGAAAAAATAAACTTTCTTGCTAATTTTTTTTTTGAGACAGAGTCTTACTCTGTCTCTCAGGCTGGAGTGCAGTGGCTCGATCTTGGCTCAGTGCAACCTGCACCTCCCGGGTTCAAGTGATTCTCATGCCTCAGCCTCCCAAGTAGCTGGGACTACAGGCAGGTGCCACCATGCCTGGCTAAGTTTTGTATCTTTAATAGAGATAGGATCTTGCCACGTTGGCCAGGCTGGTCTTGAACTCCTGGCCTCGAGTGATCTGCCTGCCTTGGCCTCCCAAAGTGCTGGGATTACAGGTGTGAGCCTCCGTGCCTGGCCAACTTTCTTGCTAATATGTTTTATACAGATTACATGTTGAAATGATAGTATTTTACATATCTTAGGTTAAATAAACTATATTTTAAAAATCAGTATCAACTGTTTCATTCTTACTTTTAAAAATGTGGCAACTAGAAACTGAAATGTACTTACGTGGCTTGTGTTTTATTTCTGTTGGACAGCACTGTGCTAGAGCACAGTTTGAACACTTTTATTCAGTCTCGTCCCTTTGGTTCACAGATGAGAGGGTGAATCTGGAGAGGTAAGGGCTAGGTCCTAGCTGAGCTAGAAGTAGAGCCCACGTCTCCAGATTGCCGGGCTGTGCACCCTGCGTATGTGGCTACTTTTTCCCTCCTGATGGCCACAGTGTCGAATTCCTCACTTACAGAGCAGCCAAGCATGGATATCAGGATGCCAGAAATACCACCTGGGAGCTCCTAAACAGCTACCTTATACAAATGAAAAGTATGTCTATTCCCTCTGTGTACAAGGAGTGTTGGATAGAGCAGGAAAAGGTCAGCTTCCCATCTTGCCTGTTATTAAGTCAAAAACTTTATTTCAAATCAGAATTGCAGATGAGTTCTTCCTTGCCACTTCCTTCCACTCTCTGCTCGCTGCTGTGTCTTGCCATGGTGGCTGTTCTGCAGAGCTGGATGAGATGCAAGCCTAGGCAGCAGCTGTTTGCCAAGAGGGCGTCCCCATTTGCCAGGGAAAGTGATGTGTCACTGTGTCAGTCACTGGCCTCCTGGCTTGGACAGGGCTCTCCCTCCTCCTGTATAGGATTGGCTGATGAGCCACAGGTGAGGATTCAGTGATGTAAGGTGCATGCCACCATAGTGCCTGCTGCAAAGTAGGTGCTCAGTATGTTTCTGAAATTTATCTAAGGTCACATGGTGTCGCTCTGGTTGTTGGTAAGTATGAGGAGAGATGATCACAGAATTGAGACACAGTAGTCTTAAGTCCAGCCCTCAGAGTTGGAAGCATAGAATAGCCTCAGTCGCACCTGCCTGTGGTGCTTTGCAGGGTCTGGAAGGAAGGAATTTTCATTTCTTCACCCAAATGTGCATATTTGGCTTACGGAAAGGAAAAGGCATGCTGTAGACCTGCTCTGTGTTTAATCCTCACGGCAGGCCTGTGATCTACACGGGGTTGCTGTGCTGGCTGATGTGGGGCTGAGGCAGCAAGGTTTAGAGACTCGGGCAGCCACCAAGCAGCAGAGCTGATATAAGCACCAGGTCTGTCTCTGAGGCCCGGGGCCTTTCTACCTCACCTTGGTGCCTTCTGCTGCGCCTCCTGTGCCTCGTGAATAGCGCACACTGCTGTCCAGCCAGCAGGCACCGTGGGAGTCATCCCTGATAAGGTGTTGCTGTATGGTGTGCACAGCTTGGCGGCCACCTGCGAGGTCGGCAGGGAGTGGCCTGCCCCTGCTTTACAGAGAAGGGGTGAGGGGTTGAAGCTCACAGGCAGCATGGGTCAGGAATCCTGCTCTGACCCCTTGACTCATGCCTTCCTCCTTTGCCACATGGGCATCAGTGACATTTTTCAGTCATCCACTTCTTGGCTGTGAGGTTGCAGATCCACCTTCAAATGCCAGGTCTTTTTTGCCTTTTGAAATCTGAGCTCACAACTCTGCAGGAGGAGCGGGAGTGTGCTGTGACGCAGTGCGTCACGCATAGTGGATAATGACTGACAAGTGTTTGTTAGAGCCTTCATATGCCAGGCATGGCTCCAGGCACTGAAAATACAGTGGTGCATAAAGCTGCTTGCTCACTGTAGTGGGACAACCGCAGTTAGACATCAGTTAGCATTTGAACTTCAGTGAGATAATGACACCAGTGAACTCAAATCAAATACATCCTCCTCTCATAATGGGTAACCTGTTGTTGCTTTTGTTTCTCCATGGTTCTCTAATTTTTTTTTTTTTTTTTTTTTGAGATGGTGTCTTGCTCTGTCGCCCAGGCTGGAGTGTGGTGGCGCAGTCTCGGCTCACTGCAACCTCCGCCTCCTGGGCTCAAGCGATTCTTTGTGCCTCAGCCTCCTGAGTAGCTGGGATTACAGGCATGCGCCACCACACTCAGCTAATTTTTGTATTTTTAGTAGAGACAGGGTTTCACCATGTTGGCCAGGCTTATCTCAAACTCCTGACCTCAAGTGATCCACCTGCCTCGGCCTCCCAAAGTGCTGGGATTACAGGTGTGAGCCACAGTGCCTGGCCGGTTCTCTAATTTTTGAAGGAATGCTTTGGTGCAGGAACAAAGCCTTGTCTCCCCTGCAACTCTTGGTAGGAGTGAGGAAGTGTCCAACCTGAAATGGGATGGTATTTTGTAGCTCAACAGGAAATGTCCAGATGTAAGGCCAGTTTTGGTTTGACACATTGACCATACTGATAGGCCTCCTGACAGGTCATTCTACCTTCGGGACCTGGAGTTCCCCGGTACACGAGGTGTAGGTGTAATTTACTTACCAGCTCACATGTGCCCCTCATGAAAACCCATGGCCCATTCTTGTCCATGTAGTGTTGTAGTTATCAAAATTATTTCTGTTCTTATATGTTTCTAATTTTTGCTTGTTCCTCTTTCTTTTCTTTTTCTTTTTCTTTTTTTCTGTCATACTGCCCTGTGAGTGTGTTATTGGGTCTGAAAAGGTAGGCTGTAAACATGTTGCATTAAAAATAGCTAGATTTCCCTATGTGCTGCCTTCTCATAGCCTTCACTGCTTTAAAAAACAAACACTGCTGCCTAAATCTATATGTTAACTGGATAGTCTTTTCATTTTTTTAAAATATGTTTTTTAATTTTAGCTTTTTTTTAGCACGTAACCCATTGGCGTTTGGTGTTTGCTAAAATATTTGCTCTGGGGGATCTTGTTCAGTCTGTAGCATTTAGTGACACACCAGCCTTTATTCTTTGGTTTGTTTGTTTTGAGGAAGTGAATTGCTAATTGATTTAGGCGGCTTTAGGGGGTTTTCCTGGGATAGCTTAACTGCAAAAGTCCCAGGCTGCAGCGCCATGCTTGATCCTGGGCTTCTGAGCGAACGTTTCTGGCCTGTGATTCCCGGCTGTGGCTGTGGGCCGTGCATGAAGGCAAGGAATGCTGGCGCTGGAGTGTGCTGGCGGCCAGGGGAGCTGCGGGAGGGTGCGGCTGTCTTTTCTTTTGCTTCTGCCTTGAGCATGCCATTTCCCATTTCCTTCACCTCAGCGACTTTACACCATAAAGGAGACACAGGCCATTCTAAAACCCACACCAGGCTGGGCGCGGTGGTTCACATCTGCAATCCCAGCACTTTGGAAGGCAGAGGTGGGTGGATCACCTGAGGTCAACATGGTGAAACCCTGTCTCTACCAAAAATAAAAAAGTTAGCCGGGCGTGGTGTCATGTGCCTGTAGTCCCAGCTTACTTGAGAGGCTGAGGCAGGAGAATTACTTGAATCTGGGAGGCAGAAGTTGCAGTGAGCCGAGCTCATGCCATTGCACTGTAGCCTGGGCGACAAGAGCGAAACTCCATCTCAAAATAAAAAACAAAAATCCCACACCAGTCTTCTGCGCCCCTTATGAGGGCTCAAGGGCAATTTGTTTAAGTGTCAGGGAAATACGGCCTTCTAGTTCACCTGGATCTTGTAGACACAAGGCCCTGTATAAGTGACCACTGTTTCCTTTTTGCTTCTGCCAATGAGCATTCAGAACCAGAGAGGCAGTTCACCCGTAGCTATTGTACAGGCTCTTACCTGCTCTAGACTTTCCGTTTAACCTCATGTAGGTAAGACATAGACATAACTGTGTCTGCTTTTTTTTTTTTTTTGAGACAGAGTCTTACTCTCGCCCAGGCTGGAGTGCAGTGGCGCGATCTTGGCTCACTGCAAACTCCGCCTCCTGGGTTGAAGCAATTCTCCTGCTTCAGCCTCTCAAGTAGCTGGGATTACAGGCACATGCCACCACACCAGGCTAGTTTTTTGTATTTTTAGTACAGACAGGGTTTCACTATGTTGGCCAGGCTGGTCTCGAACTCCTGACCTCAAGTGATCCGCCTGCCTTGGCCTCCCAAAGTGCTGGGATTACAGGCATGAGCCACTGCACCAAGCCAGTGTCTGCATTTGTTGACGCTAATGTCCCTCACTGGTGGCACATCATTTGTTTGCATTACTGATCTAGAGTCTCCAACACCAAGGGCAGCCCTGCAGGACACTCTTTGGCTGGCCTAGTCCCCTGTGGTTTCATCCCCCTCAGGGAAAGTTTCTCTCTCTGTGACCTGCTGCCACCACCTCACTGCCCAGGGGCCTTGTTTCTTCCTCAGTGCTCTGGTCCAAGTACCAACACTTTCTTTCTTCGTTTGCTTTGTCCCAGCTGAGACAGGCTGGGCTTTCTGAAAGATTTCATCACATTCTAGGGTGGCGGAACAGAAGAGACATGAATGTATTAAGTACAGGAAGTCGTAGCTGTCCAGCTTGGAAAATGCAGGGCAGGGATCCAGTGGTGGCTGGTTTAACCCTGGGCTGTGGGCCTTTTCTGCCGCCACTGGCTCCCAGGATCCATGGGGACAGCCTGGCCCGGGCTCCCTCCTCCCCTGCTCTCCTGGCAGCCGAGTCTCGGAGTTCACAACCCAGGTGCTCTCCTGGATCGCAGGCCCTTCAGAGTTCAGACCACAGGAGAGTCTTGAGTCCTTGTCCTGGGCTGTCCTCTCCACCTCCTGTGTGAGAGACAAGCGCCTTTCCTAAGTGACCTGTGCCAGGAGAGACCTCCCTCATTAGCAGGTGCCCTCCAGAGGTGACTCAGCACACATTTATGGGAAGCTTGCCATGTGCTGTGCTAGGTGCTGGGGCACGAAGCTGTGATATACTTTAGAGACAGAGATGGGGAAAAGATGATGGACAGAAAGGAGAAATCTGTCTGAGAGTGTGACTCGAACAGAGTAGCCGGTGCGCTGTTTCTTACCATGGCGGAAACTGGGAGGCCAT
Organism: Gorilla gorilla gorilla; assembly: GCF_029281585.2. NCBI lineage: Eukaryota > Metazoa > Chordata > Mammalia > Primates > Hominidae > Gorilla > Gorilla gorilla. The sequence continues at coordinate 146,283,881 of NC_073231.2, read as the reverse complement.
GGGGGAAGTGTTTTTGAGATGCCTGTTGGGCATTCAAACGGAGAGATTAAAGAGGCAATCGGATGTGAGTCCGGAGCTCAGGGGCAGGAGGTGGACTAGAGAGACACATGGTTGTTGGCAGTATGTAGCCTGTGTTGAAAACCCTGAATGTGGATGAGCTGAGCGAGGGAGACCCCTGGGTGCTTGCCGTGACCAGGAGACTGGAGGACAGCCCAGATCCTGTTTTTTTTTTTTTTTTTCCCCCGAGATTGGAGTTTCACTCTTGTTGCCCGTGCTGGAATGCAGTGGTACCATTCTCAGCTCACTGCAACCTCCGCCTCCCCGGTTCAAGTGATTCTCCAGCCTTGCCTCCTAAGTAGCTAGGATTACAGCCATCTGCAACCATGCCCCACTAATTTTGTATTTTTAGTAGAGATGGGGGTCTCACCACGTTGGCTAGGCTGGTCTTGAACGCCTGACCTCAGGTGATCCTCCTGCTTCAGTCTCCCGAAGTGTTGAGATTACAGGCATGAGCCACTGCTCCTGACTGGGGTTTTCTATATTATTCCACGGAGTTAGGGGTTTTAGGTGCAGCTGCCACTTCTTCTAAAGGTGCTGGGGGTGGGGCTGCTACTAAAGAAATCCGTAGGGAATGATGTGGCCAGATTTGCCCTTCACCTCCTCCGTCCTGGCAGCAGGATGGAGTCCCAGCTGAACAGACTGTCTTTCCCATGGACCCAGAAGGGCAGATCAGGAAGGGCATCTTGAGGAGAGAGGTGCTGGGGAATTGGGGGAGGGACTGTTGGATAGTTCTGGAATAGCTCTTTTTAACAAAAGATAAAAAACACAAAACAAAACCCTCTTATGAACATTGCTAGTTACTATTGAGGAAACAGTTCTTTTTTTTTTTTTTTTTTTGAGACAGAGTCTCACTCTGTTGCCCAGGCTGGAGGGCAGTGGCACGTTCTCTGCTCACTGCAACCTCTGCGTCCCAGGTTCAAGCAATTCTTTTGCCTCAGCCTCCTGAGTAGCTGGGACTACAGGTGTGTGCCACCATGCCCGGCTAATCTTTTTTTTTTTTTTTTTTTGAGACGGAGTCTAGCTCTGTTGCCCAGGCTGGAGTGCAGTGGCGTGATCTTGGCTCACTGCAAGCTCCGCCTCCCCGGTTCAGGCCATTCTCCTGCCTCAGTCTCCCGAGTAGCTGGGACTACAGGTGCCCGCAACGACGCCCGGCTAATTTTTTTTGTATTTTTAGTAGAGACGGGGTTTCACCCTGTGAGTCAGGATGGGCTCGATCTCCTGACCTCCTGATCCGCCTGCCTCGGCCTCCCAAAGTGCTGGGATTACAGGCGTGAGCCACCGCGCCCAGCCTAATCTTTATATTTTGTTTAATAGAGATGAGGTTTCGCCATGTTGCCCAGGCTGGTCTTGAACTCCTGAGCTGAGACAATCCACCTGCCTTGGCCTCCCAAAGTGCTAGGATTACAGGAGTGAGCTACTATGCCCGGCTGGAAGCGGTTCTTTTTTAACACTTCTAAGTGTAAGGCACTATGCTGAGTGGATATGAGGACAAGTAAGACAGCCTATCATCAGAGGCTTAAACCTGACTACGGGTAATACAAGTTTAAAAGGGGAGAAGGGGGAAACGAATGTGACTATACATCAGATACCAGTTAGCCACCCACCTACCTACTTTATTTATGTTGCACTGATGCCACCTGAGGCAGATTGTGACAGGCCTAATTTGCTGGGAGGAAGCATTCTCAGAGGGGTTAAATAATGAGTCTAGCGTCACCCAGCTAGTAATGAAGCAGCAGGATTCAAACTCAGGTTCTTCAGACTTTAAATAAATGCATGTTCTCTCTACTAATGATGTTACCTTCCTCTTATACTTGGAAGACTAAAGTAAATCAGTTTCAGAGGCTTTCAGAAAAATTGTCCAAAGAACTTCTCTTGCTTAAGTGCTGCAGATTTATTTCACAAAGCTTAGACTTCCTTGATAGTTAGGTAGCGTCAAAGTGTTTTACATCCCAGGGAGATAGGTTTTTCATTTTGCTTTTACATTGACACGGTTGCAAATAATGCACATATGCAAAACAAAATGTAGACACTTCTGAACTTTTAATGAAAACTTTTCAGTTCTCTTTTTTTTTTGTTTTTGAGATGGGGTCTGGCTCTGTTGCTCAGGCTGGAGTGCAGTGGCGTGATCTCGGCTCATTGCAACCTCTGCCTCCTGGGCTCAAGTGATCCTCCCACCTCAGCCTCCCGATTAGCTGGGACTACAGGCGTGCACCACCACATCTGGTTAAATTTTTTGTATGTTTTTGTAAAGATGGGGTTTAACCATGTTGCCCAGGCTGGTCTCGAATTCCCGAGCTCAAGCAATCTGCCTGGAATTACAGGCGTGCTGTATAATCCATGCAGGGATTACAGGTGTGAGCCACGTGGCTGGCTTCTTGCTCTTTCTTTGTATAGAGTGATGTTTTAATATTCAAACTTTAACATAAAAAAGTTCAGATGGAAGAAATCAACACTAACAATTTGTTTTCAGTTTTTCATTAGGCAAGATACAGTATCAGCTAATGGTCCATAAAGCATCTGAAACTGAGTATAAAACGTTGCATTTCTTTTTTTTCTTTTCTTTTTTTTTTTTTTAACTTTCTGTTTAGAGCTCTCTTGCATTTTTTTTTTTTTTTTTTTTGAGACACTGTCTCATTTGCCCAGGCTGGAGTACAGTGGCGCGACCTTGGTTCACTGCAACCTCCGCCTCCCAGGCTCAAGCCATTCTTGTGCGTCCAGCCTCTGAGTAGCTGGGATTACAGGTGTGCGCCACCGCACTCAGCTAATTTTATTTTATTTTTACCATGGAATCTCGCTCTTGTCGCCCAGGCTGGAGTGCAGTGGCGCGATCTCGGCTCACTGCAACCTCCGCCTCCCAGATTCAAGCAATTCTCCTGCCTCAGGCTCCTGAGTAGCTGGGATTACAGGAGCCCGCCACCATGCCTGGCTAATTTTGTGTTTTTAGTAGAGATGGGGTTTCACCATGTTGGCCAGGCTGGTCTCAAACTCCTGACCTCAGGTGATCTGCCCGCCTCGGCCTCAGAATGCTGGGATTACAGGCGTGAGCCACCATGCCCGGCCTAATTTTAGTATTTTTAGTAGAGACAGGGTTTTGCTATGTTGGACAGGCTGTTCTCGAACTCCTGGCTTCAAATGATCTGCCTGCTTCGGCTTCCCAAAGTGCTGAGATTTCAGGTGTGAGCCACTGCACCCAGCTGCTCTGGCATCTTAAGTTTGTCTGCTTTGGTGCTTTAGCTCTACCATGTGGGCACCTTTTAGTATACTTATTGTATTTACATCAGGCACGTAGTCAAAAGGCTCCCCACCCCAAAACATTGTAGTGCAAAATTATGGGCTGTAGCCATTATTTAAGTATACAAAGACTTATTTTTTTTTTGAGATGGAGTCTTGCTCTGTCGTCCACGCTGGAGTGCAGTGGCGCGATCTTGGCTCACTGCAAGCTCTGCCTCCCGGGTACACACCATTCTCCTGCCTCAGCCTCCTGATTAGCTGGGACTACAGGCGCCCACCACCACGCCCGGCTAATTTTTCGTATTTTTTAGTAGAGACGGGGTTTCACCATGTTAGCCAGGATGGTCTCGATCTCCTGACTTCGTGATCCGCCCGCCTTGGCCTCCCAAAGTGCTGGGATTACAGGCGTGAGCCACTGCGCCTGGCTTTTTTTTTTTTTTTTTTTTTTTTGAGATGGAGTCTCGCTCCGTTGCCAGGCCAGAGTGCAGTGGTGCCATCTCAGCTCACTGCAACCTCTGCCTTCCGGGTTCAAGCGATTCTCCTGCCTCAGCCTCCTGAGTAGCTGGGACTACAGGCGCGTGCCACCATGCCCAGCTAATTCTTGTATTTTTAGTAGAGATGGGGTTTCACCATGTTGGCCAGGATGGTCTCTATCTCTTAACTTCGTGATCTGCCTGCCTCGGCCTCCCATAGTGCTGGGATTACAGGCGTGAGCCACCTCGCCAGGCCCAAAGACTTCTTAAACTGTAATACCATCCCCGACCCTGCAAAAGAGATTCTCTCTATCCAGGTTCCCTTGGATTTTAATTGCAAACTGTTGTTGTTGAGCAGCTTTAGCTTTTCTTTGGATTTGAATGTAGAAATTTCTTTGCAGATAAATTGTTTTTTGGACTAGAATACCAAGCTCTTGTTTTCCATAAGCCATATAAATAGTACCAAAATCAGAAAAATATTAAGCATTTTCTTCTTTTTTTTTTTTTTTTGACAGAGTCTCGCTCTGTCGACCAGGCTGGAGTGCAGTGGCGCAATCTTAGCTCACTGCAAGCTCCGCCTCCCAGGTTCACACCATTCTCCTGCCTCAGCCTCCCGAGTAGCTGGGACTACGGCGCCTGCCACCACGCCCGGCTAATTTTTTGTATTTTCAGTAGACACGGGGTTTTGCCGTGTTAGCCAGGATGGTCTCAATCTCCTGACCTTGTGATCCACCCGCCTCGGCCTCCCAAAGTGCTGGGATTACAGGTGTAAGCCACTGTGCCTGGCCTCATTTTGTTTTTATACAATTTAAAATATTTGTATGGTTTTATTGTATTATGACTTTCATATGAAAAACTATAAGAGTATTTATATGACTTTTTGTAAAAGTCCTATGTTTTCAAAACAAATTGTTTATCATAATATTTGCACTTTTAAAAACAAGTTATGTATTTAGAAGATGCTACTAGAAAAATATTTTTGAAATTTTGTGGGTTATATTTTGCTACAGCAGGTGTACACTTTTGTGAAGTTCATGTGAAGATGTAATAATTTACTCCTTTCTTTTTTTAAGGGACAGGATCTTGGTCTGTTGCCCAGATTTGAGAGCAGTGGCAA